>NC_136058.1:199087440-199726690 GCF_964261635.1 Lissotriton helveticus | reverse complement strand
CACTCTCGTCCACTTCACCTTGCAACTTTCTCACCTCTTTCCATGTTTCCATAACTGAAAATGACTTAGGTTGGCACCTGATTCCACTTGTTTCCATTTTACTGTTTATTGACATGCTGTTCTTAGCACAATATTGAGCAACCTGGTCAGCATATTTTTTACCAGCTGTCACATTTTGGCTACTTGTGCAGACTTAGCTCCAGGTAAATGGGATGCTTCAACAACTCCAGTCAATTTGCATACAACATAAGCTGCACTCAATCCACCTTCTTCACGCCTAAGGCATGAACCATCAACAAATAGTTCATGGTCAGGTACTTTCAGGGGCTCTTCCTATATATCAGGTCGGGCTTAGTGCACATGTCGATCACATCTAAGCAAGCATGTTCTACCTCATCTCTCACTTCTTCACATCTTGAGTCTGGCAATAGTGTAGCTGGGTTAACCATGGTACACCGAATTACATTCACATTTTCTGCTTCCAGAATGATTCTTTCATACTTAGTCATCCGACTAGGGGTAAGATGCTGTGTTTGAGTTCTTGTTAATAGAATCCCGACTGAATGTGGAACATACTCTTTTACTGGATGTCCCATTACAATTGACTCACTTTGTTCTATGCTTATACAAGTAGCAGCTACTGTTTTTAAGCAGCCAGGTAATGCTGAAGCCACAAGATACAAAGTAGCAGAAAAATATGCCACTGGATTTCGGCTCAGTCCATGCCTTTGTGGTAAGATTGAGAGTGCACAACCTTCTCTTTCACAGCAGAATAGAGCAAAATATTTTGTATAGTCAGGCATACCTAAGGCTGGGGCCGCACATAAACAGTTTCGTAATTTTACAAATGCTTCTACACTTTCATCGTCCCAAACTATTGGATCTTTTACTCTTTTTCGTGTCATCTGAGTTAATGGCATCGCCAGTAAGGAGAACCCAATAATCCACTGTCTGCAGTATCCCACAACTCGAAGAAACATTCTGTAATCTCTCTCTGTTTGGGGCAATTGCATTTGCCTGATTATTCTGATTCTCTCAGGGGTCACTTTTCTCACATCTCTCTCTATTTTGTGATCTAAATATTTTACTCCTGTTCTGCAAAATTGCAATTTGTCTGTCCTCCATCTGCCAAGTGATTTAGTAATGCAATAGAATCAGTAACACAGTCATCTCTACATTTTGAAGCCACAAGCAAATCCTCTATGTACTGGGCTAGGACAGAATTTTGGGGCATAACTGGCTTCTCTAGACACTTTTTCAAAATCTGATTGAAAATTGAAGGACTTTCAGTATACCGTTGGGGGACTCGATTCCATACATAAACATGGTCCTCAAATTTAAACAAAAAGAGATACTGGCTGTCAGGGTGTAAAGGAATTGAGAAGAAAGCCTGACATAAATCAATTACAGTAAACCATCCAGAGTTCCAAGGTATTTGATATAAAATTACTGCTGGATTCGGTACAACAAGACAACATGGTACTACAATCTTATTACTCTTTCTTAGATCTTGGACTATCCGATATTTTCTACTAGGCTTTTTAAGTCCTCTTATGGGCGAATTACAAAGGCTGCTCATTATTTCTTTAAAAAATGCCTTGTTTGACTATTCTGTCAATTTCAGTATTCACTCCTGCTTTAACCTCAGGACTCATTTTGTATTGTAGGGTGTTAGGATAAACTGCACCTTCTTCTACAGTTACTTTCACTGGATCTACATGTGCCATTAGACCTATTCCTTTTCCAGTAAAGTCCCATACTTCAGGATTCAGTATAAGCCTGGGCTTAAAACTAAGCTACTAATCCACACTTTGCAAATTGCACGTGGTACAGTACCAAAAACATGCTTAATCATGTAGCATTGCATCTAAACTGACAATAATTTCAGATGCTTTGAAATACAATTTTACATGCTTAACAGCATATAACCAATTCACAAAAATGAATTTTTAGAATGAAAACATTAGGTAATGAGGGAGCTGATGATTTTGGGGTCCCCCTTAACCTAGGGGAGCACCAAGCAGATGCCTTGAACACAAATAGCATAAACAAAAAGCACATTTTGTTGAACTTAGTGGTGATCCCATCATTTTAGGACCACCCCAAGCACAGTTATTGGCAAAAAAACAAAACCAACCAAAGGACCTGCAAAGCATTATGGGACGAGATTAGCAGTGGGCAGTGAATATTATAGTATCCAATATCAAAATAATTCTACAAAGAGCTGCAGTTCACCTAGTTTTTACTAGATGTCCCTCATGAGTCAAATGCAAAGCATTGAAATTATTCTTACATCAAGCTGCAGTTCCACTGGTCGTCCCTAGATGTCCCTCACGAGTCAAATGCAAAGCATTGAAATTATTCTTACATCAAGCTGCAGTTCCACTGGTCGTCCCTAGATGTCCCTCACGAGTCAAATGCAAAACCATTGAAACCCTTTCATCAAGCATTTGCATTTGACTCGTGAGGGACATCTAGTAACCACCAGTTGAACTGCAGCTCTTTGGAGAATTCTTTTGATATTGTATACTATATAATATTCACTGCCCACTGCTAATCTCATCCCATAATGCTTTGCAGGGCCTTGGTTGGGAATGTTTTTTTGCAATAACTGTGTTTGGGTTTGTCCTAAGAGGATGGGACCACAATTAAATCGTTCAATAAGATGTGCTTTTTTGTTTTCAAGGCATCTATTTGGTACTCTCCCTAGGTTAGGGAGGATCCCAAAATCATCACATCTCCCACTGCTTGCTAATTTTTCAGTTTCACCATTTTGAAAGTATTGTATGCACTTTAGCATATAAAAATAGACTTTTTTTTTATCATATCTTGTTCTGTATAGGAAGCTTTTTGCAATTAATTTGCAATTTATGCACAGTACAGACAAGTACACAGTGTCATCAGCTATGCTACATTTCATCAACTTGGGTGCCTTGTTTAGCTGACATTATTTTGTATATCATGTCTTCATCTGGGGTCTGAATAGCAACACCAACCAGTGTGCAGTAAATTGTGCAATTAATCTTGCATAAAAAGTCTCAACCTAATGAATTCATGGGACTAGAATCACAAACTACAAACGTATGCATATCTTTGAATTTTCCTATTCGCGCCTCCATAGGTTTTGTAAGTTGGGTTCTAATCTGCTGGTTGGAAACTCCAACTACTTGGATCGCTTCACCGAGACGGGTAGGTTTAGGATTAGGCCTGGGTGTAGTTTGCATAGCAGCACAACACGTAGCTTCACGTAGTATACTTTGAACTTCACATAGTACACGTAGTCTGTGTAGCGTAGCTGATGACACTGTGTACGTGTCTGCACTGTGAAAAAATTGCAAAATAATTGCAAATGGCATCCTGCAAAGGGCCAATTATGATAAAATAAGTATCTCTTACTTTTTATGCTAAAGTGCATATAGTACTTTCACAAAATGTAAACTGAAAAATTATCAAGCAGTGAGAGAGGTGATGATTTTGGGATCCCCCCTAACCTAGGGGCAGTACCAAACAGATGCCTTGAAAACAAAAAAGCACATCTTATTGAACGATTTGGTGGTGGTCCCATCCTCTTAGGACCACCCCAAGCACAGTTATTGGCAAAAAAACATTCCCAACCAAAGGCCCTGCAAAGTGTTATGGAATGAGATTAGCAGTGGGCAGTAAATATTATATAGTATCCAATATAAAAATAATTCCAATGGGCCTGATTCACAGAACTAACTTAAGACAAAATCCTAAACTTACTACCATATTCGTATTCACAGAAGACACTTACTCATTTTGGTATTCACAGAAGACCTTACTCATTTAGGTATTCACAGAAGTTAGGAGTCCTAACTTTAGGACTCCTAAATGCCTTCTGTGAATACCGAAAGTCTTAAAATTAGGATTCTTCTCAATTTAGTAGTAGTAAAGTTAGGACTCCTAACTTTAGGACTCCTAAATGCCTTCTGTGAATACTGAAAGTCTTAAAATTAGGATTCTTCTCAATTTAGTAGTAGTAAAGATGGACTCCTAACTTTAGGACTCCTAAACGCCTTCTGTGAATACCGAAAGTCTTAAAATTAGGATTTTTCTCAGTTTAGTAGTAGTAAAGTTGAGAAAAATCCTAATTTTAAGACTTTCGGTATTCACAGAAGGCATTTAGGAGTCCTGAAGTTAGGAGTCCTAACTTTACTACTACTAAATTGAGAATAATCCTAATTTTAAGACTTTCGGTATTCACAGAAGGCATATAGGAGTCCTAAAGTTAGGACTCCTAACTTCTGTGAATACCGAAATGAGTAAGTGTGTTCTGTGAACACCATAATGAGTAAGTGCCTTCTGTGAATACGAAAATGGTAGTAACTTTAGGATTTTGTCTTAAGTTAGTTTTGTGAATCGGGCCCAATCTTTCTACCTTCCCTGTTTCTTTCATTAGATTTGCAGTGGATGCTTCCTTTGCTTGTACTTCCTCCTTTTTCTTCAACCATCTTACCCTCCATTTGCCAATGTCTCCCCATTTCTGTAAAATATTCAACAATTCTTTCACTTGTGGTGACCTCTCTATCTTCGTGAGAAGAGGTCGCTCCCCAAGCTCCCTGGCCGGACATCGCAGCGCTTGGCTCTGACTGCTTGCTCGAACAAGATTGCTGCCTGGGTATCGTAGTTGTGACTGCTTGGCAGTATTAACAGTGCAGATTGGTTATTTTGCGCTCGCATTGCTGGATTTAAAAAAACAAATATCATTGCCTGATTGATTCGTAGCTCTGACTGCTTGCCTGTATTAAAATTGATGCTTGGTTATTTCTGCGCTCGCATTGCTGGACTGAATTATAACTAGTATTGCAACTAGTATTGCCTGATTGTGCTGGTACCACCGCCCATAGCGCCATTCAGCTGTCTGCCCTAATCTCGTCCTTGTATCAGGTTTGTTTATCGCTGCCATTTTGTTTGTTGTGCCTCGTAGCTAGGATCCCCAGCCCGCACCCGCCTCCCAGCTGCCCCTCCCTCGCCCCTCCCCCTCCACTATCCACATTCCGCGTTCACGCGCAGCGGTCGCGCCCCATGTGCGCCGAAGGCGCGCCAAAGGTAAGCCCGTCTACGCCCGTCCGTGCCTGGACCGCGCCCAGCGCCAGACCCCCTTCTCCCCGCAAATCCAATCCCACCCTTATTACCTACGACGCCGCAACCCTCTCAGCCCTTAACCCCGGCCGATCACCAAACTGCTACCAAGCCGCACCAGGACACACCCATGGACCCTTCACCTGCATCTCCTGCAAGTTCGACTGCATCAGCACCCACACCAAATCCACAAACTCCAAACAGAACTCCATCACTAACCATCTAAAGTGCATCCTGATCAACACCCGCTCAGTCCACAAACACTCCATCGAACTCTGGAACCTACTCGACACTACATCCCCGGACGTCGCCTTTCTCACAGAAACATGGATGAACGCCTCATCAGCGCCCGACATCGCCATAGCCATCCCAGATGCCTACAAGATCATCCGAAAGGATCGCACCAACCAAACAGGAGGAGGCATCGCCATTGTCCATAAGAACACCATCCGCATCACGACCAGTTCCGACGACAACCTCGCTTCTGCCGAACACCTTCACTTCCAGATTCACACCGACCACAAAACCACACTCAGAGGCACCCTCATCTACAGACCCCCAGGCCCCCGCACGCAATTCAGCGAAGACATCGCTAACTTCATCAGCCCACATGTCCTCCCCTCCGAAAACTACATTCTTCTGGGAGACCTCAACTTCCACCTGGAAAAGAAAAACGACAACAACACCACCACCCTTCTGGATAACATGGCCAATCTAGGACTCAAACAACTGGTAGACGCCCCCACCCACTCTGCCGGACACACGCTTGACCCTATCTTCACCTCCTGCAAGCACATCTCCTTCGTTCACACCACAGCTCTCCTTTGGACCGACCACAGCTGCGTTCACGACACACAACCCCCCGCAACCCATCCCCAGAAGAAATTGGAACAAAATCACCACCGACCAGCTCTTCACATCGCTTCACCAGAACCCCCCTGCCAATTCATTGGACCCTAACCAAGCAGCCACCAACTTCACACAGTGGATCACCCTCAGCGCTGACGAACTAGCACCCCTGAAAAACCATCTAATCAAACAAGGCAGCAAAAAAGCCCCCTGGTTCAACGATGACCTTAAAAAACCCAAGAAGTTCTGTCGTACTCTCGAGAAAACCTGGAGAAAAAACCCAACCAATGACAACCTAGCCACCTTCAAGAACGCCACCCGCAAACACCATCGACTGATCCGATCCACCAAGAAATCTGCATTCAAGGATTGACTTGACAACAATGCCCAAAACAGCAAGGAACTTTTCAACATCGTCAAAGAATTCACTAACCCCACCGCCGGCACAAACGACATTTCTCCCTCCCAAGACCTCTGCGACTCTCTTTCCTCATTCTTCCACAACAAAATCGCCGAAATACATAACAGCTTCGACAACCAGTCCGACGACATGCCCACTCCACCCATTTCCAAACCAACACCGCCCTCTAACATCCTTTTCGCCTGGAACACAATCACCACCGAAGACACCTGATGAACTCCATCCACTCAGGATCGCCTACCGACCCATGCCCCCACCACATTTTCAACAAAGCAGACTCCATCATCGCACCCCATCTCCGCGACGTCATCAACAGTTCTTTCAACTCCGCTACCTTCCCGGAAAGCTGGAAACATGCCGAACTCAGCGCCCTTCTGAAGAAACCCACAGCAGACCCCACTGAACTTAAGAACTACCGCCCCATCTCGCTCCTCCCATTCCCTGCCAAAGTCATTGAGAAAGCCGTCAATAATCAGCTCGCCGCCTTCCTCGAATCCAACAAATCCCTCGACCCTTCACAATCCGGCTTCCGAGCCAAACACAGCACCGAAACCGCCCTCATCGCAGCAACAGACGACATCCGAACACTACTGGACAACGGAGAAACAGTTGCCCTCATCTTACTTGACCTCTCCGCAGCCTTCGACACAGTCTGTCATAACACCCTAATGCAACGCCTCAGCAACATCGGAATACAAGGAATTGCTTTGGACTGGATCATCTCATTCCTCACCGGAAGAACCCAAAGAGTTCGCCTTCCCCCCTTCAAATCAGAAGCCAAAGAAATCGTCTGTGGCGTACCACAAGGATCATCACTCAGTCCCACCCTCTTCAACATCTACATGAGTCCCCTCGCATCCATTGCGCGCCAACACAACCTCAACATCATCTCCTACGCAGACGACACCCAGCTGATCCTCTCCCTCACCAAAAACCCGAACACAGCCAAAACCAACCTACACGATGGAATGAAAGAAGTAGCCGAGTGGATGAAGAACAGCCGCTTAAAACTGAATTCGGACAAAACGGAAGTCCTCATCTTAGGGTCATCCCCCTCGGCCTGGGATGACTCTTGGTGGCCACCAGCCCTGGGAACCGCACCCATCCCAACGGATCACGCACGTAACCTGGGCTTCATCCTGGACTCCTCCCTCTCGATGACCAGACAAGCCAATGCCGTCACATCATCCTGCTTCAACATCCTACGCATGCTCAAAAAAGTCTTCCGCTGGATCCCCACTGAAACAAGAAAGACGGTCACCCACGCACTGGTCACCAGCCGACTGGATTACGGAAACACCCTTTACGCCGGAACCACAGCCAAACTACAGAAAAAACTCCAACGCATCCAAAACGCATCAGCAAGACTCGTATTGAACATCCCTCAGCAAGCTCACATTTCCGGTCACCTGAAAGATCTCCACTGGCTCCCCGTCAACAAGAGAATAACGTTCCGTCTCCTCACCCACGCACACAAAGCCCTCTATAACCTAGGACCCGAATGCCTCAACACGAGACTGTCCTTCTACACCCCCACCCGCCAACTACATTCATCCAACCAAGCCCTCGCCGCCATTCCACGCATCCACAGATCCACCATGGGGGGAAGATCCTTCTCCTACCTAGCGGCCAAGACCTGGAATTCTCTCCCCACCCACCTCCGCCTAACTCAGAACCACCTCTCCTTCAGAAAGCAATTAAAAACTTGGATATTCGATAAGTAAATACTCCCGCCTCCTCAAGCGCATAATTTTTGAACTTGAACTTGAACTTGAACTTGTAACTTCCTTCCAGACACATTCATGTTTTCTAAATCTTTGTTTGAAAAATCCACGCGATAGGGCTTTTGTAATACTTTTGATTTCTCTCTGTCTATTCCCATCTCAGATGCAAGTTCAGTTAACTTTTCATGAAATAATCTCGCATTTCTAAATATACTTCTGGATATAAACAACAATTCTTCTTCATTGTAGGTGTTTAATCTATCTATTCCCACATTTCCAGCTATAATTTCTTCCAATTCCACTTTTAATTTATAACTGTCTAATAATTTAGGAGGTGAACTCTGCTTCTCTATCCCTTGTGCCCATCTTTCTAAATCTTCTGGAGTTACAGCTGTGGCACTTCTGACTCCTGAATATGTCACTAACCTTCTTTCTTTTAAACTAATAGGCATATCTCTCTTTGGGGTTTCGCCCCACTGGGTCTCTTATTGGTAGATCCATTAATGAAATTATGAAATCACACTCACTGGCTTGGTCTTCAGCAATTATAATTTCTTTTCTAGGATTGTTCAAAGGAGTTGCTGCACCTTGTGGCTTTGGACAATTTACCTTGTCTCTAGACAAAGCGACAGCTGGACCTATAGTTACGGGTATTGTCAATGCTTCAGGGTTTACATTTAGCTGATTTATTTTCTGTATTAATTCTTCTCTATTTTTGTTCAATGCTTCTTTTTCTTTATCATATAATACTCTTTTAACTGGCTGATCATGTAATACCTGTGGAATTAAAGGTGGTCCTAATACTGGTTGGTGCAGTTGGGGTAATTTTATTTGATCCTTCTTGATACGATGGAGGGTTTTTGGTCAAAATATCCTCAAAAAATTCATCACCTGATTCTCCATACCCTGTCGCATTAAAGTGTTTAAATTTTTCTTTACATTTACTCCCTGTTTGATAATCAGCCATTAATACAGGATACAATCCTTCTGATACCATTGCTCTTCTCCACTGTTTCATCTGTTCTTCACGTGTCCCATTCATACACCTGGTATAAAATCCTGTAAATTGTCCCCTTGTACCCATCTCTCTCTCAAACGACTCAGGGGCATATTACCAACAACTAGCGATAATTATCGCTATGTTGGCTTAGCGGTAATATTTTTATCGCCGAGCTGCGGCGATTTTGATTGCTTAGGAACCTTGCTATTATCAAGGTTTATCTCCTAAGCGATAAAAATCGGCCGAAATGCATGAATATCACTGAAAAGTCAGCGATATTCATGCATTACCGAGCTAATGCTCTTCGACATGTTATCCACCTACCATTGGATAACATGGCTAAGAACTGCTCAGGGGCAGGTGTTAGCTTTTGGAGATAATCGTGCTTAGCGCGAATATCTCCAAAAGTTGGTAATAGGAGATAGCGATGTTAGCGACTATTTCCAGTCGCTAACATCTTGGCACGCCCACTTTGCATGTCATTAGTGATAAATTTCACTGACATGCAAAGCGGGGCCCAAGATTATCTCCCTATTACCAAGCTGTCGCTAACACCAGTTAACACCAGTTAGCGACAGCTAATAGGAGATAGCGACCATCATGGGCCCCACTTTGCATGTTAGTGATATTTATCACTAATGACATGCAAAGTGGGCGTGCCAAGATGTTAGCGACTGGAAACAGTCGCCAACATCGCTATCTCCTATTACCAACTTTTGGAGATATTCGCGCTAAGCGCGAATATCTCCAAAAGCTAACACCTGCCCTGAGCAGTTCTTAGCCATGTTATCCAATGGGAGGTGGATAACATGTCTAAGAGCATTTGCTCGATAATGCATGAATATCGCTGACTTTTCAGCGATATTCATGCATTGCGGCCGTTTTTTATCGCATTTGCGATAAACCTTGCTAATAGCAAGGTTTATCTGCGATAAAAATCGCCGATGTGCGGTGATAATTTTTGTCTCTAAACAAGTTAGAGACAAAAATTATCGCTAGTTGTTGGTAATATGCCCCTTAGTTCTAATTCATACATCTGCATTCTCAATATCAGTAAAATTCTTCCATTAAAGGTACCATACTCTGGAAAAGCTAAAACACCATCATCATTGGTATACTCCTTCCAATTTTCCATCCATACACATGTATGATAACCTCAACCTCTCTCCATCATCATAAATGTAGCAGGCGTTTTTGGCGGCTGAATATGAATTCCCTCTCTAGTCAAAACAGGTTTATCTTTCCTAAAGAAACTTTTTATTTTCTTTATAAATTACATTTTTCTCCTTTCTCTGTACATTTTGGACACTCAATAGGTAGTTGAACACTGCGAAACCTCCTGCTTCCTATTTTCAGCAACTTGTACCAAGGGACAAATAAGAATCGGGTACACAAACTACCTCTAGCCAATCCAAATTCAGCTTTCACTCAAGCTTCCAATCAAGCTTCAGGTCAAGCGTGTGGTTTGACCAATGCTAGCACGGCCTTTCAGATGTCGTCAGTCTTGCTCCTTACTACCGACCCCTCCTTTACAAATTCGCATCAGACACACACCTACTGTTTCCACCTATCCCAATGCGGCTCACTGTGACGTCAGTGCTAGTCCGGCGACTGACCCTCCCTATACAAGGTAATATGAGAAACTTCTTTTTCTATTTTCTTTCAAATAAAATTCTATAGTACCAACATAGAAACATTCGCTACTCTGTCTGGTCCACTAAATTCAAAGGATAGATTCATTCTTTCAACGACAAGTAAAAGCTTCTGCTCACTCTTCTTTGAGTAAGACCTTCCGTTTACTTTTCATACACTGCGAGTAAAACTTTCCGTTTACCCTTCAATCAAGCTCAGAAGAACCTGCTACTCCTTCGGTGTTACCCTTACTAGGTGATATAAGACCAACGTTTCACCAGTGAACTCTCTGCTATCAATCACTCTCACTTTTATTAAGAAATAAGCCTTAATTTAACACTGCCAGCCCTGCATAGCTTTTCAGTGCTATTCCAACAGACAAGTAACCTCACTGCAGTGTGGTTTCTATCGCCACCCGCTATTCAATTTCCCAGGAAGTCCGGACAACATTAAACAAAATACAAAATCTTTTTGTTAAACATAAATCAATAATCAATATCAATAATCAATACTAATCACCAAACTAGTCAATAATAACCATAGCTCTGCTATCAGAAAACTGATCCAGTGGGTTACCAGCAACACGTAATCCAACACTATATATTCACCTGGGCCCATACACACAATTCACAACAACCTGGTAATAACTGCTGGGGTCATGTTTTATGAATGTCTTACCATATCAAAATTAGTTATTTCTGGCTCCTAAATAATCTTTCACTGATCAAAAAGTTTATTTCCTCTGGTCGATAGACCAAATTAGTTGAACAAGTTGATGGTGAAATAACATAGATCCATTTACCTGTAACTACTAAATGATCACACAGAGTCGGGAAGTGTTTTAAAATCTTTATCCAAGAGATTAATTTCATGTAAATCACTTACAAAGTACAGAACAGTCTCTGTCTATTCATGGAAGAAAGGTTCAATAAATCAATTATCAAGCGCAGTCATAATACTACGCAATGACAATGCATGAAAAGGAGAGGATAGGGAGAAAATGACATAGGCACATAAACGGACGTATATTTGTAGTTACCAAGTATGGTGTGAAACCCAAAACCCCTGGCCAAGGGGCTGGGAAGGGTCCCCTAGGAAAGATCTGGCGACCAAAGGCTTCAGCACAGGAATCAGGACAGATGACCTCTTTGTCACCGATGCTTGCGTAGCACCCCTTTCTGACACTCTCTTCCTCCTATAGATTCTTCTGCGATCTTCTACTAAATTAATTAAGATATTTAGCTCTGCAATTCGATTCTTATTCAGCATCTCTTGTCACTCCGACAGCATCTCGGTCTCTGCAGCAGTCAGCATCGACGTCTCTCAGACAGCATCCCAGTCTCATGCTCTCTAACCAACTGAGAACTACCTCAATTATACCCTACATTATTTACATACCTCCAAAAATTGTTTCAATATCATGAAACTCTTAACTCTGATTGGACAGGCGAGGGGAGGTGATCATCACACCATGCTTACATATTACTCTTTTTCAGTTTGCCCTTTGTTAATAAACCCATTCCCTTAATTCTTTATTCAAACTTTATTTCCCAGCCGTATTCACATTATATTTGCAACAATTTATAATAGCTGCCACAGTTTCTTCCATCCTGGTGAACTCTTCAACACTTGGTTCCCAGGCCAGGACCCTCCGTGGTCTTGGCTTCTAATCAAGTTTGAAGTCATCATTCCGGATTCATTCTCAACATGCATGCGTGGATAAACCTTTTAAGCACGTGACTCTGCTTACTTCTGACAAGCTTCGGAGGCCCAAAGACATACTAATAATACAGTCATTCACTCTATACCACCTGTCTCATTTACTTATTAATGCTTTCCCCGCATTAGCATTAGTAAATAACTTGTTTTAATTTTCAGCAAAGCAGCTGCCAAGCATGTGAGTTTCAGAACAGCCATCGTGTTAGCATCTGCGCAAGTGGTAGAATTTACCTCCAAGCAAAAGTATGCCATATTACGTAGATGCAATTGATGCATGTGTACTAAAGAATTTCAGTTAGCGGCCATTTTAGAATCACACTCGAGTTACTGCTTATTATTAAGACACATAGGCAAGCTTCTCTTTTATTGTATTTATATATAATGTTTTGTATATTAATTTTCACAATAGGAGGTTAATACAGGGTTAACGGTGACTTGAGAAGATTGCGTCCAAGCAAGTCTCTTTTCTACGAGTCCTTGCTGCATCACCGGTGGTCGATATATTAAGGTACCTTTCCAGTGGTCCTTGGATGAAAGTTCAATTTTAAATGTGCTTATCTCCACCCCGTCTACCGGACCAGTGTATATAATAGACAATATAATCGTGTTTATCAGAATAATAGCAATATCTCCCCCTATCTTGTCTCCTTAGCCAATCTAAACATGGAATAATTTACTGGGAGGGCCATCGTAATAGCTGAGGAGGAGGTCAGGCTCAAACAGGTTTCAGTGAGAAAACCTACTTCAGGAAGCATTCAAGATAGCAAGTCCCAAAGTGCAATTGTGTGTTTAAGGAGAATACCATCTAAGCCCTGGGAGTTGAACATTTGGTTGAAGAAAGAGTGTGTGGATTGTTAGTTACGAAGGGTATCTGTAATCCTAGTTGGTTTACTCAAGTCTTTAAACACCTCCTGTGGACATTGAAATCTACAGTGTGAACAAGCTACCATGCCTTCTAATGAAATTGGGAAGGACCTGTTACAGAAAAGTGTTAAAGGGGACACGGGCTCTGTGGAGGGAATGAATTGTATGCAATGCTGCTGAAAAGTAGGTAATTCTAGTGAGATACCTTGGGTCTGATGTGGAAAAGGCAGGGGTTCTGGCTCCAGGTGACGTACAGGCATGAACGGGCGCAGACAGGCTTGGCTTTGGCGCTCCCTCTGGGTGTCGCCCCCGCCATCGGGACTAAATAGCCTGCCAGAAATACGCTGCTGACAGCTAACCAGCAACATACAGGAAGTGAAGAAAGTGTAGGCTTACTCTTCACAAACAGCACAAGCTCTGGAGGAACGGAAAGTGAGAAGGAAACCAAAGGTAAGAACGCTCTGTCAATGTTTTTTGAGTGGTGATTTCAGTGTGTTGCACAAATACTTTACACATTGCCTCTTAAGTAAAGCCTGACTGTCTGTGCCAAGTTACCAAAGGGTAAGCACAGATTAATCTAGGGTGTGTATCTGACTTACCCTGACTAGGATTGTGGTTCCTGCTTGGATTGAGTCCATTCTTTTGTCAACCAGAAACCCAATTTCTAACAGTCACAAAACAGTCGTATCTTTTAAACTGTGATATTTGAGTAATGAGAAAAGCCTTTACTAAAAAAGCCACTACTCCCTAGATGGGTATCTAGACCACATTTTCTCTGTATCTCCATAGATTTCACCATTGATCCCCTGACTCATTTTGCATGATGATAATTACAATTATTGTGGGCTAAGCCATAAAGACGGCTCTATTCTTACTGTCTATCAAGAATCTAACAAAAAAGTAATGGAGAAGATGAATGCAGGAAAGAAAACGCACCTCCACATTTTGGAAAGACCTTGGTTGGTTGTTACATGCAGAGATTAGTTTGTCTAAAGCTCATTTTCTCAGGTGGGTGGTCAGACTAAGGGATTCACCAGTAGCAATGCCTTGTATCTTGGTCCTGATAATGAGCAACTGCAGAATGTGCCTACAAAAGTTCCATACATATTTTTTATTGGCAATACAAAACAGCTTATATGGTATAGTACATACTGAAAATGAACACAGTGTCCTTAGGGGGTACAGCAATCTTCATATCTGATTTGGTACATTACACAGTCAATATTGTCAGTTCGTATGAAACACTCATATACATTGGCTAGGGGACTGACACGTCAGGTGTTGTCAAATTAAGTACATATAAAGGTCACATAGTAGACATAAATATCAAGTTAAGTGTCCATTGCCACATCTACATTATCAGGCCTTTCATTTTCGGCTAGTCTCAACCAGGTCACAAAATGGACCCTTATATATCCTAAGGCCTAGAGGCAACAGGCATTAAGTCCCAGAAAGCAGCGAGCTGCTCTTGACAAAATGTATCATCGAGAATCCAGTTCTTCAGCAAGGAAGGGTGCAATCTACCCCAGCTCATGGCTATCCTGCGTTTATGCACATTGGTTTTTTAGGGAAGCATGAGGGTGTGATCCTCGATACTCGCACAAATAATTCTCTCATTTGTCTTTTAGATTGGCAACTTCATCATGATGGTAAAACTAGGCTAATACACCACATTAACCCCTTCTTTTTAGTGTAGACACATACAATCACTAGGTCCTGAAGAATTGCCGCCAGATCCAACAACTAAAAAGCAAGAACCATGTTGACCGTATAAAAATTGAGCACAACAATCTGCAACATTATTGCAGAGAGTCGCCACTTCACCTTTCTTAATCAGGGTGGAAAGCAGGATCATTAAAATTATTTCTCCTGACTCCCTGTTTTAACCCACAAGGTCTACTTGACTTACACTTCTGCACTTCTACACTCTCTAGGCCCCACGCACCCACTGCACCAAACGGCAAGGAATAAAAGATCTCCGCCAAAGAGCCCCTGCATAGGGTGCCCGTCGGGTATTGCAGCGCTGACCCGACGAGGAGAATGCCTGATGATGAAGCATGACACCCAGCAGGCTGAGTGTGTGAGGGCCCTCATTCGAAAGGAAGGATTCCGCGTTCTCCCTCTCTTTTAACACTTTAGGATCACACCACCCTCATTTTTGTTATCTTCCACTTCTCTCTCCCCTCCTCAGGAACTGCATACCCTTTTATGTGTACTTTAAATCGGGCACGTATGCTGGACCTTCCAAGGCCTTAGTCCCTCCCTCTTAATTACATATCCTGCGTTTTGCAAATAACAATAAAAGCATTGCTAACAATCTACGCACTTCCACTGGGGCCTCCTTTACATATCCTAGTAATCCAGCTAGTACAGTAGGATGAATAGGTATCATAAGTATATCACTCTTAGCTTTAAATATGTCTGTGCAGTCTGTCGCTACCCGTGGAATGCTCCAGGCCAAGTGCAAAAAGGTTGCCTGGTCTGAGTGACATTTTCAACATTTTGCAGAAGGTCAAAGTCCCATACCATATATAGGTGTTCTGTAATACTGATTAACCGGATGCGTGCGGGCGGAATTCCGCCCGTACGCTGGGATTTGCGGTATCGCATGTTTCATGACGAGCTGGGCTCGTCATGAGCGTGCGAGGAGGCTACCTCATGACGAGCCCAGCTCGTCATGAGCGTCGAAGGGGTTAAGAAACTTAAAGGGAATTAATCGGAGTTTGTAATTCTGGTAAAGTTGTTCAAGCTGCGCACAGCAAAATTGCCATTCTTCTTCTGTTATGTGTGGCTGTAGCTCAGTATTCCAATGCTCCCTGTGTCTCAGAGTTATTACTGGATAATTTTCTGCATTGAGGTGTACAGACGGGTAATAAGCTTTGATGCTGATGGAGTAGTGAGAATGTTCTCAAGTGCTTGTAATGTTTGTGGTTGGTCTGGAAATGTGGTATGCATCTGACGGCATACTGCCCGTATTCAATAGTAAAGTAGTGTATCAGAAAAAGTAGAGGTGGGGTATCGGATGTATGACGTTACAACGCACACTTTTACAACGCCTACCTTTACATCATAGGTTTTACAACGCATACCATTACAACGCATAATGCTTTTGGGCGCTGGATAGTGAATAGTTTAATTTACTATTCCAACTCCAGTCCCCGTGGATAGCAGGGAAGGTGTTGGATAGTAAATTAAACCTATTCCCTATCCTAGAGCGCCCCCCAGTGCTATGCGTTGTAATAGTTTGCGTTGTAAAAGTTGAGTTGTAATGGTAGTTCGTTGTAAAAGTTTCGTTGTAAAGGTTGTACACCGGGGTATCAGCTAGCATCGGCAGTCCAAGAAATCCTTCTTCCCGATATAAATCTGCAAAGCTATTAATGTCTAATCTCTTAGCTCTAGCTATGGCACCCTGATCCTCAGTGGGGGCATTTGTGGTTTTCTTAAGGGGATGTATAGCATGGGTATATTTGCCCTGCGTCGGAGATTATCCCAGGCCCATTAGAGGGTTTCTGTGTTGTCGATTGTGCGATGGGGTCGTTTATATGGCAAACATAGAGCCACTTCTAATGGAGTCGGCGCCACCATATCACGCTCAACTGCCACGTGCAGTTGAAATGGGATCGGGTGTACCAAGAAGTGTAACAATTTCGCGTGAGCGCAAAACGCATACAATGAGAAATCTGGTGCCCCTAATACTCCCTGATTTTGAGGTAGTGTGAGTGTTTCCCAAGCGACCCTGGCCTGTCCACCTCCCCACACCAGGGAGACCAGCAGTGAACAGATTTTATGGGACATTGACAAATATTTATAGAAATTTGGGCAGGACCACCATTTTAGTGACAGCGATCCTGCCTGCATGGGACAGCAGCAGCCTTGACCAGTGTTTGATTTTCCCAATGGCCCAATGGCAGCAGTCTTTTTTATGTAGTCTTAAGCCCCAAAACCCGGTATGCCTCACGGTGCCAGTGGCCCGGGCTTCGAAGTTGATTCTGCCGGCGTCAGCTATTTTCGTGCTCATTCGGCCATGACGTCCTTGCGGTAAACAGTTCCGAAACCGGAACTGACGCCGGCAGAATCAACTTCGAATCCCGGGCCACTGGCACCGTGAGGCATACCGGGTTTTGGGGCTTAAGACTACATAAAAAAGACTGCTGCCATTGGGCCAGGTTAGAAAAGAATCTGGTCACCTCATCCTACGAGTCACATATGAGGAGTTGCACCCTGTTAGAATCAAGATTGATTTTGGATCCTGAGGAGAACTCCGCAATCAGAGAGTTCGAAACGCGTCGACTGTAGGTGGCTTAGTGTCAATCACTAAGATTAGTTTGAACTTGTTCCAAATACTTAGAATATCTTCTGAATAAGTATATTTGTACTTGACATTGTTGGACTGATAAGGCGACTAGGGTGCATTAAGTGTTAAGGAAAGCTGTTCTTTAGACACTAAGTTACTTCTGTTTCATTGTGTGTGTGAGGATGGTATGACTGTGGAATGAATGTATTAGACTGTAAAAACGGAGAGGATGTATTGTAAATATGTATAGGTATGTTATGTTCTTGTGAGAGGATTGTATTTATTTCTGTATATGCACAAAAAGGTTTTTTCTGAGAAATTCAAAATAAAACAAAAAAAATGTAATGGACTAAATAAACCATTCAACTAGAGACGTTATACGAAACAGACCAAGTTGTTTTATTCATTTTGGTTCTATTTTGACTATAGATAACAAGTTACAGTACTGGCACTTGTGTTGTTTTTTTGATTATTGCTGGCTTAGCCTTACTGTGGTAGGAGCCTAGACCCTGTTTTGTTCTACTGCCATCTACTTGTGGCAGCACCTCTGGCACACTGTTACTTTAAAGTGAGCACTGGCAGTGCTAATATAAGACAGGTCTGTGCCAAGGTTTTGGGCTGGCTAGTGGCAAATTGTGAAGAGCTCAAGCAGCGGAATTTTGCCACCTTATTCAGTTGTTAATGTCATGCCCAGGCAGCGGACACTAGGACCTTGGGGTCAAGGGTCTGGGGAGGGGACATCGGACACCACATCCGGTCAAGGGAGCAGCACGCAGGACGCACGGGAAGCTGTACGAATCAGAGAATCAAAAAAGGTACCTGCATTCCAAAGAAATAGTGCCGCGTGGTCCTTGGGCATCGAGACACTACAACTGGTGACGAAGGGAAAGCACGGACGTGTGCAGCCACTGCCCAGCAGCTTGAAACCAGGAGCCCGCCCTGGACTGTGGTGAGCACGGAGCTGTGAGAGACGCTGAGCCAGGAGACCACCCTGGTTCGCGCCACAGTGAAAAGAAACAGCGCGGGAGCCCACCCCGACCGCTACAAAAAGACATCCTGATGGTCCGGTAAGCGCCGAGTGAATAAAGAAGTAAGCGCTAAGATCTAGGATTTGGGCGCGAGCGCTCACGAGAGTCTTCGCGGTCATTTTAAGATCAGGCAGGAGAGCCAATCAGCGCGCGTGAAATCTGGGCCGCCATCTTGAAATCAGGCAACGCTCTGATTGGTCCCGAAGTCTCGCGAGAGTCTCGGAGGCCATTTTGAAGTCAGGCGAGAGGACCAATAAGGATGCAGAAAAGGCCGGCAGCCATTTTGAAGCCAGGCGAACATTGGAAAATAGAAAAGAACATTGGAAAATAGAAAATAGTGCCGGAAAGAGCACCAAGAAAGGAAATAAAAGGCTAACAAGGGACAATAAAAGAAAAGGGCACCAATAGACAACAAAAGGAATACAAAAGACAAGCACAAAGTGATGCAAATAGGACAGAGTGAAAACATATTAAAAAAACACAAAGAAAGTAATGCAAACAGCAGCAGAAAGAAGAAAGCACAAGGAAACAAAGAATACAAAGGAAAGGAAATGGCAGAGCCAAGGAGCGAAAGGCAGAGCGCCCAATATCGCAGACCCCTCCCATTCAACCTCTCAGAGCCGCAAGTGGGAATAAGATGGGAGCGCTGGGTCAGGAGGATTGAGAGAAACATGGAGGACACTGACCTAGTAGAGGCCAAGCAACTAGGACTGTTCCTCAACTTGGTAGGCGATGAAGTAGACGACCTGCTAGTGACCCTGTCGGAAGACGAAATATCGACGTACAAAGACCTAATAAAGTGCCTAACAAACAAATTTGATCCACAAAGAAACATTGATTTTGAGCGCTACACCTTCACCATAGCATTCCAACATACGGACGAGTCCCTAGATGACTTTGCGATGCGCCTAAGGAAATTAGTGACCCACTGTGAGTCCCTTGCTCACTTTGCCACTGGATTCAAGCAAGCCGGGCTGAAGACGGCTGGAATGCCAGAAACCGGTCCTCGGAAGCTTGTTTCCGGTCCAGGGAAGACATGGCTTGGCTATTCGGGCTGGACTGTTGCCATGAGGCACAGGGTCAGACTGATTTGCATATAGCCATGTCTTAACTGGGGTGGCAGAGTGGGCTAAAGAACGGTGATGGATTAAACCCAGATCTTTTGACTGGGTGTGAGTGTGTGATTGATTCAGATGCTCCGTCCATCACCACCCCCTTTTGTACAGCTTTTGGCCGCCATAAGTGTGGCATGGTATGCTCAGACGTGAGTCCCTTGCTCACTTTGCCACTGGATTCAAGCAAGCCGGGCTGAAGACGGCTGGAATGCCAGAAACCGGTCCTCGGAAGCTTGTTTCCGGTCCAGGGAAGACATTGCTTGGCAGTTCGGGCTGGACTGTTCCCATGAGGCACAGGGTCAGACTGATTTGCATATAGCCATGTCTGAACTGGGGTGGCAGAGTGGGCTAAAGAACGGTGATGGATTAAACCCAGATTTTTTGACTGGGTGTGAGTGTTTGATTGATTCGGATGCTCGGTCCATCACCACCCCCTTTTGTACCGCTTTTGGCCGCCATAAGTGTGGCAGGGCATGCACAGACGTGAGTCCCTTGCTCACTTTGCCACTGGATTCAAGCAAGCCGGGCTGAAGACGGCTGGAATGCCAGAAACCGGTCCTCGGAAGCTTGTTTCCGGTCCAGGGAAGACATGGCTTGGCAGTTCGGGCTGGACTGTTCCCATGAGGCACAGGGTCAGACTGATTTGCATATAGCCATGTCTGAACTGGGGTGGCAGAGTGGGCTAAAGAACGGTGATGGATTAAACCCAGATCTTTTGACTGGGTGTGAGTGTTTGATTGATTCAGATGCTCCGTCCATCACCACCCCCTTTTGTACCGCTTTTGGCCGCCATAAGTGTGGCAGGGTATGCTCAGACGTGAGTCCCTTGCTCACTTTGCCACTGGATTCAAGTAAGCCGGGCTGAAGACGACTGGAATGCCAGAAACCGGTCCTCAGAAGCTTGTTTCCGGTCCAGAGAAGACATGGCTTGGCAGTTCGGGCTGGCCTGTTCCCATGAGGCACAGGGTCAGACTGATTTGCATATAGCCATGTCTGAACTGGGGTGGCAGAGTGGGCTAAAGAACGGTGATGGATTAAACCCAGATCTTTTGACTGGGTGTGAGTGTTTGATTGATTCAGATGTTCCGTCCATCACCACCCCCTTTTGTATCACTGTGAGTTTGACAAGTACGACAGCGAACAAGCAATTCGCCAGCGCATCATTGAAGGATGCCGTGACACGGAGTTCCGCACAACAATTTTGAAAGAACCAACGTCACTATAAAAGATCTTGTCACTAGCGAGGGCTGAAGCAAGAGCGACAGTACAAGCAAAACAAATGGAGCGGTTAAAAGAACGACGAGTCGAACAGGCACACCGCAT
Organism: Lissotriton helveticus; assembly: GCF_964261635.1. NCBI lineage: Eukaryota > Metazoa > Chordata > Amphibia > Caudata > Salamandridae > Lissotriton > Lissotriton helveticus. The sequence goes on along the minus strand of NC_136058.1, from coordinate 199,705,618 downwards.
GGCAGAGAACAACCGTACAAGCAGTAGGAAGAAAGGGCACAATGAACAGGCAACAAGAAAGCAACCTGAATCAACATGTTACCAATGTGGACTTGAGTTCCCACACAGAGGCACGTGCCCAGCGTTTGGCCAAACATGCAGGAAATGCAACCGGAGCAACCACTTTGCCAGTGTATGTCAGGGGTTGCAGTTTAGAGGTGAAAGAGGAAGACCGGGAAGACCACGGATGACAAAAAGCAGACACGTCAGACATGTGGAAAACGCAAACAGAAGCTCCTCGTTAGAGTCAGGAGATGAAGGGGAAGAAGAAAAAGTAGAGCGACTATACCTCATGTCGGACACCGCTGACACGCCCACAGATGAAGGCAGAACTGAAGAAAGCATCCGCCTTGTGGACAAAAGCACCATAAAGAAGACGGAGTCTGTGACAATAGACGTGGGACCACACAGAGCACGTTTTGTGCTAGATAGCGGCGCAACATGCAACATCATGTGTGCGTCGGAATACGAGAATATGGAAATGAAACCAACCCTGAAACTGTCGAAAGTGGAAGTATTCACATGAGGGTCAAGGAAACCAGTGACAAACCAGAGAAAGTTCACAGAGAACTTAACATACAAAAGTCAAACGATAAAAGAAGAGATTCATGTACTGGGAGGTAACATCCCAGCACCTTGCTTGTTAAGTAATGTCACAGCCCAGGTGATGGGCCTCATCGAACTGACATACAGCATGTCAGAAAAAGGGAGCATCTTGAAGGAATATCCTAAACTACTGCATGGACTGGGGAAGCTAAAGGGGCGCCAAGTAACGTTGCACATCGATGCAACAAAAAAGCCAATAGCTCAACACCACCGGCGAGTGCCAATACACCTGCAACCACAAGTAGAAGAAGAGATTGAAGCACTGCTCAAACAGGACATCATAGAACCAGCAGAAGGACCGACGCCCTGGGTGTCACCAATAGTGGCAGTACCAAAAATAAACACGTCCAAAATTTGCATCTGTGTTGACATGAGACTTCCGAACACAGCAATCGAACGAGAAAGACACCCTCGACCTCACCTCGAGGAGATAATCAGCTGCCTAACAGGCACAAGACGTTTTTCCAAACTAGACTTGTGCAAAGGATATCACCAGCTATAGTTCGACCCTCAATCGAGATTTATCATTCTCCACGCACCTGGGTCTGTTCCGATATAAGCGTCTGAGTTTTGGAATATCAACTGCTGCTGAAATATTTCAAGAAACGATAAGGCAAGTAATAAGGCCAATAAACAATAGCCTGAACAACAGTGACGACATCCTGGTGTTCGGCAAGTCGGATGAGGAACATGACAAGGCACTGCGAGAGGTGTGTGCCTAACTAGAGCAGGCAGGGCTCACGCTAAATGAAGACAAGTGTGAAATAGGGCGAGAGGAATTGGTATTTTTTGGACTCATTTTTTCATAAAAGGGAATGCGGCCAGATCGCAGTAAAGTGGACACGTTGGAGAAAGCAAGACAGCCAAGTGACGTTGCAGAAGTGAGGTCATTCCTTGGCCATGCTAGTTACTGTGCACGATACATAAAATACTTTGCAACAGTGAGCGCACCGCTGTGAGAACTAACAAAGCAGGGCCAAAGTTTTGCATGGACCAAGGATTGCAACAATGCTTTCGAAGAGATCAGACACGCAGTGACAGCAGTAGATCACCTGGCATACTTTCATCTGCTACTATGCACCGAACTAACGGTGGATGCCAGCCCAGTAGGGCTGGGAGCAATACTGGCACAATGCCGACCAGGCAAGGACTCACCACGATACATAGTGGCCTATGGAGGCAAAAGCCTGTCAGACGTTGAGCGGGCATACTCTCAACCGGAGAAAGAGAGTCTGGCAGTTGTGTGGGCCTGTGAGCACTACCACATCTTCATCTATGGAAAACCATTCACAATAATGACAGATCACCAAGCACTAATAACAATCTACGGAAACCCAAATGCAAAAATACCACCCCGGATAGAGAGGTGGGGAATAAGACTCATGGACTACAACTTCAAAATAATACACAAACCTGGAAAGGAACACAACCCAGCTGACTACATGTCAAGACATCCTCTGCCGCACACAGGTGAGGCAACGACAATGGCGGAAGAATACCTGAACTTCATATTGAAACACAACGCGCCAGTGTCAATAACAATGACAGAACTGGAGCAAGAGACCAAGCGAAACCCCACTATGCAGGCGATACAGAAAGTGACAAGACAGCAAAGGTGGAGACACATCAACAACAACAGCACCCTAGATGAAGGAGTAATAAAAGAGGAACTGATAGCATTCAAGAAGATCAATGAAGAGCTCTCAGAGACCGAAAATGGCATCATGAGGAGAGGAACGAGAATAGTGATGCCACGAACGCTGAGGAGACGGACAATAGAACTGGCGCACGAATCACACTGAGGGATGGTTGCAACTAAGAAAATGCTGCGAGACAAAATGTGGTTCCCAGGACTGGATAGCATGGTTGAGGCGACTGTCATGTGCTGCCACATCTGCCAAGTGACGGGGCAGCCGCCCAAGCCGGAGCCGCTACAGATGTCGGAACTACCAAAAGCAGTGTGGTAGTTCCAACATGAACTGGCAGCAGTTGTGACTGAACTGGCAGCAGACTTCTATGGACCCCTGGAGACGGGTAATTACCTGCTAGTAATAATAGATGGATTCTCCCGTTTTCCAATTGTAAGACAAGTATCGTCAACGTCAGCAAGCACAACCCTGCCAGTCATGGATGATGTCTTTGCAGCATGGGGCTCGCCCCAAACACTAAAGACTGACAATGGCCTGCCATTCTCAGGAGAAGAGTTACGGAAATTTATGGAGATGCTAGGAATAAGTCATCGGAAAATAACGCCTCTGTGGCCACAAGCGAACGGAATGGCGGAACGGTTCATGGGAACAATGAAGAAGGCGATGCCGAGAGCAAGGATAACACAAATATCGACAGGGCAAGCCCTATGCCAGGTACTGAGGGAGTACCGGAACACCCCTCACAGCTCCACAGGCCGGTGCCCGGGCGAGCTCGTGCTCGGACGATCAAGCAGGACACGGCTACTGCAGATGGAAGCGAAGACAAGTGGGGAGCGAAGTCAAATAGTTGCCAAAGATGAAGAGGCAAAAGCAAGAATGAAGGTATATGCAGATCAAAGGAGGCACACCATCAAAGCGAAAATAAAAGAAGGGGACGCAGTGGTAGTGCGACAAAGACATCAGAGAAAATCGGACAGTACATTCTCGAAGGACCCACTGACGGTGACGGAGGTGAAAGGACCTATGATAACGGCATCAGCAGGGCGGTATCACATCACACGAAACAGCTCGCATTTCAAAGAACTGAAACCAAAGGAGGAAGAGCTACTGCCACCAGCGCCAGAGGCAGTCAAGGAGGAGGAAAATAGGCCAGTGGACCACGAAGAAACACGACCAAGAAGAACATGCAAGAGACCACAGAGACTGATTGAAGAGATGTAATATGACAAGTGCCTGTGAGGAATTTTCTCTCTCTCTCTCTCTCTCTCTCTCAGCACTGGTCGGTCAGTGACCACAGGCCGCGTCATGTAATGTTTGTTTGCAACAAAGGGGGAGATGTCATGCCCAGGCAGTGGACACTAGGACCCTGGCGTCAAGGGTGTGGAGAGGGGACACCGGACACCACATCCGGTCAAGAGAGCAGGGTAGGACAGAACAGGATCAAGGGGCTTGGGAGCAGGACGCACGGGAAGCTGTACGAATCAGAGAATCAATAAAGGTACCTGCATTCCAAAAAAATAGTGTCGCGTGGTCCTTGGTCATCGAGACACTACAGTTAACAGTTGTTTTCCACCCTAAATATCAATGAATGTGCTGTTTTTTTTATAATGTTCCAGCATTTGTTTACATTTTTAAAATAAACATCAGAAGACAACACACATACAAACACAAAGTAAAATAACCTAACAAGGCACACAACCAAAATATAACAAGTCACAACACAACAAAGCATTCAAAACAAAGTGCAACACGATGATCATAGTACAACCCAAAAAAGAACACAATGCAACAATGCAGAACAGAAACCCATCAGTGACAACAGGAACTGTGTGTTTTCTGATTATGTACCCCAATTCCATTTCATATATTCATATATCTGAGAGCACATTTTTCATTTAGAAATGCGTACTGCATTCATTATTGATAGCACATGCAGAACATCTGATGTTTGCTTTATTATAGTTTGATAGTACATCAATTATTCATATATATTAATGTAATTCATAATGTGCAGTGTATTTTAGTATTTGTACAATAAAATGTATGTGCTAACTTGCACTTTACATCATTCGTTGCAATGTGTGGTCTTTTCAAAATAATTCAAAAACGTGTATTTAAAAGCCATTTATAGCCATGTATGATGCAGAGAGGCACCCTGAGCTTCCTTGCAGCTTCTCGAAAACTGTGGTACAAGGACTCCTATGGAAGGCCACTGGTTCCTCGCCGCAGGTCCTGATGAGATCAGAAATGCCAGTCCTACAGTACCTAATTACCAACAACTAGAACACTGATTTAATCATTTCAAGGCAATGACCTATTGAAATACCATCACAATGTTGCAATTCATTTTAATATTCTGTCTATTAACCACCTTCAATACCACTGTTGTGTTTATTTTTGTGGTTACATCTATTCATTTACTCTGTACTAGATTATGGCATTTATTTTAATATAGTCTTTAAAATATATAGGGCCTTATTTATGAAAAGTGACGCATCGCTGCGTGAAAACAGCAATGCGTCACTTTTCACTGCGCTCTCCCTGCGACATGATTGATGCGTCATATTTGTAATATGACGCATCATGTCGCAAGGAGTTACAGATATGTCAGTATTTCTGACGTATCTGTAAGCGCAAAAGTCACGCATTGCTGGGGTGTGTCACAAAAGTGACGCAACTCCAGCAATGCGTCCTTTCACATGGGGAAAGCCCCATGTGAAAGGGCTTGCGTCAGCCTTACGCCTGCTGTGAGGCAGGCGCAAGATTTTGACGCAACAGCGTCCTAAAAGTGACGCAGTGAAATATCATAGATTTCACTGCGTCACTATTACGAGGCTTTTTGCGTGTGAACGCCCCCTTTGCATACATTATACCTGACGCAGATAAAATGTAGCGCAGGGGTTTACAAAGTGACGCATCTACCTAGATGCGTCACTTTGTAAATATGGTGCAACAAGGCGCATTGTTTACGCCACTGGTGCGTCACAAAAAGTGACGCACCGGCGGCGTAAAAGGCACGCACGGCCTCATAAATGAGGCCCATAGTGTTGATTTGTTGTCTATCAATCCATAGAGGAAAGAGTTTGTTTTGAAACCCAGAGTGCACCATCCTCAAGCCATGCGTAGGTGGTTCGTCGGTTCCAGCCTGCCGGTTCCCTGGATAGAGTTGGTAAATTGACACACTCTGCACTTTCTCAGTGTGTTTAGGATTTTTACACCTCAGTCGTATTTGCTTAATATGCAAAACCATATCAAAATGTACAATAAAACAGCACAATTCATCCCCGCAACAAAATGTATCACAACAAATATGCAAAACATATTCTTGCCACTCTTTATTTGCTACATAGATCTGCTTTCATAATACGGTGGTAAAAGGTATTTAAACCAAGCACTGCCTTAGTTACTACCAAGGATGTGTATTAGCATCAATCAAAAATGAGAACATGGACAGCCTTGAAAGAATCATTTTAAAATGCTTCAGTTTTTGGAGACACTCAGCATAGGATCTATGTATCAAGTGCCTAGCTCCTATTATGGTTTGCTAGGCTGTCTAATTATACGCAGTGATCTACTAGTGTTACATTAGAGTCCAGAGCAGGAAAGCGGAAAATGGGCCAAGTTAAGAGAACTGCCCTACAGTTACTTATCTAAGGCATGGTAGAAATATATTGTGATGTCTTAAGGTAAGGGGTCCATATCGGCCCTCTTGCTGCCCTCTTCACTCTCCTATCATTTTTCCTTTGCTTATTCATTCCCAACCAATGGCTCAGGAAGAAGTAGGATGGAGTTTCAGGATGTCCCCGTGGAACCACTACAGTAGCAGGGTCTATTCTCCTCCTTTCCTAGTTTCAAATTTTAAGAAGATAGCAGAAACTTGAGTGGGGCTGTCCATTGACAAATAAAAAAAAGAACTCCTAGTTGGCACTTATAGAGGATTCAGAATGACACAAATCTTTTCTTTTCATTTCTGTATACACCAGTGCAATCTTTTGATGCTTACCAATCCTCCCTCATAAGAGAAGTAAGATGCCCTTCAAAGGATTATAGAGAGTACCACCAGAAGTGGACTGGAAAGTTGAAAAAAGGAAAAAGAAAAAAAGGACTTAATACTAGTCCACGCTGCAGCACAGGCTCCCAGACTCACCAGTGGCCAATCCTGATGCTGCTTTCATGCTGCTGCATTCCCAGAGAGACTGGGAGCCTGTGTTTGCTGTCTCCAACCTGGCAACGGGGTTCGAGTTGGAGACAGCTCAGTGCACATGTCGGTTTGGCTGCCCTGACATGGCTGGATAAACCAACATGCAAACTGACAGCAGTGCCCACCATTCCCCTTCGTGACTGCCCCGGCGATGGCCCCGCCCCCAAGACTTGACTCGGCCCTTAGAACTTGAAAAATAAAATGATATTAAACCCATTTTATTATTGTTTTCTTTTTCTAGTTTTGAGGCTATCAGGGGGGGAACGCTGCTCCACCATAGCCGAATAGCCGCTGCTGCAGAAAGGGTTCCTTTGCTGGTCACAAACTACGCTTAGAGTCAAAATCCTGTTTGTATGTGTGCTGCAGAATGTCCAAATATTTCTTCTCATTACCCCATCATCAGAGAGAAGCACGTTTTGGGTGCACATCCATCTCTACAAATGTTTGTAAATATGGATTTGCATGAAACGCCCCTTGACTCAAAGTAATGCTGGCTTGTGTTACTTTTAGTTACAAACAATCGTAAATTGCCATGTGCGTTGGTTTGTAGAACCTGCATTCTGCATAAGGTCTGCGTTAAAAAAGTAACACAAACCCAACCCAAAACCTTTGTTAATCTGGGCCCTGGTTACTGGGCTCCTATTATAATAATTGAAGTCCTTGACTAAAGATGTCCTGATGCAACAGTATTATTGAACCCAACACTGATTATAACTTTAGCAATATACACACATATTTGTTGCACACCTCAGACTCATTTGCCTTAGTTCATGTTGGTTGGTATAGTAATAGGTTGTTCCACTTGTAAAGCACAGTAGCCAATGTGTGTTTCGTACTGTAAATAGGACTTTTTCAAGCCAGAAAGGATGAAAAGAAATTAAATTTGGTTATGATTCTCTTGTGCTTCAGTTTCACAAAGTTGATATTGAAAGTATGGACCAAATCAAAGCGGTAGGCCCCTGCTAGGTATCCCAAATATAGGAGATTACATTTTTATAAATGACAACTGGTCACTGCCTGGAATAATTCTATGTATTTCACCTGACAAAGCATTTTTTTCCTTTGAATCTTATTTAATTATATTGAGTATTAGTTCGCTCCAAAAGATGATATGGTGCTCAAAAGTCCACAATAAGACTCTCTTTGGTGTCACCACTGCGCCTCTGGCCTGGTCGCCCCCCTGCTCCTCTCCGCGCCTGCCACTGCAGCCCCTGCTTACCTGCTGACAGAGTTCCTTCGCCGACGCCGCCAGCAGCGCCCCAGCCGCCGCTGGGCCGCCCGCTCTGCCGGTCCCGTTCCCGCGCCTCCTGCCTGCGGCCCCGCCCCCCCGCCACACGATTGGTTAACCCCTTCCCGCCTCCCAGCGGACCCGCCCTTCCTGCTCCCCTCTTAAGGGGACCTCGCCTGCTTCTAGGGAGTGACCACTGCGCCTCTGGCCTGGTCGCCCCCCTGCTCCTCTCCGCGCCTGCCACTGCAGCCCCTGCTTACCTGCTGACAGAGTTCCTTCGCCGATGCCGACAGCAGCGCCCCAGCTGCCGCTGGGCCGCCCGCTCTGCCGGTCCCGTTCCCGTGCCTCCTGCCTGCGGCCCCGCCCCCCCGCCACACGATTGGTTAACCCCTTCCCGCCTCCCAGCGGACCCGCCCTCCCTGCTCCCCTCTTAAGGGGACCTCGCCTGCTTCTAGGGAGCGACCACTGCGCCTCTGGCCTGGTCGCCCCCCTGCTCCTCTCCGCGCCTGCCACTGCAGCCCCTGCTTACCTGCTGACAGAGTTCCTTCGCCGACGCCGCCAGCAGCGCCCCAGCCGCCGCTGGGCCGCCCGCTCTGCCGGTCCCGTTCCCGCGCCTCCTGCCTGCGGCCCCGCCCCCCCGCCACACGATTGGTTAACCCCTTCCCGCCTCCCAGCGGACCCGCCCTCCCTGCTCCCCTCTTAAGGGGACCTCGCCTGCTTCTAGGGAGCGACCACTGCGCCTCTGGCCTGGTCGCCCCCCTGCTCCTCTCCGCGCCTGCCACTGCAGCCCCTGCTTACCTGCTGACAGAGTTCCTTTGCCGACGCCGCCAGCAGCGCCCCAGCCGCCGCTGGGCCGCCCGCTCTGCCGGTCCCGTTCCCGCGCCTCCTGCCTGCGGCCCCGCCCCCCCGCCACACGATTGGTTAACCCCTTCCCGCCTCCCAGCGGACCCGCCCTCCCTGCTCCCCTCTTATGACGCCCCCTCAGCGACCGCGCAGCGGACGCGCGCAGCGGGAGCACTGATTGAGCGCCGAAGGTGCGCCAAAGGTAAACCCGTCTGCGCCCGTCCGCGCCTGGACCGCGCCCAGTGCCAGGACCCCTGGCCCCCGTAGACCCCAGCCCACCCGCCGGACGTACGACGCCGCCACCCTCAACGCACTCAACGCCGGCCGAACCCCTGGATGCTACCGAGCCACCCCGAGACGCACCCACGGACCCTTCATCTGCCAGGCCTGCAAGTTCTCCTGCACCCGGACCTGCACTGCACCAGCACCCACCAAGCCGAACTCCAGCAGCAGCCACCTGAAGTGCATCCTGCTCAACACCCGCTCCGTCCACAGACACGCCGTCGAGCTCTGGAACCTGCTCGACACCACAGCCCCAGACGTCGCCTTCCTCACGGAAACCTGGATGAACGCCTCCTCAGCACCCGACATCGCCATCGCCATCCCGGACGGCTACAAGATCATCCGGAGAGACCGCGTCAACCAGACAGGAGGAGGCATCGCCATCATTCACAGGAACACCATCCGCATCACGACCAACACCGACGACACCATCGCACCCGCCGAACACCTGCACTTCCAGATCCACGTCAACCCCAAGACCACCCTCAGAGGCACCCTCATCTACAGACCCCCGGGACCACGCACACAATTCAGCGAGGACATCGCCGACTTCATCAGCCCGCTCGCCCTCCCCTCAGCCGACTACATCCTCCTCGGGGACCTCAACTTCCACCTGGAGAACAACGACGACCGCAACACCACCACCGTGCTGGAAAACCTCGCAAACCTGGGACTCAAGCAACTGGTGACCACCCCCACCCACCTCGCCGGACACACACTCGACGCCGTCTTCTCATCCAGCAAAGACATCGCCTTCAGCCACGCCACAGGACTCCACTGGACGGACCACAGCTGCGTCCACTTCACCTTCAGAAGAACGACGACCCACCACCACCAGCAACAGGTTGCCCGAAGAAGCTGGAACAAGATCACAGCCGACCAGCTCGCCGCTTCCCTGAGTCAGCACCCTCCCGCCAGCTCAGCGAACCCCAGCCAGGCCGCCGACAACCTCACGAAGTGGATCAGCAACTGCGCTGACGAACTCGCCCCTCTGAGGACCCCGCCCAGCAGACCCGGCAGCAAGAAAGCCCCATGGTTCACCGACGAACTCAAGAGCTCCAAGAAGAACTGCCGAGCCCTCGAGAAAGTCTGGAGAAGGGAACCAACACCGGACAACATGACCACCCTCAAGCTTGCCACCCGGAAGCACCACCAACTGATCCGCGCCACCAAGAAAACTGCATTCAAGGACCGACTGGACAACAACGCACACAACTGCAAGGAACTCTTCAACATCGTGAAAGAGCTCTCCAACCCCAACGCCGGAAACAACGACATCACCCCATCGCAAGACCTCTGCAACTCCCTCGCCTCCTACTTCCACAACAAGATCGCGGACATACACAACAGCTTCAGCAGTCAACCATCGCACACAACGACCGCAGCAACGCCACCCACCACCACCCTCCGCGCCTGGACTCCGATCAGCACCGATGACACCGTCCGCATGATGAACTCCATCCACTCCGGATCTCCGACCGACCCCTGCCCTCACCACGTCTTCAACAAGGCCGACACTGTCATCGCACCCCACCTGCGGGACATCATCAACACCTCCTTCGACACCGCCACCTTCCCGGAGAGCTGGAAGCACGCCGAACTCAGCGCTCTACTAAAGAAACCAACAGCGGACCCCACCGAACTCAAGAACTACCGCCCCATCTCGCTCCTCCCGTTTCCAGCCAAAGTCATCGAGAAGACCGTCAACAAACAGCTGGCCGCCTTCCTCGAGACGAATGGATCCCTCGACTCCTCACAGTCTGGCTTCCGAGCCAACCACAGCACCGAGACCGCCCTCATCGCTGCCACCGATGACATCCGAGCCCTGATGGACAACGGAGAAACAGCGGCCCTCATCCTCCTAGACCTCTCCGCGGCATTCGACACTGTCTGCCACCGCACCCTAGTGCAGCGCCTCAGCAACGTCGGAATTCAAGAGAAGGCACTGGAATGGATCGTCTTCTTCCTCGACGGAAGAACACAGAGAGTCCGTCTACCACCGTACAAGTCAGAGGCCACCGAAGTCATCTGCGGCGTCCCTCAAGGATCCTCGCTGAGCCCCACCCTCTTCAACGTCTACATGAGCCCCCTCGCGCCCATCGCACGCCAACACAACCTGAACATCATCTCCTACGCCGATGACACCCAGCTGATCCTCTCACTGACCAACGACCCCGCCGCTTCCAGAGCCAACCTTCACGAAGGGATGAAAGATGTAGCCGAATGGATGACGACCAGCCGCCTGAAACTGAACTCAGACAAGACGGAAGTCCTCATCCTGGGCTCCTCGCCCTCCGCCTGGGACGACTCCTGTTGGCCCCCCGCCCTGGGCACCGCACCCACACCGACAGACCACGCACGCAACCTGGGCTTCATCCTGGACTCCTCCCTCTCCATGACCAGACAAGTCAACGCCGTCTCCTCGTCATGCTTCAACATCCTGCGCATGCTACGAAAGATCTTCCGGTGGATCCCCACCGAGACCAGGAAGACGGTCACCCAGGCCCTCGTCACCAGCCGACTGGACTACGGCAACGCCCTCTACGCCGGAACCACCGCCAAGCTCCAGAAGAGACTCCAGCGGATCCAGAACGCCTCAGCCAGACTCATCCTCGACATCCCCCGACGCAGCCACATCTCCGGACATCTGAGAGACCTGCACTGGTTCCCCGTCAACAAGAGAATCACCTTCCGTCTCCTCACCCACGCACACAAAGCCCTACACGACCAAGGCCCGAGCTACCTCAACAACCGCATCAACTTCTACGCTCCCAAACGCCACCTCCGATCAGCCAGTCACGCCCTCGCCGCCGCCCCCCGCATCCGAAGATCGACAACAGGAGGAAGGTCCTTCTCCCACCTGGCCGCCAAGACCTGGAACTCCCTCCCGACCGACCTGCGCCTGACCCAAGACCACCTTTCCTTCAGGAAGAAGCTCAAGACCTGGCTGTTCGAGCAGTAGCAGCACCCCCCCCCCCCCAAGCGCCTTGAGACCCTCCGGGTAAGTAGTGCGCTATATAAATGTCCATGATTGATTGATTGATTGATTGTTAGCAAGTGAGCACAATATTATCATTTGGAGTTAACTAACACTCTGTGCAACTAGTAAGGTGGATCAGCAGTGCAACTGATACACTGAGAGACCAATAAGGTTTTTATAGTCTGACTTGACTAAATGAATAGTGACCTTCACCACGCCACACCACCTCACCCAGCTTATAGGTACTTTTGAGCAAACAGTGTCTAAAGACATAGGGTTTCCCCATGCCTTTTAATAGATTAGATTTATTAAAAGCATTTGTCATTTTCATTGCCCTTTATGCAGATGATGTGCTACTCTTACTTGCAAGTCCGGCGCACTCTGGTCCCCAATGTCTCCATGTCCTCCAACTATTTGAAGCAGTGTCTGGCCTGTGCCTGAATCCAGCCAAGTCAACTCTGGTGCCTCTCCACATGTCACGAAAATGTGTTGAATAGCAAACACATATCCCCAAACAATGAATCGCTTTTAAATATCTAGGTATTTGGGTGGTGCTTCTACCAGAACTTACCTGGTCACTCAACATTAACCCTCTCATCAAGAGAAGGAAAGAGGAACTCCGCAGGTGGCAATCCCATCCCTTAACCCCTCGGGTAAGATTGCCCTGTTCAGAATGATGGTGTTTCCTCAGTTCCTATACATAATCCAGAATCACCCACTCCATTTCCCTAGCAGATGGTTCCACAAATTAGATAGAATGATCACAGCATTCCTCTGGGGAAATTTGAAGCTACACATGGTCCTTACCCACTTGAACTTATTAAGGCTAAGTTTCAATTCACAATGAATCGACAGACAATACCTCACTATATTTTTTAAAGTCTAGTGCAAAATTTTAAGGTGGTCAAAATAAAGCTGGTACATTGCAGGCAAACTATGTCAAGGTCAAACACAACAAACGTAACATTGAATCCATACTGGATACACAACGAACAATGAGGTTTAAGGACTCTGAAATTCTAGTTGAATTCCTTCATTTCTATGACACATTATACACACCAGAGGACTTTCCCTCACAGTCTCATATCTCTCAGTATCTCTCTGATATGCATTGTCTGTCTGATATCCGGGCAGATTTCTCATTATTGGAATCCAACATATCCCTTAAAGAACTTCATACTACTTTGCATACACTTCAAAAAGAAAAGGCTCCAGGTCCAGATGGCTTTACAGTTGAATTCTTCATACACCTTGCACAACTACTTCTCCCTAAACTGCCTGATTTCTTAGATTCCTTTTAATGCTCTGGCAACTCTCCTGTTTCCTTTATAGATGCCCTAATCTGCCTCATTCGTAAAGAGGGGAAATATTTAAAGTACTGTAAAAATTACAGACATATATCCTTAGTTAATATCGATAATCTAAAAAATGTTCTACGGCCCTAGCCCAAAGGTTAGAATCGTATCTCCCCAACATATTAGGCAAGGAACAGTCGGGCTTTGTCAAAGGTCATTTAATCTCTGACAATACTCACTTTTTTTGACATTTCATCAAAATGTTCCCACTTACCCCATTCTCTTGCAGTTATGGCCCTGGATGTAGAAAAAGCGTTTGATCAGGTACACTGGCCCTCTCTCTTTCAAACACACAAATGGTTTGGTATTGGTCCAAAAATGATATCTTTAATTTCTATTCTTAACTCTCATGCTTGTGCAGCTATTTGTGTAAATGGCCTTACCTCTTCCTATTTTACTGTGGGTAGAAGTGTCCGTCAAGCTGCCCTCATTCCCCATTCCTTTTTTAATTTAGCCCTGGAGCCCTTTTTGTCTAAAATATGTCAAAACCAAGATAAACAGGGTTTTGATTATTTTAAAACTCAGCAAATTAGGCTAGCAGCTTAAGCTGACAATATATTATTGTTAATGTTGCAAACTCAACTTTCTCTCCCTACCTTTTTAAAAGGAGTTAAGTCTTACTCTTCAGTATCTGGATACAAACTGAATAATGATGAATGTGAGATTTTAACTTTGACCAAGTTCACTTTTAAAGCTGACTTCACCATTTCCAACTTTTTATGGAGTTTTCAGTCAATTAAATATTTAGGTTTATTTTTTATTCCTTTCTTCAAAACAACACTCTCTCTGTGCATGGATAAATGATTACAAAAAATGTCTACATTAACAAATAAATGGCATCCTCTTTATGTATCCTGTTGGGGCCGTTTAGACACCATTAAGATGATGTTAACTCCTATAATACTTTATACGATTTCTATTTCTAATATCCCAATACCTGTTTCCTCCATATTCTTCAAGAGAATTAACAGCATATTATCTCTTTTTCTATAGAATACTAAAAAGCCTTGCATGTCAATACTAAAGTTAACACGCCCAAAATCAGAAGGTGGGGTAAATTTTCCTGATTTTTCTATCTATCACAAATCATTTTTGCTTCACCAATGCTCTCCGTGGCTTTCTGAGTCATCTTTAGATTGTCCACTATCGGTTGAACTGGATTCACTCTTACCTCTCTCCCTTCTCATTTCAGAATTTTTTATCTTTTACCCGTAAATCACAAACATTATCTACTCCCATTCTAAAACATTCCTGTAAAATCTTAGAGGTTGGGTCATCGTCGGCCCCCAGAGAGCTTGACTCTTTCCTCAAATCCACGATTTGGCATATTAATTTTACATTAATTCATGGCAAACCCTTTTACTGGAAATCCTGGAGATATTAAGGTCTAATTTGGGTTCATCAGCTCTTTGAACAAGATATGGTTATACCTTTTTCACAAGCCAGTCGTCTCTTTGATCTCCCCTCCTCTTTTCAATCTAAAAATACACTCCTGCAACAAGCTCTTTAATCTGCCCATGCTCAACTTCCTTCTCCTATCTCCCCTACTTCTTCTCCTACTAACCACTTACATTCTCTTCTCCTCACTTATCCCACAGCTTCTAGTTTATACTCTCATTTCCTTTTGCCACATAATACTAGAGAGAAAACTAGAGTATAACTATCTTGGAAACACGATTTAGAGGTGGTTTGGTTGATCCTATTTTCAAATAAATTGTGGACCAAAATTAGCAAATACTCTAGAGCGCAAAACACCACACAAACACTTTTTCCCCTTATAATAGGCTTTTTTGTGCCCTGTAGATTACAAAAGAGTTATACTGATCCCCCTGACACTTGTTGGACTTGTTCCTCCTCATCTACTAATTTAAAACATTTACTTTTCACTTGTTCTTATGTTCAATTTTTTGGAAAAGTGTTTGGTCCCAGATCAATTACATTTTTGATTCTACAACCCCCTTCTTCATTACCAACTTATTTTTAGGAAGTCTTCCGCCTCATTGGGATACTTGTGCTTCTAACATAAAGACTTTGGACATTTTATTGGCAGTTGCTTTTCAGCAGATTATTAAAAATTGGAAGGATTTCACTAAATTATCCTTTCAAGCTTGATGGTTTGCAATTTGTCATAACCATAGACTGGATATGGCCTATGTGCACCCTGTCTCTATTGGCATGCAATGTTTGCATTTATGGTCACCTGTTACAACGTTCATTGATGTTAATGCTAGACGTTTTTTCTCTCGAACCCCTACTCAACAAGAAGTCTCTAAACCTCCATGACTTTCCTTTTATTAGTATTGCAATTATTTGCTTATGCCTAAACATAATTTTGTTTAACTTATTGTATGTGTTGTATTACCTTTTCAACCATTTTATTTCAATATTACTTCTGTAAATCATTTATTTATTTCCAGCTGTTCTCTTTAATATTTTATTCTTGTTTATGTGATTGTTCATTATTTTATTTTACGATGTATTTGTATCTTGATTTGTCCTAATAAAATTACTTCTGCACTAAAAAAAGAGATACGCGTTTATCATCCCCATAGGTTTTTGTAAGAAAGTGGAATATTATTTGGGGCCGGCGGTTGCCCACCTTATGGAATAATACCACCAACATTTCAGGGTGAACTCCAAAGTCCATAAATTAACCTGAGCTCAACCCCATGTTAGCTATGGTACAGAGTAGAACTTAAACTAAGGAAAATGTGTAAAAGTATGTATGCAGTACCCAAATAGTCATAAAGTCAACACATCACACAATAAGTATTCTAAACTAAATTTGAAAAACAATGCAAATTTTCATAAAAAATAATGACACCAAAGCGACGAAAAATAATAAGTCGAACTGGATTCAAGATGTAAGTGAAAACTTCACCAAAAAGCAGTAATGATAGTTTATAGAAGGAGTAGACTTAGACATAGGCTTGATTTCAGGCTGACTACAATACAGTTTGGGGCAGATGCACCAAGAGGGTACGTCCCAGCTCAAAATGCTCCAGCAGGGAAAGCATGACCTTGTATCCAAGAAAGTTGTATCAAATTTGCCACAAGGCCCTGCTGATAGGCTTAGGAGTTCTTGCAAGTCCAAAAAGTTTGTAAGTCCCAACTTTTAAGAGTCTGTAGAGCATCTGCTCTGGGTCACTTCCAGGGCTGCAAGGTACTAAGGGACAGCACTTAGGGACCAGCACTCACTCGAGCAGAATCTACCAGCAAGATCCAGTCCAGGTCCAGTAAGTACTGATCAACTGGCCACTATAGGAAAAAGGCCTCTTGAAGCTTGTTGTGTTCCTGTAGTCACACAGAAGATCAGCCAATTGACACTTGGCAGACACTTTTTTGAACTCGGAACAAGAGGGAGCAGCTCCAAGCCTTTAGGGCTCTTTTTAGGTCAAGGATCACAGACAGGAGAACCAACAACCCACTTCTCATCTACTGCAGGTCCACAAAGTGTTCTGAAGATTGTTCCTTGGGGGTGTCACATTTGTTGTTTTCACCTGCAAGTGGATGGGGTAAATCCTGGACCCTCCACAACAAATGGGGAGAAAGTCCCCAGGGGCAACCCTTCCCACTTTGGCAGCACAACCTCCTTGAACTACTGCAAACCATTGCACTTTGCACTATTCTAAGGTGGATCCAATGAGGCACAGACCTTCTGCCCTTGGAGGGAGTTAGAATGCTAGGCAGGGATGTGCTTATAAAAATGAGCAGTCGCCTCCTGTGTCCACTCAATACTGATTCCGGAGGTAACTTACCTCTTGCTTGGTACGGAGCTAGCCTGGCTGGTTCAGGCTTTGGAGGCAAAGTATTTCCCTTTTTCAGGTCAATCTTTACACTATACTCTGAATGACATGAGTTCACACCAACTGCTCATCCTAAGCTGATAGGGATCACCCACCCCACACCAAGTCCATCCTGCCAGCAGGCTTAACCTGCAAGTAGTTTTCACACCTCAATAAGTTCAAACAGTGGCTGAGCAGTAGCCAGTAGACTAATGCAAATTACCTTCTAGGAGCTCCAGACACGGAAACAGTAACATTCTGAAAGGTACTTTCCCCTAAATATGTATTGAAAATCCAACTTCACCAATGAAATGGACTTTTACTAAGTAGGATAAATAGTCTTTGAATAAATATTTGTAACCATTTTCTGGAAGAAGTTACAGATTAAACTTTATAATCTGTACTTTGACATTTAGTAGGATCCAGCTACAGCCCTGCCAGTGAAAATAGCCTTTGGAGTCATTTCTTAAAATGCGTTTAAACAATGTAATGCTGCTTTTTCAAATTTATTTTTTTAAGTTCCAGCACAGATGTGCACGAACATCCTTTCAGTGAAAGAAGGGGTATTGAACTTACCACATTTTTTGTTGCCTCCTGATTTGATGACAATTGCAATTAAAAGTTACAGTGAAAAGGTTACGCACTCATGTCAGCTATAATATTTTAAATCCACCTAAACCTTCTGCAATTTTTATAAAAAACATTGTGTGTACCTTTCTGATGCTTCAGTTTTGAGTGAGTGGATATAAAGAGACACTGCTACCTGTGAGAGCTGTGAATTTTAAGGCCCACAACCCCCGCTGTTTTCTAAAGAAGGAGGAGGGACCCGTAGCTCTCGATAGCATTCAGCCACCTCCGGCTGTGCAGGAAAACAAAGAGACACTGCAGCTTGTGGGTCCATGGACTTCAAGGCCCACAACGCCTGCTGGTTACTAAAGGAGGAGGAGGGGCCCGAAAAGCTATAAAGTGAGAATTGACCTCCTGCAGTGTGGGAGACAAAGGGACACTGCTGCTTGTGGACGGTAGACTTCAAGGCTCACAATCTGTGCTTTTACACAAAGGAGGAGGGGTGCCTTAAGGGCTAAATAAGGTGCATTCACCTATTGTAACACGTGGGTGGTGGTGGGGTGCCGCTGCCTGTGCAAAGACCAGGCCAAGAGACGGCCTGTGTGTGTCCATCAGCGGCCAGAAGAGGCTGGGCTGGTTGATCCCTCTTCCATTCATGAAGCCATTGGATAAGCACATAGCAGGAGAAAGACCTGCTTACATCCTCAAAGGTTTAACGAATGACTGCTTTCTAAAGTGTGCAGTCAGGGTCATAACTCAAGAAATTGAAGTGTCAGAGTGATTTTTATCATTCTATGCCTCAATACAGTCATCATCAAGGGAGGAGCTCACAAATGTGCAGCTCCATTGTAACCATAGCACGACTGGTGCTGAGTTTTATGAGCCAACCCTGATTACTTACTGTAGCACTCTTATTACGTCACCTCAGTCTGTCTTGGATCCAGCGGCAAAGCGTAAAAGGGGACCCACAAGAGCCCACAAATATGTGTAAAGAGCATATGCACACCTTTAACCAACCCCCCTATTGATTGCTTCCTGCTACTCGTGCCACTCCTGGCACTTCCTTTCCGACCCGTGGCCTCAGAGGGGGCAAAACCTTTGCAGAATTCAAGAAGGGAGGAAGAGGCTCTACTGTGGTGTGGGAGGTTATTCCGCACTTTAGGAGTGATGCACGAGAATGAACGACCTCCTGACCTGCTTTTGCATTTGCGTAGGATGTATGCTACTGAGAGTCTGGCTGAGTGGAGGTGGCTGGAGGGTTGATTGAACTGCGCGCAGCTATTGAATTGGCACCTTGCTGAAACCATATAAGGGTACGTTTTAGGCACCCATATCTGGCAATAGACATTATTCTTCAAATCTAGTAAGGATCAATGAGAGCTTCAGATCTGGGTACTTCCTTGGGCTATTTTTATAAGCATTTGCAACCCACCGCACTGCCTATAGCAATCGTCTACTTAATCACGCAATGCCCAAGTTCCATTGTTTAATGTCTTTTGCCAGTATCAGATTTGGCGAACAATGACTGACAGCCCCACCTCGAAGCCTTTTGCCTTCACTTATTCAATGCTACTAGTGTACACACTGAGAATAGCAGGGAGGGCACAGCGTGTTTGCATAAGATTTTAAGGTTCAATATAATTTATTTAAATATTTCAGGCATCTGCTCAAAATGAGGTATGCCCAACGGGTTACACTTTATGCACATGTATATTATTATTATGCTCCAGGCGACCTGGGAAATGGAGAAAATATTTTGAGATCGCTATGCATACTATTCACAAGTAGCTCTATGTATGCTACTAACAGGAAGCTCTGCCCTCCTCTTTGGCTAGAGCCAGGGCTAGTCCGACTGACTGGTTCAGGGTAACATTACAATGCACTACAGAATACCTCTCCTTCATTAGTGACCTCGTACAGGTACTTAAACTTAAATGGCCTTTTTATTTCTACCTCTACAATGAAGATTTTTTTTAACTCTTTTTTATTAAATTCAGGGCATAATAAAATCGCATGACATACAAACTGATTGTTGTTCATT
Source organism: Lissotriton helveticus (assembly GCF_964261635.1). Taxonomy (NCBI): domain Eukaryota; kingdom Metazoa; phylum Chordata; class Amphibia; order Caudata; family Salamandridae; genus Lissotriton; species Lissotriton helveticus. The sequence goes on along the minus strand of NC_136058.1, from coordinate 199,686,042 downwards.
GGCATAAACTCTGTTGACACTGTATACATCGTCAATACCTGAAACATAAGGAATATTTCCATTGACAGTCTACATTTTCTGTTCCTCCCCCCTTCCCTCTCAATCGGATATCTCGTCTGTCTGCGACCTAGGTGGTTCACAAATGTAGTCTCTAAATTTATTCCATACTCCCCATACTCTCCCCCATTTTTGGGGGCATCCTCGGTTAATCTATGTCGCTTTCTCTGCCACCATAGCTTCATCCATGTCTTTACAGCAATCTTTGAGTGTTGGTGATTCTCCTGAACCCCACTGTCTGGCAATATTATGCTTAGCGAGCATTATCCCCAGCGTTGCCCAATCCTGCGCTGGGTGGTTAAGATCATTTTACAATGAATATTTTCGATCTGCTAATAACTAGGCTGTATTACTAATCCTCTAGATAGGAAATTATATGTTTAAGTAAGGATAAGCCCTATACCAATCAAGAAGTTTACCTCTAAATGGTCTTCCCAAACAGAGTCCTCATTCATTTGTTCGAGTGGTAAAAGTCATAGGGAAGACATAGTTCATGCTTTTCTTGTCTGTACGGTATATTCACACCCAAGACAAAGCTGGATCAGGTCAGTCTGCCAAAACTTTAGGCACAAGAAACTGGGAAACGGCCCTCAGAATCTTAAAAACCGATGCTAAACCATTATATTCATGTGCTGTTCGAAATTTCTAGGCTGGATCTGGACTATCAGACGCAAGGCCCGGACAATGTGAATAGTAGCTGCCCAGGAGATTTGTACTGTTTTGCATATCTTGCACTCATTTAGTGTTATGGTTTGTATGTTATTTCATACTTTTGCAGCACTTTGAGTGTAACCTGTATGTTCCATTGCATATGAAGAGGTGTTGTTTAAGCACTTGCCATCACTACTCTTTTTGGTCTTAGTAACGAATGGCTTTTGACTACCTCAGACACTCTTTCTTAACTTTATGTCTAACCTTTGCAGATTTAAGTGCGTCTTCTGCACCTTGCACTTTATATGACACACCCTAAGCTTTGTTGTAAATTCAAGGCCTGGACATTTGTGTACGGCTTGGTGCTATCAATGGTTTCCTCTGCTGGTTTTCTAGCCTGAGAATGTCCTCTTCCTTGAATTTGTTGATTTACACTCTGTTGATAATGACTTTATGGGGTCGATTCCGATTCGGGAAACAAATCCGTACGACAATTTGTATTCCTAGCTGTTTCCGTCCGAATCGTACGAATCCGTCCGAATCGTGTAGTACGATCCGTTGCGAGAAAATACGTCTGAATCATTGCGAACCATACGAAAATGAAGGGTAAATCCGTACGACATCGACCCGCATAGTGAACTGTACGATTCGTAAAAATGTCGTACGACTCGCCAAGTACGATCCGGATCGGGGAAAGAGTACGCGATTCGTACGGTAAAAGTTGCGTATAAGCAATTTGTACGGAGGGCAACACTATCACATACACACCGTACCCCTAAAATCAAGGGGCGTACGCACCGTACACCTATGACCTTGGGGTGTATGAACCGTACCCCTACGGTCCGTACAACTACGATCATGGGGTGTACGCACGGGGACATACGCACCATAATCCTGAAATCCAGGGGTGTACGCACCGTAGCCCTGCAATCATGGGGTGTACGCACCGAACCCGGAGGGGGTCCGTTTTGTGCGTATTTCGAGGCGAAATCTGCTTTTACGGACGTTTTAAGCTCCCGTAGATAAAGAGTCGTACGGAGTGTTGTCGATACGATTCGTACTTGCTGGGTCGGAAAATGCAGCTTCGATCCGTACGGACATCGCGTACTGCGAGTTCCTAATGTGATTCATACGGATTAGGGAGTTGTACGGTCTCCAGTACGATTCGTACGGAGAACTGCTTTGGGTACACATCGTATCAATCAATCAATCAATCAATCAATCAATCAATCAATCAGAGCATTTGTATGGCGCACTACTCAGCCGGAGGGTTTCAAGGCGCTGGGGGGGGGGGGGCGGTCCGCTACTGCTCGAACAGCCAGGTCTTGAGCTGCTTCCTGAAGGCGAGGTGGTCCTGGGTCAGGCGGAGGTGGGTCGGAAGGGAGTTCCAAGTCTTGGCGGCCAGGTAGGAGAAGGACCTTCCTCCTGTGGTGGCTCTTCGGATGCGGGGGACGGCGGCGAGGGCGTGGCTGGTCGATCGAAGCTGGCGCGTGGGAGCGTAGAAGTTGAGGCGGCTGTTGAGGTATCCTGGTCCTTGGTTGTGTAGGGCTTTGTGTGCGTGGGTGAGGAGCCGGAAGGTGATTCTCTTGTTGACCGGGAGCCAGTGCACGTCTCTCAGGTGTCCGGAGATGTGGCTGCGGCGGGGGATGTCCAGGATGAGTCGTGCTGAGGTGTTCTGGATCTGCTGGAATGTCTTCTGGAGTTTGGCGGTGGTTCCGGCGTAGAGGGAGTTACCGTAGTCCAGGCAGCTGGTGACGAGGGCCTGGGTGACCGTCTTCCTGGTCTCGGTGGGGATCCATCGGAAGATTTTGCGTAGCATTCGCAGGATGTTGAAGCACGACGAGGAGACGGCGTTGACTTGTCTGGTCATGGAGAGGGTGGAGTCCAGGATGAAGCCCAGGTTGCGTGCGTGGTCTGTTGGTTTGGGTGCGCTGCCCAGGGCGGGCATCGTACTACATCGTACGTACGGGTGCGGTACTGCATACGATTCATATGGGAAAAAGCTCCGTACGGCTATTAGGAGGGCATTTTACCGAATCGGAATCGGCCCATATGTGTTGTTTTTTAGTGAATGCCACTATTATCCACGTCGCTACGAATTTTACGATGTATGGTCGTCCTGATATTTCGTTTAAAGTTTTTTTTACAGTCTGCAGTGGTCCCGAGTGTGACAATTGTGTGTGGACGTCGTGTTCTCTGAATCTGTCTACCTCAATTTTAGCAGCAATGTTTTTATGTGTCTTGTGTTGATATCCATAGAATGCCTATATTAGCTTAGGAACTCTGTGGCCTTGTTTGTCCTGTATAATGTGTTTTTAATGTATTATTCTTGCTGATGCTTTTTATGGATGTGTTTAATCCAAAATAAACATAATTTGTAACTGATTATCGTAACTTCTGCAAGTTAATTTAAAGGTATTTGAGGGGATTGAGAAGCTGATAAAGTATTGCTTAGAAGCGTTTGCCGACTTTGGTGATTGGGAGAGAATTTAATGCCGAATAGGAAACAAGTAACTGTGTATGATTCCTTTTTCGGTTAAATTCCCTCAAGTGTTTGCAATTACTGCTGACCAGAGAGCTAACATTCTTTTTACATATTTGACTGCTTTTGATTTATAGGATGGTAATGAGTTTGCAGGGTCTAATAACTGTGAGCCACTGACCTGTGTTGGCAGGGGTTGTATTTCCAATATCCATTACTTCTTTGCATCTAGAAACCTCGGGCCTCATTTATGAACAGTGACGCATAGCTGCGTGAAAACAGCAATGCGTCACTTTCCATTGCGCCCTCCTTGCGACATGCTGAATACATCATATTTACAGTATGACGCATCATCACGCAAGGAGTTACAGATACGTCAGTATTTCTGATGTATCTGTAGGCGTAAAAATGACGCATTGCTGGAGTGTGTCACAAAAGTGATGCAACTACAGCAATGAGTCATTACACACGGGAAAGTCCCATGTGAAATGTGCCTGCGTCAGTCTTATGCCTGCAGTGAGGCAGGCGTAAGATATTGACGCATTTGCGTCCCAGAAGGGACGCAGTGAAATCTCATAGATTTTACTGCATCACTTCTACGAGGCTTACTTGCAGCAGAACGCACCACCTGCATACATTATACCTGGCACAGGTATAATGTGGCGAGGGGTTTACAAAGTGATGTATCAACCTAGATGCGTCACTTTGTAAATATGACACAACATGGTGCATTTTTTACCCTGCTGGTGCGTCACAAAAAGTGACGCACCAGCAGCGCAAAAGTGACGCAAGGGCTTATAAATAAGCCCCCTTGGATACAGCTGCGGTCCTTGCAGGTAACAGTGGTGGGCCCGGTAAATGGGGATTTTGCGGGACGATGAAGAGAGAAAATTAGATAAATAATAAATTTCCCCTCTTGAGCGTCCCTCGAAATCCCCCCTTTCCCGGCCCCACCGCCCCACCACTGTTACCTGCACATACCACAGATGCTTGGATCATACATATTGGGGTGAAGGAGACCAATAGTCAGTCCTCATGGTGACCATGCCCTCTGCTGATCACCCAAGCAGTACCCAATGTCGTTGATAGTAATGATGTAAGAGGGGCCACTCACAGTTTAACAAAAGACAAAGAACTAAGGTTTCTATGGAAGTCTGTTAACTCTTTGGGGCTGTTGACCAATTTTCGTGAAAAAAATTAAATGTTGACTATGTTTATCCCTTGAGCAAAGGAGGTTTTTAATGTTTTCCCAAATTGTGCAGTTACAGAAAGAAGCTTCTTCTGAAGCCTGTCAGTACTCGAGAATCAGACTCCACGAGGTGGTTTGATACTGTCTGCAAGCCAGAAAACTAAGGGGCATATTTATGAGAGGGGATGTATGTCATTACGACGAGGTGTTTACACCGCGCTACCATTACAACGCAGAAATCACAACGCAAGCCGTTACAACGACTTGCGTTGGAGGACGCTGGATTGTGGAATATTTTAATTTTCTATTCCAACTCCAGCCCACGTAACAGTAGGGAAGGTGTTGGAATAGAAAATTAAACTATTCCTTGAGCAAGAGCGCCATCCAGCGCAAGTCGTAGTAATGACTTGCGTTGTGATGGATGCGTCGTAAAGGCCCCGCGGTGTAAACACCACGTTGTAAAGGATGTTTCCCATGAGAGACTTGTGTCATGTTTGCACCACAAAAAGTGGTGCATGTGTGATGCAAGTCTCTAATTAAGATTTATGAAGGTACAGAAAGCTACAATCTGTTGCTTTGAATGGTTTCATAAATCTGAATTAATGAAACGCAGAACAAATCTCTGCGTTGACTGGGATGCCCTCCATTGTCCACGAGGAAGACGCCGTATTCGGGGTCTGGCAGACGACCAGGCAATTACCGAGGAGCCTTTAATTCTTGAAGTCACACAGTTAAGAAATGTTCATATATTCAGCACCTGAACACGTCTGTCCAGACCCTGCAATCGGCCATCATTTGGTGTTCACCGCAATAGAGGAGCCATTGATTCTCTTACTTCACCCGCCGAACAATCTACAGAGACCCTAAGCGGGTTGGAATTATCACCGTTTGTGGGGGATTCATTCTTTCGTATCTATTAGGACCTAGCCCTGAAGAGTCAGAGTGCACTGTATTCTGACAAAACACGTGTCGGCTGGTATTTTCTGCAACGAACAATTAAAAGAACGAGATCAGCAGGAGTCAACTGCTTTTTCTTCCAGTTTCACAAATTGCCATATTAGATGTTTGATTCATATGTGTGTGCGCAGGTTTTCTGTATGTAATGTAGATGTATGTCTTGCACAACATCATCCAAGGGGTTTTTAGGGTCACCCCTTTCCTGGTAGCATCACAGCATTAGTCCTTAGACAGCAATCTTGCCAGATCTCTAGCGGGACGCAATCATTCCCTCACACTAAGAACACTTTCCTTTGGTGTAAAAGGATTCTAAGCCAATATGCCAGCTTTCTCTTGCCAGTCATCATTATAGTACGAATTGTGAGTGCTAATTAAACAATGGACTGCAAAAGGAGCGACGGTATTTTCTCCTAAAAATCCGTTTTTGGAAATTGCATTTCAGAACTGAGATTCAGAAAGTAATCTAAGCTCAGGCAGGTCCTCAGAATCACATACCTATTTACCTGACTTTCCTTTGCTGCTCACTGTGTGGCATGGTAGATGGTCTGTAACATGGTAGGACAGTCTGCCTTTTTTACCTAGCTGGAGTGCATATTAATTGTTTATAATATTGGGTTATCAAGTAGTGATGTCACACATTTGGATATCATTACAGGTAATCTCTCAAATTCTGCTTGCCTGCAAGCCTCAACCACCCTGCAGTTAACTAGCAGCTCGCCAGAGTTTGTTGTCCCTCTCTTCTGCACTGCACTTGTGGCTGAATTAACATCCCTAGGGATCTCCCGAAGGGTTGATGTCAACTTTCCTGTAGGGTGAGTATTGGGATTATAGCAGATGCATTTACAGGATACTGTGGGGATTTTGCCTGCACAATTGTCAGCAGGCAAAACCTAGTGCAACTTGAGTGGGCAAATTCCATAAATCCGAGTTGTTACCTACCATCCCAAATCTTGCCATACAGCGTACGTTTTACACCACCCCAGGTTATACAACAGGAACAAAACTGCTATACTGGGCTGTGTACCGAGGTCTGTGTTGTAGAAAGCGTGCCCTGCTTTGGTCTGTGGCAAGGCACATCGTTAACAAAGTGCGCCGGCCACACACAGGATCAGTCTGCCCTACTGCAATCAATGCACTGCCCTTGGGCAACCACAGACTCACACTTTCCCTGGAGACAGTGCACCAGTGACAGGTGGGGCAGCTCTTTGAAGCAGCAGCTCCGCCTTTCGCAGTACAGGCAGTGCCCAGCCTACACTTCAAAAGGGAACAGTGATCCCTCTGCGTGTGGGTACAGTGACTGACTGCAACCGCCTGCAGGGGATACTCGGGAGGTTTCTATGGGACTCCCTCTACACCCTCCAGAGGGCTGCCATCAGGGGGTGCACTGGTTGTGTCCACCTGTTTGAGGCGCACAGTCAGTGCACCAATGATCTCTTTTCTTCTGGGCCCACTTGCATAATGTGGTGCTGGCATAGAGGTATTTTATTTCCCTCATTTGAATGGTGCTATGACCTGATGCAAATGAGGGAACATCCCCTTAAGATAGTGCTGGCACAATATATGCAACAGCACCCTCTGTATTACAGAAGGGGTCACAGAAGTGCCTTTGGCCCTTTCCATATTAATAAAGTGCCTCCAGGATACAGAAACTGGATGCATATGCCTGCTGCTCCACTGGGGTTTCTTTACATAAAACGGCCCCAGTTTTAATAAGACCCAACACAGGTTTTACAGTGCTGCAGCTCTTACACATGTAGATGTACAGAGAGGTTCAGCAATGGTCACCTTCTAAACCCTCTCTGTTACCTGAGGACATTGCAGATCTCTGTTGGCAAGCAAGCCAGCCTTCTACCAATTCTTTTTACAAGCATCCTTGCGTGTCTGCATTAACGCTCCCCAGGACAGAGCACTTTGTGGGAAAGCATGGAAAACAGATTTTTCTTCAGCTTTTGTAAATTTGTATTTCACATGCTCGATGCAAATCTCATGTAGTGATTCTGATGGGTAAACAGTATGGTGTTGGCAGGGAAACGGATGAGATGCTGCCTGCTCTGTAGATCACAACGAAAAAAGTGGGACTTAAGAACAACAATGTCCAAAATAGATCAGCTGAGGGTGGTGGCAGACTGTGCCCAGAAAGGAGTGTATCTCAGCGTAAAGATGTACAAACTATGACTAATTCCTGGATGTTAATGTAAAGGGTGCACTCTTGAATGCTGCAGTTAATGGCGTTTACACTCAGAAGCAAGATTGCCATCTGAGATGCTCACCAGGTTTCTCACCAGGGGTAAGTGCGTGCTCTCTGTCTATATTTTTTATTTTATTTTGGGAAGGATTGCAGCACTACCTGGTAGAGGCCCTCTTGGGGAGGTCATAATAGTGCCTTTTTTACCTTGCTATGAAAACATTTGATATAGTCACAAAAGTGGATTTGCTTTAAGGGCCAAATTAAGTGATCCAAGAGGTTTTTTGAACCGAAGAATACTGAAAATGCAAAGCCATCCCAGGGCCTCTGTCTCCACAACAACACATTTCGAGATATCTACCCCCAACCCAATGAGCGAAGAAAAAGGTGAGGCAAGCCACAGCAAGAGCTATTCGCAGAGCTTCAGCTCGTAAGAATTATTCTCTATGTGACAATGGCGCAACCAACAGTGAGGGCCAGCATCCTCTGGGGGAGAGGGGCGTAGGAAATAGTCTCTATGAATCTTGAGCAGAATGACAAGAGCACAGAATCCATATCTGTGACACTAACTCAGATCTCAATGGAAGAATTAAGAGAATCTATTTCGGAACTGCCCTCCTGAAACCCAAAGAAGTTATGGAATACCCCCTGTTTATGACGCCGAAATTAGGCCTTGGGCAAGTATGGTCCGGTGACTGATCAGCCCAAGAAGGTGCAGCTACCACAGCTTGCACAGCCCCCACAGCCTCCGCAGTTGCCACGGCAACAGCCACATTCACCTGCTTTTTCCTCTGAGGGTAAACTAATGGTATTTCAACCTTTGACAGTCCCTATCGAGCAAACTAGGGGTCATCCACTCCCGACCAGGAAGACCTGGGATGTGACACGGTGCAACATGACCCACCTCCTTCAAATAATGAGACTTTTCAAGGCAGCTTTCCTTCCACAATGCAATGGGACGCCAAGTTTATGTTAAATCCCATCCTAAGAGGAAATACATGACTTGAAAGCCTCACAAACCATGGAAATTGCTGCCTTACATGCACGCCTAACAGAAATCGAGGATACCATGGTCCAGATCCTGGAGAGACTAAGACAGGCAGAAGGAAGGATCACCCAGCTAGAAGAACAAGTATTTAGTCTACAGGAAAACTCAGCCACTTCCCAGAAACAGAAATCTTTGATTGAACACAAACTGGAGGATCTGGAAAATCACTCAAGGTGCACTAATCTTGGCATCATTGGGGTCCTGTAAGAATTGGAGTGTCAGCAAATGCTGCAGTGGGTAAACACCTTCATTAAAAAATGTGTCCTCCCAGAACATCTCGGTGATCTCACACTTACAAGAGCTCACTACATATCTGTGCATTTGCCTCCAAATTCAAAATCGCCACGCACAATGTTGGGGACTACAGGGTGAAGGAGCTAGTGCTATCTAAAGCTGTCAAAGAGAAACTGAAACTGAAACTGAAATCCCTCTCTGTCGTATCTTTTCTGACATGTCTGCCTCAGCAGCAAGGAGGAGGAAAGACTTTGTAAAGACGCTTCATCCCTTTAAGGCACAGGCAATGATCGCACAGCAATCAAAGCTGAAGGTGCGGGTGAAGGTTCACTTCCACGTTTTCTGCAATGTCTCGGAGGCTGAAGTACTATTACAACAAAAATCAGAGAAGTCGCAAACAAGTAGTGTGTGAGCAGAAAAGCGAACTATGGGCAACCACTTTGATAATATGCAACTCTCCCTTTCTCTAGGACTAAATGTTGACTGCTAGGGCCATGGTTTTATTGGTCTACTTTATAAGTTTTATTAAAAAGTTGAGGTGCCTTATTTAGATAACTTTAGGAGAGAGGAAGAGTAAGGCTTGCGGCCTTTGAACAAGGGTGTTTATGTCCTCTTTTTTCCTTTTGCATTTTTCCTACTTTTTTCTTTTGCTGACGTGGTGAAGGGGCTTAAGAGTAGGCCAGTTAATCTGGGCACAAGAACAGAGAGCCAGATTTTTGGGGGAGGGAAGCATGTCAGATGTGAGTGGGATGGCGCTCCGCTCACCATAGATTAGGCGTAGGTGGGTGATGCTGAGGGGAGGGTGAGGAATGTGTTAGGTGGGGGGGCGGGGTGAAAGGAATGAAAAATATGGATCCAGGTTTGCAATCATATAACTTAGGCAGAAAGGAAGGTAGATTAGAATGTTAGGCTGGCCTGAGGGAAGCCTCAATTAGCAGTGACGGCCTCTACATCTTATTAGTTCATGGCAGGAGTTAGAACCCTGAAGGTATTGTCTCTTAATGCAAATGGGCTCAACAATGTTAAGAAACTTTGGGCAATAGAAAGCTGAGTTTTGGCCCAGAATACTGTAGTGATCTTGGTCCAAGAGACCCATATCCTGTCTGGTGAACTGTCAGCATTCTCGATGTAAAAAAATTGGAAAATTTATATCTGCCCAAGCCGCCCACTCTGTATGGCTATTTTCTTGTCAAAATGAGCAGGTGGAGAAGTGGTAAACAGCAATAGTGATGGAGAGGGTCCTTGGAGCGGGGTTAGTTGTTCGATAGGGTCAAACCCTTTTCATTTGCCAGATTTTATGCAAAGAGATGGAAGAGAATAGTACTCCATATGTTAATTTATTTCGGTCACTTATGTAAAACAGTGGGGGATTGATTATTGGTGGGGATTTTAATTTACTGCAGGATCCAAGGTTGGATTCCACGGTTAAGGCAAAAAAGCAGACAAAATCAAAATCTATGAGAATTATTATGAACTTTAGGGACATCCCCGCTTTAACTGACCCCAGTCGTGCAGCACGCCCTACAGTAATTGCATACACCTGCTTTTCAGGAAGGTTTCGTACCTCCTCTCACAAAGATATTTTTTTTAATCTCTAGCACTCTTACGTGTAAGTCCCAAACTACTATGCCTAATGGATTCACCGATGATGCAATGATTAGCCTCGAGGTTGAAGCGACCAAATCCCTGTTGAGCCGTATATGATGGGTGTTAATTAAGCAAAATCTGCAGAAGGAAGGTTGGACACAAATTCTTAACGACAAGATTAGGGCATTTTTGATGATTATGGTATGGTATGGGGTTCCATGAAGCCATTTATCAAAGGGAGGATAATAAGTAAGAATGCAGAGAATAGCCTCAAAGCAAAAAAACTAAAACAGATTTTAGAAGAAAAGGTACAAGAGAGATATACCATGTTTCTGCAGAAGTCATCTAGGGCAAATAAAAAAGCATGTGACACTGCCAAACAGGCGATGTGTGAAACATATTATGCCAAATGTGGTGCACCCACCCGAAATCAGTCACAAAAGGTTTATGAAGAAAGTAACTTTACTGGCAAATTTTTAGCATGGATGGCACGGGAACAAGCAGCCAAGAATCAGGTAAATGCTTTTAAATGCCCAATCACCGGAATAGTAAATAGGAAATCAGAGAAGGTGGTAAGAAATTATGTTAAATCATTATAGACTCCTTTATTCACAGAATCAGTCATTTGATAGACTTTTTTTGGAAAATGTTTGAGTAGATTGTGATATCCCAGTGTTAACTAGAGAGGAGGGAGTCGATATGTCTCGACCCTTCTCTAGGGAGGAATTAATGGAGGTTACTATGAATTTTCCTAATGGGTAAGCCTGTGACCCGGATGGATTCCCAGGGGAATTTTTTTTACTTTTCTCCTATGTTTTAGCTAATCCTTTTTTATCTCTAGCTGATAGATTTTTACAGGGAGTTACTTGCAAATAGATTCAATATAATAGCTGCCAGACTGATCCATCTAGACCAGAACAGTTTTTTAGCGGGCGGGCAGCTAGGAACAAACACTCATTATTTGGCAGAAGCTCTGGATTATTTTGTTGTGAATAAGATACAAGCTTTGGTGTTCCTGCTAGCTGTGGTAAAAGATTTTGACCTCTCGGTCTGGGAAACGTTATTTAAGATCTTGACCAGATTTGGAATTTCATCTGAGATCATAAGGCTTATATATAATATGTATTGCAAAGCTAAATCAGGTATTATCATTAATTCAGTTGAATTGGGGCAAATATAGGTTTCGCGGGGCACAAGACAGGGGTGTCCACTATCTCCTATTTTATTTGCCTTTTTCATTGTGTCATTAGCTTAAGCAATCCAATCAAATAAATGTATTCAGCCTCCACTCCCACAAATGGATAAGATAAAATGATATGCTGACAATATATATCATGGTAATCCTAGATACTCAGAAGGAGACTCAAGAAACGTTTTTGAGGTTTTCACTCAATATGAGGCACTGGGAGGGATAGAATTAATAAGAGGAAGACAGAATAAATACTCTGTGGCTGTACTTCCATAGTTCTACTTCCAGAGTTGGTTGGTTGTGTTAATTCTCAACCTAAGCAATATTTGGGGATAAGCTTCTCTTCTAAGATTGAGGATCTGTATGACCATAATTTCTCTCCCCTTCTCATAAAGGTACAGAACTTATTTTCTCGGTGGATTTCTCTTCCTTTGACTACCCGAAGGAGAGTATACCTAATCAAAATGTCGGTTTTTCCCTTATTTACGCTTTTATCCTCGGCCATCCTGTGTGTGTTAACTATCTTTTTTTTAAAAACTGTTGAGCCAATGTTTTCGCCTTTTATCTGGCAAATAAAACCACCCAGAATTGCACTGAGCAATTTATATGGACCATGGGAGACTTGCGGATTGGCGCTCCCCAATCTTAGAGATTACTACTATGTCTGTTTTGCACAATTTATGTCTAGGTTTAGTACAAAGACACTTATGTTTTCTTTTATCAATACCTTCATGCAGTTGATGTTTAAAGAGCTTAATATCCGGTATGTACAAAAGAAGACTAAGTTGTCTGAATAAGGGCCGGACCGGGAGCCAAAACTGGCCCTGGCAAAGTGCTCAGTCACTGCCCCCCCCCCCCCGGGGGTTAGAGGTGCCGCCGAGCTCTTTTCCAGGGCTGGTTTTCGGACGATTTTGTTACAGTGCCGATTTTGCAGCAATGCTGCAAAATAGTCCCTGTAACAAAATCGTCCCCCAGGGGCCCAAAACCGGCCCCCACCCATGCGGCGCACCGGGGATTGCCCGGTGACCGCTACGGCCAGTCCGGGCCTGGTCTGAATGAATACATTATAAGAGCTTGATCTGGTTCTTTCGGAAACGCAACGATCTCTGTAGAAGATACTCCATTCCATAAGATTAATGCGGCGATTCCCTTGGCTGCTGTGGATGTAGTTCCAGGGGGGAAGCTGCAAAACTTAGGGGAAGTAAGACACCGTATACAAGATGATTTTCTCCTCTCTGGCTCATTTTGAATCATTAATAAAGTTTTGTTGTATTCTGTGGGCCCGATTCACAGAATGAACTTAAGACTCAATCCTAAACTTACTACTATTTTGGTATTCACAGAATGCACTTACTACTTTTGGCATTCACAGAATGAACTTACTACTTTGGTATTCACAGAAGGTAGGATTCTATCTTAAGTTTGTCTTAAGACAAACTTAAGACAGACTTAAGACAGACTTCAGACAGACTTAAGACAGACTTAAGACAGACTTAAGACAAAATCCTAACATAAGTCTTAAGTCTATATATATATATACACATGTTCTGGCATTGAAAAAACTTGCAAGTAATTTTTACTGTGGCAAGGCTGGCTTTCCCTCAGTTTAACACTGGTGTACACTATTATATTTAATAAAGGCTAAATTCAGTTTTGAAATAGCTTGTAAAATATTTCAAGGACTCATTTTAATAGTAATTTAAAATCTAGCTTAATGGTCAAGTTGGATTTTACATCACTATTTTGAAAATGAAAGTTTGTAATTTTCCTGCCTAAAATCAAAAGATTTTCCTGCCAGTATCCTGCTGTCACTTGACCCTAGATGGATCCCCTCTAGTGAGATGTGTATTGCTCCCAGACAGAGGAAAAGAGGCTCTGAGTATTGTGGAAAAGTAAATTTTGCCATGTTCTGTGTCCCTACGCCTCATCCATCATATGTTATGTGTGCATGACCAATATGCATATGTTATTCCCCATGTCCGATTAATGACGCAATTATAGTTGTGTCCACCTCTAGTATGCCAGTTTCCAGTTCTCGTGAATACTACGAATATCAGGCCTATGTAAAGTAATGTTGCCACGTTTCCCAGTGTGCACGTTATTCCATTATAAAGTCCCCGTTTCTAGGCCTCAACAGGGCCCGGACATTAGATTCAGCTCCTGTCTCCTGAAGCCTCGTTAAGGAGCGATACAGCCCCCACCTGTATCCTCGACCTTTCACTTACTTCCTGCCTCGCAGTGCCCGGTGCAGCTTGGCTCTGCCTCTGAGTCTGCCAAAAGTATGTTATAGTTCCAGTTATCAGTTCAGTCCTCCTTCTCTGCATTCCTAAGCTACTGAACTGCATCAATAGTTTCCGTCATTGTCTAGCCTTCACGTCTCCATGTTAGAGAAATACTGTATTTAATGGTCATTTAATATTCTTCATCACGCACTACATGTAGAATAATGCATGGTCCAGTCTTAGAGTCAAGTTAGCTTTTCCCCTCATGACTTCTAGTTTATATCAACATATTCCCTAAACATCAGATACTAGATAGGGTTTAGGTACATGTCGCTCCGACCCTCCAGACTTTAGTCTCTGCTCCTAGCACAGAGTTCATAGCCCCCAGCTTCTCCTAGTGATACGTCATTGCCAGTTTACGCGCACCACCAGGTTAGAGGTCCCGGCTCCTTAGGTAGCCCCCTCCAATGTTTCCGCCCCATTCATGACATATTCTGTTACGTCCGCACCACATGTCTATGTATACGCCCAGTTACACCTACTTTTCTGTTATCTTTCGCGACTGCTACGCGTCACACCTTCTGCTCCACCCACTGCTACGCCTACTGCAATGTAATGCTATGTGTTCGCGCTATGTATATATGCCCGTGTATTGTTATTAAAAGTTAGCGCGCTCATCCCAGACCCAGCCCCGGCAGCTGCCGGGCCACTCTAGCCCTGCCATTCTGTTCCTATGCAGGTTGTCCTGATCCTGTCCTTATGCTGTAATAAACCTGCAGAAACTCCTACTACCTCGAATCTTGACTCTTATTTATTGAGCTATCTGTTATGATATATGCCTAGTCAAAAATAGGGTATTATTTATTTATTTACCACATAATGGCGCCCGAACAGGGACTTGCCCTTTCCCCACGCGTCGGTGAAGCCACGCCGACCCCCTGACCCTCTGCAGTCGTGACGGAACCATACTGGCCAAGTGCAGATATTTCTGCTTCAAGTATCCCTCAGGCCCACGGAGGAGACGGAGGAGGCGGTCCAGCATCCAAACGAGACGGTGGAGGAACGCGGCGAGTCCCGACCAGAGCCCAAGCCGAGAGTCCAAGGTCCGAGGTATCCGGAGGCCCACCCGTAACTGAAGTACGAAGTCCGAAGTTCGTCGTCATCAGTCCAGTCCAGTCCGAGGCTTTCCGTTCCGTGCTGCCAGGTGAGTACCATTGCTGGGGTAGTATCTAGACAGGACCAATCTAAATTGACTCCTGGTCCGTGGGTTGGTGGTACCCAGACTCACAAACGAAGTGTTCACCTAGGTGGATACGGGTCTTGATGCGTCCCTTTATGGGACCGGTATGTTCCGTACTGTTACAGCAGTGCATCCAGTAACTCTAGTCTGTTCCGTTCTCGAGAAAATTCTTGTATTTCTGTTCTCAGTATTCCAGGTAATATTCTGTTCGAACTGTTATGTTATGATATTGTTTAATGTATTTTCAATGTCGTGGTATGCCTGAATTGTTTTCCCAATTGTTATTGTTCTTTGTGTATTGTATTGTGTTCCGATTCAAGTTTACAATGCCGCTCTTTTCCAAGTTACGTCAGTTAAAAACTAGAAAGGGTTTATTAGAAGAAGCAGTTCCTGTTCCGCCGAGGGACAGTCCAGGTCATTTTATGTATCAGAAACATGGCATAAGTGCCATATTGTATCTAGATTTATGGGTAGAGTATACCAAACAGTTAGAAGAAAAGTATAGATGGCCTGTATCGGGTACATGGGATGCCGAATGTATCATGCGAGTAGAAGAAGCATTATGGAAAAAGAAAGCCAGACAGTCACAGAAAGATGCCATCGAGTTATGGCGTAAAGAAGCGCATAGAAGAACCGAAAAGGAAGTCAGAAAGTCAGAGTTAAGTAGAGAATCCCAAGAACGAGCCCAAGAAAGAGAATTAATCGAGATAGGTGAACAAGTCAAAGCCGAACAGTCAGACAGACAGAGGCATGCCCTCATTAAGGGTATGTATCCTCTTCTTGCTGAGGGCTCGCCAAAAGCGACCCCAGAGGCATCCAGTAATTTCCCGCCACCATTAGTTCCGACCAAGCTACGTCACAAACAGACCGCAGCTGATATTTTTATTTCGTCCTATTTGGACGACACAGTCCCAGAATATGCAAATCCTGTTCGCGCTCCGCCAGTCCCTGTAAATCAGGCACTTCCCGCTCTTCCAGACACCGGAGTACCTGCTACGGTACCCCCGGTCCAGCCAGCATTTCAACTTCCCGCTCCGCCACGAAGAATGTCCGTCGATGATTCTAGTTTAGGGGCCGCAGGAGGAGGTCCTCCTCAAACCCCGCCGCCACACAAGCGTTTAACGTTAGCCGAATTACATGCACAAGCGTCACAGCGTACGCCTAGACATCAGACTGTAGCAGAAATAAGAAAATCCCTTGCCGAATGTGTCTATGATCCAGTCCCAGGCGAGGATAATATGGTTTTATATTCGTTCCGCGTAAGAAAGGTGGCCGAGTATCTAGTCACCTTACCGAATATGAAAGAAGATCTAGACAGAATATATCGTTTCATCCGTACAGGGGATGATCCAGAAAGTATTCACGAAGCCATGTCTCAAAGGAAAGCCGAGATCCAGCTCATGATATTAAAGTTTCTGATTAATTGTCTAATAAGAGAACAAGATTACCCGTCTAAAGATTCTGCCGAAATGAGAATCCTGACAAGGTGGAGTGATAATATAGCCGAGGGTAAGCACAAGACCGTCGGTGCCATGGAAAGTATGTACAAGAAAATCCGTAAAGAAATAATAAAGATACACGAACAACGTAAAGCAGCACAAGTAAGCGAGAAAGAAAGTATCTCTGATACTGAAGAGGTAGAGGACGAGAATCCCGCCAGAATAGCGTATGTAGGAAAATCTAGATTTCCAGACCGCCATTTACGTCTAGAACCCAAGTCTATTTTCCATCATTCAGTACCAGAACAAGGTTCCCTAGAACAAGTATTTCAAGCTACCGATCACATTCTGAAATCACGAATCGGTTACAGCGAATTAAGTACTATACATGAACAAGAACTAGTCCGATGGGTTACTGATTCTACCACTTTTCCAGACGAAATAGTGGCACAAATGTTCCTGAAACTGCCCCCAGCCGAGCAGCGACTGGTGGGTATGTATATGATCCAGCACCTCATTACTCTGTATGAGGGTCAACATTCTGATCCAGGCCCGTTACATGATATCCTGAACGAGTTACTCCAGTACAAATGGAGAGGTCTAGGTACCGATTTAATTAGTGTCATTCTAGAACAGCGTCACAAATATAGAACGTTCTTGAACCCGCATTTTGTTCATGTCTCACCCCCAGAAAGTAAATCATTCTACATAGACAGACAGAATCCGTTACGAGAAGTCCACCCAGTCAGAGGAACGGGTGGCGAAATGCAACGAGTGTTTGTATACACTCCAATCACAAAGATGGAACTCCTTGAAATGAAGAAATTAATTCCCTGTCATGACAAAGATCCAGCAGGGTTCCATCGAGAATTAAAAGACATGCTCCGTATGGGAGAATACACATACCCAGATATCATTAAAATGTTAAAAGTTCTGCTACCCGCAGGGGTGTATGAAAAGCTAAAGGAAAAAGAATGGGAGGTGGGAGAGAAAAAGATCGATTGGACAGCTCTAGAAGCTGAAGACAAGGCACGAGTACCAGGTACCGGTCTTGGAGATAAATGTAAAGAATTACCAGAATTATTAATACAAGTTTTACCTAGATTATTAACAACGAGAAAAGAAGACTGGGATGCAATCTCAGCCTGTAAACAGAAACAAGATGAAGATATTAGTGATTTTTATTCTAGGTTTGAAAAATGTTTCAGTATTAACAGTGGCCTCAAGACAAGTAGTGAGTCATACCCTCACCTTTTCGTTACTAAATTAGTCGAGAATTCAAGCCCACAAATTAAAAATCGAGTTTTGAAAGTCGAAAGCACCTGGCAAGCAAATACTCCGTCCCAGATGCTCCAGATGCTTCAGTATCACCAGAATAGAATCAGGGAAGAGCAAGAACACGAAAGAAAACGTATGAAAGATACGAAAATGAAAGTGCTAGTTGCACAATCTGTTCCTCAAGACAGTCAGAAGAGGGGTCCGAATCAAGCCAGTCATCCTGCAGCTCCCGTTAAAGGGAACTGCAATTATTGTAAACAGCCAGGTCATTTTATAAATGAGTGTGCAGTCCTGAAACATAACATAGCTACTGGTAAGACTAAAGAAAGACCACGTCCGCCTAGACAAGAACAAGTTTCACAGATTCCTCAGCCACAGAATGCACAACAGACAGTTCCAGTACCGCAGCCTATTGCTGCAACACAGCATGTCACATCGCAGATGTACCAGTATGCACAGTCTGAGTATCCAGAGTATCAGCCATATTCATGAAACAGCCTAGAGAGGGAGGTAGGCTTGCCTCTCATCGAGATACCTGTAGATCAAGAAGGTCCCTATGTTCACAGTCAAGTATTAGGGAAAGACAGAAAGTTTCTGATTGATACAGGGGCAAGTAGGACCACAATTAGTCATGCCGAAGTTCCAGGGGCTCCGCTCTCAGGCTCAAGAAATGTTTCCCTTGGATTTTCAGGAAAACCGATAGTTAACGAGATATCTAAGCCAGTCACTCTAGAAGTAGGTCCATTGTCCCGCACTACTGATCTGTTACTTACTAAGTCATGTCCAGAAAATCTGTTAGGCATTAAGACACTGAAAGAGTTAGGTGCCGTTATATGTTGTTCCCCAGAGGGAATACGATTGTTCCTACGTGACTTTAAGGGTCACTATGTATTACGAGATTTTGATTCAAGACTGTCTAATGTTCCGCAGCATTTATGGGCGCAAGGTCCAACTGATGTAGGTTATATGCAAATCACACCCCATCGTGTGACTCTAAAACCAGGTGTAGTGTTACCACGAATTAGGCAGTATAGATTGCCACCCGAGGCTGTAGCAGCCTTATCCAAAATTATAGACGAGCTCATCGCTCAAGGAGTAGTTGTAGAAACTGACTCCAATGTATGTAATTCTCCGATCATTCCAGTTATGAAACGTACTGATCCAAATGCACCTCCAGTATATCGATTAGTGATTGATTTACGAGAGCTTAATAAATGTATTATTCCGCAGTACCCAGTTGTCCCAGACATCTCTTCCCTGTTGACAGCCATTGATTCCGAAGCCACGTTCTTCACTGTCATAGACCTCAAGAATGCATTTTTTAGTGTTCCCATTCATCCAGACAGCCAGTTTCTTTTCGGATTTTGTTTAAATGGAAGGAGCTATATGTTCACACGCGCTCCTCAAGGTTTCACAGAAAGCCCTAGTATTTACAGTCAAGCACTCAAGAGACAACTAGATAATATTCACATGCCAACTGACACTGCCCTGCTCCAGTATGTCGATGATCTACTGATCACAGCCCGTTCTGAACGTGATTGCGAGCGAGCGTCACTTACAGTACTGTATTTCCTAGCCGAGATGGGGCACAAGGTGTCCCCTTCGAAGCTTCAATTCTGTGTCCAGCAAGTGGTATACTTAGGACACTCGCTGTCCAAGAGGGGTAGGCAGTTGACACCCGACCGTATCCAGTTAATAGCGAGTCTTCCCCAGCCCAGAACCCAGAAGGAGGTACGTGCCTTTATCGGCCTTACTTCTTATTGTAGACAATGGATTCCCCAGTATGCATTTTTAGCCAAGCCACTGATACAGTTAACGACACAGGAGGCAGCCGTATCGACTGTCCTCCCTTGGACATCTGAACATACACTTAGTTTCAATGAGTTAAAGACAGCTTTATGCCAAGCTCCAGTTCTAGCTACACCGAACTACAGTAAGCCTTTTACACTTTTCGTCACAGAACGTGAAGGTACAGCATTATCCGTTCTTACACAAGATCAAGCAGGTCAATACAAGCCCTGTGCTTATTTTTCGAGCACATTAGATCCAGTCGCCCAGGCGTTGCCTGCGTGCCTCAAGTCAGTTGCAGCCACAGCACTAGCTATCAGACAAAGTGATTCCATAGTTTTAGGACACTCCCTGACAGTACAAGTCCCACACTCCGTGGAAGTTCTTTTAAACCGAACACAAACTCAGCACTTGACAATTGCACGTTTAACAGGTTATGAATTGACACTGTTTCAGCCACACATAGAAATTAGACGCTGCAATATCCTGAATCCTGCTACACTGTTACCATCAGTTAATTCAAATCCTGACACACATGACTGTGTGGAAGTAGTTAACATTACGACAAAGCCTAGACAAGACCTGACAGATATTCCGTTACCAGATCCTGACCTGACACTTTATGTGGATGGTTCATGTATGAGAACTAGTACAGGAGAACTAGTCGCCGCATATGCAGTGACTACTGACACTGAAGTTATTAAAACACACCGTATTGATACCCTGTCCGCTCAAGCAGCAGAGCTAGTTGCTCTGACACAAGCCTGTATACACGCCAAGAACCTGAAAGTTAATGTTTACACAGATTCACGTTACGCATTTGGAGTTGTACACGACTTCGGAGTGCTCTGGCAAGAGAGAGGTTTCATGACTTCTCATGGAACCAAGATTCAGCATGGTCTCCTTATTCAAGCTCTGTTAGATGCCATACATTTACCGACATCTATAGCTATCATGAAATGCAAAGCACATACGAAAGTTACTGACATTATTTCCCAAGGTAATGATCTAGCAGATCGCACAGCCAAGCTTACAGCACAGACTCCAGACATTCCAGTTAACCTGACACACACTCCAGATCCGACTACATGTATGACAATTAAGGACCCTACTCAAGAGGTCGTAGATATCCAGTTACATGCTACTTCTGATGAAATCAAGAAATGGTCCGAACAAGGAGGGGTCCAGACAGATCAAGGATGGTTAACAAAGGGTAGAGCCACATGGTTTCTCCCCGACTCTATGGTTCAAGTCATTATTAATACCGCACATAGTCCAGCACATTTAGGAGAAAAAGCTATGTTAGACAGTATCCAGAACATTTGGTTCAACAAGCATTTACGAGCTGCAGCCAAGCAGAAAGTCCGTACCTGTATGATATGTTGTCAGTTTAATCCAGGTAAAAGTGTCCCGGTGGAACAAGGTGGTTTCCAGCCTCCTGACCACCCTTTTGAAGTCCTCCAGATGGATTATATTCAGATGGAGCGATGTCGAGGTTTCAAGTATGTCCTTGTAGTTGTATGCGCTTTGTCCAGGTGGACAGAAGCATATCCAGTCCCAGATTACACAGCCGCGACCACTGCCAAGCAGTTGGTTCGTGAATTCTTCCCTAGATATGGACTCCCTAGAGTCGTATATTCTGATAACGGTCAGCCATTCTCATCTGAACTCATGAAGCACGTTTCCCTTTTGTTAGGGTACCAGTGGAAGTTCCATTGTGTACGCCATCCTGAAGCAGCCGGTCTAGTCGAAAGACATAATCAGACCCTGAAAATCCGCATTGCAAAAGTCTGTAAAGAAAAAGGTGTGGACTGGCTAGTAGCTCTGCCAGTTGCTTTATTTTATATGCGCATGGTCGCACATTCCAGATCAGGTCTGTCCCCGTATGAGGTCGTATTCGGCCGCCCCCCTAACATGTGGGGTACTCCTAGACCCCGAAGTATTACTGATGTTTCATGTAATATGCTGACAGATTACCTAGCTTCCTTGATGTCTGCCCTCAACTCATGTCGTTCACAGGTTGCTGCCGCATTTCCAGACAATACCGAGGTGGCACCGCATGAAATCGTTCCAGGTTCGCTGGTGATGGTCCGGAATTTTGACAGATCAAGTCCGCTGGAACCTCGTTGGAAGGAGCCCCGTCAGGTCCTCCTCACCACCCGTACAGCCGTGAAGTTGGAAGGCCGAAAAGGATGGATACACCTTTCTCACGTTAAACTTTTTAAAGGACTGAAACCCGCCTTAAAGAACATTTCCCAGGATTTTAAGGACTGCCAGAATATTGTTTTCAAGGACTGTCCCGCAAAAGACATTGACACAACCCCTTCCCTGTTAGAGAAAACTCCGCAGCAGGAGTATAAGTTAAAGTTAAGGTCTAGTAAATTAAGTCAGTCAGTTTGATTGTATAAGTCCTCCCCTAGGTGAAACGGTTAGACTGTTTCTGACATGTATAAAATAGACCCCCATAGTGAGAGAGTCAGTCAAAACTCAATTCAATGTATCGTTTTTCTAAGTTTCATATTATTCATCAGCATTATGATTTCCTGCACCAGTTACGCATTTTTCCTGTATTTTTCAGTTTCTCATGTAAATAAGTCTGCTAATGTTACAGTAGAGCACACGTTTAGTGATCTGCCTCCTCACGAATATTCATACCGCCTCGCTATGCGTAACAATTCATTTATCCGTATGTTACATTACTCACACCAGACCAGCAATGCCACTAATTGTTGGGTGTGTGGTCGACTCCCCCCTTTCCAGACACCAAAGGGAGTTCTGCCACTCTTTCCTTATCCATTCTCACATAATGGTTCGTGTGGAGCATGGTCCACGTTAACGTCATCCTCAACAGATATGTCTTTTCTTAACAGTACATGTTTCCCAGACAAGCAAGGTTTCCCCCACAGAACAGGTTTAGATCTAGAAAATGAAGTGTATAATTTAGGTAATTATTCGTCGAATTTCATGGTCCTGAATGTCCAGTCTGATACTACTCCAGACTCACCTGCTATTTCAGTACTACCAGTCAAAGGCGAATTATGTGTCCGTAGTCATGGTTCTGTACACGTAGGACATAGTGATTGTACTACTATTGTCAAGTATAGTGACAGTGGGAAATCTATTTTCAAAGCTTCACGTCATTCTTATTTTGTTTGTGGTCAGACCGCATATGTTCGTCTGCCCCTCGATTGGGAGGGAACCTGTTACATTGCCTTCCTACTGCCACCAGTTTTTCTAGCCCCACCTGACTATCATAGAAACACACATCTAGTACATACTAGACACAAGAGAAACCTCCCGATTGTCGATTATACTGAAACCGCTGCAGAGCAATTCATTGATATAGATAAAGGTGTGTTCCCTTATTTAGGTACAGTTGTAAACAGTAAGCTAATCCGTAGGTTAACAAGAACCCTTGAAGCAGTAGTAGATGAGACTGCCTCCGCTCTAGGTAACTTAACCGAAGAGCAATCCTTTATGAGAATTGTTGTGCTCCAGAATCGTCTCGTCCTTGACGTCATACTGGCCGATAGGGGCGGGGCCTGTAGAGTTCTCGGATCTAGTTGTTGCATTTTCATTCCTAATAACGCGCCGTCTGTTTATTCAGCTATAACCAGACTCCATAAAATTGCCCATCTGTTACACCAAAATCCAGGCACCTGGACATGGTCCGGTTGGTTCTGGAATATAATTTCCGCATGGGGATGGAAAGTCCTGTCCTTTCTAGGTATCGCAGTAGCGATCATATTAAGCTGCTGCCTCTGTATACAATGTGGCCCTGCGATTTGCGGCATTTGTGCTACCTCTTGTATTCCTAGTCCCAAGCCCCGTTCTAAATCCCGTTCCAAGACAATTCGAGACGAGCAAATGATACTATATGAAATGATAGATGGTATCATGAATATTGATGTTTCCTGATGGAAACGTAGTGACAAGGAGGGAATGTGGAAAAGTAAATTTTGCCATGTTCTGTGTCCCTACGCCTCATCCATCATATGTTATGTGTGCATGACCAATATGCATATGTTATTCCCCATGTCCGATTAATGACGCAATTATAGTTGTGTCCACCTCTAGTATGCCAGTTTCCAGTTCTCGTGAATACTACGAATATCAGGCCTATGTAAAGTAATGTTGCCACGTTTCCCAGTGTGCACGTTATTCCATTATAAAGTCCCCGTTTCTAGGCCTCAACAGGGCCCGGACATTAGATTCAGCTCCTGTCTCCTGAAGCCTCGTTAAGGAGCGATACAGCCCCCACCTGTATCCTCAACCTTTCACTTACTTCCTGCCTCGCAGTGCCCGGTGCAGCTTGGCTCTGCCTCTGAGTCTGCCAAAAGTATGTTATAGTTCCAGTTATCAGTTCAGTCCTCCTTCTCTGCATTCCTAAGCTACTGAACTGCATCAATAGTTTCCGTCATTGTCTAGCCTTCACGTCTCCATGTTAGAGAAATACTGTATTTAATGGTCATTTAATATTCTTCATCACGCACTACATGTAGAATAATGCATGGTCCAGTCTTAGAGTCAAGTTAGCTTTTCCCCTCATGACTTCTAGTTTATATCAACATATTCCCTAAACATCAGATACTAGATAGGGTTTAGGTACATGTCGCTCCGACCCTCCAGACTTTAGTCTCTGCTCCTAGCACAGAGTTCATAGCCCCCAGCTTCTCCTAGTGATACGTCATTGCCAGTTTACGCGCACCACCAGGTTAGAGGTCCCGGCTCCTTAGGTAGCCCCCTCCAATGTTTCCGCCCCATTCATGACATATTCTGTTACGTCCGCACCACATGTCTATGTATACGCCCAGTTACACCTACTTTTCTGTTATCTTTCGCGACTGCTACGCGTCACACCTTCTGCTCCACCCACTGCTACGCCTACTGCAATGTAATGCTATGTGTTCGCGCTATGTATATATGCCCGTGTATTGTTATTAAAAGTTAGCGCGCTCATCCCAGACCCAGCCCCGGCAGCTGCCGGGCCACTCTAGCCCTGCCATTCTGTTCCTATGCAGGTTGTCCTGATCCTGTCCTTATGCTGTAATAAACCTGCAGAAACTCCTACTACCTCGAATCTTGACTCTTATTTATTGAGCTATCTGTTATGATATATGCCTAGTCAAAAATAGGGTATTATTTATTTATTTACCACAGTATGGGGAGTGTTTATCCTCCCTTGACCCGCTTTCATTTTGTCTCTCTAGTCAGGTTGGTTCAAAACCCAGTGGGAGGAGGGGGACTGACCTGATCAGGTTTAGGGGTGGACAATGGTTGTTCTCCACCCACAAGCTGCACTGGGCAAATGTGGACACCACAGACCTCTCATCAGTGCCCAGGCCCGGAGAAAGCGGTTGTGGAGGAGAGAGCCTCTGGAGGAGACATCTGAGGTGAGTGATCCCCGGGGACTCTCGGAGAGAGGGCCGCCTACCACCGTTGGCCCGAGAGGACTAGAGGCCGCAACGGAAGAGCTTCCTCCGACACAGGGTGCGACAATACGGCGTGCTGATACTGGGCACGTTAAATTTGCTGCGTTGTGACACAGGGGGTTAGGTCGATAACCCCGGTCTATCGTGACATCGCCCAATTGGGTCTGGCCACGAGGTCCCCCCTGACGCTGGAACGGGGGACAGGCCTGTGCCGTTGGACATGCGCGGCGCCAGGCCTGTGGAGCGGACAGAGCTGGTGCTTGACCCCGGGACTTGGTGAAGCACCCGGGGCGGAGTTGCGGCCTGGCTGTCGGAGAACTGACTGCCGCTGAAGTGCCACGACTGACCTCGACGCCGGGAAGAATAACATCCCAACGGCTGGCCCACTCTGCAGTCGAGACGAGGTGCGACCCGGCCCTGCAGGCCAGACTGACAGGGAGAAGACACGGTGGAGTGTCGCAGTGGCCGTCGGATTGCCGTGAGGGCGGTCGAGATTCCTCCCCCACACCTGCGGCACAGAGGTCAGACCATCATGGGGAAGAAGGATACAGCTCTGAGGACACAGAAGCAAGGGCTCATTGATAAATTTGCGGTGGCGCCACAGACGGGAGGCGTGGAGGGAACGGGGGTGACTTTGGATACAGCCCTCCTGATGGGTGCGATCAGGCCTCCAGAGCGGACATCCAGGCGTCTAGAGCGGTCCTTGAGGTGAAAATCGGCGAGGTAGGAGTGGAGGTCAATTTGTTGTGGCAGGACTTTCGAAACCTCACGGAAAGGGTCACCACGGCGGAGATGAGGCTGG
Source organism: Lissotriton helveticus (assembly GCF_964261635.1). Taxonomy (NCBI): domain Eukaryota; kingdom Metazoa; phylum Chordata; class Amphibia; order Caudata; family Salamandridae; genus Lissotriton; species Lissotriton helveticus. The sequence goes on along the minus strand of NC_136058.1, from coordinate 199,660,262 downwards.
GTGAAGCGGAGGATGTCATACAAGACCTACGGAAAGATGTGAAAGACCAGAAGGACACCCAAAAACAGCTGATGTGGAAGGTGGATGATGCGGAAAATAGGGCGAGACGAAATGATCTACGTTTTGTGGGCTTTAGAGAAGGAATAGAAGGGACAAATATGGCGGAGTTCCTGCGCTCCTGGCTCATTGAAACACTGCCCAAGTGACTTTCTCTAACTGCTTTATTATTGAGCGCGCGCACAGAGCACTCATGGCCAAACCTCTGGTGGGGGGTCGGCCGAGACCGATAATCGCGAGGTTTCTGAACTTTGCAGATAGAGACCTGATCCTATGAGAAGCTAGGAAGCTAGGTGAGATCAGGCTGGAGAACTCGCAAATCATGATCTTCCCTGACTACAGCCAGGAGGTGCAGAAGGCTCGGCGCTCATTTGACTCGGTCAAAGCTAAACTCAGGGACCTGAAGATCCAATATATGCTTCTATTTCCTGCCAAACTTAAGGTCATCTACAAGGACAAAACATACTTCTTCGTGCATCCGGATGATGCCTGCCAATGGTTGGAGGAATGCCCGCCCCTTCGGAGACGGGAGGGGAATGGAAGCGAGTTACCGAGGACAGGCCTCCCAACCGGGACTTTCTGGGAGAGGGCACTGCCGCAAAGGAGGCGCAGAACGAGGGCCCTGAGAGAGACTCAAACAACGCCATACCCCCCACAGAACAGGTCACCGGGAAGGCCCCAAGACCCCGATACACCACAGCCTGACACGGTCGCCGGGTCTTGGTTCTCTGCCCTTGCATTGGAGGACACTACTGAAAGGGAGAGCGCAGCAGAGGGAGAGACGTCGGAGGTGGAAGAGGGACAGGAACAAGCGCTACACCTGCTGGTGATGGCCATACATGAACTAGAGGGCGATCCCGATACTGATGGGGCGTCAGGGCAGGGAGAGGGAGCGAGTGGCTCCTGCATTGCTTGAAAATGACAACGGTGGATGGACAAGATATCGGCTGGCCACATGGAAGCACGCAAGTGACTCACACGCACCTTGATTTTGTTTTTTGTGTGTTGTTCTAGTTTTCCTATTGCAGTGAGAGGGGGGGGTTTACTTGTTTCAAACTTCTCCTTCTTTCTAACGGACTTCCGCTCAACTTTGTGGACTTTGTGGAACCCAGCCGTTTGGTTACTGGTTGATTAGCGAGTTGGGGTAGTTCGAAGAGGGGGAAAATCTCAGGGAGGGTGACAGACCTCTTCCTACCAGTGAGTCCTGTCAGGAGGGGTGGTAATCGATAGGTCTGATGGGGGAGGAAAGTGGGGTGGGGGAGTGGGGTTCGGTTGGGGCATTTTGTTGATTTTGATTGGATGGGCGAGTTGGGGCAGTCGGGGGGTGGGGTTGGAGGGAGGGGGCAGTTGGGGGGAGGGGGGAGGGGGATGGACAACTTGAGCAATGCATTCACTTGTCGGACAGACACGTGCACTTTACACCACACACCAACAAGATTCCTGCGATGTCACCAGGGGTTCTTTGACACATGGGATTGGCAGCACACATACAACACACGGCGAATGCCGGCTCAAGGCGCCCGAGGCCGCTTGATGAGACTCCACCACTATGTCTATGGGGAATCCAGATAGAATGGAACACGGGGAAGGCATTAAAGTGATGACCTGGAACGTTAATGGCCTGGGCTGTAGGATCAAAAGAGGTCTGGTTAACAACTATATTAAGCGATCTGGAGCAGATGTGATACTCCTACAGGAAACACATTGGAGGGGTACGAAATGTGCCTTCCTAGCGAGAGGACAATATAAAGTTCTGGCTCACGCTGGGTTTACCTCTGGGTCCAGAGGGGTTGCAATACTGATAAAAAAATGCCCACCAATGAGAGTAGCACAAGTTTGGACCGACCCACGGGGTACTTATGTGGGAGTACGCGGGATGTGGGGAAGGAAGGAATACACATTCATCTCCACATACGCTCCACCCAAATTGCAGGCGGATACGCTAAAGGGAGTGTCCGACATCATTCTTAACACATTCGACACGATCCAGATCCTTGGGGGGGACTTCAATGATGTGATGCGCCCATCGGTTGATAGGACGGGGGACAGAGATAGACCCACGACCCTGACTGCATTAGCCAAAACCATGACTACCCTTGGCCTCTTAGACGTATGGAGATGGTTGCACCCGACTGCCCAGGCGTTCTCCTTCTTTTCTGGAGCGCATAAAGTCTACTCCCACCTGGACTATATCTTCATGGCGAGACAGACGCTACAGATGTCAGATTCAGCGGAATACTGTGCTCGAGGGGTGTCCGACCACTCGCCGCTGATGTTAGAAGTGGGCAGGAGGAGACGAGTCGGACCTAGAATTCTCAGGCTTTCGGCCTGGGACCTACAGAGCCCGGAGCTCCTGAAGGGACTGAGAGCTGACGTTAAGGTGTACCTGGCAGAAAACATGGGGTCTGTGGACTACAGGGTTGTCCTGTGGGAAGCGCTTAAAGTAGTGCTCAAAGACAGGGCGCACTGTAGATTGGCGGACGCTAGGAAGAAGGGGCAGGCGGAGATCCAAGCCCTGGAGACACAGATATTGCGATTAGAGACAGACCACTATCGCACTAAAGACCCAGGGACCCTGAGACAACTGGTTGATGTACAAGCCCAGTATAAACAATTAGTGACGGGGGAGGCCAAGACACAGGCGCTGGCTACCCTACACCGCATCTATGATGTGGGTGACAAGTCCGGAAAGCTTTTGGCGTGGTTAAGTAGGAAAGAGAGAGATGAGAGATGGGTGGAAAGAGTAAGGGTTGGTCCGGATGAGTGGGCATGTACTGACATTGAGATAGCAGACGCTTTCGCTGACTACTATGGGACCTTCTATGAGGCCCGTGATTTGGGGTCCAAGGAGGAAGCGTTGGAATATATAGCAACCATTGACATCCCGAAGCTCGAAGAGGCGGACTGTGAGGACTTGGAGGCTGACGTCACGGAGGAAGAGGTTAGGGTAGCACTGACAAAACTTTGTGCGGGTTAGGCCCCAGGCCCCAATGGATTCTCTGCGGAGTTCTTCAAGAAGGCGGTAGACCTTCTGACCAGACACCTTTTAGGCCTGTTTCAAGATGCTGAGGAGAAGGGTCAGTTCCCGCTGGACCTCAGACAGGCCACGATCATCCTAATTTATAAAATAGGAAAGCCCGCAGACGACTGTGCGCCCTACCACCCCATCTCCCTGTTGAATGTCGAGGCAAAACTTTATGCAACTGTTCTGGCTCTTCGCTTGAGACGAGTCATATCACACTTAGTACATATGGACCAGACAGGGTACATCCCGGAAAGGGCGACTAGATATAATCTCTGTAGGACACATAACTGGCTCTGTGAAGTGGAAGGTAGGTCGGAGCCCCATTGGTTCCTGTCTCTCGACGCTGAAAAGGTGTTCGACGCAGTACAATGGCTCCGAGACCAGCCGTTCCAACTTCTGCGGAGTCCGCCGACCGGGACACCCGACATGATGCGACTTTAATGCCTCCGCTGATCCCCGCAGCCATGAGCATGCCAGGACGGACCTCATCTGTCTAAAACAGCAGAGGGACCTCATCTCCATCGTTGACTCCCTTTGGGTTTCTACCTATCCCTGTACCGGTCGGCGGCGCGCTTCCTCCTCCCTGAGAACCCACCGAGGAGAGTATCCCCTGCCCTTACAGGGTCTCTGCGCATCCCACTCGCCCCAGGATCCCATCAGCCTCGCCCCGCTTGAGCACATTCCCGGGGGCAGACTTTTTGAGAATCCACCGAGGAGAGAATCCCCCGCCATCGCTGGGTCTCCGCGCCTTCTACTTGCACTAGAACGCCATCAGCCTCATCTTACCCGAGCCAGAAATCTTACCTGTTTGTGGTTCCCCTTCCGCCCTTCCACTGTGCCCTGATGAAGGTGTAGTCCCGGACGGGACTATACACCGAAACGCGCGTAGGCGCTCTTTCCTATTTAGGAACCCTCAGAACCTACCTGGACCTCGAACCATCGGTCCCCATGTTATCTACAACCATCATCGCTTGGTGCTGTTTGACCTGAGAATGAATGCTGTATGAATGTTGATGATACGCTAGAGCGGAATCTGAACCACTATTTACTTATTTTTATTATTGTGTTTATTTATTTCGGTGTAGGCTAACCCACGAAACATATTTATGTATTAGCAAAAAAAGCAGTCCCTTAAATAAATTCATTCCTGAAAAATAAATTTTGATACTAAACGAATAAACCTGTCTGTGTGGTGTAATTTGCTTGGGCTTAGGTGTCTTTGTATTAATACATTTGGACCTCTCCTAGGCCTTTCTGTTCAAATCTATAGGGCAGGTACCCGTTCTGCTTTTGACGACGCAGTACATTGGCCCTTCTTGGAGGGAGTCCTGGAACATATGGGCTTTGGGCCTAAGTTTAGGCGCAAAGTTCACCTCCTCTACTCAGGCCTTAGTGTTCGAGTCAGGGTAAATGGTACGACGTCCAGGGCATTTCCAATACAGAGGGGAACCCGGCAGGGTTGTCCCCTGTCCCCCCTTTTGTTTGCCTTATCTATTGAGGTCGTGGCGTGCGCGATTAGGCAGAACCCAAGAGTGACGGGATTCCGAATGGGGCAGGCAGGACTACAGGAGGAAAAACTGTCTTTCTATGCTGATGATGTGTTGCTGTATGTGAGACTACCATACCGGCGCTCTTCAGTGAACTGGACCAATACGGGGCCAGATCTGGATATCAGATCAATTGGCACAAGTCGACACTCTACGATCCCCGAGGGCGGACAGAGTGGCCTCAGCTGCCAGAAAGACTGCAGATGACCGGTGAGGGATTTTTATACCTAGGGATATTTATAACAACAAACAGGGACGTCTCCTACGACCGCAATATTAACCGCATTATTAGTAACTTTAAAATGGATGCAGGCAGATGGCAATTGCTCCCCCTGACAATTCTCGGAAGGGCGGCCATGCTCAAAATGATCTCCCTACCGAGATTTCTGTACGCATTTCAAAATGAATACTTCCTGATGCGGCCCAAGACTTTCTGAGAAGTTCAAGCGGAATTGAGGTCCTACTTGTGGTTGGGGAGGCACCCCAGGGTTGCGCTGGCGACCCTACAAAGACACCAGTATGATGGGGGGATCTCACTTCCTGACCTGGAGGCCTACTACTGGGTGGAACACCTGGCCCCCATCAATGAATGGGTGCATGCACCGGCCACACACCCCACATATGCATTAGAAAGGCACTCTATGGGCACGCACAACTGTCTGCACTACATATATGAGGGGAGGGTACAGGCCAGGCTGTTACCGGCCACTAGACTTACACTGGGAGCATGGAAGAGGGCCTCGAAAGCTACAGGATGGGCGCATCGACCCTCGAGACAGACCCCGATTTGGGAATGCTCTTGGCTGAAAGAACTTGGTAAATTGAGAGGCTTCAGGGGTTGTAACGACATAGGTATTTCCTCCTTAGGAGATGTGACTAAGAGTGGGACCTTGAAGTAATTTCAGTCGCTGCAGACGGAATTTGGGCTATACCGCTCCCAGTTTTTCAAATATATACAATTTAGGCATGCATGGCAAGCGGAAAGGACACTACAGGAGGCACTCCCTGAATATGCCCCTCTGGAAGGCCGCTTGCTGCAGGAAAAGATCCCAGAAAAGGCTGTCCCCCTGACGTATAAGACGATTATAAATAATAAACCGGACAGACTGGAGGGCCTTCGGGCTGTTTGGGAGAGGGAAGTAGGGGAGATGGATGATGTAGATTGGGGGTAGTATTAATGCATCCTAGGGAGGTAGCGATTAAGTCGCGACTCCGCTTGATACAATTTAAGATCCTACACAGGGTGTACTTTGACAGGGTACGGCTCTTTAAGATGGGGAGAACATCTGACCCTAGCTGCTTGCGCTGTGGAATTGCAACTGGAGATTTCTTACATACAGTGTGATCGTGTTCACATATACAAATTCACTGGGGGGAGGTCACCGCTGAACTGGGTGAGGTGCTAGAGATAGATATCCCACTAGACCCGAAACTCATCCTCCTGGGGATGTCCAATGATGTGGACCTGGCCCGTCCACTACAGATCTTTTTAGCCCTAGCACTGGTGGTAGCCAAAAGGGATGTGGCCAGGAAATGGGGGGCACCGGATGCGCCCCAGTTAGGAGAATGGAGGAGGGGCATGGATTTGTACATGGCGGCCGAAAGGGTCACATATAGGGCGAGAGGGTGTCCGAAGAAATTTTGAAAAGTATGGGGCAAATGGAGACGCTACCATGGTTTGGATGGAGGACTATGAGAAATGCCGTTGGTACGTACCTATGATGCATACACAGGATGGGGCTGTTCGAGTTTAAGGGGTTGTACATCATGGATCTGTTGACAAGCCATCAATGCGAGTGTATTTGACTAATACTAGGAGGGACCTAAATTCTGTTGGAATGTGTGGGGGGGGGGTGGGGGGCGTGGGGTCTTGGCTTGACAGTGACATGCTTGTTCTTTACCTTCGTTCTTTTGCTGAAAATAATAAAAATGTTTAAAAAAAAAGAAAGAGAGTCTGGACCTTGGCTGCCTTTAGAGTAGGAGGAGGATATTTCCTTTCACCTGAATGGGCCTGGTCTGCCTTCCACAATGCTGTCTCCACCTCCTGCCAAGAAGCTGCTCCAGTGAGGACAGGACTGGTTTTGACTGGGCACAGACACTCTCTGCCTTCAGAGTACAAAGAGATTTAATGTATAAAAAGAGGGGCCCAGACTCCAAAATGATAGATCATCCCTGGAATGCCAAGTAGGAGAACTGGAGAGACTGAGGAGAAGCACTGCCCCTTTGCTGTGTTATGTGTGTGTGTGTGAAATGTGTGTATGTGTGTAAGGTTGGCCTGCGGTTACCATTTCCGCCAAGGAAAGGAGAAGGATTTTGCTGTGTGCTGTGTCCCCTGCTTGAAGGAGATGTCCAAGGGCCTGTGTACGCTGGCCTCCTGTTCTAAAGTCTCAGGGACACAAATACTTCACCCCAGCCCCCCTGAACTCTGCTGTTGTGAGTTCTGACCTGCCAAGCGGTGCCTGTGCCAGTTTTTGACCCATGGAGGTTAGTGCTGCTGTTTGGGAGCTGGAAGAAAGAAGAAACTTGAAGAACCGCAAAAGCATTGAATCGTTCTTCTTGCGGCTGTTTTTCCGATTTCCATGCATCACCATGCTGCTGCGAAAACTGACGCAGCACCTATCTGTGCTGCAAGAACTGACGCATCGGGGGATCGTGGCTGAAGAAAACCAGCACAGCGCTGTTCGACACCGCATCGATCACTGACGAATTCCGGATTTCCACGCATCGTCACTATGCGACAAGTTTTCCAGATGTATCACCTGCGGACCGGAACCGTCATGAAGAATTGACATATCACTCCCCATACAGACCGGATTCGACGCAATCTCTTCCTCTGTGTGCAGCGGGACTGTCGCTTCTCCTCCCCAAGTTCTCAGGAGTGACGTATCTCTTTGTTTCCGAGACTGTGGCTGTTTGGCCTTGTAAATTTTGATGCAACTACAGGTACTTTGTGTAAAAGTCACACATCCATAGTTTTCTACGCTACAAGTTCTTAAAACTTTTTGAAAGTCATCATTTTCACTGTGTATGTTGGATTTTGTTGTTTTGATCTTGTTAAGTTTAGATAAAGATATTTTATTTTTCTAAACTGGTGAGGTGTCCATTTGTGGTGTTGAACTGTGTTACTGTGAGTGTTGGTACAAATACTTTACATATTACCTTTGGGATAAGCCTGTCTGCTCATGCCAAGCTACCAAGGGGGTGAGCAGTGTTTATCTTAAGTTTATATCCCCCTTACCCTGACTAGAAGCAAGGATCCCTATTTGAACAAAGGTACCTACTTCTGCCAACTAGAGACCCCCCATTCCTAACAGGTTTGTTACTGTTTTCAATATCTCTAAGAGCAAGTGTAGAAAGGACAGTGCCTGAGGTACCAAAGAAAGTCAAGTTCACCTCTAATTGATATAATGCCCCAGTAGCTGCTGCAAGAAGCACATGTTTATTTCTCATTGAAACCTCTTTGATGATTGCAATACCTCTCGAATGGGTTGTAAATCACAGAGGATTCCAACTAAATACCACATGCAAATCACTCCAGCATCATGAACACTGATAACCCTGGAACTGCACTGTCTAACTATGATGGGCTCAGTTGCCTGATCCTCACTCATAAATAAAGTACAAGCACCTTCTCAAACATCTTGTAGCAGAGAGATAAAAACAAGCATTGTGTTGGACTTGACCTTCCCTGCAGGGTCATCTCCAAACTTTTTGCCTTCATTCTTCTGTTTTCTGAACCCATTAGTGTTGGCTCTTAGGAATTTGTGCACCTTATCGCTGCTAACCAGCACTAAAGTGCTTGTGCTCTCACCTTTAACCATGGTGAAAGTGGCTTACACCAAATTGGCATATTCAATTCACTTGTAAGTCTCTAGTAAGGTGGTACTATATGTACCCAGGGCGTGTACATTACATGCTACTAGTGGGCCTGCAGAACTCATTGTGCCACCCACTTAGATAGCACTTTAAACATGTCTCAGACCTGCCATTGCAGCCTTTGTGTTCAGTTCAACCTGTCATTTTGTACTGACAAAATACACCTTTTACCAGGCATTAAACTTCACATTTTAGTACATGTAAGTCACCTATAGGATAGGCCCTACACAGCCCATGGGACAGGGTGCAGTGCATCTAAAAAGTTGGACATGCACTTTTAAGTTTTACATGTCCTGGTAGTGAAAAACTCCTAAATTAGTTTCTCACTACTGTAAGGCCTGCCTCTCCCTTAGGATAAAATTGGGTTACCTTATTACATTTGATAGTTGATAACCTCTGATTAGGAGCAAGTAGGAATATCGAGGTTGGTGCCCAAAGAATTGTAATTTAAAACCCTCTTTAGAGCTAAAGTCGAATTATAAATCACAATTCTGAAAATTACACTTTTAGAAAGTTTTTTTAAACTGTAAGGGTTACGTCCGTTTCGGGGGCCCGGTAGGACGTGCAATATTTTTTCAAAAAGGATTACCTGGCCACCAGTTTTGGAACTGCTAATTACTCATGCAGATTTGGAAATACAACGCATCAAGTCATTGCATTTTACTTTCACATTTGTATTGATTCTACTTGATTTCAAACATCCTTTCATTTTTTTAAAACATGAAAAGAATACACATTTCATTCATTTATACATTCCTCATGAATGTTGGCATTTTTTTGTCCTAACCATTTGGTTCCTCTAGTCTATATCCTGTAACACATGACTAGGTGTAGCTGGAAATTGGTCTTAGTGTATTTTCTCCCTGACAGTGAGATGAAGGGGGAATAGTTGTCGGAAGGATGGGACATCTCTAACTTGATAGGGGGGGGCGGAGCTGTCACCTACCACACTTGCACATCACAAAGTCTCTGCCTAAGCACACTCACAAAGGGCTTTAAACCAGTTTATTGTGACCTCAGGCAAGCATGGGCCAGGGCCCGTAGGCAAGAAATTCCAGACATCTCTGGGTTTGAAACCCTCTAGAAACTTCTCCTACTTCAAATCTGGCACCAAGTATAAATATTGGACCAGCCGGCCCAACTTTTCAGTACGCTTCTGGACCTGTGGATACTATTGAAACGGACGATCTGCTGCACTGCTGCTTGAGGCCTGCTCTACTTGCTGACAAGGAACACTGGACCTGCACCCTTCCTCCCAGGCTGGAATGACACCAAGGGTCAGCTGACTGATCGCCTGTTCTGAGCCACAGGGACATAACAATATCCAGAGGCCTCCCTGTATCTGCTCAGCTAACCTGCCACCTAGACTAGCAGCTGGCCTGCAATTGGAACAACCGAAGCCCTTCTGGCCTCTGCTGAAATGAGTGCCTGATCCTCAAGAGGTGGCTCTCAGGCCCTGGTACATTGGAGTGACATCTGTTGAGCTCCTACTGAAAGAAAAGGAGAAATCCTGAAGTGTTGGGCTTTTCCAAACTGCGAACAGGCAGTTCATGCCAAAGTCATGCTGCCCGCACCAACCACCAATACAAAGTTCCGAGGAACCCGACTCTTCATGCTTCAGCGGCCAACGGTGTCAAACGGTATTATGAGATCTGCATAACGTGCTACTGCATCAACAGCCCGCTATGATAGCCATGATAGCCAACGCCAATCTCCAGTAACAACAGTGCAGAATGCTCAAAAAGTTCTTCGTGTTAAAAGGATCACTGTCTACAATGCCCGGCCTGCTCTTCACTCTACAGTGACAGCTTTCCTTGTGGCCTTTTCCACTGCGAACTGTGTTCTTTGCTCTAGACTTTCAAATCTAACTCTTTCAGCGGGACTAAGCTGGTCTCTGTATCCAGCCCTCGCTGTACGGTGGTCAGCCAGAATTTCACTTGGTCTCACATTACCGGATAACTGCTAGTGGCTCTTTGTGCTTTTATGCACTTTACTTACCTTAAATCTTTAAAGTTTCATATCTCTGATTCTACTGATTGGAGTTTTGTCTTTTTGGCCTCACACACTTTATTACATTTTACTCCTTTATTGTAAATTAGAGTGTGATTTTTCTTGTGTTGTGTTTTCACCTAATTACTGTTTGAAGTGCTGCTTAAATATAATATATGATGTGAAAACGTGAATAATTACAATGCATGTTTTTACAACGCGGTTTTTACATCGCAATTACCATTACATCGCATGATTTTACAATGCGTTTTAGACACTACCATTATGAGGCATACCATTACAACCTATTCCATTACAACGCATAATACTTTTAGGGCAACAGTGGGATAAGTGTTGGATAGTGTAGGGGTAGAAATTACTATTCCCACTCCTGTGAGTTCACCAGTAGGGTAAGTGTTGGATAGTGTAAGGGTGAAAATTACTATTCCCACTCCAGTGAGTGCAACAGTAGGGTAAGTGTTGGATGTTGTAGGGGTAAGAATTACTATTCCCATGTACCCCAAAACCCATACCCACCCTAAAACTAACAAAATCTCTATTACTTACCTTAAAATGCTTTGTAATTGCATGCGTTGTAATGGTATGCGTTGTAATGGCATGCTTTGTAGTGACATGTGTTGTAATGGCATGTGATGTAAAGGCAGTTGCGTTATAACAGCTGTGTTGTAAAGGTACTGCGATGTAATGACTGCGTTTTAATGGTTGTTTCCTGCTTAAATACTTTTACTAGGAATTCATCTCCTCAAGCAGTAACACCATTTCCTACACATTGAAAATGCCAATAGGCGTGGCTTATGAATGAAGGGTCTTTTGTGTCACTGATGGGTGTAAAAACTCAATGAGTCAACATGCACTCAATTTGCCGCTCTTTTTTTGCAATCATGCATCCATTCATGAATTGACCATCTGACAAAACCACAATACAACACGTACAAACTTAACAAGATGTGCAAGGTATATTAAAAGAATACAAGTAGAAATAAAAAACATGCTGCCTTCTAATCAGGGCATATATTTGCAATACCACCACTAAGCATAGCAGCAGGTGGCTGTCTTGCAAAGATATTATAAATAGTCTATTATTGTTTTTTTTTGCTGTTTGTATATGTATCATTCTTTTCTTAAAGATCATCTGTATTTTCTGGTTCACAGAGGTCTATTTTGTTGACAATTGTGTTAAATTGCATTAAATTGTCAAAGTAGTATAACAAAACCATAGATTGTGACAAGCTATTTGCCTTAAACCAAATAAGCCATAGAATATGTATTTTCTTGACCCATAATTCAGCTAATCATGCCGCATAGTTTTATACCACATTGTCGCAGAAATCCCATGACCCTGCTTGGGAATAAAGCCAGAAACTTTCAGATTTTTACAGCATATTGCTCTAGAAATATGAACAATTTTGCAGTGAAAAACAATACAGCTGTCTCTTTTTGGCACACTACACAGCAAACTGCATTGTAAAACCCACAGCCTGCAATGCTATACTTCATGCCACCAGCTCACATCCTTCTGAACAAATCAGGGCCATTCCCTACTGGGAGTTCACTAGGGCTAGGAGGAATTTTCAGAGAGGACACTGAGTTCCTCTCCTGCCTAGACTTCATGAAAACCAGATTCAGGGCATGAGGGTATATATCTTCAACCCTCAAGAAAACAGAACAACGTGTTCTGAAATTGCCCAGAAGGGAGACCCTAAAAGATAGGAAGAATAAGACATCCTCTAATCAACCGGTCAGGTTGATCACAAACCACAATGAACTAACACACAATCTAATAAAGAGTATGAAGAAACATTGGAACATCCTCAGAGCAGACAAATCACTGGAAGGCTTTATCACACAAAAACCCCATACCACATACAGAGGCAGAACTTTAAGAACTATTCTCAGCCCCATGGTTCCCACAGTTAACAAAGACACTAACTGGCTCACTCATCACTCCCAGGGCTTTGTCAAGTGCGGCCGCTGTGGGGGCTGTAGGTGGGAAATGAACAGAAAAGTGTTTAACAGACCAGGTGGGTGTGAGGACAAGATCAGAGAGATCAACAACTGTGTTTCCAAATATGTTGTATACATAATCATGTGCAACTGCAACAAACAATACTTAGGCAGCACCATCAGGATGCTGAAAGAACGAATCAGTGAGCACACCAGGGCACTGAAACAGTGTGATGAGAAGTACCCCATGGCGGTTCATGCCACGAGGTGTAGGGCCCAGGGCCCATACAAACAATTCTCATTCCTCGGCATTGAACAAGTCCCACCCAGACAAAGAGGGTGGGACTGAGGTCAAATGGATTATGCATTTAAAAGAAGTAGAATGCGGTCTGAAAATGGACCACGAGATGCAATACTTCCTCGGGGGGGGGAACTGAGCAGCATCACTTATAACGCAGCATTAACTTAGTGGTCATCTCTCCATCTCATGTGAATAATGTTCACTAATACGTTCTGCCCATGTTTGCTAACCCATGCGCTATGTTTGTGCTGAAGCACACGGGATTTGAGCATTGCAGTGGATCCCATGTACAGACCTTTCGTGACATTGTCTCTCATAACTGTATCTGTAATCACTGTAGATCACTTGACTGCTTCCAATTATCTGTGTGTCTCCCTGTATGACGATGTACTGTGATCACTGATAACTAGCTAGTAGCTGGTAACATAACATGTGTATTTTTAAAGTGCACATTCACCACTAACTGGGTATCTTGGCGCTGAATAACAGATGTTTATTGTTACCCAACTCAATGGTACTCATTTTATCAACCTCAGATGGAGTAAAAGCTGAGTGGACCCGCCGGGATTTGAACCTGTGACCATGAGGTCAAACACAGGCCCGTGCGGTGGACGCATTAGTCCACTGAGCCACCAGACCCAGGCATTTGTGTAAACATGCCCACACAAACCACCTTTTCTCATCACACTTTACACCACCGACAAACCATATGGTTTTCCTTAGCAACAAGAAAGAAACATTGTTTCTCTATAGTCAGAGTAACACATAATATGTGCTATCATTGTACCACAGTTGTGACCTTTAAGTACCAACATGCCCCTTCTCTCTACATCAGAATCTATCATTCTGTCTATCTAACCTTCTCTGTACTCATCTCCTTCTCCAAATACTTTGTTTTTTTGGAGCACTCCTCGTCCATTTTTATTCCATAAGGGGACCCGTTCGATCTTAAATGCACATAGCAATCTCAGCACTTGCCACATTGCTTGAACCCAGCCTGGTTATTTCAATAGTTGTTCATACTTAGAAATGTCACCCACGCCCATTGCTGTAACATGCCACAAAACTGTGGTTTGCGTTCTAGTCTTTCCCAAATCTCACACTTAAGAATCAAAGCAACGAAGGGACCTCACTTCCGGTCTTAGACGCTGCGATCCTCAGTTGCTCACAGTGTACTCGCTGATACAGGTATGTGATGCCTTCACTCGCTCAAGATGCCTTGCCACCCTCTTAATCGTTCTCATGAGTTGAAGTTTTGATATTCTATTCCCAGACACCTTAATTGGTTTGAATTCCTCAAACCAGAGCCAGACCTTACACCGGTTCGCTACCGAACCCCAAGCACCACTACACCGCATGGATGCACTCAGCTGACTCGCCGACTAGGTGAGACGATTCGCCATTGAGCAGTTCGTATGTGCACGCATTCACTAGATAGCTCAGCATTGCACTTTCTCTCCCCATGTTTTCTTACGTTTAAACCATTGAATGTTCTCAGTATGATAAATCATTGAGAGTAATGGGGCCATTATCAATCATTAGTCACAGACCCACTGGGTCTCTCTTTAGCATTACCGGGCTTCAGTGATGTCCCACCAACACTTGCACTCATTGGTCCCACACCCCACCCATTCTCACATTTTCCTACAGCTGCGTGACTGATGCTTGTGTCCTTTCTTCTAGAGAAGCCCTCAATAGGACTCCACCTCACAGTCCCAAACCTGGACAGCTCGTGGCCTAGAAACACCCTCCTCCTCTTTGCAGCTGGGACAGAAGTATAACCGGTGAAGAGGTGAGATGCCTCCCCTGCCATCTTCCTCTATGCTCTTCCCATCCTATAGCAGTGTGATTGACATGCATATTTTCTCTTACAGTGAAGCCCATATTTTGGCTCCACCCTATGGTCTTGATTCTGGACCCCTCATTTATTTTGACGAATATTCACTTTCATTAGCCAGCCGGGGCGGAAGAACAACCGGCAGAAAGTTGAGTCACCTCTCCTCACCCCGCACTTTCCCCTTTTTTACGTATAGCAATGCCTACAGTCTCTTTACTCCCTCTTCCTTATTTCTCATTTCCCTCAGATCCCAGGTCTATTTTTCATTGCTTTAAGGTAGGATTGCTCTCTTGTGTCTGGTGAATTTACCACAGTCCCAGATCTTGCGCCTAGTCACGAAGGGCTCCAGACACCGAGCATGCATTGGACCTATTCCTTGTGTTAGTCCCACTCTGTGCACTCATCACCTTTGCCCTCCATGCTCACCTTTGGTTCTCCAGGTCTACTTTTCCTGGACACTCATCCCCACAGTCAAGTCTGGCAAACTTCTTTCTTCTCTCTAATTTCTATATCCTTCTCATCTCCCTCTCTCCCTCTCCGTATCCCCTTTCAAATCCATTTTCCACCTATCTGTCAAACCCTTCACTACAACACACCAGAGCCACTGTTCAAATGCTATGTATCGTAACAATGTGTCTTTTCACTCATGCTCAGTAGCACCCTCTTTTTTGACCTTCCACCTGGATCGAGCACCTGACATGTAGATGTGTAATCTTCAGTAACACAGTTTGGTAAGTCATGGAGGGTGCTTATTCGCCCACTCTGGTAGCCTTGTACAGAATCATACGACCGTTGTCAGGTTCATATTGGCTTAGACATTGTTGTGTTGTATATCCTTTCAGCCCTGAAGTAGTCTTGGGATACTTCCCCAGACAAAACACGTGTTGGCCGGTCAACCGTTCAGTATTAAAGAACACAACACTCCTGATTATTCATGGTTATTTTTATTACATTTGTGTATATTGAATGTTCCATCTGAGAAAATGTATGACACAGAGTACTTACTCTGCAATTGACATTGACGTGTGCACAGGCTTGCAGCAATTTTGTGTGACCTCTGGTCTATGATTCAGAGGGTTCAGGGTTAACTCCCTCCTGTTAGCAACATCTCACATACTTTACAGCCAAAGAATACGTACACTCGTTGTGGGCGCCAATCCCGAACCACATATCTTTAAAACCCTGTCCCTTGTCTCTTTTTGGCAGTTTAAATTTGGAAAATGTGGGTGTAGCTTATCTTTCAAGTTCTGCCAGTGTCAGCACTGATGAAAATCTGAATTAGATCCAACAATAATTGAACACATTTGTCGGGTTTTACTCTGTTTCACACTATCAATGCAGAAGTTTTATTATTAAAATTTAAACGGAGACTATGGCCACATGAATTTCCATGGTTCTTCCTAGCAGTCTGTTTTTTTTTTGTTCAAAATAATTTTCCTAGCAGTCTGTTTTTTTTTTGTTCAAAATAATTTATTGTGATAAACAAAGAAAATACAGAAAAGAGTACCGAAAAAAGTACCTTGAACAATCTGTCTATCAAGAACAATAAATATGAAAATATGAGGTACAATATAGTAAAAAGAATAACAAATTATAAAAGGAAGGGGAGAAACAGAAAATAATATTATTATATGGCACAATTTTCCTAATAACAGTGCTACATCTGGATATTATATACAAGTTATAATTTAGAGAGAAAATAAAAAATTATAGCTTAGAAGCAATGTAATCATCAATCGGTTGCCAACATAAATGATAAGAAGGACTATTATGCACAATGCCAGACAAAGATAAATTAGTACCTCTTCTAGTAAAAATAATCCATGACCACCAAACATGACACAAGAGTAAAGACACATCTTTCCAACATGCAGGAATAGACTTTAAAGCAGCCGACAATAAAAAATCCAATAGTTTACAGTTTAAATTAGACAATTTTGTAGAAAGGTCACTGGATTTGCAAATCAAAATACTCAACGAAAGTGTTTCAGAAAGTTGAAGATTTTTTTATGACATCCCAAACTTGCTTCCAAAATGAGTGAACAAAATTACATTAAAAAGTCATATGTTTTAACGAGCCTGGATAAAATGTGCAATGCCAACAATTCGAAGTAGGTAGAAGCTTAGATTTAAATAACTATAATGGAGTCCATAAACAGTTAAAAAGAATACAATTATTTGTTTGATATAGTGATACAGGTAACCATCCGGAAATAATATTTAACCATATTTTCTTCCATGTATCATGAGAGAAAGATATTGAGAGTTGATTATTCAACTCAATATTGTAACCTTGAAAATTATTCCGTTTTTTATAATTTAATGAAACGGCATGATTTGAAGAAGATATTACATGAATATAAGTAGTGGAATCTAAAGTAATTTTTAATGGGAAATTATTAGGAAAGGAATCTAGAATTCTAGAATAGACTTACATAAAATGTCATATTTAAATTAATCAGAAGGAGATAAGCTAAATTTATGACATAGTTCATCAAATGTTAAGAAAGTATTTTTATGGTAAAAAACCTTAAAAAAAATACCAGCTTTGATCCAGGAATTCCAATGTTTTACTGAATGAGATAATTTTAATTTAAGATTTTGCCATAATGACCTTTCAAACGAATAGGAAATAGTCGAAAAGAGCCTCTAAACCATGAAAGATTAACTTTGTAGATTTTAAACTAGTAGAATTCTTAAGCAATATTGATTTTTTAGACATTGTTAATAAAGTAGCTTAGGAGAATGGCTTTATCAAATTATTTTCTATAAGAAGCCAGGTAGGGTCATTATTAAGGTGGGAATGATTAAATCAAAGAGAACTTTGTTTTAATATAAACACTTTATGATGATTAAAAAAAATCAGGCAAACCAAGCCCTTTATTGCATCTAGCCATTTTAATTTTTTTTGTAACCTATACGAGGTGTTTTACTATTCCAAAGTAATTGATAAAAATGCAAATCAATAGCCTTATAAAACTGCATAGGAGATTGACTAGGAATCATAGCTAGGGAATAGAAGATTTTGGGGGCAGTTACCATTTTTATTGAGTCAATTTTTCCCCACAATGAAAGATGTAGTGCAGACTGTCTATTATTACTTTAAAGTTCAAGCATGACCACCACATTTAGAACCAACGTGTTGGTCATCTTGGAACGTTTAATTTTGGGTTTCATACAACAATTTTGATTAGTTATTATTATTTAATATTCATAATTTTTTACTAAATTTCAGGAAGTATGTTTAATTTAATCCGTGTGACTAACAATGGTTTAACTGTAACAGATGATTTCCCATTTACAGAAAGATAGCCCGAGCAACCAGGAAGTAGTTCCATTCAAAGGCTTCCATCTTAGCCAATCAGCGTTCTAGACTTTACTGACATGAAGACATCAATGCACTTGCCATGCCTACTGTCAAATAGAGACTCCCGCGTGACCACTGACACCGTTGGAGCCACAGGCAGGCTATCTCCACAGGCAAGGGATTAGCTTTGATGAAGTGAGTACGGCATAGCCGATACACTATATCTGTGTCTATGCAGCACTTTGGGATTTTCCCATAATGTACTACCCTGTTTTTTTATTTTTATTTCTCCCTCACAGAGTCTGACTATAAGCATTCCTTTCCCTCGTCTGAGCTTATGGGGCCAATTTTTGGCACATTACATATATGTTTCCTTTCTTGACAAATATTTCACAATGTAGACTGGACAAAAAATATTGATGAAGACATCGAATTAAGGCAAGATATATCTGTGTATGTGCTGTTTGACTTTCTATGTTGAGTCTTCACTTATCACACATTTCAACAAGTTAATCCTAGTTTGTGTGGCACCTAAATGATTTTCCTCACCACCAGTATTGCAAGAAAATACAAATATATCATGTGTTCCACATGGTGATGTGTTCCATAATTCTTAACAGTCATATACATGATGGATTAATCGTTCCTCTAGTATCTTTTCAGATCTAAAGCAACACTACAAATTGTGTATTGTATGTAATTTCCATTTTTTGACAAAATTATTGAATACTCACACTAGAGTTTTCTCATTAGAAGTGGCATAAGGGAACATTAGGTGGTTCTGACGAAAAGCCGTGGGGTAGACTTGAAACAAGTAGACCCAGCAAATGAATGCACATAACCATATGTCTTTCATCTTTCCCCATTTTTTAACCATACCAGAAAGAGGTAAAAATACATTATTTTCCCTACTTAACCAGGTTTTTATTTTCTTTAAAATTATTTTTATTTGCGTTTTATTATGTAACAACATTACAATCATGTCATCATCGGTCATCACACCCTTCCCTTCTACCCCCCACCCACCGAGCTTCACCATTAAAAACAATATACTCCCCTCCAACTCAAGCAACCCCACCATAGCTCTTCCCGGGCCCAGATCTACGCTGCCAAAATGTCCATCCTCTCGTTTCCTCCTGTGCCCATGGAAGTACCTTCTCCTTTGTCCTGATTCAGAGTCCTCCATCGAGTCCATGGTATCGTCGCCATTTGCCCCAGACTCTGCCAAATTTCTTAGGACATCCTCTTGCCTTATAGGTGACCCTTTCAGCTGCCATATATCGATCCAGACCTCTCCTCCACTCCTCCAGCTGCAGTGGCGCAGCCACCCCCCATCTCCTAGCCACAACCCTCTTAGCTACCACCAAATCCAGGACCAAGAAAATCAATAGTGGGCATGCGAGGTCCACATCATTGGTCATGCCTAACAGGACCAGTTTAGGATCTAACGGCACGGAGGTCTCCAGCACCTCCCCCAATTCTCTCAAGTCCTGTACCCAGTAGGTCTGAATTGTCGGGCAGGACCAGATGGTTTGGTAGAAATCCCCACATCTCAGGCAGCTCGTGTCTCCAGCCCTTCCCATTTTGTGCAGGCGCACCCTGTCAAAGTAGGTCCTATGGAGGATATTGTATTGGATAAGCCTCAACCGGGATTTAATAGCTACCTCTCTTGGATGCATTAGCACCGTGTCCCAATCCACTGTGTCCATTTCCCTCACATCACACTCCCACTTCCTTCTAAGGGAAACCAGATCATCGGATAAGTTATTCATCAGTGTTCTGTATGTTAGCGAGACCGCCCTGTCCGGAATTTGTTCCTGTAGGAGGCGGCCCTCCAGAGGTGCATATAATAATAATAAATTCTTTATTCGGTTAATCACAAGGATAACCATAAAAGACAACAATTTCAGCAATTTATAAAATACGGTTAATACAATATACGTATATTAAAAAAGTCATTGTTTTTACTAGTACATAAAGCTACAGATTTTTCCTGTGGTTCACGATGGACTTTAAAAAGTTTGTAACTAGATAGCAAAGTTCTTCGGACTCTAGTGATTGCAGGCGATAAAAGGCCGGTCGACACTGTCTCAGACCCCATCTCTTGCATATCGGGAGGATCCAGTTTTTTCTGTGAGGGTGGTAAAATTTACAGAACATGATCACATGGATGTTCGATTGAGTAGATATCCCGTCGCAAGGACATGGGGGCAGACTATGTTCCCAGGCCTTATTTGTAGGAAACACGACCAGTCTGAAAAAAAGGTTCAGTCTGAACCTAGTCAACAACATCCTCTCGTATAGCTTAGTCTGTAGAGTAAGATATTGTTGGATGCCGAGAGAATGTTGGACTATGTTCGCTTGGATGACTGATGGTTTTGCAGCGTCACTGGACAGTCTTAGTGTTTCCAGATGTCGTAGAGCAAGTTCTTTGAGCTCTTTTTTGGGAAGGGATGCAATCGCCTCTGGTTGGAGGTAGTATTTCTCGAGCCCAAGGTCGGTGAAGAAAGATCTAATATAGCGTAGCCATTTCAGTCTAGGAGAGTGATCAAGTGAAATTGTGTCGGTCACGATCAATTTGGTTAATATATTTGTGTCCGATACCCAGATGCGTCTCCAGAGTAACAAAGGTTGGATTTTAATAAGATCCTGGAGGTAAGGAATTCCGAGTTCCAAGTGCATGGCGTAGATCGATGCGCCCTTTGGTGTGGCGAGGAGAAAACTGATGAATTTATTTTCGATTTTCTGTAAGGCGCCAACCTCCGTATGGCCCCAGATTCCTGCTCCATAGAGAGCGATAGCCTGACACTTGGCTTTGTAAATTCTCAGAAGTTCTACTGGGCGTCTCCTACCTAGTTTCTGTGAAAAGGATTGTAGGGCCGCTATCGAGCGATTAAAAAGATGACATCTGTTTTCCACGGCTGGTTTCCATGTTAACTTGTGGTCCATCATAATCCCAAGATATGGGTATTGGGTAGCTGTCTCTAAAGGTTGGTTATCCAGAAAGATGTTTTTAGTATCTTTCTTTGCACCCCCAGTGATCATAACAAAAGTTTTTTTTATGTTGACCTTTAGATCCAGTGAGCTCATGAATGAAGTATACCTGTTGAGCGAGGACTGGAGTTCACGAGGGGTTCGGGCCAGGATGACAGCGTCATCCGCGTAGAGGAGCGCAGGAATTGGTCTCTGTTTCATTTTTGGGATGTCCTGAGCCCCCCTCAGCATCTCCTCTTCCAGCCCATTTGTATAGAGAGAGAAGAGAAAGGGGGCCAGGACACAGCCCTGCCTGACTCCCCGCTCCACCCGGAACGAGTCCGTCAGCTCACCGCTCTTTCCGAAGCGAACTCTCGCCGAGGCCCCAGAGTATAGCTCTCTCAGGAGATCCAGCAAGGGAAGCTCCATACCCATTTCTCTTAAAACTGCCCATAGTTTGGAATGTGAAACACAGTCAAAGGCGGCAGATAAGTCTACATAAACCATGTAGACCGTAGCTTTCTTGACCTGCGTGTATTTAGCCATTATGAGGCTAAGATTCAGTGCCTGCTCTACTGTCCCGAGGCCTTCTCTGAAGCCAAATTGAAGATCAGAAATGATGGCTTTTTCCTCACTCCACTGTTGGAATCTCTCCAAAATGACCCTCCCCATCACTTTACCAAGGGAGTCCAAAAGCGAGATAGGACGATAGCACTTTGGATCCTGGCGGTCCCCCTTTTTAAAAATGGGGACCATGACTGATGTTGTCCAGGAATCCAAAATGCCTTCGCTAGCTGCGGCTGTACATACTCTTGTGAGGATGGGTGCCCACAAGTCTTGATTGCTCTTAAAAAGATCGACTGGGACGCCATCAGGGCCCGGAGCTTTGCCTGTCTTACTTCTTTCCAGAGCGACTAGGATTTCCGAAATGTCAAAGGCTACTGGGATTGGGTATTGAACCTCGAAGTTTTGACTTAATCGGTGGTCTGAGGTTTCGTGTGTTTTGAATATACTCTCAAAATGGGCTACCCAAGTTCCTTCATCGATGGCCACCTCTATCTTCGGTAAGTTGTTATCTGTTAGATATGGGGATCTAACCGTTTTCCAGAAGTCCTTGCCATTTTTTGATAAGGAACTCCTATCTAATTCTTTCCAAAGGTTGTCTTTCATTTCCAGTAATCTTGTCCTGCGGTCCTTTTTATATTCCCTTCTCAAACGTTGGATGAGACCTACGTCTCTTGGCTTTTTGTGGAGGGCAGATTTCAAGTCAATTAAGGCCCTCGTGCAATTATGATCGAACCAGCCTATTCTTTTGTGGTGTTTATTTGTTACTTTCCCTGTGAGTAGGTCCTTGGCCACGGCCAGAATTTCTCCGAAGTTTGAGAGAACCTCTGCATGGCTCATCGCTGGGTCCAGGCAATTAATGATCTTTGAGTATGTCTGGGTCACTAGTTTCTTCGTGAGCTTTTGCGGGTCAATCTTCTCCCACTTTATGGAGTATCCATTGTATTTCCCCAGTTGCAAGCTTTCTTGTGCAAGAGCTTTCGCTATGTAAGGGGTTTTGGATTTATGGTCTGGAAGAAGGAGCTCTATCCTGAGAGCGTAGTGGTCGCTTAATGTATTAACCAGTACTTGATGGTCCGTGACCATAGTGATCGATCTTTGAGAAAGCAGGATATAGTCCACTGTTGTCTGGTGGCCTCTACCCACATAGGTTGGATCGAATTGGTGTTCCTTCGCCTTTAAGGAGTTGGTAATCACTAAGTCAAACTCTGACAGAATGGTGTTCATAGCTTTGCCGGGTTTGTTATGGGCGAAATGAGCTAGTGGGGTTTCTTGCTCGTCCACGAATCCACATTGTTGGGAGGTTGCCGCTCTGCATGGATGGAGATTGAAATCACCTCCCCAAATGAGGTGAATCGGTTTGGAGGAGGTCTCCCGCTGTAATAGAGATACTAATCTCTCCTGCATGTTTTCAATGAAACTCAGGAAATCATTATCCGAAAGATTATTATAGGTGTTAACGAGGATGATGGTGGTGTCTTCTTTTAGGAAGGAGAGAGAGAGAATCTGGCAGTTGGGATCAGTGAGAAGGTTAGTGACTTTTAGGCGGGATAGGGTGTTGGCGATGTAAGTCGTTAATCCGCCTTTGGGTCTGCCTATTGTGCTACTAATCGCTAGGGAGGAGTAGATTTTATACCCTAATAGATGGGCCTCCGAAGTTAGCCAAGTCTCTTGGAGACAGATAATTTCACCTTGTTCAAGGAAATTAACAGCCATCGGGTCTTTGGTCTTGGACCGTAGACCCGCTACGTTCCAGAATAGAAATGATAATGTATGAAGGTTGGTATTTAAAACTGGGGTTGGTGGAGTCATCACAATGTTATTTATTACCAAAGGGGAAACTGGGAGGGTAGGGTTAGTGTGCTGTGTGTCTGTTAGTGGTCAGTCCACCATTTCCAGAGAGCTATATCTATTTCCTACAGGGATATTGTACCAGGATTCCCATCTTGGCGGTTCTCTCCGAGGCATTCTCTGCTGGTGGTATCCCCATTCTCCCCAATTTGGTCCATGATGTCGTGGGGTAATTGTAACCCAGGGATTTTCCTGCTCTCGGGGGCGAGGGGGGGCGTAATGCCTGGCCTCATACACTGTGGGTTGGCGCTGGGGTCGTTCTATCCAAGGGGGGACTGAGTCCTCAAAAAAGTTACTGTTTATGGTTTGTATAAAAGGGTAAAAAAAGGAAAGTGGCTTGATTCTAATTCCTCCGGTTTCATTGGATTGATCCCAAGAACTAATGTAATCTGCCGCCCAGGGGTCTTCAAAGGTGATATTAATACAATCCCCTGAGAACTGCTTGATACCTTTACCCACCCATGAGGTCCTACGCAAGGAAGAGATTCTTCCGTGGCAGTTTGGAGGCATAGGGCGATTTGTCTGTAGCCAGTGATGCACTTTGTTTTTTAGTGACCATGGTGGTTCCACCGTATTAAGAGGTAATTCGGGGACACCAATCATCACTGCTACGTAAGGGGCAGCCTCAGGGGGAAGATCAAGATGAGTTTTGCTTTCTCCAGCTCCTCTTGAAGTATTTCTTTGGGTCGGTTGGGAAAAGGGGTTAAATGTCTGAGTCTTGGGAGGTACGGTTTTTTTTGGGGCTGATTGTGACACGGTACTTGCGGGTACCTGAGGGTGATGATTATCTTTTTTTTGCAAAGTTGACACTGCACAATTAGAGTTTGAAATAATTGAAGTCGACGTAGCTGTCGATATGGGGGTGGGAAGTGAGGCTGTCGTTATGACTGACTGTGGTGTGATAGTTTGAGGATAGGAAGGTTTAGGATTTGTGTTCGGGGGATTTGGAAGAGTAGTGTGAAAAGGATTTGTACCCCCTGTCTTTTGTTGGGGGGGTCCCTGTTTGAGGTCTGGCCTGGAGATAAGTTTCGCAATGTTAGTTTCGATCCTTGCTAGTTTTTGTTCTAAAGGCTGAATGAGTTGTTTAAAAAGTTCGGTCAGCTTATTTACAAGGATAGAGTTATCGTGTTGGTCTGAGCTCTTCTCTGCAGGTAGTTGGGTTTGTGAGACCAATAAAATCGGAGTAGGACTTTCCTGGTGGTCATGGTGCACTATTGCAGTGCAAAGTTGATTCTGGGGTAGGGGTAGTGGGATGGGGATAGAAGCTGTTAAGGGGGTAGTAGGGATTGTTTTCGTAGAGGTATTTTTACTGATTGCTCCTTCCCTCCTGCCTCT
Source organism: Lissotriton helveticus (assembly GCF_964261635.1). Taxonomy (NCBI): domain Eukaryota; kingdom Metazoa; phylum Chordata; class Amphibia; order Caudata; family Salamandridae; genus Lissotriton; species Lissotriton helveticus. Next base: position 199,635,635 of record NC_136058.1, on the reverse strand, counting down.
GGCGTGAGTGTCCTCCCTTGATGGTATTGGAGTAGGAGATTGGGGAGGTAGCTCGGGGGTCTTCTCTAGTTCTGAGCCCAAGGGAGAGTCAATGAGCTCTGACACTGAAAGGTCGACGTTGTTGGGAAGGCTACGAGTTGAAGGGCTCGGCTAGAGGCGTGGCATTGGGAGGGGGCGCGGCTGCACACGGGAAGAGGACCAGCTGGAGTTGGTGAATGCTGGTCCTCGCAGTCCCGGGGCCGGCGCCTCTCCCTCCTCTGCGGCCACGAGGTCTTTTCAAGCTCCAAGCTGGTTCAGCAGGTCAGGGCGGGGTGGTCAGCGACTCCAGTCGCGCTAGCAGCACACGCCGGGAAACAAACAGCAGGCAGTGAATACACGAGTGGCACCCGCGAAGCGGGTGCCGCGAGAAGTTGAAGGGCTCGGCTAGAGGCGTGGCACTGGGAGGGGGCGCGGCTGCACACGGGAAGAGGACCAGCTGGAGTTGGTGAATGCTGGTCCTCGCAGTCCCGGGGCCGGCGCCTCTCCCTCCTCTGCGGCCACGAGGTCTTTTCAAGCTCCAAGCCGGTTCAGCAGGTCAGGGCGGGGTGGTCAGCGACTCCAGTCGCGCTAGCAGCACACGCTGGGAAACAAACAGCAGGCAGTGAATACACGAGTGGCCTTAGTGGTCCTTAGAAATGCTGAGCGAGTTATCGGGAACAATGCAGGGGGCAGAACCAAACCAGCCACACGTGGAGATCAATGACAAATACTGAAGAATGAACAGAGCTTCCAAGCTAGTGACCATTACTTAATTGACCCAGGCCTCACAGCGCCGGGAGATGAAGCTTCCGCTTCGAGGCGCCCAAGGGCTGCAGCTCCACCGTAGGTGAGTCAGACTCACTGGCTGCAGCTACGGAAGACGTCACTTCCGGAGGTAGTGAATGCGGATCTGCAGAGGTGCATATTCAGGGAGTGTTCCCACTGATATCCTCTCTGCCCGCCAGGCATGCCTCAATTGTGCATATTTAAAATATTGAGTGCGATGCAGGCCAAATTCCGCCCTTAGTGCTTGAAATGATTTCAGTTCCCCTCTTGTGATCACGTCACCCAGTGTCGAGATCCCTATGTCTTCCCACCTCTGGAACCCCTTCAGTTTACTCAATTCCTTCAGCCAGGTACATTGCCACAACGGTGTCTGCCTAGTAGGCTTCATCTCCCAGCCTATACTCTTGGTCGCTCGGTTCCAGACCGCCAGAGTAAGCCTAGTAGCTGGAAGCAAGCTCCCTTTCCCTTTGCCCCATCCAAATAATAGGTGCATGGACGAGTAGCCATACCATGTCTCTCGAGGGCGTACGTGGGGTGTGTAGCTGGGGCGTGGAGCCAGTCGTTAATAGGTACCAGGTGTTCTGCCCAATAGTAGGCCTCGATGTTAGGGAGTGAGATCCCACCACTATATTGATGTCTTTGTTGTGTCGTCAACGCCACCCGAGGCTGTTTACCCAACAACAGAAAGGATCTCAGTTCCGCATTTATTTCCACGAACACCCTACGGGGAAGGGGATAGTACTCGTTTTGGAATGCATACAAAAGCCTCGGCAGCGCCATCATTTTTAACATGGCCGCACGGCCCAGGATTGTAAGAGGGAGCAGCCGCCACCGGTTCGCATGTTCTATAAAATTATGCACTATCCGTCAGATATTCCTTTCATAGGAGCGGCCGCTATCAAGTGTCACAAATACCCCAAGGTAAGCAATGCCCTCACTTGTCGTCTGCAGCCTCTCTGGTAGGTCTGTCCACTGTTCCTGGCCCCGGGAAAATATAGGACCCACTTATGCCAGTTTATCCGGTAGCCTGCATGTGCTCGGCACTTTTCCAGCTCTGAAAATAGTGCCGGTATCGTAATGTCTGCATATAGTGATATTTTTTCCTCTGCGGTATCAGTCGGCCCCAGTCTGAAACCCCTAATTTCTGTATTTTGCCGAAACGCACACACGAGCACCTCAATAGTTAGCGCAAAGAGCAGGGGGGACAGTCGACATCCCTGCCTGGTCCCCCGCCTCACCGGGAAATCCCAGTATAGAATCTCTTTGACTTTAACTTTAGCTCTAGGATCCGTGTACACCAGTTGCACCCACTTCTGGAATTTGGGTCCGAAGCTGAGCCGTGTCAGGACTCCTTCAAGAAAAGGCCAGTGAACTGCATCAAATGCCTTTTCTGCATCTAGAGACAGGAACCAATGAGGGTCCCGTCTCTTGCCCACCTCCTGCAACCAGTTGTGAGTCCGTCTGAGGTTTAGTCTAGTGGCCCTGCCAGGAAGGAAACACGTTTGATCCAGGTTGATTAGCCCTGGTATCACCCTCCTCATTCTGAGGGCTAGGATGGTCCCCAGGAGCTTCACTTCTATATTTAAGAGGGAGATGGGGCGATATGACGCACACTCTTCCGCCGGCTTACCCTCCTTATGTATCGGGATTATTGTGGCCATACGAAGGTCTGGCGGCACTTCCCCCTCTTGCACTGCCCCTTCAAAGAGTCCCAGAAAATGGCAGGTCAATAAGTCTGCAGTTCACTTAAAAAATTCCGCGGGGAACCCGTTAGGGCCAGGGGACTTCCCTGCCCGGAGCTTGGCCAGGGCAGTCTTAATGTCGTCTAGCGTGATGTCAGCCTCCAGGTCATGTGGGTCCTCGGCAGTCAGTACTGGGAACCCAATATGTGTCATGTACTGTAGGGCATCCTCCTGCGTCCCTAAGTCCCTAGCTTCATAGAATAGTTTGTAGTGCGTAGCGAAGGCCTCTGCAATCTGTGCGTGCAACCTCACCAGGTTCCCCTGAGTGTCCTTGACCTGCTCCACCCATCTGGCATCCCTTTCCTTCCTACTGAGCCACGCCAGCAACTTTCCCGATATGTCCCCCACATCATATAAACGATGAAGCGTCGCCAACGCCTGCGTTTTGGCCTCCCCCATTACCATGTTCCTATACTGGCGTTGCACATCCGTCAGCCTTCTAAGCGTCCCTGCCGTTCTAGTGAGCTGGTGCTCTCTTTCCAGCTCCAATATCTGGGCTTCTAATGACCCGATGTCCTTCTGTAGTTTCCGAGTCTCCTCCGCCAGCCCATTCTGTGCCCTGTCTCTTAGGACAGCCTTAAAGGCCTCCCAGAAGACCACCCGTGACGAAACAGAGCCCTCATTTTCAGCTATATACATTTTCACATCGGCCCTGAGGCCCTTCAATATGGCCGCATTCTGCAGGTCCCAGGCTGTCAAACTCCAGGACCCACTCCTCCCTCCCTTCCTTCCCTCCACCCGAGCTAGGAGCGGGGAATGATCTGTTACCCCTCTTGCTTTGTACTCAGCTATGTCGTCTATCGTCAGAACATGTCGGGCAAGAAAGATATAGTCCAGTCTCGGGTAGACGCTATGGGCACCTGAGAAAAATTAGAAAGCCCTAACTTCCTGATGCAGCCATCTCCATAAATCAATCAGTCCCAGGGTAGTAATCGTCTTAGAAAGTAGGGTCGGGGTCTGGTCTCTGGTCCTGTCTCCTGTCTTGTCTTGTGTCGGGACCATCACGTCATTGAAGTCTTCCCCAGCACCTGTAGGGTATCTGACGTAGTAAGGAGGATATCCGTGACCCCTTTAAGTGTAACTGCCTGTAATTTAGGGGGGGGGACAACACAGGGTCCTGACTTTGACCCAGTAAGGCTAAGCCAAATATAACACAAGAACAAAACAGTGGCCAATACTGGACTTAGTTTTATATATTCAGACGTTGACCTTTATGAATAAAACATACTGGTCCGTTTTTGTCTTACGTCACTAGTTACATTTTTATTTTCTTCACTAGTAAAACATTTTATTTTTTTGAATCATATCAAGAAATATTTATGCATGTACAAACATTTATAGGACTAAACATATCAAAACAACAAATTTACACATATTTACAAAGAATTCTACACATCCTACTCACATCATTGGTAAACAGACATAATATCGACTCCAAAATATCGACTGGACATATTATCGAGTCCAAAATATAGACTGGACAAAATATCGACTGGACAGAATATAGACATCAAAAATATCGTTTTTAAGGTAAGTAATATAATATCAAATGTTGAAAATATAGACAGTTAAAATATACAATTATATAATATAGGTAATTAAAAATATCTAATTTTTAATAGTATCTAATTTTTTTATAATGTTTTTATGTTATTATATTGTGAAAATTGTGTATTTATGTTATAAGTAATTTTAAATAATGAAAATATTTTTTGAATTTTTTGCGTAATTAAATTCTGTAGCGGGTTGTGGGTTTATAGGGGAATAGGGTGGGAAGTAATTTAATTATAATTTATTAAATATGTTAAAAAATGTATTGGTATTTTTTTAGAATTAATTGTTAATTACAATTTTATGAGTAATTAATTATATTTTATTTGGCAATTAATTTTATGTAATTGATAAATTGCTAATTATGTTAATTTTACTTATTTATTTTCAGTAGCGGGTTCTGGGTTTATAGGGGAATAGGGTGGGAAGTAATTTATTTATAATTAATTAAATAATTCAATTTATTTAATTGTATTTAATTTGAAATAATAGATAAATAAGTTTTAATTGTTAAAAAATTATTTTTTATTTGCAATTAATTTGGATTAATAGATAACAAATAGTAATAATTAATTTTAATTTTTAATTTTAATTGATTAATTGTTATAGTAAAATAAATTGGTAATTACTTTAAAATAATTTGTTATAGATATTAATTTATATTTTTTTAAATAATATATGAAGTATTTACTTTCCCTACTGTTGCACACTCTGGAGTGGGAATAGTAATTTTTACCCCTACGCTATCCAATGCTTTCCCTACTGTTGCACCCACTGGAGTGGGAATAGTAATTTTTACCCCTACGCTATCCAACGCTTTCCCTACTGTTGCACCCACTGGAGTGGGAATAGTAATTTTTACCTCTACGCTATCAAACGCTTTCCCTACTGTTGCACCCACTGGAGTGGGAATAGTCATTTTTACCTCTACGCTATCCAACGCTTTCCCTACAGTTGCACCCACTGGAGTGGGAATAGTGATTTTTACCTCTACGCTATCCAACGCTTTCCCTACTGTTGCACCCACTGGAGTGGGAATAGTAATTTTTACCCCTACGCTATCCAACGCCTTCCCTACAGTTGCACTCACTGGAGTGGGAATAGTAATTTTTACCCCTATGCTATCCAACGCTTTCCCTACTGTTGCACTATTTGGAGTGGGAATAGTAATTTTTACCTCTACGCTATCCAACGCTTTCCCTACTGTTGCATCCACTGGAGTGGGAATAGTAATTTTTACCTCTACGCTATCCAACGCTTTCCCTACTGTTGCACTCTTTGGAGTGGGAATAGTAATTTAAACCCCTACGCTATCCAACGCTTTCCCTACTGTTGCACTCTTTGGAGTGGGAATAGTAATTTAAACCCCTACGCTATCCAACGCTTTCCCTACTGTTGTACTATTTGGAGTGGGAATAGTAATTTTTACCCCTACGCTATCCAACGATTTCCCTACTGTTGCACCCACTGGAGTGGGAATAGTATTTTTTACCCCTACGCTATCAACATTTTCTCTACTGTTGCACCCACTGTAGTGGGAATAGTACTTGTTACCCCTACGCTATCCAACACTTTCCCTACTGTTGCACTCACTGGAGTGGGAATAGTAATTTTAACCCCTATGCTATCCAACGCTTTCCCTACTGTTGCACCCACTGGAGTGGGACTAGTAATTTTTACCCCTACACTATCCAACGCTTTCCTCACTGTTGCACCCACTGGAGTGGGAATAGTAATTTTTACCCCTACGCTATCCAACGCTTTCCCTACAGTTGCACTCTGTGGATTGGGAATAGTATTTTTTACACTTCTGCTATTGTGCGGTAATAATATTAAATAATATTTAAATATAATATGTAAATATATATATATATATTTTAACAAATATGATTGTATATATTTTTTTTATAACTTTAATTAATTATTTCATTTGAGTATTTTTAAGTATATTTTAGTAATTAATTTTTACTTTTTTTTTTTTTTTTTGAAAACCTTTATTGAACAACGAAAGCTCACAAATACTGGCCTACAACCCCACGGGCTGGCCAGAACAGAATGGTCAAATAACCAGCATACAAAAAGAAGATCTGCACAGGATATAACATCAGGAGCACTGGTGAAGCAATAAAAACCATCGAGCGTTCAGCAAGAGCAGGATGATAAAGGGTAATTTTCTAGCACGGGGAGGGGACCAAAGGAATAACGGGCCGTATATGAGAGTACAAGGGAGGGACCGCGGCAAGCCGCCATTTTATAAACACAACGTAAGACAATGAAGCCATATAATAAAATCTAGCAAAGGACAGAAACAGAATCAGACCATCAAATAGCGACAGTGGCAACAGTCAATCGTGCTCACTCACCTCCGCCCCTACCCGAACAAAGAAGACGTGATCAAAAAGCCCCATCACAAAGACAATGCAATACGCACCCCTACGGAAAAAGGGGACCTCCATAAAGGAGGAAGGGAAAGAGGGAGAAAAAGACAACAAAAGGAACACCCGCCAGACCATGCACCCCCAGGGGGAAAAACAGGACAATAAAACCGGCATGCGATGTAACAGAAACACGATATCAGAATAGGCAGCGAACCACAATCAGCCACACACCGGAAGAAGGACAGAAAACCCCCGGGGGAGATACGAGGTGACAGAGTCCCGAAAAAGTGAATACACAAGAGCCATAGAACAAAAAAGGGGAAAATAAGGGGGGAAAAAGACCCCCCGACACAAACAGACCCCCCCCACCCACCCCTAAGCCCACCCTGCACCCCTGCAGAAGGCTACGGCCTACCCCCCCCGCAGCGTGCCTGTCGCCCTAAGTAGAACCCGAAATTTAGTGGAGCAAGAAAAGTTGGAATTAAAAGACAAAAAAGGGGGGGGGGGGAAGGAAGGGAAGGAAAGAAGGGAGTAAAGACATACAAACATACACACGGGGGAGGGCCAAAGACAGGAGTAAACGCACCCATCCACCTGCCCGGGTTAAAGGTCCAAGTCCTCGGGAAGCCAAAGAGTATCCGGCCAAAGTCCAGGAGCACTAACCAGTTACACAGAACCATATCAGGACACAGAGATCATCCAAACCGTTCATGAGCTACCGCATATAAGAGTCAGTTTTCATCAGCCCTGACCCTTTTTATCCAAAGCAGTAAAGGTCCGATCCAACGAGGACCCTGCCAGAAAGAACAGAAGGCAGGCAGCAGGAGAGTCCAACGGCAGTCCAAAAAAGTCACAGGAAAAAAGGCACGGAAGATCCAGGAAAATCACAGAATGTAGCAAACGATGCAGGCACAGTTCCAAGGATATATCCATAAAAACCGACCCATCCGGGCCGGCACAGGAGACGTCATCGGGCAGTGGTGATTGAGAGGGACCAGGAGAATCATGAAAGTCCGGCAAAACAAAATCCAGCTCCCGGGCCAAGGGCAGAGGAGGCAGCACAGGAGGAGAAGGCGCCATCAGGTTGTGCACCTCCGGGGCGGCAGCCGGGGCCGAGTCCGCCAGGAGAGTACCAGCCACACCCCGCGATATCAATGCCTCATCCGGTTGCGGGGGCCCGGGAGGCCCGCAGTGAGGAACCGTCTCCAGAGCCAGGAGTGGCGCGGCCACCGAGAGCCGCCAGGATAGCAGGATGTTCAAGATCCCCTTAAGTGCAGGAAAACCTTCACAGTATCCGACACCCGGGCCTTGCGGCGGGCCCCCAGTGCTCGTCCGGGCCCGGCCCAAACAAACGGGGTCGGTCGCCATCTTGAGAGCCCGAACAGGCCGCGCGGCCAACAAGCTCCGCCGGGGCGGCAGTCAAGCAGATGAAGTCCCGCCGACAGGCAGAAGAACACCCCGGACAGGAAGGGGGGCCACCAGAAGAAGGGGATTCGCCGGCCCCCCAATGTCGCCAGTCCCGTTCTCCGAGTCCGGGCGGCAAAGAACAAAATGGCCGGACCGGAGAACAAAGGGGGAGGAAGCTGAACACACGAGGAACCCCAGTAATGAAGGGCAGCGACACCATCCAAGGCTGTCGCCACACAGGAGTCTCTCAGCCAGGAACCTCCGGCTCACACGAACAGCGGCCCTCCAGTCACCTCCAGCGCGCCCCGAAGGGCAAGCCCGCAGGCTGCATCCGGCCCAGGAGCCGGGACGAAGAACCAGGCCAGTCCGCTCTCGAGTCCCGGGAATGGTCGGGGGCACTGCACCGGACCCACAGCAGCCAGGACAACCGGAACAAGTGGTAAGTGCCTGCAATGCGTCGTAGCAGCACCACACAGCAAGGAGGGCTTCCCGGGGCAGGATAAATGCAGGATAAATGTGAAAAACACAGGCGGGCGAACGGAGCCGAGCTAAAGCGCGGCCATCTCGGTCGCGAGCTAGGCTCCTCCCCTAATTTTTACTTTTAATTTAATTTAACTATGTTTTTAATAAAGTCGATATTTTTTACAACCCCACTGACTTCATAGTTAAATTAGCTAAATTTGCTCTGGAAAGAAATTACTTCCAGTTTGATGGTGATTTTTTCTATCAGATCAAAGGGGTGGCGATGGGTTGCCCTTTTGCACCAGAACTGGCGGTTTTGTTTATGGAACTTTATGAAAACAAATTCATTTACAACACTAATCCCTATGCTGAATACATCACAAAATACATGAGATACATCAATGATGTATTTATGATCTGGTCTGGGACTAAAGAAAAGTTGAATGAATTCATGATTTGGTTAAACCAGAGGAAGGAAGATATTAAATTCAGCTTCAATTTTTCTAACAGCAGCATCACTTTTTTGGATGTACAAGTATACGCCGTGGATGGGACAATGGGCACCACACTTTTTCGTAGACCCACAGACCGAAATAAAGCGCTTCATTTTACCAGCCATCACCCCAGAAGCTTTAAACAAAACTTACCATTTGGACAACTCCTTAGAATAAGGAGAAACTGTTCAAACAAAGAGGACTATTTCCGTCATGCTAATGAACTAATGGGACGATTAATTCTAAGAGGTTATCCAAAGAAACTGTTAAAAAATTCAGTAAGGAGAGCCTGGTGGGTCCCTTGAGATACGTTACTTCAAAAGAAAAAACGACCAGACCAAAGCAGGATTGTCTGTGTGACAACGTTTGAACCCCAGACTCACCAGCTGCGCAAGTTGGTTATGCAAAACTGGCACCTGGTTAAGGATCTCCATAGTGACTTTGAGGATCCACCCCTTTTTGCTTTCAAAAAAGAAAAAAGTGTGGCCAATCACATTGTTAGGGCAGCACTACCTACTGCTCCTAAACTTACCTTAAGAGGCATGCTGGGTCTACCCCCAGTTATAGGGCACCATAAGTGCGGTAATTGTTCATGCTGCGCACAAACAGATGAAGGGTCCTTATTTACATTCAATGGGATCCACTGGAAGCATGAAACATTTACTAACTGTCAGACAAAAAACGTAGTTTATGGAATTGTGTGTCCCTGTCCGAAATTGTACATAGGGAAGACAACCCAGGAGGCACGACAGCGCATTACACAGCACAAATCGCGTATAAGGAAGGAAACGCCAAATGCACCATTGGTCTTACATTGGCAGGCGCAGAAACACCGGGAAGAGGACCGAAGATGGACTATTATTTCAAAAATTGATAAGGATCCACGAGGCGGAGATATTGAAGGAAGACTGAGCCAGCGAGAGGCACTACTTATAATGAAATACAACACCGCAATATCTGGCTTGAACGAAATCTCAGAGATCTTCAGAATGAACCCCTGATCTGCAAGAGTTGTATTAATAGTATTTGTTCAATTTGGAACCATTATTTTTTTCATCTAGCACATCGTTAGACTTTAACATTGCACTCGAGTTGCACCCCCGCAAAGATCGTTGAGGGGTGATCTATGGATTAGGTTTTAATAGGTTTACCATTCCAGCCAGGTTTTTTTTCCTGTCATTTCTCCACGCATCAAGAATCTGTGTTATACACAGTTCATCCCAAATTTTTGTCTGTTCACGGACCGCTGGATAAACAATCGACAAAAAAGAAAAGAAGAAAAAAAGACCTGCCTCGTCATCGAGGTCACGTGATCGGAATAGTCTTCCTGATAAACACAGAGGAAGGACTACGCCTTTGGCGTACACTTGCATTATATTGTTAGACGCGACCGGCGATTTCCGTAAAGGTAAGATGAAACAGCTTTGTGGGCAGACCAATTTATATCTCTTGAGCAATTATATTTGCTTACACTCCGGTTTCTGCCTTCTTTTAATGCAGGTGAATTTCTGACTTGAGCTTAATTGGAAAACTAGACGGTCGACAAATTCGAATGCCGTCACATAGCCCGGTAAGCTGTTATTCGAAGCACTTTTCCTCCCATTCTGCTATCTCATTATTGGCTAGACATAGTCATCGAAACGAAACGTTGCTGTTTTATCTTCCATTAGGTTTATACAGCTTCTCACAACTAAAGAGGTGAGTGCTGTTTGACTTACTAGATACACAAAGATCATTTTCAAACTATGTGCTGTCCAACTCACTAGATACACAAAGACCATTTTCAAACAATGTCTGTGATACAAAGTCTCTTGTTGTGTTTTCTGTTTAGCTTGAAAACGGACACTGGTGATTATCTACCAAGATTACTTTGGTCAATGGTGTCAGAACATATTTATAAGGTAGGGCGGGTTTGCCGACTGGTGGCATGTTTACTTTACTCTGAATTGGTCCTAGCAGACTTTTTAATCAGTTTGTTTTGGTTTTTTGTTGTAGAAAATGTTGGTCCTGATGAGAACCCCACAATTAGGGGTTTGAAACGCGTCGACTTTACTGGACTCTTTGTCAATCACAAATTGCAAAGGAATTGTTTTGTCTTTAAAACAAGGATTTGTTTTCTAAGTACAGTTGTGACAAAATAATACTGCTAATTTAGAAAAGTAATACCATCTATATAGATTAAGGATTTGTGTTCTTTTGACAAAGGGCCACATTATCAGTTTCTTTGTACATGAGTGAAGTATGAATGGTGTGGGTAGGATGTGTAGAATTCTTTGTAAATATGTGTAAATTTGTTGTTTTGATATGTTTAGTCCTATAATTGTTTGTACATGCATAAATATTTCTTGATATGATTCAAAACAATAAAATGTTTTACTAGTGAAGAAAATAAAAATTTAACTAGTGACGTAAGACAAAAACGGACCGGTATGTTTTATTCATGAAGGTCAACGTCTGAATATATAAAACTAAGTCCAGTATTGGCCACTGTTTTGTTCTTTTGTTGTAATTTAGGGGGAGCATAGGCCGAAACTATCGTATACTCCAGCCGTCTCCAATTGCCCCTCACTCCCACATACGTCCCCTGAGGATCAGTCCATACCTGCGCTATCTGAAATGGTGGATTCTTTTTAATCAGTATGGCCACCCCCCTAGATCCTTTAGTGAATCCCGCGTGTTCCAGAACTTTGTACTGCCCTTTAGCTAAAAAGTCACACATGGTGCCCTGGAGGTGCGTTTCTTGTAATAGGATTATATCCGGGCCCACCCGTTTCATGTAGGCATTAACTAGCCCTCTCTTAATCTTACTTAACCAGGTATTTTTAATAATTTTTCTAGATAAGATCCTCCCACTTTTATACCTCCAGTACTTTCAAGTATATGATTAACCTATGTGCTCTCACGAATTCGTAGGTTGTAGCACGCCCCGTTCCGCGGTGGGACATAAAGAACCCTATGATGAAGAATCCCAGTAGGGGAAAACCATGGTGGGTGAGAGTTATTTGAAAAAAACTTTCTATTTTATACCTAATCTAGCAAGTGGAAAGATAGTCCATTCAAACTAAAGGGGCTCTCTTTGGTTACTACAGTACATATAGGAGGCTGAGTCCTCTGTTTTTTCTGACTTCCACCTTCCCCTTTTATTGACGAACATCTTGGAATGGCACACTATAGACAACAACATTCCACAATTACCTACTGTTTTAGAGGAAGTGGCCATTTGGAATTTGGTGCACTCCCAGATGAAATGAGAGGCAAGCAAAAAAAAACGTTAGTGCTCACTGGAGGGTTGTAGTGTCCTCTTAAGGAACATTAAAAGAAAACCAGTAGAAACACAAAAAGGAAAGAAAAACTATAAATGGAGAACATTTAAAATGAAAGGACAGTTCAACCAGCCTTGTTACTGCCACACACTAGTTTTCGTGTGGATGTACACACATGATTAGAAAATGCCATCACTCAGAGGGCTAAAGAGTAAATGGCTGATGCACAACCATTACCACATAAAGTTCATTGTCATGGATGGAAGCATGACTTGGGCAAGCTCAACATGATGGCTTAAGTGAACGCAGCGTGCACTTCCCTCTTCCACATCCTATGCATACTGCGAAAAATCTTCAAATAGTTGCTTCAGAACACCAGACGGACCATTATGGAAACCCTCATCACCAGGAGGCTGGATTAGGGTAACTGTCTACACCAAAATCTCCAAACCACTCCTACACAAACTCTAGACCATCCAGAACACAGCTGCAAGACTCATACTTGACCTCCCATGCCACACCCACATCACACTAGACCTCAGGAACCTTCACCGGTTTTCCATTCACAAGCGCAGCCAATTAAATCTACTTACGCACATATCCAAAGCCCTACACAACACAGGACCAGAATTCTTGAACAGCTGCATACACTTTCTCCCACCCACCATACACCTTCACTCTTCCTCACTCTCACTCACACACATTCCATGCATCTTTAAAAGCAAAACTGGAGGTTGCTCACTCTCCTACATCGTATCCACAGCATGGAACATCCTCCCTCAACACATCACAGTCTCCTCCTCACTTCTTGAGTTCTGCAAGAAACTGAAAACCTTGCTTCTTTTGTAAACACCTTCGGGACCACAAACCTACACACCTGCCCAAGCACTTTGATACCGTCTCGGGTGATTAGTATTCTATTGTATTGTATGAAGTATTTATAAAGTGCACTGTGACCAAAAATTATATACTGGCGCTATAACCACTATGTAAGAAAAACAGCTGATTCAGAAACTGAAAAGCAGGTTGCTAATGAGGAAATAGCCAGGTTTTCCATGATTTCCTAAATTTCCTATTAGTGCGCTATACATATCAAAATAACATAACATATGTAACTTAACAAAATATAACATAACAGAGTGTAAATTATGATGGGAGAACTGAGGCCATCTATGTATCTTTATGTGTATTTATCTATATATGTATATATGGATGTATGTATTATGTATTTTATTTCTATTACAATATCCTGGCAGCCTTCTAAGCAGAGATTCTAGAAAAATGTATTACAGCGCAGATCTTCTACCCCTGTGGTTTGTCAGGGGTAATAACCAACACAGAAATCATTCCCCACAAAGGTGATTTAACATTTCATGTAACAGAAACCCCTCTGCAGGCTTTAATACAGACACATAACAATCCACCCTTAAATGCCTGTTGATTTTAACACATGCGTTACACAATAAATATGTCAAGCCTAATATATTTATCAAAACTTTTAATAATAAACAGATCAGACCCATGGCCACAGAAATATGTTTTAGTGAACCAGGCCTGCACTGTTAGTAATGTCTTATCACCATAACCAACTGAGACCTCCTGTATTGAGCAAAGGGCTCACTGCATATGTATCTGTCTACACTCTTTGATTCTGAAAATATGGGGCATTGAGACAACAATTTACAGATACCAAAAGCAGATCTTTCATTTACCTTTTAGAATATGTACTATGGGATTAAACAGAATAGGTGCAGAAGAGGAGAGGCAGTTGATTCCGCATGTTGTTGCCTTGACTGGAAAATCTATGAAAATGACTAATAGCAATCTCATGAGTCACCCCTAACAACGCAGATTCATATTAGTAGCTTTGTATGGTTGCAGTTCTTGTTTTTATATCACAATACAGCTATATGATTATATAAATCCCACTTTGCATTGCCATACTACCATGCATTAATAGATACTCTGTATAAATTCATATTCACATATGTGACTTGGATACATTTTGTGGTTAAAGCCACACAAGACCTTCATCTGCATTGTTAAGTTTGTCTTCGACGGTCTAACCTCATTAACCTATTTGCGGTTAAAATTCCACAAAGACATGTGGTTTCTGTTTAAAGTCTCTCCATAGGAACGCTCACACGTTAAAGAAAAATAAGAAATAAATGTGAGAGAACTTAGGGGCATATTATCAAGAAGCGGCGATAATAGGCTTGATAATAGGCCCTTGTGAATTCCCATAGCAGCCCATTTTCGCCGCTTTAGCGACAGTTTCCTGCCGATAAAGCGGCGATAATTTTATCGCCTGTTCTTGATAATATGCCCCTTAGTTACTGCATCATAAAAGCATGCACATAATTGTAGAATAGATGAGATCATATACATTAAAAAAATATAGACTCATATTTTATTAACCAGCCTTAACATATTATTTCAAGGTGTATTGGAATATAAAGCGATGTACACGAGTGTTATAAAATTCCTACTCATCGTCATTGAAATAGTAATGTGTGTGAAGAATTAATGTAATCTAACGTAATCTAGTTGTTTGTACGTATGATATTGAAGGGTTTCATTCTGAATTCCATAATTAGCATATGTGAAATTGTGCACCGAATGAGAAAAGCAAAAATGGTGCTGCATAGCCATATTGAACATAAACGACATGAAACCTTCAGATTATAATCTTCATATATCTACTAATGTAAAACACTTGAAACTACATTAATTTTTTAATGATCAGAAATATTTTTGCATGTTGGTAGTTTGAAAACGCAGTAATGTTTCATAGTTAAATGTGAGTTTTGCAACCCAACTAATAATATATTCTGAGTGCTTATAAGTTGAAAAGGTTATTAGAATATTGATTTCCCTTAAGAAATGTATACTTTCTTTCCTTTATATTCTGCATATTCTTGAATCGACTTTAATGTAGGCCTGCATTTTCCTACTCAGCTTTGTCTTACACTTGTGAAAGGTTTTCCCAAACTTACAATGTGAAGCACAACTGTGTCTTACTAGACTAGTTCTGACTTACTTACAAGGAATGATTGCAACAAAGTTGATACTTTGTGAACCTTTGCTATGGGAAAATATCCTTTTGAACCCACTCATGCGCCTGTTGCTAAAGAATCATTGTTTGAAAAATTAATTATATCGGAGGATCTAACTACCTACGTGATCAGTACCATCTCTTTCTATAATATGTGTGTTCCTTTATGCCATATAAATTATTTTAAAATTATTTAGAATTATTTTTTTTAAATTGAATTTGAACTACAAACTTACTTTTTAAACTTGAGCTCACTGGCTCCTTGCCGTAACCCCTGAAGCTCTCCACCCCTAGGCCATAGCCAATTGGCCGTAAGGAGGAGGAGTCAGCGGCGGGGCCCAGGCATAAATGCACGCCACTGCTCGGGGCGCAGCGGACGTGTGCAGATGGGTCCATGGGCCACGAACTATGGTCAAATGATTAAATATTCTTCCAAGGCACTTGGATTGCTAGCGCATCCATGTCTCCCCCTTGACCCTGTTGCTCATATTTGCATCATGGAAAATAGTATCCTCCAAACTCAGAGCCGCCATGTCGCCCTTCCTCCCCCCACTTCCCACTGTCCCCCTACCCCTGGCCTCACTACAGCTAAACATACCGCTCTGCGCATACTCTATCTTATCACCCGTTGCCTAGTTAAACACCAGCTAGATATTTTTCTGCTGCTTACTTAAGAAAAACAAGACGTCATCCTGGTCACTGAAACCTGGTTAACCTAGAACTCTACTCCGGACATCTTAGCAGCACTCCCTTCGGATTATTACATCTTGCCGGTAAATCGTCCCTCAGGAAAAACTTGTGGCGGTGTAGCTGCTATTATACACAAAAACTGCAAGATCACCAAAATTACCTCCCTCGATCTCCCGGGGGTAGAGGATATTGTTAATAAACTTGACACTACCACTGGATCTCTCATCTTTGTGCTTATTTACTAATCCCCTCAGGCCATGCCTACTTTCCCTCTCTGCTTGAGCGAACAAATGGCCAACCTTGTCACGAACTATGCTAATGTTCTACTTATAGGATACTTGAATTATTGGTTTCACGATGCCCTTGGCGGGCCACATGCCGCAGAACTTTCTGAGTTGCTCGCTAACTTGAATTTGGTCCAGCACTTATACTCCCACACTCATGTCAAGGGGCACACTCTGGACCAAATTTGGTCCTTAAACCTTATATTGTCGGTGCCCACAATCTCACCATGTATATGGTCAGATCACCATTTTTTACAGCCACCCACCATAAACTCTAAAATCAAAATCACCACGGCGGTGGGAGGCATGACAAGAAAGTGGAGGAACCTTGATAAATCGGAATATGTCAAAATCTTGGCCAGTTCAGCACCCATTTTCAACCCTGATGTTAACTCGATGGAAGAGAACATCTCAGATTGGCTACTGCTGGCCTCTAATGCTCATGCTCCACTCACTAAATTTTCCCGTGCTCGCCATTGAGATGCACACAAATGGTTTACCACCGAGCTCAAAAAACAAAAACTTGAGCTCCGTCAAAAAGAGAGTAAATGGAGGCTAAAATACTCCATTGAAGATAAACTGCAGTTTTTGCTAGCTCATAAAGAGTATAAAAAAGCCATACTGGAAGCCAAAGCGGCCTTTCAGCATTTTTTCAGCTAGAATATTAAATGCTCCTAATAAGCCGAAGGAAATCTTCATGATAGTTAATGACCTCTGTAACGTTGAGAGAATACTCCCCAGTCACACTCTTACCCAAGAGCTATGCAACTCCTTGAACAATTTCTTCCTGGACAAAATTTCCATCATCAAAGTTAGCATTCCCACCACCGTCAGTACAGAACATTGGGACAACCTGCCAACTAACTCAGCCACCATGGCTCATCTTCCAGTCATATGTCCTCAAATTCTATCAGTTTTAATGACCCATGTAAAATATGGGTCCCCAAATGGTTGCTGCCTACCTCACGTCCTGAGGGACGTTCTCTCTGCCCTACCTCACAACTTGCTTCCCTTTCTTAACAAGTCTCTCGTGCAGGGCAAGGGCTCCAGAGCCTTCAAGAACACAATTGTGGTCCCTCTATTAAAAAACCAGGGGATGACCCCCTGAATCCTTCTAATTATCGTCCTATATCTCTCCTCCCCTTCTTGGCCAAGATCCTAGTGGCCCATGTGGCCAGGTGCCTTTCCAATTTTATTGAACAGTCAGAACACCTAGAGCCACACCAAGCTGGCTTTCGGCCCGCTCACTCATCCGAGGCAGTAATCCTTGCAGTACTGGACACCCTGAGAGCTAATGCGGACAAGGGCATCCCCCAGGCCTTGGTGCTCCTGGACTTGTCGGGCGCATTTGACACGGTCGATCGTAAAATCTTGATGGACCGTGTCGAGCAGGCCAGCATACAGGGCCCCCGTATAGAACTGGATTAAGTCCTTCTTTGAATGCAGAACACAAGTGGTGCGACTTGGCCCTTTTACTGTCTCTAAGCTCGCCCCCACATACGGGGTGCCACAGGGCTCGTCCCTATCCCCACATTTATTCAATCTCTATATCATGCCCCTGATCCACTCATTAAAAAATAGAAAAGTAACTACCTTAAATTATGCTGACGATCTCCAGCTTGTCTTTACCTTGGACACTCCTGACTCTGTCCTTGAATTTCAAGCTACCATGCTTCACATTCAGCGTTGGATGGACCTCAACCATCTTAAACTCAACCCGGGCAAGTAGGAACTAGCATTTCCTGGGAAGAGTGAGATCTCCTGGGGCCCACACTATTGGCCTATAGAATTAGGATCTCCCCCCATTTCCTCTCCCTCTGTGAAAAGCCTGGGGGTCACTATAAATGCAGATCTCTTGCCTAGAGGACAAGTGGGGGCAGTGGTATCCACCTGTTTTCTCCAATTGCGTAAAATCAGTAAGATCGCCCATCTGCTGACTCACTCAGCCCTCATACAGGTTGTGATAGCCCTGGTTCTCTCGCGTTTCAACTTTTCAAATTATATTTACCTTGGCCTGCCTCTGTTCCTACAATTAGTACAGAACCAGGCTGCAAGATTAATTTACAAACAACCTAAATGGCAATCTGCCAGACCCTGGCTACCGAAACTTCACTGGCTACCTATTGCCCAATGTGCAGCTTTTAAGACAGGGTGCTTAATCTTTAAGGCATTGCACTGCAGGAGCCTCAGATTCATCAGTTGTATGATTGTAAAGCACGCCCCACTTTGCAACCTACGGTCTGTTCATCTTCAACTACTGACTACCCCTGCCATCAAACTCAAACATCAGGGAGGGTGCAGGTACTTCTACCTTGCCCCTAAATTCTGGAACTCCTTACCACTAGCAATCAGGATGCGCGACAACCTGCTGGGGTTCAGAAAGGCGCTTAAGGCCTGGTTGTTTGAGCAAGCTTACGCATAGTCCATTGTGCCCCAACACTATTCAAGATTAACACCATGAAACCTCCTGGTGACCATGCGCTTTAAAAGTTCCTGCTAACATAACATAACATAACATAACATAACATAACATAACATAACATAACATAACATAACATAACATAACATAACATAACATAACAAAAGACAATCATCTCATTTGACCTGACCAATTGACTGAGTGGTCTAACATAATGAGGTGACCAAGGAGGTGTCATCCCAATGCTAGAGAATTATTATAAATTAGTTTGCTTTCATTTTATTTTGGGATCACTTTGTGGACTCTACTTGGTCTTCTGTTGTGTGCGCCAATCTTAGCCTCTCTCTCTATGGGACACTGCTCATGTGCTGTGAAGGCTTACGTCCTTCAATTTGATAAGAATGTTTAAATAAAAAACATCATCCTTAATCACATTGTTTTCCTACATCTATTCGTGCTATCGTTGCTTTTGAAAATAGCAATTTTCGAGCTAAAATGGCGCGTGACCAGGACGCCTTTTATTCAAAGAGATCCCACGTATGAAAATCTATTGGTAAACTCAATCTTGCTGTTGGTAATAAAAATGTCCTGACATTTTACTTTTCTGCTTCCGTATTTCACAATATAAGTTTTATTAGTATTTACTTGGAGACCTAAGTTAGACATGAAAGAAAAATTGGAGACAACTCTTTGCAGCCCTAGTTGTGTGCGTAACATGAGTAGAGCGTCATCCACATACAGCAATGCTGGGATTGGGCGGTTGTCAATGTATGGGAAATCCTGGTACTCGTTTCTTAAAACTGGGTCAAGGCCTTCAATATGTAAAGTAAAAAGAAAGTGGGCTAACATGCACCCTTATCTCACCCCCTTTCTTACTGGAAATGTGGCCGTGCACTCTCCTAGACCGCCATAAAGAAGCCTAGATGTGCATTTTCGGAGCGCTGCCTCAGAAAATGTATAATTTGAGTGTCCTTTCCGAGGGCCTCTAATATGCTCCACAATTGGTGGTGTCTAACAACAGTCAAACGCTGAACTAAGATCTACGAATGCCAGGAAGAGGTTTCCACTTTTGGCTTGTGTGTATTTGCTCCAGATAATACTCATATTCAACCCTTGTTCAATAGTACCAAGGCCCTGCCAGAATCCATATTGCAGTTCTAAGATTACCCCCGCCTCCTCCACCCGTGTCTGCAATCTGTTCAATAGTATTCGACCGGCCACTTTCACAAAAGAATCCAATAGTGATATTTGCTGTTAACAGATGGGATCGTTACGGTCACCCTTTTTAAAAGTAGGGACCAGTATGGATTCTGACCAGGATGGAATAAAACCATAATTACAACAGGCTTTCAAAACCAGTGTTAATAATGGGACAAAGAGTGAAGGGTTAGATTTATAGAGGTCCACAGGCACACCATCTGAGCCAGGGGCTTTACTTTCTGCGCTAGCCTTTATTGGTGGATAACTTCGTCCACTGTAATATTGTGGTCCATTGGATGAAAGGGAGTTAGATCTCGCTCTGAGGCTTGTCTATACATGACCCGCAATATCACTTGGGTCTTATTGTTGAACATATTTGAAAAATGTTCTACCCATTGGTCCTCACCAATTGTGATCTCAATTGTTGGTAAATCTCTGGGGGCTAAAAACAGTGTGTTTACTGCTTTCCAGAAGCCTGTGTTATCCCTAAATTTATCAAAAAGGGCCCAGTATCCGCTGGAACAATGTCTATAGCTAATCGAACAGCTGTTCATGTTAATTACAACTAATACAATCGAAGGGCCATCAGATTCTTGTTCAAGGTGCATCATGCTGTGAACAGCGTATAGGGAGCCTCAATCCAGGTAACTCTTCACTAGAGTCCCATCCAAACAACACAAAAACACAACATGCCTTATGCTTCATAACAGTCAAGCGTCCCATTTAGATTTCCCTGCTTTTGTAGTAGGTGTCTAAAGTCTTACGACTGGTTTTGTGGCCTTGAACATACCGTTCAAAAGATTCCTGCCTCCCTATGTTGTTCCCCAAGTTCTTTTTACTGTTTGGACCTCATTTTTAGACTTTGGCAGTTGTGTGAAGACTGCCGACACGGCCTCAGCAAGATGAACAATTTAAAGATAGAATTTTCTTATGTTGCACAGTGCAACTCCTATTATTGGGTGACTGACTCAATATAGTTTCACTCCAACAGTGTGACATTGTGTGGTGGTATGTATTAATAACTGGTACATTTCAAGTTAACAGTTGCAGTTTTGACACAGCTGAGAATAGTGACCAATGTGTAAAGCATATGATACATATTCACCATAAACAAAATGGTCCCTTTGTCACTGTGTGCCACAAAAGGAGATACAAGTTTTTCTCAGCAGTCTCTCTTAAGATAAGGAGTAGGCCTCCTATTTCAATAACAGATCTATTGGCAACAAAATTAAACTTTAGGGTGTTTATCTAATTTGGCCAGACTTGCTCAAACCTGTAAAATGAATTATTTTACAGCTATTATGAGAGTTGTAATAGGTTATACTTTTTTCAGCCACATTTCAATTAATATAATTGTATTTATTTATTTATTACTTGGGTCCTTGCTGGAGTGTGTTAAGGCTCTGAGTAGCAGAACGCTTTACAATATGGCATAGTACAGAAATGGACAAACATATAAGGACCATGACAAATGTTCTTCGGGGATAGAGTTACATTTGTGAAATCCAGCTACACGGTACAAATTAAGTAAAATCTTTTAGAAGGGCTGTTTCAGGCCCCTTTTAAAACCTGAAACAGTTGAAGCATGTTTAATATCTAAAAGGAGATCATTCCAAATTCTTGGTTCATTGCCAGACTACAAGGGTGGAGGACTTTCTTAATTTGAGAGTGCCCAACATGAACAGAGCTTGGCTTTTTAACATTTCTGTAATGACTATGCATTGTTCAGGTGAATCGCATTGTAGGTAATCACGCAGAATAAAATGCTGATCAGCAATCAATGGGAAAATAGACTAATGACACAAAGATCAACATTATGCAATGAAATCTTTCTTGACTGGAGACATTGGGGCATATTCTCAAGGAACGATCGCCGAGTTATTGGCACTTTATCGCAGCCAAAGTTGTAATAAAATTATCTCCCCATTCACAAGCTGGTGCTAACAGCCTATATCACCAGTTTGCCTGCGATGTACCGTGCATGAATGCTGCATCTGTTGGGATCACTTCCAATGGCAGTGTTGCGAATCAGTTACCGTCTGAGTTTCCGTCTTGCCTACATCACCTGCATCCAGCCCTGGTTCCACTGTTGATCATGCACATTTGAGTGGCCCATGGACGTCTGCCTATCCAACACAATGGTAGCTAAATTGGATTATGACTTGACAGTGCGCCCCCTGTTGGCCTACGAACAGAAGTGTCACTGGGAAACCCGTGCATGGGATGCATTGATCTTTGGCGTATGTGCTGGCAGTTGTGCATGGGAGATGGCACAACTCCTCGTGTGCAGTGACCACATCGAGGCGCTCCCTTATTGGTCTGTGTTCCATATTGGTGAAACGGCGTGGAGGGAGCACTTCTGTCCGGACCAGTTAATGGATTGGCTCTCCCTGGTGTTCCTTGAACTTGACAACGACATACTCCTGGAACAGATTGCCCATGAAGCTGCAGCCGCGGCCGGTAGTGGGAGTACCGGCCGGGCGGTGACGTGGGGAGGGGCGTAGTAATGTATGGATTATGGTCTTTAAAAGGTAAGTAAACATAAAAATAAATAAAACGAATTTCGTTGCACACACTGCATCGCATTTGGTGATGCAGTGTGTGCAATGAAATTTGTTTTATTTATTTTTATGTTTACTAACCTTTTAAACAGGTTACAGGTTACCTGCTAGGCGATCATGCCACTTTTTTCACTCCACAAATGGTGTCAGTGACTGATCGCAGGAACGGGGACGCCCATGAAGCCCGTAATTTAAGCGCTTCTAGTTTTTTTTCTGAAATCATGGAGAAGAACACATTTTTGAAACCAATCATGATTTTGTGATTTGGATACTTGGGTAGGCGAGGGCAGGGTACACCTTAGCGTGTGTACACCACCCAGTCTACACTACACTGGTCCTGACGGAAACCTCATAACTACATGAAGGTTGAAACATGTAGACCTATATTTTTTATAATCAATACATGAATTCTATTGACACCACAGCTTACCTAATTAGGCAAAGGTGTCTCACATTATTTTATCCGTTGTCCAATCACTCCAGAATAAATTCTACGAGTGAGTAGTATTGTGACAACTTTTAAATCACTCACTGAAATTCCTAGCACATATAAAATCAAAGAAACCAGCTCCACTGTAGTCAGGTGTGGAAGCACACCCGGATGGCACTCGGCTGTCCGGGTGGGACCCCGATGATGAAGCACGTCACCAACTAGGTTGGTGAGTGAGGGGTCTTCTAAGGACAAAGGTTGTCCCAGAATGGGTTGCAAGGCATACACCTCGGTACCCTACTGAATAGTGGTATTAGACATACTCAGGGGGCACTCCTCCATTTGTTTTGTAACATTGAAATAAGGGGATCAGGAGTCCCCTCCCGACCTTTACAGTCAATTACTCTTTCTCTCTCCTTTTGGTTTACTAACATCTGATTGTCACCCACAGCGCAGGTCCCCGCACCTTGTTGCATCTTGGGGAATGCTCACATATCCCACCACAACAGGGGACATGTCTGCCTTTGCCTGTGCGTGGAACTACACGTGTGTACACACACCTGTGCAAGGTGATGCAGTCCCTTGGGCTGAGCTGCACAGCGTAGTTTGGCAACATTCACAATTCGGACATACTGCTCGGGGGAGAGTACACACATGGCAATGTATTACGACATGTGACCTTGTAGGACCCTTTCACCTGCTCACTGTCAGCAGAGCAGACAGTCAGCGCAGTCAGTTGGTACAGCACTATGCCGATCCCTTGGGCTGTGAGTCGTGTTCCCTGACACGGGGCAATGAGCATACGCCAAACATCAACATGACTCGTCCAGTAAGGCAAGGTGAGCTGAGCGAGTTGCCATCCGTAATGATTTGTGCACATTTTAGCCTCCCCAGTTCTTGCACCTCGATATGTTCCCATGCTGCGTGTAAGTGTCTTAAGCATTTCCCTGCACGTTGTGGCCCTTGCCTTGCCCGTACTGACATGTACATGCTAATAAAGTCTACTCAACTTCACTAGTATTCAACTTTGATGAGTGTTGATTAGAATGACAAATTGTGTGCCTCAATGAGCATTGCCCGTGTACAGGGATGGACTGACTGATGCCTGTACAATGGGGTGGGTCCCTTTTGACATCTTCACCTCTGTGAGGCAGACATTGTGATTGGGATAGTTGGTGGCAGAACTGTGCACTTATGTGTTTTCAGCAATGTGAGCAAGGTGTCCAACTTCTAGCCATGTAGAGCAATGTCATACATCAAAACAGACTGTGTCCACACAGATGTGTGTGAGTAGGTATGCAAAGAGACATTCTGTTGTCACATGGGATGGAGGACACCACTTCTGGCCTACTACTGATTTTGTTATATCTACACACAGCCCTATTTAATACATTGACGTGTGCCTACATTGCGGGGTTGCAAGATCGTTGTTCATGTGCAATGAGGCCACAGCTAGTTCACACCTTCACAGTCATCTAATTGGCCATGTGGCGCATGGTCAAACATGCGCATTGATATCATTTACCAGGGTGTACCTTCTTGTGCAATCAATGTCCCTACATCCATTCATACTTTTATACTTCAGTGAACATAGACTTGACACATCTGTGTGATCTCTAATGTTTTATTCACATTCTGGTGAATGCCGGAGCTGGAGCTGTACATGGCCATGCCAAGCCCATATTACATGGTAGCCCAGTGGTTGGCCAACCAGAGTCCTTTGGGGAATGAAAAGTGAATTAGAAGAGGGAGTGTTCAGTCCGCAGCCGGACTGCTGTGTCATTGGTAATCACAGCACATATAGCAGTCCATGTCGGGGTCCAGGTGAATGTCGCAGAGCGTTCTGGGGGACAGTGGGAGGTGTTGTTCCAGGCCATGATGCATTGGGCTGAACCAGGCAGGGACAGGCCATATGTCGGGGATGGATGCTACTACCTCCTTCCTCACACAGTCATTACCATCCGCATCTTACTCCTTTGATACGTCTTCTGTGTCTGGTGTGTCAGGTGTTTGTGGTGGTGTTATGGCTGCATCACTGTGTGCCACTGACACATCAGGGTGCAAAGGTGATAGGGCTGCATCACTGTTCGCTACTGACACATCAGGGGTCAGAGATGTGTGTGTCAAAGTTCCTGCAGCAGTTTTCTGGGACAGGCTCAGTGGCAGCAATGGCAAGATGAGGAACTACAAGGCATGGAAGATCCCAGCTACATCTCGCTGGTGTTCAGCCGTGGCAGCCATACTTCCAGCCTGCATCGGCTCCATGGTCTCCATTGTCCTGCGCATCTGTGCCAACTCTGTGCTGTCATCGCTGGTGCCTGTCTGACTGTATTCAAGTACTATCCCCAGCGAAGTCAGCCAAGGATTGTCGGAGAGCATGGTGCGGACAGTGGGTGTCCATTAGGGACTGTAAGTGGGCAATGATGGGACTCAGACACCCACGTATGACATCAGGTTTGGCTGCCACAAGCTCGAAACCCACCCGCAGCTGATCAGCCACCTCCTCCTGGCAACTCAACACACGGGGTTGTAATTCCATGGGTTAGTCAGGGGCATCCTGGGAGTCAGCCGTGGTGGTGTGTGCTTTCTGCTGTGTGGTCTGTGCAGGGGGTGGGGGCACATTGAGGCAGCTGGGCTGCCCTGCTCCTGGGGGTGGGGTGCGGAGGCTGTCCATCAGCCGTTGGAGGGTGTCTGAGCATATGTGCAGGTTGTCCTCTTCATCATCACTGATGAGATTTGTGGTCTGCTCTGCAGGAGGTGTTGATTGTCCCTCTGCCATGTAAAGGGGAGATGCAGGTTAACAGAGTGTCTCATGTATGTTGACGCTTTGTAGATGTTTACATACAGACTGCATGACAATGTACATTGTGACTGTTTTGGTGGAGCTGGCTATTTGATGGCAGACAGTGGAAATTTCGACTACATGACAGATGTCGTACATTATCATCCCACAGGGTCAGTCAATGCCAGATGTGAGTGGGCAGTTACTACGTACAAGCGGTACCAGTTGTGTCCTCTGTCCTGTGGTGTAGGTGTTGCACTTTGTACTACATTGCCGTCAATGTTGATGTGCTGCGATTTCTATGTGTGTGTGCTGCATTGTGGGAGAGTCGCCCTTGCAGCTCTGATTTAGCAGACCCTTATCCCTTTGAGGCGGTATGCATTTGATTTGTGTGCTTTTTGGGGGTTGGGATGTTTGTGGCTTAGGTCATTTGTGCTCTTGGACCGATTTTGTGGTGCATTGTTTGTCTACTGATGTGTCATTGACGTCATGGGTTGTAGGTGCACGTGGATGTGTCAGAGTGTGACCTGCTCCTTTAAGGATGCGATCCACACTGGGCCACCTCAATCTCGAATTGTGCACCATGTCAATTATTTTGACTGCAGCCATGCTATTGGTCATGCAGTGTCACTTGTATTGCCAGTGCTTTTCTGGATTCTGCACATGTGCATGAGTAGGTTGTGGCATTGGTAATATAGAGGGGGCCAATTTGTGCACATTGTGGATGGGGGCCTACTTGGTGTTTCTATGTGTGCTGCAATGTGCCAAGGGTATCGGGGACATGTTCCACTATCATTGTGCATGTGGCATTGTGCTACACATGATTGTACATGTGTACCATTGTGCCCATCTCCCCCGTCCCCCCAGTTCATGGTTGTTACTCACCCTGTTGCTGTTGGGTCAGGTCATGTCGAGCTGTGTCCAGACCCCCAACTCCTTGCAATGTCTCCACACTGGTGACTGTAGCCACCATTTCCTCAGCTCATCCAGCTCATCCTGTGGTGCAGGACTCCCACCTCCAGTCGCCTTTGATACCTTCCTGTTGGCAGCGAGTTTCTGTTTGGTCTGGCTTTGCACATTATGCCAGCACCTATTGACCTCCTCCATTGACCTCCTCGACACTCCGTTGACGATGGACTGCCATATTTCTGCTTGTGTTGACAATGACGCAGTGGAGGTGATGAACAGTTGTTGATAGTGTTCTATCACCTCCGTGACGATGATCCGGTCTTCCTGCGGACTGAACTCCGTCTTCCTCTTCTCCTTTCCCTTCCAAAAAAACACCGGGTTCCTGGCTGGTCCTCCATGGGGCTTGCAGGGTTCTGGTTTTCCTCTGCACTCGGTCCGGGTGCATCCATGGTGCTACGCAGTTTGCTTTGGTTCTGGTGATTTTTTTTGTTGCTGCTTTTATAGTGCATTTTCAAGCATGACGCGTGGGAATTGCAGGCCTGTCGCTGGTTGTCGCTGGTTTTTGTATCACTATTTGGGGCATTGCATCTTTTTTGCCGTTAGTGTTTTGCATCTTTTCTGCGTCACTTTGTTTTTTACGCAGTAATTTGGTGCGTTATCCTGCTACTATCGCATGGTGCCGCCGGCTTGGGAATAGAAAGTTAAAACTGTGTTATTTTGTCGCGATAGACTGCGATATGCAAAGTTGCATTACGCTAAATTTGCGATGTTTATCTAACTTTCTTGTGAATATCCCCCAATGTGTGCTGCTAAATGGAGAACTTCTTTGAAGGGATCTAGGCAAAATTGGAGAGGCCCTTCCTTTAATGGCAAATCTCCCTTGCCTAATCGTGAAATGACTAATGATTGGACGAAAATCTTAAGCTTTAAATGGAATATGCTGTTTCTGGCTGCCTCTTTGTAATAATTACTTTTTCTGTGATGAAGAGAAATCCAATAAGGCTTGTCTCCAGTGGATTCTCTATTTACAGTGGAGTTACTTAGTTGTAATACCTGTGTGAGGAGCCATTCTTAGTTGTCCATTCTAGATCTACTTATTTACGTTTCTGCCTACACTTAAAAAACTCTTAGTGGCAGTGCGGTTAATGTCCACTTCTTATTGGAGGCCCCAAGATGTCTTTTAAAATTATTATTCATCATCTTTAGGTATTTACTACTTTGTTTTTGATGTTCACTCCTCTTTTAAATTAAAGATGAGTTGAGGGTATACATGTTGGCAAGAGTAAAATTAAAAGTGTCTACCCGAAACCTGTAGGCCAAGAGTCGTCCACTAACTTCAGCTACCTTAGGTAGGATCTCACTTTTAAAACCTCTTGATAAAAGAATCGCCACTATGCCCCATTATGTGGAGCCTGAAGACCAAAGCTGGCGTCGGAACCATCGTGATTGCATTCTAGGGAAATCTTAGGAGAGCAGATGCGTCTCTTGGCATATGTCACTGCCCAATTGTTCTAGGAAGGAAAGAACAGCCGCTCGTTTGATGGGATTGTTGGGGCCTTGAACATTGAAGCTTGTCACCTTAAGTTCTAGGAAAACTGGGAATTCTTGATATAGTAAGGTAGAGTATACTGAGCCTGCTACCCGCTGGATAGGTATAATTTTCAGTATCCAATGACCAAGCTGGACTGGCATTTGTTAACTATTAAGCTTTAATGTAAATAGAGCCGTGCACCTAGAAATACTCGTCTCCTTCGTAATCTCTGCGATTTGACTGCAGCTCTACTTGTATCGTAGATATTTTGTAACTTCTTGATGCCAGGTGAACACTAGTTTTCTTTTGCACCAAGTGTTGAATGGCACTTCCACCTGTCTAGGTGCGCCGTCTCCTATCAGGTAGGCTGCGTGTATTCACACTAGGGGCTACCAACCTCTCACAAGTGTGTGCAGCACCCGTCTCACGTGTCTCATTCTGCCATATAGTCGGCAGTAGCGGTTGGCACAGGTAAGAGCAGTGAGGCGGGGTGGCATTGGGTAAGTCGACATATTATGGGAGTAGAAAATTATTACAAATAAATAAATAAAACAACTTACCTTGCGCTCGCCTCATTGCCTAGTCGGCGATGGGGCGAGTGCAAGATAAGTGGTTTTATTGTTTTTTATTTAATTTTACTTCTCCCGTCGTATTTTGACTTACCCGCATCACCACTCTTACCTGCGCCGGCTGCCACTGGAAGGTGGCCCAGCTGGGTACGAGTTGCCCAAACACTGACCATATGTAGGACAATTCAAATGAGGCAGCCCCTCCAGTGCCCGAGGCTAGACTGGACAGCACCACCTGGTGTTCCTAAGCCCACTCCTCCAGTGGAGGGCTAGGGTGCTACTTGGGTTTGCCTGCCTTCTGCCTGGTCAGTGCCTGGGGGGAACCCGTGCGAAGAGCCAGGTGTAGAGTGGAGTAATGGGTCATCCGGGAGGTTAAGCAAGTGGCATCCTTGAGTGTTTTTAATTGATGGAGCTGACCCTCCCAGTGGAAGACCAGTCTGAAGCGGTGCCCCCAGCCATAGGACACCTACTTGGAGCGCAGGTAGTCGGTAATGGGTTTAAAGCCCCTGCGGTACTGGAGGTTGAGAAGGGAGATATCTATGAAAAAGTCAGATCGTGGGGCCAAGAAAGTGGACAGGTTGTTTGGCTCTCACTTTCACTGGATGTCTTTTTTGATTTGGAAGTCATGTAGACAGGCTAGGATATCTGAATGTTTGGCATTAGGGTTCCCTTGTCTGCCAACCCTGTGCACTCTACTCAGTCGTAAGTCAGCATCGTCTTCCCAGTCCAAGATGGAGTGAAACAACGCTTGGGTGTATCAATGGACTTTCAAGCCCTCTGAGACGTTTGGGTCCCTCCTGAGGTGAATGTTGTTGCAGCGGGACCCATTTTCGATTGTGTTTTTCATGAAGGCAGAAGCTCTCTTGGTGCAGCTTCTCCACTTCTTCGCCTCTTGTGGTTTCATTATCTTCCAGGGTGGAAACCTGTTCTCCCACTGAGGACAGGTTGTATTGTAGTTCTCGCGTATCCTGGGAGAGGTCCTTTTTGAGGTCTTGGATGTCTGTCTTTAGAAAGTCACAAAAAGAGGCCAAGAAGGCCTGGTCACAGGAGGCCGGTCTGATTCAGAGGCCCCTCTGCTTCAGGTTGCGAAAGGAGCAGCGGGTTTGAGTCTTTTACAGGGACCGAAGTGCAGCGGGTAAACATTTCTGGCACTGATTGGTTGTGCTTATCTTTAGCTAATGCCATAATTGGGGGCCTCAATGAGTATTGGGGTCCCAAGCATCCAAGTGGCTGTCAGGTCCCCCCTCTGGAGAATTCCTACTCAAGCTTCGATCTCAAGGAGAGCCATAAGCCTGATAACTGAAGGATGTCCATGTGGTAGCTTGAGGCATGGTGGCTCTGGGAAAATGCGAGAGCTCAGCGGAGGACACCAGAAGCCGGCAAAGTGGAGCAGAGCAGTCCATACCTGAACCCACAAATGGCAGTGTCCCAGGTAGATAGTCTGCACACACCCCTATGGCCTCCTTGAAGTGGGGGCCCTATTCATTGCTGGAATGGCTTGCCAACCTCAGCTGCCTGGGCTCCCAGTCTTTGCACAGGAATGCTGGGGGGGGGAGCTCCCAAGGGGTGATCTCAAGGGGTCCTCTTTGGCAACCTCATCAGCAGAAGGCATGTGATGGCCTCATTAGGATTTGTAAAGGCCCTACTGGAACAATGTCCTCAGTGGAAGGCCAGGCCCTCAAGCACGGATAATAACATTCAGGTCCTGGGACCTTGTTGCGGTGCTGTAGGCCCCTGTAGTCCAGGCTGTGCTTTAATGAACAGTGTTCCCACAGCCGCTGCTCAGCTGCAAGACACAATAACCCAAACTAAAAAGCTATATAGTTAAAATTAAACATTAACATACAAAATATGTTATAAAATATGTTAATCACTATTTTAAAATTATATATTTTTATTATTATTTACTTATATTCTTACATTTTAGGGCATAACAAAAAAATACATATCCATATTTAAATTCATTCAATATATAAAACAAATGTTTGAATTATAGAATAAATATAGATTGTATTACATTTAAATTAACAAACATTAGAATATATACTCCCAACATCAGAACTTCTTGCAATAATATAAATAATACAAATCTCATTGATTATTGGTGTAGTTACAATTTTAATAACTAAACCATAACATTTATCTAAACAAATAAATATCAATTAAAACATCACAAATAATGCATGTTAATGCAATTTTCATAGTTTGACTACTCATATTTCAGATATTTTTAAAAGAAGACAACTTTTTTTAATTAAACAATTTATTAAATATGACATTATCATTTTCAAAATAAAAAACATACATATTATAACATTTCCAATATAATTTAAAAATACAACATTTATTATATTAAAAATATGAAATAAAACTAAATGTAAAACATTCTAATGTTATTAAATTTAAATTGAATACATTTTGTTTGTTCCCCAAATTTGTATATTT
Organism: Lissotriton helveticus; assembly: GCF_964261635.1. Taxonomy (NCBI): domain Eukaryota; kingdom Metazoa; phylum Chordata; class Amphibia; order Caudata; family Salamandridae; genus Lissotriton; species Lissotriton helveticus. The sequence continues at coordinate 199,604,659 of NC_136058.1, read as the reverse complement.
AAAATAATTATGTAAAAATATCATTTTTATATTACTGTAATTTATCAATACATTTAAAATAATTATGAAATATGTTTCAGAAAAATTAATATTTAAAATGCGCATTTTACAATATCATTAAAAATAACATTACATTTCAATTAAATATGATTTTTTTTTAAATGTCCCTACTCTTCTCCCCTAGCAACCCAACATCCCTCTTCTTTTTTTGAGTTTAAAGAATTTTATTTACAAAAGGTTAATCACAATCGACTACAAAACAAGATAAAATCGTACCTATAAGTAGGGAAGGGGTAAGAGGAGGGGAACGGGGAAAAAGAGGGTAGAAAAGAGACAATTATCAAAGTCCTCATAATCACAGTTCAAAGAAATAACATCAACGTTGAGCATAAGAGTACAAAGAAAAAACAATAGTTGATATGGCACAATAGGTATATAAAAAAATAATATAGTCATGGAGGTTTAGGCACTTCCTCAATTTGAGGATTGTGAGAGGAAGCAGTTATGACAGAAGTATCTAGAAAAAGTAGTTATAGGTTGCCAAAGGGTGTCACGTTTGATTGTAAGTGAAATGGGAGAAAGATATGTCCCATCCAATCTATGGTGGTAACAGACTGCATACCACCAAGCTCTATAAGATATGTTAGCAGGGGGTTTCCATTCCTGTGTAATTTGTAGAAAGGCAACGTCTAGGAGAAGGTTGATTATGGAATATTTAATGGTTAGGGAATCCCAAGCTTTGGAGATCCTGCCTAAGAAAATATTAATAAATGTAAGGGGGACGTGTGTATGAAAAATATTGTTTATTGGTTGCCAAACCTAAATCCAAAAAATGAAAACCTTTTGACAATCAAATAGCATGTGTCATAAGTCAGCATTATCAGAAGAACAAGACCAAAAGGAGGGAGGGAGAGATTGATTGATTTTGTTTAATGAGATTAAAAAGGAGTAAAAAGAAGTCTATTATATATATGTAAAATAATGTTTGGGTGGTATTGGATGCTCTGGAAGATCGTTGTATTTTTAGTCAAATCTTGTTCCAAATGTGAATAGGGAAAGTAGTAGGAAGATCGGCTTCCCAGAGTAATTCTTCTTCTGTTTTCTGTCTAGTAGATGAATGAGGAAGAAAATGTTTATATAATTGGGCAGCTGAAGGGGTAGAGTCCAAACGCTCAGGAATATTAGAAAGGGGAGTAGAAGAGGGATGGGAAGACAGGAGAGATTTAAAAGTAATTTGAATCTGTGTGGTTTAAGAATTACATTTAAATTCCCAGGAAGAGGGTAGCGAGAATTTTGTTTGAACAGTGGCAAACGAGATGCAAACAGTATCTTGACAAGTCTTATTATGAAGTTGAATATGACGATTGTATCAAATGGAGGAGTGAATAAATTGACCTATGGGTGAATTAGAGATGAAAAGAGGACAACATTTTTTAGAGATATTATTAAAGATAGGGAGAGACAAGGATAAGGGCCTATATGTAAAAGATAAGAATTCTCTAAAGGAAAACCGATGTAGAAAGGATTTTTCAACAGAGACCCATAAAGGTAAATCAGAAACATCTCGGTCCTGTAAAAGGAAGGCAGATTGTTTGAGGAAAAATGCAGTAAGATAAGAGTGAAAGTCTGGAAAGTTGACCCCCCTCCATACATTTAGGTTGTTTATGTTTCTGAAGAGACATACATGGTATTTTATTATTCCACAAAAATTTCGATAGGAAGATTGGAAATATAAAAAGAATCACAGGGATCAACATCATTTTTATCACTTCCAAACGGCTCCACCAAGACAGGAACATAGGGAGGCATCTGAAAGTAAGGTTTTTCAGGGTTAATTGCAATTCTTTTAAATGTATGGATACAGTTTCTTTGATAGTGGGTGTGAACCATAAGCCAAAATATTAATTTTTGTCAGATTTCCAACAATAATTGGAAGAAATATATTCAGCATGGAAACATAGCTTACTTAAGGGGAGGATTTCACATATGCCAGAATTTAATTTGTATCCTGAAACAGAAGCAAAAAGCTGCACCTCCGATAGGAAGGCAGGAAGAGAAACCTGAGGATCTGAAAGAAAAAGCAAAATATCATCGGAATAAACAGAAGCCTTAAGATGGTTCTCCCCATATTGAAAGCCAGAAATTTGAGAATTTGTATGGATCCTTATTAGTAACGGTTCAAGAGCAAGAATAAAAAGGAGGGGAGCAAGAGGGCATCCTTGCCGAACACCAGGATATAAGGCAAAGGAAGGAGATAAAAGACCATTAACTACAATAGAAGACATGGGGGACGAATATAAAAGAGAAACATAATCAATAAAAAGTTTGCCAAAACCAAACCAAGAAAGAGTAGAGAAAGTAAAGGGCCAACTAAGGAGATAGCAGCTACAGAATGTTTATAAGATTTGGATTAACTAAGGGCATTAAAAAATAATCTAATATTATCGGCAATATGGCGAACCATGATAAAACCCCATTGCTCCCCACCAATTTATTGAGGTAAGAGGGATTCTAAACAGAGGGCTAAAATGTATGGAAAGATTTTATAATCCAGAATAATTAAAGAAATGGGTGTATACTTTTTACACAATAATGGATCTTTGTTTTCTTTGGGGAGGAGACAAATTAAAGCACCCTGAAAATAGCCACCAGGGGGTTTAGAAGAGATGAAAAAAAGAAAAAGCTGATGAAGTTTAGGAAGAAGTAACTGAGAAAAATGAGAATAAAACTCAATGGTATAACCACCAGGACCCGGCGCTTTACCATGCATAATTGCATGAATCACGTTGAGAATATCTTGTGTTTCAATATCCTTATCCAAGGAGGAAAAGTTAACGTTAAGATGGGAGGGGGGCAATAGAGGATACATATTGGTGGGTGTTGTCTTGAGAAATGGGGGAATCAGGTGTAAAAAGTTCCTGATAGAAACAAGTACATTCTGTTAAAATATCCTAATTTTTATAAGGCATGCGATTAGACAAGGTGAGGATCGAATTAAGTTTAGATCTTTCTTTTCTGATTTTAAGATAATTAGCTAAGTGTTTCCCCGATTTATTTTGACCTCCATAAAATCTCGAAGAGGCTTTAAGTAAAAATCAGTTTGCATTGTCAGTGGACAATTTATTAAAAGTGAATTTAAGTTTAATGAGATCTTCCAGAAAGGACTTAGAGTGTGCATGGTAATAGGAGTGTTTCAGTTGTTTAATATGTGTGGGAAGGGATGTTAAAGTAGCAAGAGAGGATTTCTTCTTACAGGAGCCAAAGGAAATGATAAAATCTCTCGAAGCAGCTTTAAAAGAATCCCAAATAATTTGGGGAGAAGGATGAAAGGGTTCATTTTCAAGGAAAAAGGTATGTGCAAAAGATTCAAAAGACCGGGTAAAATCGTGGTCCAGCAAAAGGGAGTTAATAAATCTTCATCAGCGGAGACCATGAGGTGGACCAAGAAGATCCATGTTTAGCAATACTGGAGCATGGTCTGAAATAAGAATAAGACCATTCTCTGATTGAGTGATGTGTTGTGCAAGGGGCTGGGAAAAAAAGAAATAATCTAATCTAGATTGGGAACAGTGACTGGAGAGAAGAAAGTATATTCTAAAAGTGTGGGGTTGCAAAGCCGGCAAGCATCTACTAAGGACCGTTGTGTAATGATTGGCGTGAATTGGGTCTGTGTAAGAAATGGAATAAAGTTGGTTTTATATTTGAAGTCAAGTATAGGGTCAACAACCATGTTAAAATCACCACCCACCAACAGATAATCATCTTTATATGTCATCAATTTAGACAAAGTTGCCGGCCAGAAAGTATTATTGGGAGAGGTAGGAGCATAGAGGTTGAAAAGAGCAATAGGAATTGTGTTGATTAAAAGAAAAACAGACACCCATCTGCCTAGGTCATAAGAGTCTTGTGAAAGCAATTGAACATCTAAATGTTTGTGACACAAAATAGCGACACCATTACGTTTCCCATTACTTGGTGAGGCAAAAACATGACTTACCCATTGGCGTTTAGGTTTAGCAATTTCCTTATCCCCAATGGAAATTTCTTGAAGCAAGGCAATATCACATTTAGAATTAAAGAGATAAGTTAAAGATAAAAGGAGAGAGGGAAAAGAGAGGAAACAAACACTAAATATACAGAAAACAAGATAAAACCTCAACAAAGACATACCAACAACGAGGGTGGTGAAGCCACATAAGGAAGATGACACAACTGTGCAGACATCTCAGGGCAAGGACGGGGTGGACACTCCATCCAAAACAAAACCAGCAATCACAAGGATCAAAAACAGGATACCGCACCTAATCATAATAGAAGAAACAAGAGAACAAGGAATCATGAAGAGACATTTTAAAACTGAAACAGTTAATACCAAAGCAGAAGAAAAACAATATAAACATCATTGCAAAAGAGAAGAATTATGTAGCAAAAACATCAAGTGTTGGAGGCGCTGGAAACATGCATGTCCTCTACTCTTCAGCAGTCGATGAAGCGTTATAACATAGCTGGATCTTCAAAGGTTGATGCCTTATTTTTGTAGGTTACCTTGGAAAGGCACGGGTGAAATAGGCCAAAGCGAGCATTAAGGGTACGTAATGCTGGTTGCATTTCCAAGAATTGCTTTCTTTTGTCTGCAGTCTCTTTCGCATAATCCTGCAAAAAAAGAGATTAGAACCCTGCCAGCTTACTTGATCCTTCAGCATGGTTGCTTGAAAGACTCTCAGCAAGTCGGTGTATTCCCAAAAATACATATTGACACATCTTGGTTTGGTGGAAGGGGTCGGAAAGCATGGATTATGACCCAAACTGTGTGCTCTTTGGATGTTAAGGATTGGAGACTCAGGAAGACCCTGAACTTTTGGAAGGAAGGATTTGAAAAATGTTATAGGGTCTGAATCTTTCTTGCCCTCCGCCAGACCATATAAACGTAGATTGTTACGACAATTGCAGTTCTCAATATTTTCAATATTTGTATTATTTTGCAGAGTTTTATATAGCGCGAACTAGACCCGAACCGAATCAGGTATCATAGCGCTTTACATATTTTCCAGTTACGTTACATGAGGACACACTTTCATTTTTAGGCACAGGGAGATTAAGTGATTTGCCCAGAATCACAGGAGGTTTTGGCATCGTTACCGAGACTCGAACCCAGCCCCAGGTCCGAGGTCGAGCGCCCTAGCCGTTAGGCCAACTCCTCTCCCCAATATGTTTTTTAAGAGAAGTAATTTCAGTTTGCATTGCAGGAATATGGTCCACTACAACCTGAATAGAATCAACAAAGTGGTCAACTTGCATTACTTTTGACTCCATGTGTGACCACTTGTCCTCCAAAACTTGTAGACGGTTGTTGGTTTCTTCCATGAGAGGGGGAAGAGCATGAATTTCATTCAAAAGTATGTTGAGGGACGTGGGAGGAGGAGAAGTGGCAGGAGAGGGAGGAAATTTCTTGATAGGCTTGCAGGTTGAAAGAGTGGAGGAGACTAATGTTTTACGCAAAGACTTCGAAGTTGGAAGTGGAATATTAGAAGGAGATGAAGAAGCAGCCACTGAAAGCGTAGCAGAAGTACTAGAAGACTCTTCCATATTGGATTGAAGGACGGTGTTAGGGTTGTAGTCTTCCAGAGGAGGTGACGAAGTAGAGGATGGTGTAGAACATCGCACAGACTTGTTCTTCCCATAAACCATATAATAAAAACGAAATAATATGGGTGTTGAGAGATATTTGAAGGGGCAATAAACTGTGAAGAGAAAAATACACTGTAAAGGTTACAAGTGAACAAAAAGGGGCAAAAAAACAGAGGTGAATTCACTGAGATTGAAAAAAGACGATATAATGAAAGAAGCTGTCAAGGAATGTAACAGGAAGTATCCAGGATCAGTGTCTGAGTACAAATAGATGATTGAAATCCTCTAAAATATGAGATGCAATATGAATAGTGATATGCAGAAGCCAAAAAACCTGGTGAAAATGCTGACTAGAAGAGCACTGGCAAACCTTCAAGCATAGCAGGCGGAAACCCACGTTAAGAAAGTGGCGGGCAACTGTTATGGTCGCCTACGCTCTCTGAGACCTATTCTTGGCTTCTTTGAGCCGTGTGTCCGTCAGATTATTATCCAGGCTCTAGTCTTATCCCAGCTAGACTACTGCAATGTTTTGATGCTGGGTTCTAATCAGGCAGTGATACATAGGTTACAGAGAGCTCAGAATGCTGCAGCTCGTATTCTGTTTGGACTGCCAAAAAGATGCCATATTTCACCTATTCTTCACCGGCTACATTGGCTACCTATCAAACAACGCATCCAGTTTAAGAGCCTATGTATCACCCATAAAATTTTGTATGACACTGGTCCAAAAACCCTGCAGGGACTCTGCTCCTTCTATGTCCCTACACGTGCCCTCAGATCGGCTGATCTATCTTTGGCACGCACGACCAAGATCCACAGATGTAGAGCTGGTGGTCGCGCTTTTAGGCACTTGGCGCCGAAACTGTGGAACTCGATACCACTCACGGTTCGGGCCACCTCTAACCACTTTCTGTTTCGTAAACAGATTAAAACTTGGCTGTTTTCCTCTATCTAATTTTCCTGTTGTGTTGTCTGGTTTTTAGGTCTGTCCGCAGCGCTGGGACGCCCCATTGCTGGGGTAGCCATGCGCTATACAAGCAGATTTAACATAACATAACATAACATAACAAATTAATTCGAAGGGAAATAGTAAATGTTTAACAATGCAGCAAAGTTATGAGATGAAAACAATCCTTACATCAGGCTGGGGGAGGCAAACAGTGAGAAGGCAGATGTGGAGCCAAAGAAATATGCAAAATGTGTAAATGCTGCAAAAATTGTAGAAAGAAGCAATTCTCAAGGCAGGCCGAAGTGGGCAGACAAAGAAGACATAAACGTTGCAGTGAGTGCCGAGCTCCGGGACCTCGTCAGGAAAACTGAAAATCGCATAAGTCCTGTGAGGAAAACGCGCCGCACATTTCAAAGAAGAAAAAGAAGTCACCAGGCTGTTCATGAAGAAGTGCCCATTAGAAGCCGGAGGAGTTCATGGAGCGAAAGACATCAGCTCCGGCAACCAAGTCTGCAGGAAGCCGTACTGAGGTCGAAAACCCCCGAGAATCCGCGGAGTGTCAAAGGAGAAGGTCATCTTCACCTGGGGTCAAGCCACGCCCCCAAACATTCCTCTTCTAAAAGAAAAATTATATATACATTATTTTTGCACTTTAATACAACTAAAAATCACAATAAAAAATCACAATTAATATATTAATTTACTAAACAAACTCAATAAAATTACTAAACCCATAAAATCAAACACACAGCAATAAAATACATATAAAATAACATTTACAAACAATATTATACATAACAATAGTTTCTAAAACAATATTTTTTTACAAAGATCTTACAAACAACACTTAAAATTATATTCTTACCCACAATATTCATGTCCAAGATATTTTTGACATACCAGTATTCTTGACACAATGTTTTTGTATCACAATATTTTTTATTTAATATGTTGTCCAAACACCATTTCAGTAATGTGAGAGCTTAGTCACAGCTCACATCAGGATTGTTACAATTCCATATATCCTTTCAGTCAAAATCCTTAGGCAACACTGTTGAGCTGGTGGTACATGGGAAAACAAAAATCACTCTTTGTTTTTAGATCCATTAGTACTTCATAGGAACTATCATCTTCTAATAGTGACATCACTATAGTTTGTGCCTGACCTACCTTAAGGTGCACCTTTCTTAAATGTTATTCTAACGCATTTGGTAAACATCAGAGGAAGTCAGGTCTTTGTATGGTCCAGCATTTTCATTTTCCTGTATGTCAAAAATGCTTTCCAATTTGAACTTCAGGCAGAAAATTTAGATTGGCTATGCTGATGAAATATTGTGTTTGTTTGTTCTTCCAATCCATTTTGGTACAGGTCCTGTGTGGTGTATGGTATATTTCAAGAAGCAATAGCAATCCCTCCAATCTCCAATGTATAAATGCTTAATAAGTGTATATCTTCTCATCATATGATACTTCCACTTTCCTTTTTTTTTCCAAAGTTAACTTGTATCTTTTAAAAAAAAAAATTATTCAGCTTGAATATTACATCATATACCTAGACATTCACATGTATCATGACAAATAGAAAACCACATAATTATTAGTTAAAGATTACCAACTAAAGGGTATACTAAGAAAGACAAAGAAAGAAGATTATATACAAGTGAAATTGAAGAACTCCATGAGCGGACCGGGCTATATAGCTCTTAAACAGTACAAAGAACTAATGCAGTATATCAGTTGTTCTGCCACTGAACAAAAGGAGCCCAAATTCACCGCCCCCTCTCCTGCCTCCTCTTGCCTGCCTGCATATACACTTCAGATTCTAAATTGTACAAGTCAAGAATCCTGGCCCTCCAATTAACAAAGGTAGGAGGGGCAGGGCTTATCCACTCTGATGTGATGCACAGACGCATTACTGACATTGCTATGAATATTAGAGCTGAAGTATGGATAGAGCTATGATCCTCCGTATTTGATTGACAACCCAATATTACCAATTCCGAAGATAAAACCAGTGGTATTTTAAGACTCCGATTAATAAATGTTTGGACTTCTTGTATAAATAGATCAAGTTTTGGAAAGCTGAAAAATATATGTATATCGCTGGCTGCGACTAGGCCACATCTAGAACAGCTGTGCCCACCATTACCCCCCATTTGGAGATTTTAGCCGGGGTATAGTAAAGGTCCATTACAGCCATAAATGATTGAGAACGAAGGCTCCCAGATGTTAAAAACCAAGTTAGCTAGCTCCAGTGACTGCGTAATATCGGTTTCTGACTTTCCCAATTTGTTATCCCATTTAGTATTTTTGAGGGAGATGTCGTCCGGTAAACCACAGAGAAGATTTTGATAAATGAGCCAGATTTTTGATTTCTTCAAAATCACCTCTATGAGTGGAATTTTAACAAAAAAACTTGGGTTCCTAATCAAAAATCGCTCTAGATAGCTACGAATCTGAAGATACTTGAAGAATTTGTGCGGGTCCAAACTAAACTTATCCTTAAGAAACAAAAAGGGGGCGAGAGTCTCCTGTTGGGCTAGATCTCCCAAAACAGTAATACCTTGCATCCTCCACTTAATTGTAATATGGTCTTGGAAGATTTGTGGTAATAGTCTAGCTGCAGCGAGAGGTATATAGTAATTAATATTGGGGATTAACCATTTACGGCGTACTTTCCTCCACACAAAATACATTGCCATGATGACTCTAAATTTAGTTTTCTTGTAATAACTTGGCTCTAGGACTGTTAATAAAATACCTTTCACATCTTCCCCTAAACCTATTGCAAGAATAGAGGGGTAGCAGCATACAGGAATTACTGCTCTGTCACCAAATAAAGGAACGGCCAGATGATACTTCCACTTTCCAAAGGTATTGCCATTATGTTTTTAGATTGACACGTTCTTTCCCTAATTTCCTACATTCTGAAGAGAATCACTTGTTTTGTATGACTTTCTGTAAACAATTCCCAGGCATTAGGGATACTGGAGATTCACAAAGGAATTTATGAATATCTAAAGTAGTGCTATAGGAGTACTACTTCACATAGTCAGTGGCATTTATTACCATGTGAAATAGTACTCTCGGTCTCCGAGAACTAATTCACACACTCAAAGGGATTTAATAACATGTGGAGTAGCACTCTAGGTCTAGGAGTACTACTTCACATACTAAAAAAAATGGGTGAACTGGTCTTGAAATGCCCAACTTCCTTTTTCGGTCTCGCGCCTGCTGTCGCAAAGCGAGCCTATTGCGATCGTTTCAGCTTTCAAGGACTAGCAGGACTTGGAGACAAGAGACTGGCACGCACACGCAGCCTGCCGGAATCGGATCAGGTCGCGCGCGTGAACACGCGCTCCGATTCCGGCAGGCTCGTCACACACACACACACACACACACACACACACACAATGTATATGGATGTAAACAGACAGGCACACACAGACGCGCCCTGAAGTGCTCCCTTCTGCTAGCACAGCACACCAGCACATTTGAGAAGGGCTCACCCACCCCACCGCCCCACAGCACCTAGATCTGTCTCAGCTCTCCTTACCTGTGTAGGTCTCGCAAGTCCAGTCCCGAGTATTGCAGCTTGCACCCGCACCATGGGAGGAGCCACTGCGGCCCGTGGTTCCACCCGCGCATCTTCCTGAAGCTCCGGCTCGCTCTCGGCTGCCTGCGTGCCCCCCGCACAACTCCTTGCTCCGCCACCAACTCTTTGCCCGCGCGCCCGTCTCGCGCTCCAGCAGCCTCCAAGCCCAGGCGGCCGCGCCGCTGACGTCAGCCGGGCGCATGCTCACACAACTCCCACTTGTTATGTTTTGCAAAGCAGTGTACAACTCCGTCATATGCTGAACTCTCTCGGGGACGGGGTTATATGAGTCAGCCGTGGCAGCGCCTAATCAGCTCCCTGAGTCGCTCCAGATGTCCTTAGTTCCCCAAAACACTACTACCCCAGCATTTCACTCAATATTTTAGGTGAGTGTGGGTTTAGACATCCCAAGGTGGCACAGTATTTATGTAGGATTTTCTTGTTGCCGGCGGGAGCTCCGTAAGGAGCATCTAGTTGGCAATCTTCCTTGGCCACGCCCCTGCAATGGCTAGTAGTTATGCTGGCACTGTCACTGGCAGCGTTTGCAGGAGCGATGGATGGCACGTGCTGCAGTGTCCTCCTGAGGTAGGGCCTTGGCACATAATTTTTTTACAAATTAAATGCTTGTTTTAAATTGCAGTACCTTTAGAAATGTGTAAACTCGTGTGCTTGTGGCTTTCACATCCCGCTCTTGCAGCGCTCGGCTTTCATTTGACATGTTAGTTTCCTGGGGGGAGTTTTAGACCTCGTTTGTTTGCGTAGACACAGTTGTACGAACTCGCTTTATAATAACTTTGGAAAGAAAGCATTGAGGGGCAGATTTATGATGACTGGCGCATCCCCAGGGATGCGCCAGTCATATTGCGCCGCTGCTCCGCCACCCATGGTGCGCGGCATTTACAATTTACTATCACACTCAGTGTTCTATTGTTTTTAGAATTACTTTTGTATCAGGGAAATAAATCGTCCGGCTGGACAATTCCCCTTACAATATATTTCCATTTGGTCTATATTTATTTTCTCTTCATTGTTTTGTTGTTCTAAGGACCTCTGTTCTTTATAATATAGTACCTACCCATGGTCCTTAGCTTATTGCGCCTTGGGTGCCCTTGTCCCTCCTAAATACCTACTGCTCGAACAGCCAGGTCTTGAGCTTCTTCCTGAAGGAGAGGTGGTCTTGGGTCAGGCGCAGGTCGGTCGGGAGGGAGTTCCAGGTCTTGGCGGCCAGGTAGGAGAAGGACCTTCCTCCTGTTGTCGTTCTTCGGATGCGGGGGACGGCGGCGAGGGCGTGACTGGCTGATCGGAGGTGGCGCTTGGGAGTGTAGAAGTTGATGCGGTTGTTGAGGTAGCTCGGGCCTTGATCGTGTAGGGCTTTGTGTGCGTGGGTGAGGAGACGGAAGGTGATTCTCTTGTTGACGGGGAGCCAGTGCAGGTCTCTCAGATGTCCGGAGATGTGGCTGCGTCGGGGGATGTCGAGGATAAGTCTGGCTGAGGCGTTCTGGATCCGCTGGAGTCTCTTCTGGAGCTTGGCGGTGGTTCCGGCGTAGAGGGCGTTGCCGTAGTCCAGTCGGCTGGTGACGAGGGCTTGGGTGACCGTCTTTCTGGTTTCGGTGGGGATCCACCGGAAGATCTTCCGTAGCATGCGCAGGATGTTGAAGCATGACGAGGAGACGGCGTTGACTTGTCTGGTCATGGAGAGGGAGGAGTCCAGGATGAAGCCCAGGTTGCGTGCGTGGTCTGTCGGTGTGGGTGCGGTGCCCAGGGCGGGGGGCCACCAGGAGTCGTCCCAGGCGGAGGGCGAGGAACCCAGGATGAGGACTTCCGTCTTGTCTGAGTTCAGTTTCAGGCGGCTGGTCGTCATCCACTCGGCTACATCTTTCATCCCTTGGTGAAGGTTGGCTCTGGCGGCGGCGGGGTCGTTGGTCAGGGAGAGGATCAGCTGGGTGTCATCGGCGTAGGAGATGATGTTCAGGTTGTGTTGGCGTGCGATGGTCACAAGGGGGCTTTTGGAGGCTCTCCGGCACAACAATGAGATGGCCTCGAAGCACTACTCCTTCGTCTCCTACGCTGAATTCGTTACGGATCTGCCACATCTGTTGTCGGGCATGGCTCACTTCTGGTCGTAAGCCCTGACTTCCGTCTAAGAATCTAGCCCAACTGTTGTCTGCGAGGGCTCGTTTTACTCGAGACAATGTTTCGTCCTCGGCGGTGGCCTCCCCTATCTCCTGGAGAGAGAGAGTGTCTGGGCATGCCGCTTGAGTTACCATGTGGACGAATTCCTCTACTCCTTGTCCATGTGCGAGTGGGAGAGCCTTCTTGGTCACGTCTGGGTGCCTGGACAGATAATTGGCGGGGTTGTGGGCCCCAGGACGGAACACCAGGGTGAAGTTGTAGCCTTGAAGTTGGACGGCCCATCTCTCGATGCGCGGAGGCGCGAGTCTGGAAGAGCCTGTGAAGAGCGGCAGCAGTGGCTTGTGGTCAGTCACTACAGTGAATTCTTGCCCGCACAAGTAGAGATGAAAGTGCTGGCATGCCCACTTGATGGCGAGGGCCTCTCGCTCAATTTGAGCATATCGTGTCTCAGTGTCTGAGCGCCTTACTGGCGTAGGCCATGGGTTTCCACTCGTCCCTGCCATATTCTTGCAGCAGCAGGGCTCCCAGACCGACTGGGCTGGCGTCCACGATGAGCTCTGTCTTCCTTCGTGGTTGAAAGTACGCCATCACGGCCTTGTCGAGGAGGTTCGCCTTAATGTCCTGGAAAGCTTGATTTGCCATGCATGTCCATTCCCATTCCTGATCCTGGCGCGTGAGCGCTCGCAGAGGTTCTGCCAGGGCGGCTAAGTTGGGGATAAATCGGCCACAGTAGGTGGCCATGCTGAGAAAACTCCGCACTTTGGATGGATTTCGTGGGGTACTCGCGTTCTGTATGGCCTCCGCCTTCTTCGGGTCCACTTTTAGACCCTCCCTGGTGAACGTATATCCGAAGAAGTCGACCGCTTCCTGGTAAAAAGCGCATTTTGTCTTGTGCAGGGTCAGTCCTTGGTCTGCCAGCCTCTGCAGCGTGGCTCTCAGGTGTGCGTGGTGTTCCTCTAGTGTGTTCGAGTATATGAGTATGTCGTCGCTCAGGTTGATCACCCCACTCAACCCCGACAGTACCTCTCTGATCGCGTTTTGAAACACTTCTGCGGCAGAGGAAACACCAAAACTCAGCCTTTTGTATCGCCGGAGTCCAACGTGAGTCAAAAAGGTTGTTATGTATCGACTCTCCGGTTCGAGTTCCAGTTGGTGATATCCCGCGTTGAGGTCTAACTTAGTGAACCATTTGGCTCCGTTCAGGTCGGCGATGATGTTGTCCATCGTCGGCGTGATATGGCGCTCTCGCTTCACAGCCACGTTGGGAAGCCTCATGTCGACGCATAATCTGATAGCGCCAGGCTGCTTGGGTTTGGGTGCTACGACGAGAGGCGACACCCAGGGAGTTGGTCCAGAAACTTTTTCGATTACTCCGAGGTCCTCTAGTCTTTTGAGTTCAGCCTCTACTTGTGGTCGTAGGTTGAACGGCACCCTCCGGTGCCTTAGAGCGACTGGGCGCACCGTGGTGTCGATATGTAGTCGTACCCTTTTTCCTTTTTGCTTCCCCAGGCCGCTAAAGAGCGATGGGAAGTCCTGTAGTATGCCGTCTGCATGCGATTGGTGAACCTGGTTGGCGAAGAACACTAGTCCTAGATCTTCAGCAATATGACAGCTGAGGAGTGTGCCTTTCTTTCCTTCCGTGATGTGGAATGGAGCTTCTGTCGAGTAGTCGCCATTGACGATGACTGTGTTGATGACTCCTCTCAGAGGTAGGGGGTCTGTGCCCCCGTAGGTGTATATGCGCGCACTCGATGGTGCCAGTGCTGGTTTGGGCGACATCTTTTCATATTGGTCAGAGTCCATCACGTTCACCGACGCTCCTGTGTCTATGAGCGCTCGCATTTCGGTCCCTTCTATTGACACGGTGCACATGGGTGGAGGCCTTCTCCTTGTGGATGCCCTGCTGACGTAGGATATTACATACACTTCGTCATCCTCATCATCTTCATAGTATGGCCTCCTTTCTTGAGCTTGACTGTCTGGGGGCGGACGTTCGGGTTCCAGCGATAGCTGTCTCACTCTTTGCGTTACGGATCTCCGACCATATCCTCCTCTCGATCTCGGGGCGCTGGGCCTGTATCTTCCACCTTGAGATACCACTGCGAAGTGGTTCATGCGCCCGCATTTCAGGCAGGTTTTGCCTTTGGCACTGCATGTCCCGTTCGTTGGATGTTCTTCTCCGCAGTATGCGCATTGGGTGTCTCGCGACTGCCACTGTCGCGGGCGATTGCTTTGTGGTCTTCTCTGTATAGCGTCCACCCTTTCTTTGTTGATCGGCCCCATCTTGGGGGAATCCGGACGTACCATCGGGGAGCGCAGTGCCATTTCCATCTCTTCCGCCCTTGCGTCTGAGAGTTCGTGGGATCGGGCGAGGATAAGTATCTCGTCCAGGGTTATTCCTGGTTGTCGGAGAATTAGTTTCCTGAGCAGTTTTGACCGACAACCCACAATGATTTGATCCCGTATCTCCTCCCTCGGGTTAGTGAATGGGCAGCTAGCGGCCAGACGTCGCAGTCTGGCGTAGTACATGTCCACCGATTCGGTCTCCGTCTGCCACGCCCTCTTGAATTTGAATTTTTCGAAATCCAGATTTAGTTGGGGGTCAAAGTGCGCGTTGAGGGCGTTAACCGCCGCATCGTAGTAATCTTCACCGCCCGTGTTTGGTAGGGTCTCAAACAGGTCATAAATTTTGGGGCCTCCATAGAGGATGAGGAGGGACCTCATGACCGTTCCATCTGTTTCTCGAGTCCCTTTGAAGTAAAGGTTGAGGCGACCCAGCCACACCTTCCATCGGGGTGCCGCGGTCGCTGGGCGGCCGCCTCGCTGAAAGGTGGAATAGGGGCCACTCCTGTGTGCGCATGGCTGGTCAATTGTGGGCCAGTGACGAGCTGTTGGGCTGGCCCCGTGGGTCCCGGGCCTGTTGCTGGCGCCGTCGCCGCGGCTCCCTGCGACGCGTCAGTCATCGCTGCTCAGGCGAGCACGTGTGTTCCTGGGCGGGAAGAGGGCTGAGCGCCGGGCAGCTAAACCCTCTATAGCTACGTCCTTGCGAGATAGATAATTTTGTGGACACACCGTCGCACTTACTCCCCACCCAGTTGGATCCAGGACAGGGGACTGGACAGATGGCAGGCAAGGGCAGCAGTACGCGCTGTGGTGGGTGAGTATCCACTTCAGTGACACTATGAGTACGCGCCCCAGTGCGTGTGAAGCACTAAACAAAATTGTCACTTGCTTGGGCCAATGCTTGTTGGCTGCAGGGGAAAATTGACCAAATCCAATGCTCAGGTGTCGAGGCAGGGCAGACGTAGTGATGCCGGTCCCACGCTGGCAGAAAGGAGCTGGGCCAGGAGATGATGAGCCTTGGAGCAGATGTGCAACGTCACTCTTCTTCGCCCCTCCCCCACCGGGGCAGCGCGCGTCGAGTAGCGCGCTCGACTGAGCAGGACCCTGGGCCACGGATGACGACTCGGGCCCAGAACACGCACAGATGAGGGGGGGCCTAGCGAGGCCGCTAAAGCGCCGTGCAGGCGTGAAGAGAAGGTGCACACTCACCCGTCGGTGCACGCGCCGAGTCCCGCCGGCTGAACACGCTCCTAAGGAGGAGGCGCGTGGGCGGGTCTCGAGCAGGCGCGGGCCGCGGAGGTTTGGCAGGGACGCCGGCTGAGGGGCAGTCACACGTCGGCAATCTCTGCATCCGGAGCCGAGCGAGGTGAGAGTCGGCTGCAACGCTAGCACAGCTGATTGCAGCAAGCACGCGCGAGGACAGTACCGGCCTCGTCGCCAATGTGGTGTGCGAGGTCAGAGCCTCGCACGTGGTGACCACGATATGAATAATGGGACACAGAGACTGGATACTTGCAGGTGCCGGAAAGACCCCGAGCGGTCTTCCGCCTGTTTATTTCATACCCCGGGACGAGCCCGCCCCGAGGGTGTGTGGCTGCGTGTGTAATGTCGATACATTGTAGAGGTGAGGCCGGGTGGCTCTCTACACGCCCCTGGATTGTGATGAAGCAAAGGTAAAGTACAGGGCTGCAGGCTTGGTGACAGTTGGTGATCTGAAGTCAGAAAGGCAAATGTCTGCTTGAGCCCAAGCGCCGAGAGCACCTTCAGTGAGCACATGGCTAGTGAAAGGGAGAAACTAGCAATGTGTGGCAGGCAGTTGGTGCAGAAATGTGGGTCTGCTTCTAGGTCTAGAGTCTAGAAAGACCATGTGCTTATTCAAAAACGTAGTGTTGAATTGACCGTAGGCCAGACCCTGAAACGGACCCCATGTTTAGGCAGTAACTAATCTACGCCTTTAACAAATGTGCCTCAGGTGCCTGTGTAATCAGTATAGTATACGTCACATTGTTAGTGTGCATGCGAATAGCGCTCAGTTGGCACTTCATCTGATGCGGGCCATAACGTGTACATTGGAAGTCTGTGTGTTACGTCACTTGTTTTTTCATATCATTAGTTAAATGCAACGGCTGCCATGGACACAGTAGTAAGCTAGCCGAGCAGATTGATGTCTCCGCATCGCGGGTTTCCTTGGGCGAGAGAGAGAGAGGGATAGAGCTTAGTCAGCCGTGGGGTTTGCCCCCTTCCCCAGCACGGGCACTCTTCTGTTACTATATGCTAAACGTGACCTCTGAAACATGTCGGGGGACGAATTAAATGCATATTGGTCGATCACGTGCAGACAGCAGCACTATCCAACGCGGCACCCCTCTCCCCAGCACGCAGTGGCACACGACGAGACGGCCCAAATGACTACCTGGCTACCAAGGCACGGAGCAGCTCTTGCTACCACCCTCTGTTACAATGCACAGACTGCAATAAATTGAACAATATGACAAAACCGACCGATCCATAATGCTGTCCAAAACTCATAACCAATTAGTAGCTCAAAAACTAAACCAAACAAGCATTTGCAATGCAATAAGTCTCGCATTACTGAATGTTTGAGCTATTGGTGTTGCATTATTGTTAGCAATGCCAATAACTCAAACTTTAATAATGCGAGACCTATTGCATTGCAAATGCTTGTTCTTAAAGGGCACAGAGGGCACAGTCCTTCCCATTTGAACTAATGGTTTATGGATATTCCTGGAATAGTCCCATTTTAGACAATTTGCAAAGGCATGTAAGAGTATCTGAATTTATTCTACAGTACTAATACTTTACATACTCACAAATTCCTTTCTAAATTGGCCACTAAATATATAACTGGTATTATCAGAATACACACTGTGATATTATCTAAGCATGTGAAATATTGCATTTGACAAAACAACACCAAAGCTCCCGGTGTATACAAGAAGCTGCCAAAACCAATATTTTGTTTACTCTTCTTCAATGTTATCTAACATCAGCTTTTCAATGCTATCTAACATCATTAAACGGAAAAACACTGGGGCACATTTACAATATTTTGGCGTGGCAGCACCACAAGCTTTCTTGCTGCGCTGCCCTACTTCAAAAGAGAAGGGCAGGAATGTGCTGTATCTACAAGATACAGCACATTTCTGTCCTTTCTGCCAGCGCTGATGTTCAAACTGCTACCTAGTGCCAACGCAGGCACCCTTGTGCCATGTTGTAAGGGTGACTCTGTTGTTAGCATTATTCTTTTTGAGCAGGAAGGAGCATCTTCCTGCACAAACAATATTAAAGGAAGCCTTTTCCTTGTTCTATGTATTGAAAGAGGAAAAAACAAGGAGAAATGTAAACATTTCTCCTCCATACGCCTGCTTTGGGAAACTGGCCAAGATTTATGCTGTGTTGTAAATCTGGGGTAGTCTTAAAAACCATGGGCGTTGCGTGGGAACACCCAGAGTGACACCCATAGAATGCTTCTTCCATGCAGAGTAATGCATTGTCTTATTCCATATTTACAAGGCCATGAAAAACCACGCAGGGCAGCTTTGCGTGGCCTTGTAAATATGTGCTGACACAGTGCCTCTAGAGCATCACAAAAGTGACACTCCGGCAGCGTAAAAGTGCCTATGGAGCATTGTAATATGACCCCCAGTGTGAATCCTAAAAATATTTGAACACCCATTTAATCAAATCCCAACAATACAAATTACAGAATGCATGAAGCATAGTTTTCAAGAAACAGCCTAAGAGAGAATCATGTTTATATAAAAGAATTGTTAAAATAAAAGATGCCGTGGACTATTTCTTCAAGAAATGTTAATACAAATTGTAGAAAAAAAGTATGTGTATTCCTTTATGTAAATGGTTACAGTAAAAGCGCCGCAGTTTAACAAAACGGCAGTGTTCCAGACGTTGCCGCTAAAGAATGCAATGCTATCACATTTCATATGACAAAATTCATAATAGAAATATATGGGTAACACACGTTACCGTTACAAGGGACTACATCAAAAAGGGGACGGTAACAAGTTCTCCTTCTAAAACCACCACAGCAACCATACAAACATACATAAGACCACGCTGAGTGGAATCTAATTCACTAGTTAAGGCTGCTGAGACATAAAAGTGGTGGGGCAGTAACTGGGAAGCAGGGTCAAAACTACACTGGGTGTGGGCTTCCCACAGTAAGGCCAAGCCTCTCTATCAATAAGCAACAAAACAGGAGCCAATACTGCAAATTCTGATCAAGAAGGAAATTCTTTACTGCGCGCAAAGAATTAAACTAAGTGCGAGTTTTGGACAAATTGTCGGGAATTAATCAAATTTATTATTCAGAAAGATTTTCAAACATCTTCGTTGGTTGGAGTTCACCAAACATTTCACAACAAATATCAAAGAACGAACAGTACAAAATTGCAATTTCGTAAAAATGACATTGACATAAAACAAACACATTAGTGTAAGGAACAAAGCACACATACGAGGTTGATCAACTTTCACATTCGAATCTCACTCTCTCACACATACCATACATACATGAATCTATATTTACAATTTAGAATGTCACAAATTAATTGTTTCAAAAACACCAAAGAGACCTATTTGGTCAAATTACAATATTATTCAGTTCGAACAAGAGCTATTAGATCATAGCATTCTTATGGTGTGCATAAGATGTCTACGTGTTTCGAACCCTTACTAAATGGAGAGGGTTCTCATCAGGACCTCATAACTGTGGAAAAAAGAAATGAGATCGGGGTCACTGAATGGAAAACCCTGTTAGGAAGAACAAGCTGCCACCTGAATGCACAGCCTCTTACCTGTGGTATGAGTGTACACCACTGCAAAAAAGAGTGGGAACCGGGCGGAGACAAACTGGGGAAAGAGTTCAGAAATACATCCAGTCACTACTCCTGTATCTACTCGAGGCCGTTCACAATGTAACTGCCAGATCACAAATGAAATGAGGGTAAACAACTTAAACGCACTAACATGATATCTTTCAGGGTGTGGAATGATTTATCTGGAAAGGAAAGTGGACGGATTAATTGCCATTGTAAATATAGGTGTCCCTTCTGGGAGAAACGGGCTGACCTGCGGACGTTTCCACTCTGCGTATCTGCTGTTCTTGGGGCATCTGCTACGGACCTATGCCTCGCGGCCCCCGCTTCGCGGGAGCCGCTCGAGAACTTGGGCTGCATCCACTTGTGTTCCAGCTGACCGGGGAGTGAAGCCGTAAACCAACGAAGGCTTGCAGCGGGACTGCGAGGACCAGCGGGCAGTGCGTTAATCTGCCACAGCTGGTCCTCTTCCCGCCGCCTCCTCCCTGGCCTTTGAAATTAGGGGCTGGACTTGGGCTCTGCGTGTCCCTTCTGGGAGAAACGGGCTGACCTGCGGACATTTCCACTCTGCGTATCTGCTGTTCTTTGGGCATCTGCTACGGACCTACGCCTCGCGGCCCCCGCTTCGCGGGAGCCGCTCGAGAACTTGGGCTGCATCCACTTGTGTTCCAGCTGACCGGGGAGTGAAGCCGTAAACCAACGAAGGCTTGCAGCGGGACTGCGAGGACCAGCGGGCAGTGCGTTAATCTGCCACAGCTGGTCCTCTTCCCGCCGCCTCCTCCCTGGCCTTTGAAATTAGGGGCTGGACTTGGGCTCTGCGTGTCCCTTCTGGGAGAAACGGGCTGACCTGCGGACATTTCCACTCTGCGTATCTGCTGTTCTTTGGCCATCTGCTACGGACCTACGCCTCGCGGCCTCCGCTTCGCGGGAGCCGCTCGAGAACTTGGGCTGCATCCACTTGTGTTCCAGCTGACCGGGAAGTGAAGCCGTAAACCAACGAAGGCTTGCAGCGGGACTGCGAGGACCAGCGGGCAGTGCGTTAATCTGCCACAGCTGGTCCTCTTCCCGCCGCCTCCTCCCTGGCCTTTGAAATTAGGGGCTGGACTTGGGCTCTGCGTGTCCCTTCTGGGGTGTGGCCTTACTACAAACATTATATTGCTGGACCATAATCCCTGGCCCGCGGGATGCGCGCGGACACGCACGGGCGAAGACCAGGCCAAGAGCGGGCCCGTTTGTGCCCGTTCGTGACCAGCAGTGACCGGACCGGGCCACCCCCCTAAGAGTGTGATTTTCCGTTGTACGGACTATGGTAGGATGGGAAACAAGGAGTAAATCCTTGCTGGGGGGAGGGTCTACTTCTGCTGCGGGAGGGATGGAAACATTTCTTACAAGGGCGAATAACATTATTGATAAAGAAATCATCACTCTGGAAAAACGGTTGTCAAAAGAATTGATGACCTTAAAACGTTCAAGTATGGGTCCGCTGGCCAACGCAAAAACTCCTGAAAGACCGATTGACATTTTCTCTGAGGGGGTTGTTCAACCTCCGCTTCTTGAGGTAGTCCCTCCGCCAACAATCGACTCTGCTATTTTGTCTAATACATCTGTTACCATAGCCGAAATTAACCATGTCCCTGATTGTAACAATGTTTCCCTCTCCTCTGTAATTGAAGAAAGTACCACCTATTCTAACACCCAGGGGGAGAAAAGAGGTGCCATAAGGAAACGGAAAAGACGTTATAACAAAAAAGGCAATAATAATGGAAGGGCCCCTAAAACAGCTAAAATACATAGTGACTCAGCACTGTCTAATATCACTCAAGAAGCCAGTACTCCCAGTTCTGAGATCTCTATGGAGAAGATCGCTGCCCTACTCAAGTCAATTATATTCCCACTTGAGGCCAAGTTAGATAGGTTGGACTTTAGAATGTCTAACATTGAGAAATCCACAGCTATTATTCTCGCTAATTCTAACCAAGCATAATAGCACCAGTCCTCCTCCTCCTTCTGTGTCCATTCCCCCAGTTTCTAACCTAACTATTGTGACCCAACCTCCGATTCCCCTCACAGAAAGTTCCCAACCCGTTCACCCAGTACCTAATTTATCAAATCCAGCTGCCCCTCTGCATTCTATAGGTATCCAACCAGGTCCGCATAACCCTCTTGGACTCATGATTACCGAGACCCAAGGGCCCTCAACTAGAGATCCCCGCACTCCCAGACTCCGACGGCCTGATTTTCCGCCGGAAGTCAACCGGTTTATGGTAGTTTTGGCAGGAGCACCCCCTTTAGAAAAGGGGGAAACTGAAACCTTTAGCTCCCTGAAAAGCAAAATTATCAAATGGCTTAATTGGAACAGACCCTTACCGGTACACCTTCACAATGAAATCATTATGGTAAGGAGGGTACCATGGATCGGCAAGACACCTAAATCCATCGATGGTGACTGCATTACTGTAAGTTTCAGAGATCCCCGCACTGTTTCCCATATTTGCGCAGGTTTCAATAGGTCATTCGACTCTACCATCCAAACCCTACCAGTCTCTTTCTTTTTTCCACCCAACAATCCCACTTATTATCCTGGCAGGAATGATTGGACTAGGGTAGAACATAGGGGTAGGCAAAGATCATATGATTCTAGACCCTCTAGATTACCCCAATTCCAGTCCCAGCAAAACCCCTTCTGGGACTATAACCGGTATAGCTGTCTAGACGGACTTGAGGGAGTCGATTGACTACCTACAATTTACACCTCTGTATCATCACCATTTGAAATGCCCAATTTGATTAATAACCGGGAAATCATGGAAAATGTCATTTTGCCATCAGAGGGATATAAGGTAACTTTGCATTTACCCAAATCGACCCCCTTGACCCCAGCTGAACCGATGGAAGTTTATTCTGTACCATTAGCCCGGGATACTTTGGGCATGGGATGTTTTAGCATCTCGCCCTCATCTAACATCCCTTTAGAACAGGCGCCGACACCCATCCCACAAGGTTATTCCATGGCGAGTTGGAATATAGCTGGGTGGCGACAGAGAGTATCAGCTCTGGGATGGAGGGAATTCATCCTAGGCTTTGATATTCTATGCCTACAGGAAACATGGTCTACCCTAGACATTCACTATGATGGTTTTGTGTCTTATAATTGTCATGCCCAAGAATCAGTCATGGGGAGGGCAAAAGGGGGTTTGCTTATTCTAATTTCTGTACACTTTCTGGTATATGTTAGATCATGTCTTACAATTGGATTCCACTCTCAAATCTTGGAACTAGAATCTAAAAAGGGTAGGAACATTTTACTGGTTAATCATTATAATAATACCTTTGATTCTACTAGTACCCTGGTTGTGGATGAACTTGAAGCTGCACTGAATAAAATTTGTAATAGATCCCCTAAATCTTATGACATTATATGGGAGGGTGATTTTAATATTAGAACCTGTTCGCACTCTTATACCTACCCCAGTCTGTGGGTTTGATGGAGATACCGGGGAAAATTTAGCACACTTTCAACACTCCCCATATGGGGCCTCCCTTAACAATCTTTTGTTAAAATTCGACTTAGTTATCCATCAACCTGCCACAGACAAAAAGGGCAATATCGTTCCCACTTTTACAGGGAGGGACACAGCCTCTGTTATTGATTACCTGGTAATCTCAACCTCAATTATACCGTTTTGTACCGTGCCGATTATCGTGGACTGTTGCATGAGCGATCATAATGCTCTAACAATGTCAATTCTAACATGGGGTCCAAAAAACGTGTTTACTGGTAGGGTAATAGGTGATATTACCCCAAGTAGGCCTAATGGGATACGGATCAAGTGGTGTATGGAAAAATCAGAGAGATTACACAGTACAGCTGTATCAGCTGGTTCTAGTATGATACTTCGCTGTCTCGAAACCAATATCCCCCCTGCTAACATCATAAAGGATTTCGAGGCTCCTGGTATTATAATTAACAAAGCTTTCACCAACAATAAGATTATAACCAAACGGGACAAACTAGGTTGGTGGCCCCCCGCCCTGGGCACCGCTCCCAAACCAACAGACCACGCATGCAACCTGGGCTTCATCCTGGACTCCTCCCTCTCCATGACCAGACAAGTCAACGCCGTCTCCTCGTCGTGCTTCAACATCCTGCGCATGCTACGGAAGATCTTCCGGTGGATCCCCACCGAGACCAGGAAGACGGTCACCCAGGCCCTCGTCACCAGCCGACTGGACTACGGCAACGCCCTCTACGCCGGAACCACCGCCAAGCTCCAGAAGAGACTCCAGCGGATCCAGAACACCTCAGCCAGACTCATCCTCGACATCCCACGACACAGTCACATCTCCGGACATCTGAGAGACCTGCATTGGCTCCCCATCAACAAGAGAATCACCTTCCGTCTCCTCACCCACGCACACAAAGCCCTGCACGATCAAGGCCCGAGCTACCTCAACAACCGCATCAACTTCTACGCTCCCAAACGCCATCTCCGATCAACCAGTCACGCCCTCGCCGCCGTCCCCCGCATCCGAAGAACGACAACAGGAGGAAGGTCCTTCTCCTACTTGGCCGCCAAGACCTGGAACTCCCTCCAGACCGACCTGCGCCTGACCCAAGACCACCTCTCCTTCAGGAAGAAGCTCAAGACCTGGCTGTTCGAGCAGTAGCAGCACCCCCCCCCCCCCCAAGCGCCTTGAGACCCTCCGGGTGAGTAGTGCGCTCTATAAATGTCTATGATTGATTGATTGATTGGTTCGACCAAGCATGTACCAAGGCACTAAAATCCCTGAAGAAGGCGTTATCTAATCTCCCAAGAGACAGGGAGGCGGTCAAAACTCTGAGGACTAAATATAACACTGAATTAAAACGAAGGAAAACTGAACTCAGAGAACAAGCTTGGGACAACCTGGGTAAAGCTGCAGCCCTTCGGGACAGTAAACTGTTCTGGAGTATAATTAATTGTCCATTCCTCCAGAAGGAAGAATTCCCAGTCCTTACTATCCAAGTAAGTGAAGATAGCTGGGTCCTTCACTTTACTGGAATTTTTTCATCCAAATAGGGAGACCCTTGATAACATCTGCATTAATCCCAACTTGCCATCTCAGCCACTGGGAATTACCCTCCACGAAGTTGACATGGCAATTAACTCCAGCAACGGAGGAAAAGCTCCAGGACCCGATGGGGTCCCGATAGATCTCTATAAATATGATCTGGCCCTTTGGAGTCCATTACTGACCCAAGTTTTTAATGCCGCTGCTGACCACTCTACTCCGGCAACTTGGAGTGAATCTATTATCATTCCCATTTATAAGAAGGGAGATAGAGGAGAGGCAAAAAACTACCACCCTATCTCCCTTCTGGATTCCTCCCTTAAAATTATGAGTAGGATTTTATTGTCACGCTTGGAGGATTGGGCTGAAAATAACAACATCCTTGCTCGATCCCAATATGGTTTTAGAAAGGGTCTCGGCACAACCGACCAGTGTATTAACCTTAACCTCCTAATAGGAAAGTACACTAAGGCCAAGCAAGGTTCCCTGTTCCTTTGCTTTGCGGACCTCTCCAGCGCCTTCGACCTGGTGAACCACTCTTTGTTATGGGCTACCCTACTTGATATGGGCGCACCCCCTGCTATTATTCAGTTCTTAGCAAGACTATATTCTAATCTATCAGCTCAGATTAGATATGGACCAGAGGGGGAATGCACAACAAAGATTAAGGTGAAATCAGGCATCAGGCAGGGGTGTGTCCTGGCCCCATTGCTCTTCTCCCTTTTTATTAACTCCCTGGAGCAGGAACTAATAAATATTCAAGCAGATGTACGGCAGGCAGGAGGCCAACCTATCCCAGTGCTGCTTTACACAGACGATACTGTTCTGTTGTCTAGAACACCGATTGGCCTTCAGAGGCTTATGAACTGTTTTTACGATTTTATACAGGGAAAGAAACTTAAAATTAACAACTCTAAAACATTTATCATGGTATGTGGGAAAAAGGTAAACCATTTTAAATCTTTCTATTTTAAAGAAAACCGAATTGAGGTTGTGGAAAATTTCTGCTATCTGGGCATCACCTTTAACCACTTGGATGCTAAGGCCCTGGAAAGATTTATTAACAATTTCCATTGAAATCAATGGAAACTCCATGACGAGCTGAGCTCGTCATGAGCGTCGAAGGGGTTAATAAAGGGGGTCATGGACCCCGGAGCAGACTAACGTAAAGGCAAGAATGGGGAAAGCTTCCCTAGGTGTTTTTCGATTTGCGAGTAAGCTGGGCTGCCGACGAATTCCAGAAATGTTAAATATTTACAGACACAAATGTGCTCAATAGCCCTCTATGGTTCAGGGGTATGGGGGCATCGGTCCCCAAGAGACGTGCAAATTTTGGAAAACTCATTTTTAAAAAGATTACTTTGCCTTCCATCCTCGGCATCCACCGATCTTACTCACAAGGAACTAGGGCTGGACTATATAGTCGATCTAACTGGACTGAGACCTCTGTTGGCATGGAGATCCATATGGAAGAAGGATGAAACAAGCTTTACCAAAGAAATTATTAAAGACTGTTTACATTTGGAAAAAGCCCTTAATATTCTGTGGATTAAGTATGTGATCACTACCTATAGTGAACTCTTTGATATAGACATACGTAGTGATCCTGCAATTGTAACTACTTTATCCAAACAGGAGGTGAAAGAAGAATTTTTAAGGGTAAAATCTAATAAGCGTAAAGCTGATACAAGTGATTATTCAACCCATGTTTTTTATTCTTCCAATACAAATGAGGGTTCTGGGTTACCCATTTACCTCAAAGTTATCTGCAGGCGATCCCATCAATTTGTCCTCTCTAGATTTAGACTTGGTATTGTCCATAACCTGGTGGCATTTCCAAAAATGAAAAATCATCCGACCATTCCCTGTCCATGCGATGGGCTTACTAAGCAAAGTACTTTGCATTTCTTGTTAATTTGCCCCTTGTATAAATCTTTACGCGTTTTCTATTTAAAACCGATGTTCCTAAAATATTCTGTGTCTACTACGCCAAATGCTATGAAACTTTTATTCTCACTGGCTAGTCCGGATTTATGTTTTTTTACCGCAACCTTTATCCTAAAATCGATTACTATTAGAAAAAGTATGGTTTTCTAGTTTACTCCCTCCTTTAACGAGATGTTATATATTCCCTGTGTGCAATAACTACATGATTGTTTTTTAACTTGTATACTTTTATGATGTTTTTTATAACATTCGAATAAAGTTTATAACTGAACTAACTAACTGAACTGATTCATGTATGTATGGTATGTGTGAGAGAGTGAGATTCGAATGTGAAAGTTGATCAACCTCGTATGTGTGCTTTGTTCCTTACACTAATGTGTTTGTTTTATATCAATGTCATTTTTATGAAATTGTAATTTTGTACTGTTCGTTCTTTGATATTTGTTGTGAAATGTTTGGTGAACTCCAACCAACGAAGATGTTTAAAAATCTTTCTGAATAATACATTTGATTAATTCCTGACAATTTGTCCAAAACTCGCACTTAGTTTAATGCTTTGCGCGCAGTAATTAATTTCCTTCTTGATCAGAATTTGCAGTATTGGCTCCTGTTTTGTTGCTTATGGGAAGCAGGGTCAGCACGTGGGGAGAATACAAAATAAATAAAGGGGAAGGCATTTACAATCCGCCCGCTGCCTCAATGCTCTTCTGGGCCTCTCCCCTTGACTTCCAACAGTCCATGCTAGGCTCCCATTTTCCTATGCCAATCAAGGCACTGCTCTCATGCTGGTAATGAATGAGAGCAGCACCATGATTGGTCAGAGCAGGCCTGAGAGCCTCAGGTTGTTCTTCACCCAACTGTACAGAACTGCTTTGGTGGAGAGATCTAAGTGCACATGACAGTTTAGCCCTCCTAAGACAGCTGGCAACCATCATGCTCACTTGCAGCAGTGACCAGCACTCGTCCTATTGTGTTATTATCATTTTATTTTTCATGTTTTCACTGCTGAGAGAGCAGTGGGGTGACGGTCCTCCATCTTAACGGAGGGGTTGCCACTGTCATTCACTCAGATTCCATCCTAGGTCCCTTACGTAATTCAATCACCAACCTATACTGACCTGCTGGCCCGCATAGATGCAATGTAATTACGTGGTCTTTTTGATTTTAATAAGTCACCCAAACCCAGCCTCGTGTTAACCCTCTGACATCAACCGAATGCATTGGACCCTTACCACAGAACACAAACCTGAAATACTGACCTACATGACACTGAACATTCAAAGTAAGTCGTGCTTCTATGGTTCCAAGTCACTTTTTTGTTTCAAACACAAAAACTATTAAGGGCTAGTGCCACTCGGTACTGTTCCTTTGGACTATTTGACCGGAGCAATATTACACATTTTATGTCCTTAAACAAGTCAACATCCATCTGTAAATACCTCACTCAAAGGAATAAATATACTCAACAGCCTCAAAAAGATGGCGACCACCAACCTTTCACCTTTACTCGGTTAATTTTTTCACAATTTTGACTGCCTACTTTTCCCTCCAGCAGACCAAGCGAGATGTTTTAAGGCATGGGCAAGGAGGGCAGTTGCCCAGTGCCCTCAGCTTCCCAGGGCCCCCTTGGAAAGTGAACTTTTTGTTACTCTATCTCGCCCTTTAACTCATTATTCGATACTGGTTGGCATAATGAGACTTTATTTAGGAGAACATCGATAATAAAATACAAAGGTGGTTCAAACAGGGGCCCCTGAAGTATGTCTTGCCCATGGCCCACAAAATCCTTAAGATGACACTGAGACCAATTAGAAATATACTTAAGTGACTATTCTTCAATTACCTTGTTAACATTTCTTTGACCTTACAATACTATTATGTCGCCCTTTTCCACATACCTAGGCCCCTCTCTCAATTACCCTGGTTTGGTAAGAATAACATTTGATTTACTAAACACCAAACCACTCTGCAGTATTTTTTCTGAATACAAACACGTGCTTTGTATGCTGTGTCTTTCTTTAGTAGTCTAGTGATGCACAAGATATATTCGCCACAGTACTTTATCTGGAAGGGATTTGTAGCAATGAAAACATTTTAAGCGAAATTATGTATTACTGATATTTATGTGTCTCTCTGAGAATTCTCAGTTTATAACAATAGCCTTTAAAAAGCCAAAAACTTTCCATTTCTTAAACCAACACACCTTAGCTGAGATCTGAGCAGAAAATAATCTGACTGCTATTAATTGCAAACGTTCAAGAACCAAGAAAGAAATAGATATTTACAAAAAGCAACCGTTTGTATCTCGAAAGTTATGTATTTATGCATACAGTATAAACAAGTTATTGACAACAATACTCTAAGCTTACAACAGGTGAAAATTCCAGTTCAACAAGGGGCCATTTTCTCTTATTTTGGCAATTTGATCACCCCTGAATTTATTGATAAGAAGCTTGAGAACCTACAGGAACCAAGATAGACACATATATTTAAAATTGCAAGACATTCCTGGATTCAAGAAGTGAACACGTGCCCATTATTGCCAAAACATCCTGACCAAATACTCAAAATAAACTCAACACTTCAGATTCTCAGTAGAAAATGTATATAAATTAAAAATGGCGAAAGCTTGAATATGTATACCTTATTATGCAGCCATTCTAGAAGATGTTAACAAGGCTGACAAGTACCATAAAATTCCCTGGTTGTATTGAATTAAAGGGTTGCTGACCGAATTGGGTGATCTTTGGTCTGACCATACACGGATACAATTCTAACTAAAGATGTCCTTAAAAAACATTATGTTGCACAGGGAGGAACAGAAATTTGCAGGCACAAAGTTAACTTGGAAATTCTTGGACTTTAAGTCCACTTACGGCCTTGAGCAGTATTGAGACCTCAGTACAACTTTATTGGATAGGAAAATGTATCATCAATTCGAAGTGGGATCACTTTCATTGCAGTCATTCACAGCAAGGTGGGTGGGCTTAGCTCAAGCGTATTGCCCTTTCTTTGAATGCCACGTTGAATCTGTACCACATGTGTTATTTGCATGTCCTACATATAGTAGACCTCGCTCCTTATGGTTAGTACCAATCTGTAAACAACTAGGCACTCTGAAATCCAGCGAGGCCCTGAGGATTTTAAGAACTGACCCATATCCTTTCTTTGTGTGTGGGGTGGCAAAATATCTGGGCTTGGTGCGGGCAAAAAGAAGGTCAGCAACTAAAACCAAAGCTCCATTATAATGCTGAGTGACTGGGACAGCTTTGAAATGCAATAGATAGACATAAGTTGTATATGTACTGTTTATGTAT
Source organism: Lissotriton helveticus (assembly GCF_964261635.1). Taxonomy (NCBI): domain Eukaryota; kingdom Metazoa; phylum Chordata; class Amphibia; order Caudata; family Salamandridae; genus Lissotriton; species Lissotriton helveticus. The sequence continues at coordinate 199,574,839 of NC_136058.1, read as the reverse complement.
GAACGCAACATAGGTCATGTTGTCAAGTGGTTCCTCATGCTATATGTTGCACATAGTACTGCAAATCCAATATTGGTGTTGAACATATGTTTTGCTGCTAAATGTAGAAAAAATATTAAATCATTTTAAGGTTGTACATATATTATTATATTATTGTAATTTTTAAGTATTTTATGCTTCCATGGCTTAAGTCGAAATAAAGCTATATTTGACTAGAATGGGAATACTCTTTTGGATATTGGACAATATTGTCCAGAGATTTTTCAAATGCCTTCCCTTCTAAAAACTGGAAAATATTGTTCAGGGATTAGTCATATGAGTTATAAGTTATTTCAGCTTACATTCTAAAAATGGAAACTGTCTAGTACCCAAGTCTGTTGTAGGGGTTTCACATACTCCATTGTATGCTCATGTACACGTGTTCCTTGTAGAGAGATTATGGAAATTGAGCACTAGCAAACACGTCTTCCCATTCTACTTCCCCTTGATTTCTTCTAGAACATGGCAGTACCACACCTGTAAGTGCTCTTATGCTGGGAGCCCATTTGCTGCTGCAAATCTTCTGAGATTTTTAATATTGTTCTTAAGGTTTAGGTCCAGTGAAGTCTCCTCTTTCTCCTTTGGAAGCAATGTAGACATCACATTTAGTTCAATTGTTAAGCATGCATACCCACAGGCTAGCTAAGATGGATACAAGTCTTTCTTTATATTTACAGTAAAGTACATTAGGTATAATAAATGTTGTTAAGCTACACTGTATGTAAGTTATTTCTGTTATGTCTAAAGCAGAGAGCTTATTTGTGTGAGACAATGTAGGTTGACAGCTGCATCCTGTAACTTGAGTCTGTGCCCCACGGATTCTACCACCTTATCGCCTAGCGACTGGCCCTCTGCTCTTCCTTCAAATGCTGTAGCGATGGCAGGTTTTTAAGGTTAATTATATTTAAATGGGTCCATGCTTTCAGATTGTAGCCTGAGTCATGCTTACTTTTCTTGGATCCTTTATCTTCAGGTCATTAGCGGTGTTTTCAGCTATCAGATACCAAGTGCCTTGATCACTTCCTCCATCAGATTTAAACCCTTCAGCCTTTCTCTGCCAATTGCTTGCATGGAGGACTGATTCACATCTGATTGGTAACTAACAATATTTGCAAATGTGCCAATCTCCAACTTCCTTAATGCGATGGAGTACTAATAAGGCAGATCAAGCATAATTGAGGTTTGCACTGAGAAACCTTCACCCCCATCATATCTGAAGAGCTCTTAGAAGGCACTTCTGTGAGAGGATTGGTAGAAGTAGGAGTGTTATTTCTGGAGTTACATTGGTGGACAAACTAGGGAGGGCCCCTCTGCTGCATATACAGACAAAGCTATCAATTGCCACCTGCTTCCAGAGTACTCCAACTCAGGGAGAAGTGTTGGATCTTTTTAGGTCAGATTCCTCCCTGATTCTTCTCCTATAGGTCAGCAGACCAAGGCCTTTCCAGAGTCGGGGTCCATATGTTACAGCACTTGTGACCGTATAGAATTTAAATTCAAGTTCCACGTGACAATCATGTGGGAAACGTGTTTCTTTTTCATCCTTTTGTCTCGAAGTAACTCTTACACCATGGCACTTAGCTACCAGAATAAAACCCTTGCTGCTTTCAGTGGAGTGCCAGGCAGAAAAAAGATGGAAATAATTCAGACTGCCAATGACATTCTGTGCCCAATTTAGAGTTTGGTGAACAGCGCACTCTATTGCAAAGGTGAAAGAGTACTTTATCCATTGGCACTTTAGCTCCCCGTCTCATTGAGAGATGGACAGACCTTAGATTTTCCATCGAAGGAGCCCCAGTTGGTTCAGTTGATGGAACACTTCCTCCGACATCCCAAAAGAGTAAAGATTCTATATAGATCCTGGGGGGAGGGTATAATTCCGGTACTAACCCAACTATTCAATAAGATACTACGGGAGGGAATTAGCCCACCTGGATTGTCGTGTATTTCTATAGGTTCTGAATCAGTCCCCCTATTCCTGACCCTATTCTGGTTAAACTAACTATCAAGTTAACTAACAGTCAGCCCATGAGGCAAGAAAAGCCCCCATGATGCAGATACCGTTATCTGACGCAGTCACACTACGGCACAGGAACGTGTTATCTGATTAGGTCATAACGCTTGAGATCTAATTAGACAAGCGACATTCCTCCAGCCTCTGATAAGGCATACGACGTTCTCATAACAAATCAAACCTATGACAACCTGGATAATCCGTGCGGCCATTGTTTTGATTTCACAGAGAACTTTAGTAAAGAATGTGCTAACGAGCAAGTCGTATGACATCTTTATTGACGTATCTATGTCCATCCTTACGTCAATCTCGGCACCTTTAAGGTATAAATATTGCCGATCTTGCCCTATGCAAACACACGCGTGGTGACAAGACGGAGCAGCCATACTTGCCGAAGCCGAGAGCAGAAGCAGACCCCGCTGGCAGCAGCCCCGCCTTCCTGACGCGCTGAGAGACGCGCTGCTATCTCAAGCCGAGAGACCCAGCACCGGCGCTTTCGGGCAGCCCTCGCAGGCAGCTTGGAATATCGAGAGCAGAGAAAGAGATACCATTCCTCATTCATCCTAACTTCCAGGTACAGAACTGAATAACCCCTCACAGAGAATTCTTTAGTTATTCACTTGGCAAAAACAAACTTAACTTAAACTGTAACTTTCTATTCCCGCCCAAGCATTAGACTTAGGTCAGGTACACGGGGTAGGCGTATTTAGAAACACCAGTTGAGTACGTTTAGTCAAATGTATATGTGTATGTAAATATATTTTAATCATTTTAAACATCATATGGCTCAGAAACCATATCAATGTTTTTACAGTATTATTTTATACTATTGCTTTTAATGTATGCACTTTACTTAACTATAAGTATTGCAATAATATCGATCCATTTCTCATGTATGAGAAAAGAGACTGATCAATAAATAACATCTTTTATTGAACATGCCCGTCTCTTCCTTTTCTCTACATTCTGATGAGACTAAGAATGCACGTACTGACTGAGTAAAATAATTGCCTTGTGCTCACACGACTCTCGAGATTGACTCTTGATTAGGGGAGAGCAAAGTTGTCATGTTCTATGGTTGTCAGAAACTAAATCCCTTCTTTTCTAATCAGGGGAGTTAATTCCTTCCTTGAACATTCGAGAAAGTTTCTAGCGAACTCTGAGCTTAGCTGGCAAACCCAAAAATTAAGTCTAGTATCGACAGTAGTAGACCTAGTTAACGTCTGGCCTAGGCCTTTACTGCTGTAGGTACTATTCCAATGCGCAGAGCCTATTGGGAAAATAGGAGCTACACTACATGGCGCCCAACGCTTTTGGAAAGGGCGATAAAACTAACGTAAGACATTTAGAGTAACTCAGTCGTGCTTTCTCACTCAGACCCCTTTTCCCATTATACTCCAAAGACGTCTGGAGTGGGTGAAAGGTAATATCCTCCAAAACCTCGCAGGAGGGAACTCCTATGTATGGTTCTTGGTCAAGTGAACGTTGAAGGATAAACAGTTCCAAAATATTGTGCATCTAATCTCTGTTTCCACAAAGAAACCTGATCTGCAAACAAACAAAATAACATTATTGACAGTAAAATGTCTGACAATGAGGATGAAAGAGAGGCAGTTAGATTAGCTACTGAACTCGCAGATGCTGATGCTACCATGCAAGCAGCAGACCCGAATATAACACTCATTCCGGTCATTAAAAGGAGATCTATAACCTTAAAACTTATAGAAAATGGACTGACACCTAGAGGTGGCACAGTCATATTCGTAATCGAGGCACACGAATATCGGCAGACAGAGGTATACTATTCATGGATACATTTTCCAGCAGCAAATGCTGTAACAAAGTACTTCCACTATTACAAAGTAGAGGAACCTCCTGAAACATACACTCCTTTCGAGGAGGTGGAAGTACCACTCAAATTCCAAGAGCATTTGCTCTTATTTGATGGCGCCCTAAAACATAACAATCACATTACCAGGCTCGGTCCTTTAGGTAGACCAGGAGCAACGTGGCCGGTCTTAGCCGGATACACACCACATCCAGACATCGAAAGAATGCCTGCAGCAGAGCTGTTAATACAGCTAAAACAACTACTAAAAATTCATAGACAATTAGTTCAGTATGTAATGCGGACTTCAACAATTCAGCCAGCGATTAAACTTCCACAGCTGACCCCTCACCAGGGGAACACAAATAAAATTACACCACAGAACATCCAATCCTGCCTAGGTAAAGTTCCAGCTAAACGGGAACAGATACCATTCTGGTTGGCACAGAAAATTACCCAAATAGAGGCGGTGTTTCCTGACACCACCCCGCTAGAAAAACACAGGATTCTGACTATATGTCTCCCAATGGGAATCGCACCACACATTGAGGACTGTGACACTTGGGGTACAGTCTTTGCTTCCATCTACACAAAAACGCACGGTGTTCCATCCATTTCGGTAATACCAGATGTGCTAAAACAAATTCAAGATGAATACGGTCCAGAACCTGCTTTAACTCTTGGTATGAAATTACTGAAAGACTTCAAGCAGGTCTCGGCTATATTATTAGCCAACATAAAAGGTGAAGCAGCAAACGTGGCGATCCGCCAGAGGTTAAAAGAGACAGATATAGCAGACCAACCAGCTGAAATTGCCAGAATCATAGAAAAATCCTATGAAGAACTAGGCAGAGATAGTCTAGGTGGAATACCAGTAAAACCGCAACTGACTACAAGTCCAGAAAAAATATTTTTTATTAATAATAATTCAACAAAAAAGAACTGGGATGGAAACAAACAATCCAATCCTAAAGAAAAGAAATTCCAGTCCCGAGGAAGGTCTCCTAGGCGAAGAGAGAAATCTCCAAACCAAAGACAGAGGTCACCGCAGAGTGACCCCTCGGGGAATAGATATAACCTTAGAAATAGGGATAATATTAAAAAACCTGATAGATATCAAGACATTGATACACGTCCCTCTCAATATTTTCAGAATTCCTCGCAGAAATCGGAAAGAAGAGGACGATCAGAAGAGCACGCCAAGTCCAAAGACAAGGAACCTGCTCAGCTAAAAAAGAAATTACAATTTCCAAAAAAGAAGGTAGCCAGTATCAAGGTAGTTAACAATGCCGAGAATACTGAGGACACAACTGAAAAACGGAGAGTGGGCTCAGACAATGCTAGACAGCGCAGCAGAGGTGAGCATAGCTCGCAAAGTCCTTATGAATCATCTGGAGACAGTGGACACGAATGAATACCTTCAAGTGGAAACTGCAGACACCAGAGTTAGCAAGCCCCACAAGATATACGAGATAACATTACGTATAGAGGGAGATAAGACTAGGAAAATAAGGGGACTATTTTGGGATAACCTCTCCAAAGGCTATGACATCCTTCTAGCTGAAAAAGACTGGCCACCAGAGTTTGTCAGGGAGTGCCCTCATGGCGAAGAAGTAATTATGCCTGCCTTCTCGAATCAAATACCGATTCATAAAAAATACACACTTGCTAGAAAGTGGGCAGTGGCCTTAGCACCTGCTTTATATAAAAATCATGTAGGATGGGATGAGGATTCTCCTCCTCACAAAATCCAGTTAAAATCACAACCTACTGCACAAAGGCAGTACCCAATTAAGCAAGAAGCTAAAAAACAAGTAAATGAAATACTAGATCAGCTAGAATACCAGGGGGTGATTGAAACTTGCACCTCACAAATGAACAACCCTTTGTTTCCGGTCTCCAAACCAGACAATTCATATCGTCTAGTTTTGGATTACCGACACCTTAACACATGTTGCAAAACCTTTGCAGTGCCAAACTCACACAGTGCTGCACTAATGAATAACATAGTGCGCAAAAAATACAAAACAACCTTGGACATCTCCAATGGATTCTTTTGTCAAAACATAGCACCAGAGAGCAGATATTTAACTGCATTCTCAGTAAATGGCACTCAAAAACAATTCTGTCGGTTAGCCCAGGGGTACAAGAACAGCCCGGGGGTATTCTCAGCGAGAGTAACAGAATTACTACAGCTATATGATAATGAAGCATTATCTTATGTCGATGACATTTACGTAACAGATGATGACTTGGATACTCACTTGAAAAGGGTGAACACCATAATACTTGGGTTCGCTGCAGAGGGTTACAAATTCAACTTCAAAAAGTCCAGAATTGCCCATCTGACAGTCCTATTCTTAGGATATGAATTATCAAGTATAGCCTGGTTGACAATTTTCTAAGAACTAGAAGAATTAAAAAATCTAAAATATGAAAAGACGTATCCTCTGCCAATCGACATTCTTCCTCTACGACATTACGCCTGTGTAATCTATACAGACGGACATGCTCAACCCTCCGTTTGGGGAGAACATGCATACAATCCCACATGTGAGATTACAAAAGAAGTGTGGCGCGGAGGTAAACTAAGACCTCTATTAACAAAATCACACTCAGTAGAAACTAATTCAGAACTACAAACTGAAATAATAGCTTTGAAAATGGCGCTAGATAATGCGGATCGCGAATTCCCGACACTTATAGTGTCAGATTCATATTACTGCGTCAAAGCATATAACAAGGATTTGCAGACATGGATTCAGAACGGTTACAAAGATGACACAGATGCACCAATAAAGCAGAAACTGCTCTGGGAACAAGTAGCTCTTTTGAAAAAAGAACTACCAAAGACTCACGTGACACACTCACTGAGTCATCAGCGTGATGGCGTTCACGTTGTGGGGAATTCATTGGCTGAAGCAGCCGCAGCGGCAGCCACTAAACCGGCTCCCGTAGATCGAAAAAAGCGTACATTAAAATACATTGACGGTGAAACAGTGCTGGCGGTGAAAACGTCATCAAGAGGCGACTGCTCAGCGTTACCGATCAACTATCCACTCAATTATACATACATAATCGATGCAAACTCCGTCCCTTTTGCTCGAATCCCTGGAGTGGGGGATAGAGTGATTCCAAACATGGACAGGAGAAGCTTGTTAATCGCAGACGCACACATGGGCGAGGGTCTCAGACACCTCAAACTGAAAGATTCTCTGGAAGAATTACAATCACGGTACTGGTGGCCAGGCATGAGCCTGCACTACACCATGTTTGTAAAAAACTGCCCGAACTGCAACAGAGATCGCAGTGGGGAGAGAAACAGTTTAATACCTCGTCGTATCAAGGCAGATAATATTACCAGCAAAAAGAATGGCTTGCGATTAACATATACAGGCTAGTTTCCACTTATAATGTAGATCACCAGCACTCGGCTGACGCCAGAACTGTTATAAAAGATTTGCGAGTCTTTATCGGCACATACGCAATTGGCATACTGCATTCGGACAATGGTCCTGCTTTTAGCTCTCGGGCTTATAAGGAGGCCATGGTCAGCATGGGCGTGCAATTGCGGTACTCTTGTCCATTTCACCCTGAGGGGAACGGAATTGTTGAAAGAAAAAACCGTGACATAAAGCAATCTATAACGGCAAAGGTATTAGGTTCGGGAGCTGGGTGGGTCAAACATCTAATAAGTGTCCAACGTAGTCTAAATAACTTGCCAAGAGATTCTCTGAAGGGATTCAGTCCGTACGAATTATTATTCGGAACTAGGATGTTGATCTCTGACCTTGATAGTCAGACTTCAGTGGTAATAGAAAAAACCTTTGATGTCAAAGACCGTTTGGCTATTTTGCAGGACTTAAACAAAACAAGAAAAGACCTGAGCAACATACAGTTGAAACAACAGCCAACAACCACTGAAGAATCACCACCTGTCCCAGCAAGACCTGTCTGGATTCCAAAAGTCGGGGATCTAGTCAGGGAGAAGATCGCGGTAAAGAAGGAATTTGGGCCTTCTTACAGAAAAGCAGTTCCTGTCTTGTCTGTCAACGGGACAAGATCAGTTGTACTACCGCCACTTGCTGGTAAAAAGGAGAACCGAGTTGTATCCATCGACCTGGTAAAACCACAACATGTGGCCGATAACAAACAGTAGGCCAAGTGGACTCCCAATAAGTAGCAGAACACCTAGGTTTGCTACCAGTACAGAGGTCCTATCAAAAAGGCTCATCACATTCAAAACGCCTGCAGAAGAACAAGAAGGACTATGCAACAATGCAATAGAACTCAGACCTCTGAAAACCCAAATAAAGACATTTAGCAGAGACACACCAATCTATACTGAAGTACCAAGTGAAAATGCAAAAAACAGAAATCCTGAACCAATTGGAACAATTGACAGAACTGCATCCGGTTACTTCATCAACTTCGATGATTCCTCTGACGGCTTCAGTGAATCAAAGACACAGCCATCATCAAAATCCTTTAAAGACAAAGCTAAGGAACTTTTGAAACAACTGAAAGAAACATATCTGGTTTCTCCATGGATTGAATTTTGGGTGGGTTTTGGTGCATTTATCCTCATACTTTGGCTCATCATGGTATTTACTTTGGGACGCTTCATTGAGGGAAAATATGCTAAAATGGACACAGCAAGTCAGAACATCAACTTGGTCCTCAAACCACACACATCTTCACACGTCGAGAAAAGAGAACTTTCTACAGAACTTTCTTCAGCCAACTTCACAGCCAATCCTATACCTGGTGGGGTAGCCTGGGACAACACTGACTATGAAATTTATGGTCCGGTCGAGATCCTGAAATATCCACACCAAATCAAGATCTCCTTGAGTGACTTTGCAAAACCAAACTCATTTGCTGATGATTGGGACTTCGAAAGTATTAACAACATGATGTCTGACTTAGTAATGTCTGCTAAATTTACAAAACATGATTATTTGCAAGGTTCTACAAATTATGATAGTATGTATTGCTATAACCATTATGGTAACCATTTTTTACATAAATCTGCACAACCTAGAAATGTTTTAAGTTATAATCAATGGGAACATTGTGCTACACCTCCAAAAGGAAGCTCTAGAACCGTATATGACAAATATTCATATTTTTCAGGTTTTAACATAAGTAATGCTGAAACATTTTATTTTAAATTGTCAAACAAGACAGGGATGAAAACCATGATAACCAACACAAAATTGATTTATTCAGACTCATTCTTTGAACAAATGAATACTTTTGGATTTGATTATTGGGACAAAAATGTTGATTTGAAAAGTGTTTGGGGTACAAAAGAATGGCAAGTACAGGGTATAGAAGCTTTGTTTAGAGCCTGCATGATCCCAGAACAAATGATATTTTTAAATGACACTGTTCAACAAACCACCTGTCTTGGCTTAGCCAAAATCAAAGATTTAATTAAACCGTCTATTCCAAAGCCTACAATGTTTAGCAATAGCTCTGATACAGATGAAGAGATAGACGTAAACCATATACTAAACCAAAACAGAACACATCCTGATTGGAAACAATGGTTGATCTGGCCCACAGATACAAATTACTGTCAAGATAGATTCCTGAATAAAACACAGGGTTTCAAAATGACCAGGCCAGACCCTAGATATCCCCAAAGACATCACCCAGGGATAATAACAACCTACAGTGTGGGCAAATTATGCCTTCAATGGCTACAGACTTCCACACTGCCTGAAATTAAGCAACACCTAACTTTACTTACTGATGGTGCTGACTTGCGTGATTTCATACTGGGACCACGCAAACAGCGTCAAAAGCGTTTCATAGCAGCCTCTGTATATGCAGCATACAATGAGGCCTGGAAGGTTACTCAAATTGAGATAGCAGAAAGAATACGGGAAATTGACCGTATTAATTTGGAAAAATCACTATCTGTAGTGGACAATGGGTTAATGACTCTGTCCTCCAGAATTTTTTCATTGGACAGCATTGTGTCTTCAGCAATCGATATATTATCGCAAGACTTACTGTTATTACAACATGGTCAGTCACAATTGCGTTCCATTGTACAGCTTGGCTGGACGTTACAAAATCTGCGTTCAGGCTATGTGCCTTGGCGTTTAATCAACACAACGTCACTGTTCCAAATCTTTAACCTTACTGATAGACAAATCGGTATGGCGCAAAAGGGTGCTGATTATACAATCTTGAGCATTGAAAAACTAGAAAGATTACCAATGACAATGTCAGAACGACCTGTCAGTGAATGGATAATCCACGGAATCATAAATATTCCAATCTCAACCTTCAGGTTTCAATACTGCAAAAAATATATACAGGCTGGCATGTACGAGAAATTGGGAAAAGGGTACCTTAAAACAACTTGGAACCTGCCCTATTCACATGCATGTGTCAGTAATAAAGGACAGAAAGTGTTTCTTAGTGGCAACAATTGTGCTATGTCACTAAGCGGCACGCTTCTGTGTAACGGAATTAGTTTGCACGGAGCCTGTGAAGGGAATTCATACAACCTTTCATGTCACCAGCAAGGCGCACCTGCAACTGAAATAGAACCATTCTTTCAAAGACTCTATAATGGGAGTTACATTCTTATTGTAGACCGCAGATGTTGTAGTCTTATGCCCGGGACTCCTTATCTAGTCACTACGACGGCGAAGGTCAAGTGCTGTGGACGTTCTTTATTCCCCAGCTCCTTTCCAGACAGGGAGGCAAGGGCATGGCCCAGTTTGAAAATTACTTCTATTCGAATAGATACTTTAAGCAGAATGAAAACAGTGCTTCTTCAGACGCCTACAAGGCTCACGTCATCAAAAGAAACGTATGATCTACAAGTCGCAAGGACGACTGCAGAGATACATACATTATTATCAACTAATTCCCCCGTACATTTCGCGGAAATCCTGAGCGAAATCTTAAATATTTCTGATACCAATGGGATCTCAGGGGTATTTAAGACAGTATTTTCGATGGCATTAACACCATTCAAAGCCATACTGGGTATTTTTCCAGATTTCGTCCATTCGATTTTTGGCGGACTTCCCCTGATCCTGGGACTAATTGCAGGAATCCTATTCTTAGTCCTTATTTTTCGTTATGGCAACCCATGTCACAGATAAAACTCTCGCGACAATGGAAGATACGATCCTAGCCATTGGATACCGGGACCGGATATCAAAAATCCTGGGACTCTCCCGGCTTAGAGACCTAAACATGACTTGGTTTCTATCATTTCGACCAATGTGGCAAAGGTGTGTTTTACCTGTACTAAGGTGTCTGCTATGCGGAGAAGAATGCGTGTTAGACACCTGTCTGACGCTACAATCGGATGCGCCAGTGGATGCAGATACACTGTTGGTTCCTACCAAGGTTCACGCTTTGTGCTGCCCTCAAAGGCTGCCAATCCTGATGACGGCATTCCTGGAATCTTCACCACTGCGATTGAAGAGTAGTGAAGTTCAAGATGAAAGCAGCATCGAACAGGTACGACCTTCTGTCAGCAATGCGAATCAGAATGTCAATGCAGACAATCATGCGCACGAATGCATGGTTACACCTATTTCCGACTTAGTGGAACTTTCCCATGAAGCTGTTGACAGTTTTTTCGAAAGCCTGAATGATATGATGTTCTCTCCAGAACAGAAATAGAGACTTTTTGAGTAAACTCGCACACGGCGTTCCCTGAATTCGGCCTTCAACTTTAAAAATAAAGTCACATGAACAATTCTTCCCACCAGTTCACGGACAACAATTTTTTAGCAGCCCCAAATTATTTTTCATAAATTTTTCGGGACACTTATCTTCTGCTTAAAGTAAGAAACTATTCCTAGAGAACTAAGATTTCTATTTTTAGATACTTTATAAACTTTAGTTGCCCGCTGGGATGTTCACAAACATTTTATTATGTGATGAAATGGTCTCGAACTTCCTTTCTGTATAGCCATATTAAGAGCCATTTCATGTGTATTTCTCATATACCAATAAGCAATAATGCATACAAATGCGTGTTTACTTTTGCATTTAAACCATAGCTTAAGTGCATACAATATATATGACTGCAATTTTTCAGTATATTTGAAAATTTCAAAATGCATTTATGTATTTTGGGGTGGTAAGGTATACACTATACTCTATAGTATGTTGTACTATGTTATACTATGCATAGATTAGTAGATATGACCATAGTTAGCGTGGAGTGGGTGTCGTGTATTTCTATAGGTTCTGAACCAGTCCCCCTATTCCTGACCCTATTCTGGTTAAACTAACTATCAAGTTAACTAACAGTCAGCCCATGAGGCAAGAAAAGCCCCCATGATGCAGATACCGTTATCTGACGCAGTCACACTACGGCACAGGAACGTGTTATCTGATTAGGTCATAACGCTTGAGATCTAATTAGACAAGCGACATTCCTCCAGCCCCTGATAAGGCATACGACGTTCTCATAACAAATCAAACCTATGATAACCTGGATAATCCGTGCGGCCATTGTTTTGATTTCACAGAGAACTTTAGTAAAGAATGTGCTAACGAGCAAGTCGTATGACATCTTTATTGACGTATCTATGTCCATCCTTACGTCAATCTCGGCACCTTTAAGGTATAAATATTGCCGATCTTGCCCTATGCAAACACACGCGTGGTGACAAGACGGAGCAGCCATACTTGCCGAAGCCGAGAGCAGAAGCAGACCCCGCTGGCAGCAGCCCCGCCTTCCTGACGCGCTGAGAGACGCGCTGCTATCTCAAGCCGAGAGACCCAGCACCGGCGCTTTCGGGCAGCCCTCGCAGGCAGCCTGGAATATCGAGAGCAGAGAAAGAGATACCATTCCTCATTCATCCTAACTTCCAGGTACAGAACTGAATAACCCCTCACAGAGAATTCTTTAGTTATTCACTTGGCAAAAACAAACTTAACTTAAACTGTAACTTTCTATTCCCGCCCACGCATTAGACTTAGGTCAGGTACACGGGGTAGGCGTATTTAGAAACACCAGTTGAGTACGTTTAGTCAAATGTATATGTGTATGTAAATATATTTTAATCATTTTAAACATCATATGGCTCAGAAACCATATCAATGTTTTTACAGTATTATTTTATACTATTGCTTTTAATGTATGCACTTTACTTAACTATAAGTATTGCAATAATATCGATCCATTTCTCATGTATGAGAAAAGAGACTGATCAATAAATAACATCTTTTATTGAACACGCCCGTCTCTTCCTTTTCTCTACATTCTGATGAGACTAAGAATGCACGTACTGACTGAGTAAAATAATTTTCTTGTGCTCACACGACTCTCGAGATTGACTCTTGATTAGGGGAGAGCAAAGTTGTCATGTTCTATGGTTGTCAGAAACTAAATCCCTTCTTGTCTAATCAGGGGAGTTAATTCCTTCCTTGAACATTCGAGAAAGTTTCTAGCGAACTCTGAGCTTAGCTGGCAAACCCAAAAATTAAGTCTAGTATCGACAGTAGTAGACCTAGTTAACGTCTGGCCTAGGCCTTTACTGCTGTAGGTACTATTCCAATGCGCAGAGCCTATTGGGAAAATAGGAGCTACACTACAGGATCTTGGAATGATGCTACAGTAGTCCTGATCCTGAAGCTCGGCCAAAATCCGGCCAGCTGTGGCTCATATCGACCCATATCATTTTTAAACACTGATTATAAAATCTTCACTTCCATATTAGCAACCAGGCTGGGGGTGGTGGCGAACGACATCCTTCACCCAGATCAGAAAGGGTTTGTGAAAGGGAGGCAATTAGCAGACCTTATATATGATCTGGTTGGTGAAATAGATATTGCTTCCACTTATACACTTCCACTTGCAGCCTTAACTCTGGATGCCACCAAGTCTTTCGACAGGGTGAACTGGGTCTACCTGTCAGAAGTCATGGCAAGATTCAACTTGGGTGATAAGTTTTGTCGTATCATCCAGCTGCTATATCAAGCACCATGGGCCAGGCTGTTGGTCAATGGAAGCCTGACTAAGGCATTCAGGATAACCCGGGGAACTCGACAGGGCTGTCCCCTCTCCCCCTACTTTTTGATATTTATATAGAGCCGTTTGCACAAAGACTCAGGGAGGACCCTAGCATTAAGTCTTTCAGACACGGGGATTGGGAAAGAAGGGTGGCTTTGTACGCAGATGATATCCTGATACTCTTGGCAGATTTGGATAGATCCTTCCCGGCAGTCATTAGACTAGCAGAGGAATTTGGGCAGGTGTTAGGGTATGAGGTAAATGCTGGGAAGACTGAGATCATGACTTGGAATATCACGGAAACGCAACATCAGGTCAGTCCGGGCATGCGTTACTTGGGGGTCAGAATTGTTCAAGATATAGATAAAATCACAGAAACCAACTTATCATGAGTCCTAAGGCAATTTCATAAACAGATGAAGTCATGGGCCCACCTCCCCTTATCCATCCTGGGGAGGGTGAATCTGGTTAAAATGACGATATTACCTAAGATCCTTTTTCTCTTTAATACAATTCCCCTTCACTTCGTCAAACATACCATAGATAAATTCCAGCAGGAAGTAAACTCCTTTATTTGGATATATAGTACTACCAGAATAGCCTGGAACAAACGAAGGCGTAGAAGAGAGAAAGGAGGTCTTGCGCTACCTGACCTACAGTATTATGCCTGGGCGTTTCAGCTTTCAAACTCCCGGATGCTACTAAAAATGCCTGACAGCACTGGGGGTGGAGACATGTTTCTGGCCATGTTAAGAGGGGCTGGTTTACCGGAAGAGGATTCAGAAAAGGGGGTGGTGATGAACAGAGTGTCTGAATTAAGCAGACCACTCTTACCCAGTCCAAAGATCAGGGCTTGATCCATCACCGTTATTTATCTCACTGCCCCATCCCAGCTCAGAACCTGGCTATATCCTTCCCAGTGTAAGAATTGGCTTTTGTAGTCTGGTCTGCCCTGTTCCCATGATGCACTGGGCCAGGGACAGACTAATTTGCATACAGCCAGGTTCTGAAACTGGGATGGTGCAATGAGCTGAAAAACGGTGTTGGATCTAGCCCTGATCTCTTGACTGGGTGAGAGTATTCTGCTTAATTCAGAGACTCTGTCCATCACCACCCCTTGTTGTAAATAATGGTTTACCGGAAGAGGGCTTCATGTTTAAATTTGGGGACCAAGAATTCTTTAAGAAGGTCAAATTCAAGGTCCTCCAGGTATTCGCCAGAAAATAGGCAAGGTTAAAAATTTGGTGAGCCTCAATTATTTCTCAAATCTGGCCCCACTTTGGGAATCACCAGGCTCACCGGAATGCCTTCAGGACCAGTTGGCGATACCATTTAAAGAAGCCGGGTTAAAAGTATGGGGAGATCTTGTCAGTGAGGAAACACTTATCTCATGGGAGGATCTAAGAAAGAGAGTGGGTAGCGGCCACTCAAGATTTAAGTATATCCAGTTACAAAGCTGGGTACAATCCCAGTTAAGACAGAAAAAATCTATAGGTGGGGGCAATAGTCTTGAGCAACAGTTAGTCAAGAGGCTAGTGGGGAATAAGGATGTTTCACATTGGTATTGGACTATAAAAGAGGCTGTGGATTGAGAATTTAAGCTTGCAAATGAGATATGGAGTGAACAGATTCCATATGCACAGTGTGACCTCCTATGGCAGGATTTGTGTAAAACTCTCTTTAGCTTAGTTAAACCTGCCTGGCTAAAGAGGAACCATCTGTTCACTGTGCACAGAGCATACCTATCTCCTCTTAAACTATCTAAATTCTTAAATGGGCCCCAAGTTATCTGTAAGAAGTGTCGGTTGGTTGAAGCCTCAGACACACACATGTTCAAAGACTGCCCCTCCATTGTCTTATTCTGGGAAGAAATACGGAAAACGCTGGAGAGTATCTAGAGAGTACCAATTCAAATGGACCTCACCCTGATAATCTTTGGCCTTAAAAGCCACATCGTAGGCCCAGCCAGATCTCTTCTATTTTATTCGATACTACTGGCCAGGAGACAAATTTCTAAGCATTGGGTAGATTGTAAGCATTGGCCCACACGTCATTTGAGGTCAGGTGGGGTAGGCTTGGTGTGTGTACCTGCTATCAAGAAAGCTAGGATGGGAGGCCGGTCTTTCCGCCTACTAGCTGCCAAGCAATGGAATGCCCTCCCGATAGATCTCCGGATGGAGGCCCAGGAGAGCTGCTTCGGGAAAAAACTAAAAAAGTTCCCCTTTCCTGGGTATCTGAAACCTGGCTAACTCTACCGCAGTGCGGGGACACACTGGTATAAGTGTAACCATTGCGCTTTATAAATGGGCCTATTATTATTATTATTATTATTATTATTATTATTATTATCTAACCCCTCCCAAGCATTCAGATTGGTGGACCTCACTATATGAAGTATCTAAGATGGACTTGTCCAGAGCTTGCAGTATGAAAAAGATTGCATACTGGGACTTGCTGCTCCAATGGAAGTAAGCTAAGAATGAACTAACAATTTCTATGTATGCTTTGTTATTTTACCTATACTTGAGTGAAGGGTGGGTCCTATGATTATGCCTTTTGGATACTCCTTGGACCATGTTGGTGGTCCCCGTGCTATCGAAAGGGTCCATCAGGTTCTCATGGACCTAGCTGGAGTGAAACCTATACCCTTTTCGAGAGGAAGTAACATTCTGGTCTGACAATGTACCCTTACAGGCTGAAGGCACCAAGAGATTTCAGATCACTGACTAAATATCGTGGGACAAAATATAGACTACCCAAAATATAGATTCCAAAATATCGACAGCCAAAATATCGAATTCCTATCTACAAACAGGTAAGTACCAAAATATCGACCCCAAAATATTGTTTATATATATATATGCATTATAAAAATATCGAATTTCTTAAAATTAATGTAAAATTAAAAAAATATTAAAAATAAATAGCTAAAATATACTTACAAAATAATTAAATTACCTTAAAATTATTAAATAACTAATTTAACTTATAAAAAAAATACAATCATATCTGTTAAAACATATATATATATTAACATAATATTTATAAAAAATACACAATATTATTACCGTAGGATAGCGGAGGTGTAAAAACTACTATTCCCACTCCTGGAAGTGCAACAGTAGGGTAAGCGTTGGATAGCGTAGGTGTAAAAATTACTATTCCCACTCTAGAGGGTGCAACAGTAGGGAAAGCGTTGCATAGCGTAGGGGTAAAAATTACTATTCCCACTCCAGAGAGTGCAACAGTAGGGAAAGCGTTGGATAGCGTAGGGGTAGAAATTACTATTCCCACTCCAGAGAGTGCAACCGTAGGGAAAGCGTTGGATAGCGTAGGGGTAAAAATTACTATTCCCACTCCAGAGAGTGCAACAGTAGGGAAAGCATTGGATAGTGCAGGGGTAAAAATTACTATTCCCACTCCAGAGAGTGCAACAGTAGGGAAAACGTTGGATAGCGCAGGGGTAAAAATTACTATTCCCACTCCAGAGAGTGCAATAGTAGGGAAAGCGTTGGATAGCGTAGGGGTAAAAATTACTATTCCCACTCCAGAGAGTGCAACAGTAGGGAAAGCGTTGGATAGCGTAGGGGTAAAAATTACTATTCCCACTCCAGAGAGTGCAACAGTAGGGAAAGCGTTGGATAGAGTAGGGATAAAATTTACTATTCCCACTCCAAAGAGTGCAGCAGTAGGGAAAGCGTTGGATAGCGTAGAGGTAAAAATTACTATTCCCACAACAGAGAGTGCAACAGTGGGGAAAGCATTGGATAGCGTAGGGGTAAAAATTACTATTCCCACTCCAGAGAGTGCAACAGTAGGGAAAGCGTTGGATAGCGTAGGGGTAAAAATTACTATTTCCACTCCAGAGAGTGCAACAGTAGGGAAAGCGGTGGATAGCGTAGGGGTAAAAATTACTATTCCCACTCCAGAGAGTGCAACAGTAGGGAAAGCGTTGGATAGCGTAGGGGTAAAATGTACTATTCCCACTCCAGAGAGTGCAACAGTAGGGAAAGCGTTGGATAGCGTAGGGGTAAAAATTACTATTCCCACTCCAGAGAGTGCAACAGTAGGGAAAGCGTTGGATAGCGTAGGGGTAAAAATTACTATTCCCACTCCAGAGAGTGCAGCAGTAGGGAAAGCGTTGGATAGCGTAAAGGTAAAAATGACTATTCCCACAACAGAGAGTGCAACAGTGGGGAAAGCGTTGGATAGCGTAGGGGTAAAAATCACTATTCCCACTCCAAAGAGTGCAACAGTAGGGAAAGCGTTGGATAGCGTAGGGGTAAAAATTACTATTTCCACTCCAGAGAGTGCAACAGTAGGGAAAGCGTTGGATAGCGTAGGGGTAAAAATTACTATTCCCACTCCAGAGAGTGCAACAGTAGGGAAAGCGTTGGATAGCGTAGGGGTAAAATTTACTATTCCAACTCCAGAGAGTGCAACAGTAGGGAAAGCGTTGGATAGCGTAGGGGTAAAAATTACTATTCCCACTCCAGAGAGTGCAACAGTAGGGAAAGCGTTGGATAGCGTAGGGGTAAAAATTACTATTCCTACTCCAGAGAGTGCAACAGTAGGGAAAGCGTTGGATAGCATAGGGGTACATTTTACTATTCCCACTCTAGTGAAAATAAATTAATATAATTCACATAATTATCAATTAATCAATTAATAAAAATTAATTATCAATTAAGAATTAATTAATTATCAATTAAAAATTAATTAACAATTTGTTCAAAATAAATACCAATACATTAATTGACATATTTAATTAATTATATTTAAATTCCTTCCCACCCTATTTCCCCATAAACCTACAACCCGCTACAGAAAATAAATTAATATTATTCACATAATTATCAATTATTCAATTAATAAACAATAATCATTTAAGAATTAATTAATTACCAATTAAAAATTAATTAACAATATAATCAAAATAAATACCAATTAATTAATTAACATATTTAATTAATTATAATTAAATTACTTCCCACCCTATTCCCCTATAAACCCACAACCCGCTACAGAATTAAATTACACAATAATTAAATAACATAAAATTAATTACTTAAAATAAATTACAAAAATATATACACTTTTCACACATATACTAACATAAAGAACACTTAAAAAAATTTGATATTATTAAAAATTCGATATTTTTAATGAACTATATTAGGTACTTCGATATTTTGACTATCTATATTTTTAAAATCGATATTACAGTACTTACCTTCAAAACTATATTTTTGATGTCTATATTCTGTCCATTCGATATTTTGTCCATTCTATATTTTGGACTCGATATTTGGTTTGTCTATATTTTGGAATCGATATTTTGACCATTTACCAGAGATTTCATCAAAGAGCCTATGTCATCTCGGGTCGTTGAGTAAGAGGGTTGAATGTGGTTGAAGGCGAATGAGAACGAAAGATTGTTGGAAGAAAGAGTTTACACCGCCCTCCCTATTTTGGGTGGATGGTGTAATATATATTTTTCAACTCCATCACCACCGTGAAGAAAACCTGCTGGTGAGGGACAGCCTGGAAGAAAATTCTCAGGTTGTGGGAGCAGTTATTATTATTTTATTTTTAAACAAACTCATGCTTTGGGACTTTGCTTGTGAAACACAAAATAATGTTAACAGTCATAACTGTCAGTGCCTATTCAGCAAACAATATGATGCAGAAAGGAAACACCACAGTGATGGTTCCTCTCAATGTACACGGATGACTGTTGGCCCAGGGGCAATGTTGATCAACGATATTCTGTCAAGATGGTGGAGTTAATGTCCTCTGCCACTCTGACGGATGGAGTACCATCCGTCAAACAGTAAACCAGGCACTTTGTCTCTAGATCACTCATGGTGCACATTTCTCAATGTGGAAAAAGTAAGTTAACCTGTAGAACAAAATTGAAGCTTTGTGCTATCTGCAGGCCAGCAGGCCAAAGCCTGTCCTGGCTTGCATTCTTCGTGAACGGAACCAATGAGGGCCCCTGGTAGCAAGGTTATGAAAGGGAAAGAAGGCGGCATTGTAAAATTATTATTATTAGAATAAGAAATGCATACAGCTGGATGGCTGTTATTACTTTCTACTTTAGAGATCTGATTATTACTAAAATGAATAGTACTTCACAGCACTGCCAATTTAAATTATGCTTCTAATCGCAATTATATATGCATGGAAGCTGTGCAATTTAATTGTTTAAGGATCAGCAGGAACGCCATGCATAGGTTGTCATTTCCAAGATCCTATAATACCTCTGCTGGGTTTACCACGTAAATCTTAATTTTTCATGGACATTTATTAGAGTTATTATTTCCTTTTCAAAAAGTAAAATTATTCAACTCTCGCAGAATTATTTGGTGAACTATTGCATATTAACATCACAATCCTGCATTTTTTCTTCTGGGGACATATTTTCAGCTGCTGAACATAAACGCTGCTCCATTATATTTACCAGGCCAAAAGGCCTCCTTCATCACTGCGTTTGATGAGTTTCTGCATGGCACCATGAACCGAGTAGGAATTGTGATGGGATTGAATTGTCCTTTCACGAGTTCTTGAAATGTTGCAAGAGAGTAAAAGCATTATTAAATAACAAATTCACCACAAATAGTTTAAAGCATCATGCCAAACCTCACGCATGACACCAAAGCATTTCTTGAATAGGCCAAACTAGAAACCCACACTACCAACCATGTGTATAAAGAGAGTGGTTTCTCACTCAACATGGTAAGTTCATGGAAAGCCAACTCTATATCGCTCACTGCTTCACTCTATGCTTCAGAGCAAGATGCACCCTTCTGAACCTCATGCTCCACACACATGAAAAACAAAGCAGTAAGCTTATTCCATCTTTACAACTAGGGGCTGAAACATTGCTCCAATTTAGCAAAGACTTATTTACTTTATGCTCGTCTTTGACCCTACAGAGCTCCGCTCCCTTTTGGCTAAGTTTGTGCTTTAAAGTACCACATGGATACATACATACATACATAAATACAGAGTGGAAATGGGATTTATTTTGAGTGTAAATGGCCCTGCAATCCTATCCTTGAAAAATAGACAAGAAAACCCTACTGGTCACAATTTAACACAGTGGCGTAACTAAACTTGAGGGGGCCCCCCTGCAAAGTACAACTACCACTTTTCCCCACTGACAAAAATAAGCAGTCACCTAAAGCCATATTTTCAGCACTTATCAGTGCATACTTCGAACAGCAAATATAAATAGAATGCACTTTAATTGTGTTCTAGGGCTACCTGAATGATGAAATCCATGACTGCTAATTAAAGGGAACAATGACAAAAAAGTCACATTACAAATGAATACATACTTTTTTATTTATAACCCTATTTAGTGCCAAGGCGAGATCTTTCCAGGCTCTTTAAACACATGGCTGGCATTTTAATTTTGGCAACCCTACTTTATATTCCTTTCCATGAAATGCATTTCTCACACTACATCAGTAAATGTAAATTTCAAATGCAAGGAATAGGCAGAGTGGTAACCAGTTTACAAAGGTATGTTGACTGTGCACCTCAGATAGAGCATATAGCTGACTGTTGTGGTGCACTGTAGCACCCTACAACACTTTTCAATAATGTACATCACACGCCGACATGTAATAGCGCTCACTGTGTAGAGCTTATATAGCACATAGCTCAGAAATACCATATAGATGAATGGCACGCAGCTCCCAAGAGCATTGTATGTAGCTTAATACACACGCAAGCATCACACAGAACGCTCTGGACAGACCTTGCATACACCCCAAATAGCGCAGATATATTATACAGCTGGCTGCAATGTGGCCCCAAAGAACACTTTTCAATAGCAAGGAACACACACAAACTTCCAACACAACACATTAAATAGAACATTTTACTTACATCTAACTAAGCACAGACATGGCATTTGGGCTGTCGGCCATATTTTCCATATGATGCATTATATAAACATACATAATGTACCATAACATGTAATTGCTGCTCTATAGTTGTGCAGCTCTATCTATAACTTGGTCATCAGAATGTGCTACAACAAAGACGATGATGCTGGGCTGGTAAACAGGAGAGAGGGCCAACCCATCTTCACTACTGCGAGGCTCAGAAGTACATAATTTAATTTATGAGGCAGGCTGCCTGCCCGCAGTACTGATATGAGGCAACTGGTGCACCCATGCTGCAGATGCATGCTACAACTACTACTCTAATGGCCCGAACTCTACACCACTCTACTCTATGCCACTGCACTTTTGGGTAGAGGTGCATCAGTGAGTGAAGTGCCCCAGTACTGGGCTAGGTGTGCCAGCTGCAGATAAGAAATGATTGGGCACATATGCAACTATGAGTTTATCTATGTACTGGAATTACAGAAGGGGCTGTCCTACAGGTCAGACACATGCTGGGAGAGTGGCCAACTAGACGCTGAGCACAGGGGTCATCCCCAGAGTGCAAGTGTCACGGCCCACTCTAAACATATCCCAGAGTGCTCTGCAAAGCTGAGACTCCCCCACCATACCCTGGGCGCTTGCCCTCTGCTGGCCCAAGTTTGTGTCAGGGGTCAGGCCCACTAGGGTTCCTCCACAACACAAGACCCAAGGGAATGCAGTGCATTTAAGGAGCCTGGTGGGATAGATGGTACAGTTGAGCACTGTGTGCCGTTGGCGCGAAATCCCTGTGGCCAGTGGTGCATAGAACGCTAGATCTCCATGCATAGGGCTGCAAAGCATATAGGATTCAATATAAAGCTATACTCATTGATAACTTGTCTCCAGTCCTAAGCATTCATTGACTCCATAAAGTGGATTCTGGGAATTGTAGTCATGAAAACAGTGAGTTTTTAAGAGAAAGCTCATGCTGGAAAAGAGGTATTCTCGTGACATTGGGTCACATAACAGAACCTGGAGCAGTGTTGTTTGGAATCCCTGGGGTAGAGGAGCGAACAGTGGAGTGGAGGCCACTGGAGTCGTGGAGAAGAACTTGTGAGTAGATTACAAAATGAGTGCCTGATCCCTGCAGGGTGGATCTAGGTGGTGGGGGATGGAAATGATTGCCGTGGGTCATGACCCTACTCTGCGGGACGCTGAGAAACCTAAGGCGGGGGCACTGTAATTTCGAGAATCGGTTTAGCCATTTAACACTTTTAGGGACAGGTATGGAAAGTCTTCCAAGAGCCGTTTTAATAGCAGCTTTGTGTACATTAGACTGAGACATGTCACTCTAACCCCCTCCTCCAGCACACATTTGAGCATGTTGAAAAGTCTAAAGGCCTCCAGAGGTCACATTGATATCAGTTGTATGATGTAAAGCTGTTTTTTGGTGAGGTCGGTACAGATGCGTTCCTCTTCAAACAGCCTCGGCCTTACTAGGAGAGTGGCCAGATCCGGAAACGTGTGTCAGATTGGACTGTCTCTCGGGACGTTGCCCCTTACGATTTGTTTCTTCACCAGTATTGGCATAGGCGAGACTGCTCCGGAGTTACTTGGGTTTTATTATACTGTGTTCCTTACCATGGCGAGTTTGTAGGGAGTCCTCCATAAAACACAATTCTCAAAAACATGTAAATTGCCAAATGCGATGGCCATTACATTTGGTAACTTACAGCAGAAGTGCTATCCAAAACATGTATTTATGTATACAAACGTAAATGTAGATGTAGCATTTAACAGGAAACCTAAATGAAAAAGAAAAAATGCCCCCTCACCCCTTGACACCGCAGGGTGGGGCTGTTCGCGTCAGCAGCGGTTAAGAGTTAGTACAGCCTCTTGTGTTGTAGATTAATAGTGTTACACTAAAAGGTTTAAAATATTTCAATAACAATTGGCCCTGGGGTGCCCTCCCTTCACGGCAATGCGACTATAATAGCAATGCTCACTTGTGTAAATCATTTGTAAATCGTGACCCCCTCCAAAGTCGCTAGTTAAAACTTCTGTCGCAGTCAGTAAATTAGAGTTCAATGTCATGCAAATAAAAGTAAACTATACGCAACTACTGCATATCGCTAATAACGGATAACAAAGGGATTGGCGCGTTGAATTTCATAAATCAAATTGAACCTCCTGATCTCAACTCCTCAGAAGCACCAGCATAACACCGTCTCACAGAGAGAAGAAGTGTACCTTTGCGATGTTCCTCCAAAGTATTAATGCGTTCTTCATCTTAAAAGATTGTACACTTACAAAACCCAAGCTTGACATGCAAATTTCTCTTCAATAAAAGTAGAGAACTTATTGCGCACCCTCTTTTTTTACCTCGCACTCTGCTTTCTGTAAGGGGCATGACCGAGCGAGCGTAACTCCCAGTATCCGAGAAGGATCGGATGTGTGGAGTGCTAAGTGGTTGCTTGTGGCTGAAGGGCCCCCTGGAGCACGGCCGCCCCCCGCATCCTGGGGGCTGCGGGGGCCTGTGTTATGTCCCTGCTTTAACAGTTACTTTACTGTCATTTCAGGGGAGAACCGACAAGTATTTTTCGACTGGATATCAACAGAATAAACAAACCAATATATATGAAAAGACAGTTTATTTAGCAAGGCAATTTATGAGAAAATCCAAGTATCAAAATGCACAAAACTTTTCCATTTAATATATTCCAAATAACATATAATTCCAATTTCACATGATACAGGCTTGAGAATTCAATGTTAGCAGCCAACAAGTGTTTTGAGGGAACCTCACTTCTTCAGGTCCGCAAGTCTATAGAAAGTTCCTTAATTGCATTTGTCAGAAGTAACAGTGGAATATGAATTCTCCCTCTTATGTTTGATGGTATCCCAGGTTTACTGACAAATGTATATATTTCATCCATCGTAATAATAGAAGACTCAATCATTAGTTGCTCTTCTATGT
Source organism: Lissotriton helveticus (assembly GCF_964261635.1). Taxonomy (NCBI): domain Eukaryota; kingdom Metazoa; phylum Chordata; class Amphibia; order Caudata; family Salamandridae; genus Lissotriton; species Lissotriton helveticus. The sequence goes on along the minus strand of NC_136058.1, from coordinate 199,550,095 downwards.
AATTGTCAAACTCTACCATAATGTACAGAATAGACAAGCTGAAAAGTATGCCCTCTCCTCAGTTAGAGGTGGTTTCCCCGGGTCCAGCTCACATCTGCTAATTTCACATGCCTTAGCAAACGCAAATAGAACAACATAGCTATTTTTACTGTTCACCGTGATGTCAGCATAAAAGGTACATACAAACAACATATATGTAATATTCACTGAAGAAACCAAAGGTTATAGGGATGTTATAGTTAGAAAACATCATTAAAAAACCTTAGAAATTCACAGAATTTTTTTTTACAAGTGCAATATAGTTAGGAAATAGAAGTTCTACCGCAACACCCATTATTTTTTATGCTGCCCCCTATGTACAACGGTGGAGTACATAGGAGGCAGTGCCAACCTTTAAATCAGGGAAAACCTGGTCTTAATTGGCGAAACGAGGAGAAATGCATTATTTCTCCTTGTTTTTGCTTTTTCCATGTGTGCTGCCTTACGCAGCACACATGGAAAAAGCAAAATGCATTGGATTGTTATGTACAGGAAGGTACATGAAAGTGACAGAATGGCACTTCAGGATTGTTTATGTGCAGGAAGGGTCACCTTACTACACATTAACAATGCTCCCCTGGGGGGAGGAGCTTCGCGCGCATCCGAGATGGCCGCGTGAGCACAGGGCTCCCGAGGTCCCTCGCTGCCTCCCGCATTTATCCTGGATAATATCCTGATTTGATGGAAGGTCTTTGAAGACACAACCCGGCTGATGTACTAGCAGGTTTTTGGGTCGGAATCGGACACAGGGTCCCCGAGTTTTGCCGTCCTGAACTTTGCGGCCTTCTCCATGGAACAGCCTGGACCTTGAGTTGTAGCAGTGCCCAGGTCGTAATTTAACAACAACGGCCTGAGGGGATCGGACCACAGCCTCACTTCACTTTCGGTTTCGTTTCTCCAGAGCACGGTGTCCTATCTGCGGTGTGTCTGTGGATCGGACGAGCTCCGATGCCAGTTGATTGAGCTTCGAGCTAGCGACTGTTTGGCTGTGGACTCAAATTGCCTCAACTTCGCCTCCTGTATTCTTGTGTGTGAATTTTAAGGAGCCATTTGGACTAGATCCCAAGCCTCACTCCGGGGTACCCGGCTCGCCATGACGGGCAAGCCTGAGAGTGGGAAACGGAAAGTCAAGACCACCACCCGTGGAGGTTCAACCCAGACGAATGTCATGGATCGCTACACACTTTCTAAAGGATCCCCTGGTGGCGCACCTAAGACCCGGGAGGAGGCTGTCGACGATCCTGCTGTATTGGCGGAATTAACGTTACAGGACGTGATGGGCGCCATTGCTGGTATTCTGTCTTCTATTGGCCAACAGTATGAAGCCTTGGCTCTGAAGTTGGACACGGTGGCTATTGATGTTAACCTCATTCGAACTGATTTGGCCAAGACGAACGAGAAGGTGAAGTCATTGGACCTACAGACGTCCAGCCTCACCACGGATGTGTCGACTTGCAAACAGAAGTGCGCAACCTTAGATCTGCTAATGACTTTTTTGCTCGTCGCTTGGAGGATTTTGAAGGCCGTGCACGGCGCAACAACGTGCGTATTATTGGGGTCCCGGAAGATTCTAGTTCACTCGCCACTGATCTTCGAGTGGAGGACCTCATTCTTAATCACCTTGCACCCAAAGGCCTGAGCAAATTCTTTGCCATCGAACATGCACACAGAGTGCCAGGGGGACAGGCGAAGCCCGGTTTTCCTCCCCGTCCGATTATTGCACGGATCTTCAATTTTAGAGATCGCAACGCCATTTTGCAGGCAGCACGGACGAGCGGCCCTACGCAGTTCGAGAACGCTGCTGTGAACTTTTATCCGGACTATTCTCAATCGGTCCAGAAACAACAAATGGGTTTTCATGGGGTGAAACGGCGACTAAGAGACATGGAACTAAAATACGCTATGTTATTCCCGGCCCGTCTGCGTGTTGAATATGACAGTCGAACATTCTTCTTTGTCAGGCCTGAGGAAGCGAGTGATTGGTTGGACACTTTGCCGGCTCGCCGTGCTGGCCAGGAACATGCTGGTGGTGCTGAGGGGGGACTGATGGACCAAGAATGATTATGGTGCCTGTGTCCGGAACACTATTCCACGTGACCAGCTAAGGCTCACTGACTTCTTTGATCATTCCATTCGTATCTTGGGGGGTAGCGGGGCTGGCGGGACCCTTTCCTCCTCTGGGGTTTTCTTTGTGTAGATTTGTTCTTTGTTTGTAAGTGTTAGGGCGACAGGCACACTGCAAATTGGGGTGGCTTTTGAGTCGGTGCAGGGGTGCAGGGTGGGGGGGAGTTGTGTTGGGAACCTTGGGGGGAGGGAGGGACATGTTTTGGGATTGTTTGTCTTTTCTTTTTCAAGGCAAGGTACTTTCATTATCTTTGACATTGGTGTGATGCTCGTTTTGCGATGGGAGTTCATTGTGGATCTGGATGGGGTAGAGGGTTGAGGGTGTTATGCTGGAATGTGAATGGGTTGGGTGATCGGATAAAGAGAGGGGTGGTTATGCAGCTGTTGCGGCGCCTTTCGCCTGATGTCGTTTTGCTACAAGAGACTCACTTAATAGGAAATACTTGTCACTCTCTTAATAGACGGGGTTATTGTCTTGCTGCCCATTCCGGATTTACATCTAGTTCTAGAGGAGTGGGTATTTTGCTTAGGGTTTCCCTCCCCCTCGAGATTGATGATGTGATCCTTGATACCAGGGGTCGATATGTTGCACTTTTTGGGCGGTGGGAGGGAAAACCAATTTCGTTGGTGTGGGTGTATGTCCCCCCGGGCTTACAATCCACGACATTCACGGACCTGGGGCGGATGGTTCTGCGTCTCCCGGAGGGTGTTTTGATATTGGGTGGTGATTTTAACTCCGTCATTTCTGGCAGAATAGACCGATATCCGCCCGAGATCTTCCTGCTGCGCAAGCATGGTTGGGTGACTTCCTGGAAACGTTGGGACTTATAGATTGTTGGAGACTAATGCATCCAGAGCAAACACAGTTTACTTTCCATTCGGGAGCTCATGGTAGTCTTTCTAGATTGGATTATATCCTGATACCGGCTGCCCTGTCCCCCTCGATTGGAGAAATTAGACACTTGGCCCGGGGTATAGCAGACCATTCCCCTATTTGGTTTCATTTTAATCTTAGCATCGGCGCCGAAGGGAGGGTAGCCTCGATTAACCCCTGGTATCTTCTTAACCCTAAGACTCGCACTGAATTGATTAAATCATTTGATCTGTATTTTACTGAGAATGCTGGTTCTGTATCCTCGCCTGTTTCGTTATGGGAAGCTTTTAAGACTGTGATCAGGGGACAGGCATTGTCTTTGGTGGGATGTGCTAAGAAATGTAAGAATGAGGCAATTGTTCAGCTCGAGACTGAAATCACAGACCTGGAGACTGCATTGGAACGAGGGGCGTCTCGAGAAGCATTACATGTCTTCCGCCCTAAACAATTAGAATATAAAACTTTGGTTACTGATGCGGCAAAGACGATGAGTAGGGAACAGCAAGGATGGCTATATGATGTGGGTGATAAAGCAGGAAAATTGATTGCCTGGCTGGACAGAAGGGAGAGAGCGAGTCGAGTGGTTCCGGTGATTGAGACATGTGGTGGTGTGCTTGTAACGGACCCTGTTGAAATTGTTGAATGCTTTGCTGATTATTCCGGCAAGGCTCTGGGTCCCAATGGCCTTCCTGTTGAACTGTATAAATTACGCCCTGATACTCTTGCTCCCTATCTCCGTGATATGAAACAGTGGCTCCCTCCCCAGAGATCAGCGTCTTGCGACTATTGTGGTGATCCATAAGGAGGGTAAACCACGGGATCGCTGCTCGTCTTATAGACCTATTTCGCTCTTAAATACGGAGCCCAAGATCCTCGCCAAACTGCTTGCTAATCGTTTGATTACGGTTATTAGCGACCTGATTCATCCGGATCAATCGGGTTTTATCCCGCACCGTAACACGGCATTAAATCTGCGACGTTTGCATGGTGTTCTCGCGAGGGCCCGACGCTGCGTGAACCGGCCATCTTGACGTCCTTGGACGCCATGATGGCCTTTGATACAATCGAATGGTCTTATCTTTGGGCGGTACTCGCCAAATTTGGTTTCGGCGCTGGTTTTATTGGTTGGGTCAAACTCCTGTATGCAACGCCACTGGCACAGGTGGTGGTTAATGGCCGTGTCTCCATGCCTTTTACTCTTGGGAGGGGCATGCGGCAGGGTTGTCCGTTGTCCCCGCTCCTCTTTGCTTTGGCGTTGGAGCCACTCGCCGCTTGGCTACGGTGGGAACCTTCGACGAAGGGTATACGCTGGACGCCGGAATTCGAAGATCGCATTTCCTTATACGCGGATGATAATTTATTATACCTTACATCTCCCCAAAAAATCGCTCAACATATTGTTTGACGTACTTAACTCCTTCGGGAAGAACTCGGGCCTTATCATTAATTGGTTGAAATCCTACGTTTATGTACTTGCGGGGGATGTCCCTCGTTTACCGCGGGGCTGTCCCATCCAGTTGTCGCAATCTGGCTTTAAGTACTTGGGTGTGTTTATCTCGTTGGATCCGGCGGTTCGCTATGAACGTAATTTACTCCCCCCACTCTAAAGGTTGCGCTCCGATGTAGCGCGTTGGCGTAAATTACCGTTATCTCCCCTAGGGCGTGCGGCCCTTTTTAAAATGATGTCCTTACCGCGGTTCCTATACGCACTTCAGAATAGTTTTGATATCATTCCGTCGAAATATTTTCGGGAAGTAGAATCGTTGCAGAGGCAATTAATATGGGAAGGACGTTCACGCATCGCTCTTCCAAAATTGACACTTCCCTGGTATGATGGCGGTATAGCGCTCCCGGATATTCGTAGGTATTATTGGGCCTCCCACCTTGCTGCCATCAACCACGGGATGTATGGCCCGGCGTTAAATCCAGCATTTGAAATGGATAAGTGGCTGCTATCGGGTGGTGATTACTACAGGGCGCTTTATTCGGGACCCTCCCGTTCACAACTCTCGGGACCTACCGCTATAGCCGTGTGGGTATGGCATAGCGCAACGCGGCTATGGGCTGGAGTGCATAAATTAACTGGTGTAACTCCGCTCTATGCCTCTGCGAAGTTGGGTGGCCTATGGAAGACGAAGGGATTTGATAAATGGGACACGATCGGTATTAGTAAAGTGCGTGATCTCTGGGTTAAAGGAGGGGTGAAGACCTTCTCGGATCTGCAAATAGAGTATAAGCTGAGTGACAGGGTAAAATTTCGTTATGTCCAGGTGCGCCATGCTCGGAACTCTGTGTTGCCAGTGGGTAGTGATAGTCCGGATTCCTCCCACCTCGAAGATCGTATACTAGACGGTTATGTGCCAGACAGTACTATCTCGCTGTTCTATAAGAAAATGATTAATGACCGATCGAGTCTGCTCGATCGCCTTCGTGAAGCCTGGATTGCTGATGGTATTGAACTGGATGATGAGGACTGGCAGTCCGCGATCTCCTCTCCCAGGGAGGTGGCGATTCCGGCCCACCTCCGTCTGGTCCAACTCAAGATCCTCCACAGAATTTATGTCACCGGTCCCCGACTGATCCATATGGGCTATTCCACGGATGGCATGTGTAGGAGTGGGTGTGGTCTCCTTGGCACCTATCTCCATATCATATGGGAATGCCCTGAGGTGGTGCGATTTTGGACACGTATACATGAGGTGATGGATGAAGTAACGGGTGTTGTGATGATGCCGGAAGCCCGACAATGTTTATTGAATGTGTGGGGTCCGAATGATTATGACGTGTCGCAGCTTCGGTGGGTGACTCTGGCCAATATGGTTGCGAAGAGGGATATTGCACAGTTGTAGGGTCCCCGAGGCCGCCTACAGTGACTGCTTGGAAGGAGAGTCTGGACTGGTGAATGTTCAGAGAGAAGACAGTGTATATGGCAAGAGGCAGGCCCAAAAAATGGGGGAAGATTTGGAACCCGTGGAACTCATACCGTGGAGATATCTGTACGCCCCCACTCACTGCTATTCCTAGTCCTTCCCAGTCACCCTGACCTACATTCCTTCTAGCTGTGGTATATTGTGCTGTTTATATGCAATTCTACCTTTGACGCCCTCCCCTCATCTGTATTCAAAGAATCCTTTCTCCTGTGATTATGTAGCTCCCGTCCTCCTTGAGCGCAGACCTAATGGCTTTATTATTACTGTATTGCCTTGATTGTATGTTTGATGTGTGGTTTCCTTTTGTTTTATATAATAAAAAGTTACAAAAAAAAACCAAATCCTCCCCTGCATGAAGACACCTTTACACTATGGTGCGTGGGTGCCTGCGTTGGCGCTACACTGCTAAGTGAAGCGCCATTGCAAGGGGAAACGCAAGGCTGCACCATATCATTGTAAATATGGTGCAGCCTTGCATTTCAGAAGTGGTGGAGAGAGGAGTTAAGTCAGGTAGGCTAACGCCTCTCTCGGCCACTTCCTTGTAAATATCTCCCATAGTGAGGTTCAAATGCATCTTCCTGAAAGGCACAACTTTCTTTTTTTATGTTTATTAAGCTGTATTAGTGGCAAAGATTGTCAGATAAAAAAACAATCATAACGTGTGAAATACAAATTGGTGAGAATTGTAACAATGCGTCAGAAAAGAAAGCTGTTTACAAATGGGAAGGAGAGGATAAGAAGAAAATTAAAATAAATTATACACCATACTTTCAAGAATGTAATCCCAAAGTATCAGGTAAACTACCCAGAAAAAATAATACATTGGTTAAGGGGGATTTGCAGATTGAAAATGAGTGAAATATATGACCAAACAGATCTCCAAAAGGAGGCGATAGGGGGGTAAAGAAAAAGAAGATGCAACAAGTCTGCAAAAGCATGGAAACAAGACCAAGACCACTTAAATGGCAATAGAAACCGGTGTGTAATATAATCTGTGATATAAGAAAAAGAGGGTTTGAGTAGTGGCAGCAGTGCTCAATTTTGCAGAAGGTCAGTGAACTGCAAAAAAAGGATCACCCCACAAGGTTTTGATGGAACTGATGACAAAGATAGGCAAGGTCCCAGTCCCAAACTGTGAGCTCATTGCATTTTTAATTAGTAGATGCTTTGGTAAAAAGGAGGTGAAAAAAAGCTACCAGGTCATTCTCTTCAAGACCCTCTGGAAGACCATAGAGACAAAGGTTATTACCTCTGTTTCTATTTTCAAGATCCTCAACTGATTTTTTAAGTAGTAAGATATCTTTCCCCAGAGCCACAATTTTTACAGATGTATCCTGGATGTCACTAACTTGCTGCGCCACCAAGGACAGATGAGATTCCTTGGGCAATCATTTATTGTCCAGAACTTGTAAGCGGGTATTAGTTTCCTTAACAAACGGCCGTAAAGCATGTAGTTCCTCTAGAACAGTATCTAAAGCTACAAGAGACAGAGATTTAAATTGAAATGGAGGGTCCTGTTTAAGCCGTGTATTGGCAGTAGATGGTGCTTGCCTCTTTGAAGATGACAAGGATAGGGCCACAGAATGAGAGGAGGTGGGTTGAGCCATAACGCTAGTGGAGTGCATACAATCCATTGAGGGCACAGTAAAGAAAGTATCAGAAATAGGCAGACTAGCGGTGACACATTTATTTGAGTGCAATAAGCTCTTACTTCTGCCCATAAGTGAATGTAAATAAAACTGACAGCAAGGTAACCACATATAAATAACCAGAACCTTCCTTAAATCACTGCTTCTGATGAAGAAAAGTAGCCAGTGAATGGAATGATGATAACAACGTAGGAAAGTTCTGAAAATCCAGTTAGACCTGGAGAAGAAGACATGGGGGGTGCCCAGTAATGTGAAGAACGTCAATACCTCATGCAGAGCCAAGAAATCAAAAGGTCGCCGGAGTGCAGTTGTGGAGCTCAGGCGACATTAAACAGCAAAGGACACAAGAACCAGAAGAAAAGAAAAAAAAACAGGATTTCACATCAGGAGAGATCCCACTTCAATCAAATGCCCATTTCTATGATGTCAAATACCTCATTCAGAGCCAAGCGCTGAGAAGAGACTTCAGCATGAGAAGAAATCAAAATGGAGGTCGGAGTGCAGTTGTGGAGCTCAGGTGATGTTTGACAGTAAAGGACGCAAGATCCAGAAGCTAAAAAGCAAGCCATCCTTTCAGGAAATATTCCGCTGCGATTGAATGCACATTTTCAGTGTGTCAGGGCCGTGGGAATCACATAAATCCAAGTGGCAGTCCTGATGCAATACAGAGCACCGTATCTAAGCTGCCAGCTCAGGCGGCGCCGTGCACGCTTCTCCAAAGGCACAACTTTTAAACTCAATAATGAAAAAAAGTGCACTTTTATTTTGGGTGAATAAGCAATTGCCATGTGCATGTGTTTCTCTATGTACTTTTCCATTTCAGAAAATCAGCAAAATAGACACCTCCTCCGTGTAGTTTTTAACAGTGTAAAATATAGCTGCATTCATTTGTGTTCTCCTGAAGTTAGGCATATTTAGGATGTACCTGTATTTATAACATTCAGGGTCCTTTGCTCGAGTCTTTTACTAGGGACCATTCATTAGCTGAACTGTTTATTGTAGCTCTGTATTATATACATGTCATGTAATCTCCTTAGTTTCCCATGCACACCTCTTTATTAATATGCAGCAGAGTAGATATTTAGAGAATTTTTGGTAAGTGACTGGTTTACATGGTTGTAACTTTGTTAAACCAGCATATTATGCCATGTCTCACGGTACTATGTGTGTGATTTCCTTGCCTTTCTAATTGTACAGATTATAGCCTAGTCTGCCATTTGATTTATACTTAGAGACTTTCTCTGCCTTTTAAAGTGTGCAGACCTTGCACTAGTCTATTTACTTACTTTATGTATTAGTCTTTTGGTGCATTTTTTAGAGGCAGACTCTATGTAAGCCCTCTTACTTAACTATGCTTTGGTTCTGGCTAATACTTGGCTTAGAGATTGGCCTTATGTTAATTCTCTTTCATCATTTAATTTCGACTTATTATGATTGCAAATTTCCCATGATTTAACTAAAATCTTTGTTCTTCCTGTAATAACTTTAATTTAGAAAAAACCATTATGGTTTTGACCTGAATTCTTGCCTTGTGGAGGTTTAATTTAATGGCATTGAGCTTAGCCGTATGATGACTCAGACAGCCCGATCCTACGACTTGACCCTCTTAATTGTTTTCATTAGTGTTTCAATAGTGTCATCGTACTCTTTCCACACTCTGCTACTAAAGCCATCCAGTACCTTGTCCCTGGATGTTCTAACCTTTATAGCATGGATGCACCCAATTCCCCTTAAAGTTTTGGGCCACCACACCTGAGACCTTGATCACCTCCTGGAAAAGGTTAAACTGTGATACAATAGAGACCTGAACTAAAGCCCCGTCCCGGGCATCCAGTCCATGTCTCATTTCAGGATTATTGTGCTACTCCTGTTAAGATTTATCGCAGTATGCTGTGCAACCAGACCATCAAATGATGTCTTTAAATATGGTAACCTGAGTACAACTGACCCAACTGGAGTGATAAATATCCTCACAATATATACAGGGGGTAGTTGTGGTATAGACAGTCGTACATCAATCCTTAAAAACTTAAATATGTTTAGCATTGTTGTTAGAAACCAAGTGTCTTGCTGCCTCTCGAGGTTTACCCAGCCCGGAGTTGGAGGTAGTAGCTAGTTATGTTGACCGAATGGGTCAGGGGCATATTACAGCCCATGCTTATCAATGTCTTACAAATTGAGGGCTTATCATAGCCCAAGCGCTTGAATGCCCTATAATAAGTAAGTTACAAATTAATTCTAACTATTCAACAAAACATTTGAGTCAAATTCTAGGTGTCCATTTTTCATTAGCGTAGCACTATGAGTAAACTATTTTAAAGTAGGCATCTCTATGGATAATGTTGAGAGTTGAGCTAACTACGTAATTTTTCTGTTTTAGAGGGATATATTAAAGCTCTATTTCAGAGTACTACACTACTTATTTGTGATTAAGTTGTCATTTCAGCAAAGATTTTATACTAGAGAACTTTTCTATTGATTGAACGTTTGACACGCCTTTCCCAGGATCAGGTCCTTCTAGATTGAGGCTCCTGAATAGATATCCAATGCTGATATCCCCAATTACAAGGGTTTTCTGTATTTCTTTGACAACCCTGTATAGATTTGTGTTTCTGGCGAACTACGCTATTAGTATAATTTACATCTCTACAGATTCAAGCCTTGAAGAAGTTGCGGTTGTAGCGAAACACATGTTGGCTGCCATTATCATTTACCATCAACGATGTTACAAGAATTGGATCATCATATATAAATTGTATAATGTAGTTTGAATGTAAACAACAGATGCCTGTCTGTACTAAAAACCAAATCAATTACAACGTAAAAAGTGAACCGTTGTTAAAAAATATTAAATTGAATGAAAACTTCAGAATAATTTTCTAGACTGGTGTTTCCTGTGAGCTGTCAAATTAAATACACATGGGACTCATGATTTGAATATTGCTTATGAATAGAGATATAAATATTGAGAGTGCAGAGGTGCAATTGTTGTATTCTGATAAATATCCTCCTTCATCCCTACAGCGCATACCTGAGCCTCTATAGTGACAGCTGTTTAATGCTTATAAACAAATGGAAAGTGGTGCAAAATGAGAATTATAGATGATCAGTTCACTGGAGTTGTCTTCATGTCCAGTCAAAAAACATTTCTGCCATTTCTCTCAGCAAACTTAGAAATGTCTTAGATATGTCTAAAAGAAAAGCAGACCACAATATCAAGTCTAGACATGGTTATTATTGGAAATTACCATCTTTTGCATATTTTGGGGGTGTAACCCCAGATTTTTGCTGTGACTCTTTTCCTGCTGTGCACTTTACCCCTGCTAGCAAGTGCCTGCACTCCCACTTTCAATATCGTGAAATTGACATATCCCTAAATTGCTTATTTGACTTACCTACAAGTCACTAATGTATGGTACAAAGTGTACCCAGGGCTTGTAAGTAAACTGCAGCACCCATTGTGCCATTCACACAGTGGCAATGTGGGAAACAATCTTTACCATGCAGTCATTATCATTACCACACAGTCATTACCACACAATGCCTTTACCATGCATTGACTTTACCAGGCAAGTCTTTACCATGCACATGCCTTTACCACGCATACATTTACAACAAAAATGTAAGTATATTGCAGGTAAGTATATATTACCTAATAGTGGTCGCCAGTAGGTAGTTATAGTTAGAACCATAGGAAATGGGATATTTTCCTTGCATATTATATCTTTAGAGCTGTTTGACGAATCTTCATGAAATATTCCCAAAAAAAGGCAGGGTCAACAGAAGTGCTTTTCCCATGTTAATTTCTGTAGGAGCTTTAGACACAACTACAGCCTGAACCGCTTGATGAAATTACACTAAATTTGGCAGAAAGGTAGATTTTGGTTCACAGATCACACTTTCAGTTATTTGGTGTTACTTTTTTAAGTAGTTGTTGAAAAATAAAAGGAAATCCAAATTTGGATATCAGGTAAATTGTGAATACCACAGGCTAATGCAGGGCAATGCAGAGCTCTGATTAACTGCCAACACTTCCTAGTTGAAAACATCAAAAAAATAAAAGGGGGCAGAGTAGGGCAAAAAATTAACTGCGAAATTGACAGTAAAAATTATTTTTTTTAAATAATTAAGTGCATGCTCCCACGCTCATTTAAACTGAATCACCCGGGTGGGCCAGGTCCAGGGTGCACGCAGTTTATTCAAGGGCTTCATTATGCCCCGGGGACCACCACTTCCCCGGGGCTTTAATTATACAATACACTGACCGCTGCAGGCCCCTGAGACCACCACATCCACCAGGCTGCCTTGTTTTATAAGACGAAGAGGGGGCCCCTCCCGGGCCATTCTCGGCCCTAGGGACCACCACCTTCCCCGGTTGGACCATGCAAATGGAAGGACGGGGCTGCGTGGCTCCCCTCCTGGAGCCATAAATTACCGTAGGGATAACCACCGCCAGGGCAGGCTCCTGCTATGTCTCATGGTGCCCACCCTTGGAGAAAAGCTTTTTGCCTTTGTGAAAGGAGCTGATAGCACCTGCCAAACTAAAGCAAACACTCTGCTTCAGGCGAGCGGGAGCTGTCAAAGTACTCCCGCCTGCTGGAAGCGGAGGTTTCATGAAGCAATTGCTCCTGCACAGAGGGAGCTGCCTTTCCAGCAGCTCCCTCCCTGCAGCACCAATGCCGGCTCTCGCAGGAGGCAGGAACTTGGCTGGGAACGTGGGGGCCTTGAGGCTCCCACCGGAGCTCCCTGTGAAAAGAGCAGAAAGAGGCAAAATAAAGGTCAGAAGTGAGCAGAAAGAGGCAGAATAAAGGTCAACAATGAGCAGAAAGAGGCAAGATAAAGGTGAGAAATAAGCAGCAAGAGGCAAACTAAAGGTGAGAAATGAGCAGAAAGAGGCAAAAAAAGTGAGAAACAAGCAGAACGAGGCAAAATAGAGGTAAGAAATCAGCAGCAGGAGGCAAATTAAAGGTGAGAAAAAGGCTGAATAAAGGTAATCAGGATGAACAAGAGCCAAAATCAAGGTGAGAAACAAAGAGAAAAAAGGCAGAATAAAGTCAGTAATGAGCAGAAAGAGACAGAATAAAGGTCAACAACAACAAGCAGAAAGATGTGGAATACAGGTCAACAACAATCAGAAAAAGGCAAGATAAAGCTCAGAAACGAGCAGAAAGAGACAAAATAGAGATCAGAAATGAGAAGAAAGAGCAAAATAAAGGTCAGCAATGTGTAGAAAGAGGCAAAATAAAGATCAGAAACAAGCATAACGAGGCCAAATAGAGGTCAGAAACAAGCACTAAGAGACAAATTAGAGGTCACAAACAAGAAGAGAGGCAAAATTGGTCATAAGCAAGCAGCAAGACACAGAATAAAGGTCAGCAACGAGCAGTAAGAGGGAAAAGAGGAAAAATAAACGTCAGCAGCAAGCAGAAAGTAGCAAATTGGAGGCCAGCAACAAGCAGAAAGAGGCACATTAAAGTTCGAAAGCAGAAATAGGCAAAATAAAGGCCAGTAACAAGCAGAAAGAGGCAAAATAGAGAAACAGAATGAGATTAAGAGGTAAAGTACAAGAAACAAACAGAAAGAGGCACAATAGTGGTCAGCAATGAGCACAAACAGGCAAAATAAAGGCCAACAATGAGCAGAAAGAGGCGAAATAGAGATCAGAAATGAACATAAAGAGATCAAATAAAGGTCAGAAAGGGGCAAAATAAAGGTTAGCAACTAGCAGTGAGAGGCAAGACAAAGGAGAGAAACAAGCATAAAGAGGCAAAATAGACGTCAGAAATGAGCAGAAAGAGGCATAATAGAGACCAGGAATGAGCAAAAAGAGGCAAAGCAGATGTCAGAAATGAGCAGCAAGATGCAAAATAGTGGTCAACAAAGAGCAGAAAGAGGCAAAGTAAAGGCCAGCAATGAGCAGAAAAAGGCAAAATAGAGCTCAGAAACAAGCAGAAAGAGGCAAAATAGAGGTCAGTGACACGCAGAAAGATGCAAAATAAAGGTCAGTAATGATTAGAAAGAGGCAAAATAAAGGTCAGCAATAAACAAAAAGGGGCAAGATAAATGCCAGCAGAAAGAGGCAAAATAGAGGTCAGAAACAAGCACAAAGTGGCAAACTAGAGGTCAGAAACAAGCAGAAAGAAGCCAAAATTAATATCAGAAATTGGCATAAGAGCCAAAATAAAGGTCAACAATGAGCAGAGAGAGGCAAAATAAAGGTCAGAAATTAGAAGAAAGAGGCAAAATAATAGTTAGAATTGAGCAGAAAAAGCTGTAAATGAGCAGAGTATGAGCAAATCCCACTCTGCAATTCATGCCCCTACTCACAAAACAACTCAGACTCTCTCATAACCACTCACAGACCCAGTCAGACACTCATTCACCCACTTACAGATGTACTCCTCTCTCACTCACAGATCTACTGAGCAACTTATGTCCCAACTCAAAGGCCCACTCAGTGACTCACACACCCACTCACAGACTGACTCAGAAACTCACGCCCCCACTCACAGACCCACTCAGACACTCCTGCCTCCACTCAGACACCAACTCAGACACTTACAGACCCTCTTACAGTCCCACTTAGACACACACACACCCCCATTCACACACCCAGTGAGACACTCACGCACTCACTCACACACCCACTGAGGCACTCATGCACTCACTAACACACTCACTCTCAAAGATTACAGGCTACAGTTAGGAAATAACATTAAAAATATAGATATTAGTTGAAAAAGCAAAGGTTGCAGGGACGTTATAGTTAGGAAATAGAATTTAAAAAAGCCTTAGAAATTCACCGAAAAAAACAAAGGTTACAGGAAAATTATAGTTAAGATCAGATTTCACTTGTACAAAACCAGTAAAATTCAGCAGTTATAGATACTTTAGCTAACTATAACGTATGCTCCTGCAATGTACTGCTTATGACCTCATGTCTTACATCACTCATGACATGCTCATGTAACATGACTGATGAAATCTTGAATAACTCACAGACTGATACAAACATTCACACAACCTGTCACTCACCCATACATTCACTGAGACACCTAATCACTCACTTATAAAGTCAGTCACACAACCACTGGATTATTCATACAGGTACTCATACACCCACTGATTCACCAATACACTATGGTATATTTATTTAACAGCAAAACACACAAGATGATGAACGGAATGTTGCACAATGGCAAAACATTCACCCCCAGTCACAGATCTGGGTTTAATCTATAGTTATTTTGCTCACCAAGGCACCCCAGTTCAGACATGGCCATATGCAAATCAGTCTTGACCATGTGCCTCATGGGAACAATCCAGCCAGAACTGCCAAGCCATGTCTTCCCTGGACCGGTATCAAGCATCCTAGGACCTTTTTTAAACACTCATCGTCACTGGATGATGCCATGAGTGACGTAATTTGAGATGTCATCAGTGATGTCACTGATCATGTCATGAGTAATGTAATATGTGAAGTCATATGCAGTGCATTGCGAGGGCGTGAGTTATAATTAGCTCAGCTAACTAATAACTGCTGAATTTCACTGGTATTGTACAAATTAAAACATGAGCCTAACTATAACATCCCTATAACCATTGTTCATTTCAATGGATTTCAAAGGTTTTCTTTTTATATTTTTTAATTATAACATCCCAGTAACCTTTAGTTTTTTCAGTGAATTTCTATGTTTTTGTAAAGTAGTAATGGTGTTTGCAAAATGGTGGAGAAAGGGCGCGGGGCTTCTGACCAGCACTCAGGAACCCTGCTGTGTAGGACTTACAGAAAGTACCAGGAGGGCTTCTTGACCCTCAAGGTCCCTCAGCATCCAAGAGGACTTCATTCTCCAGCCAGTAGTGCATCAGGAGACACTTTTGCATAGTGATGGAGAAAGGGGTCGTGGCCTTCGAAGACTTCTTAGCAATCCTGCTGTGTGAATATGTAAGTACATATTTACAGGGCCATGTAAAGCCACCCTGTGTGGCTTTTCCTGGCCTTGCAGATATCGCGTGAGGCAACACAGTGCATGTTGCTGCGTTGCCTCACACTGCGAAGGGGATTCATGCCAGGGGAGTTACAGTGGGTGGTCCCAATTAACACCTGTGGCATTTGACACATTCCCATATTTACAAAGCTCTTTAAACCTCGGATGCACAGAAGCCTATGCCTCCCCGGGGGATGAGTAGTGGAAACACCATGAGGAGAAATAATTTGATTTCTCCTCATTTTGTTATCTTTCTATATATGTGCTGCATTCATCAGCACACATAGAAGGATGAAAGCACCTCCACTGATTGTTTTTGTGCCCAAAAACAATCATTCCCACAATACAGGCACACTTGCATCGTGCATGGATGCCTGCATTGGCGCATGGTAGATATTTGTGCGCCAGCACTGTGGAAGAGGACAGAAATGTGCCATATGTGATAGATATGGTGCACTCCTGACCTTTTCTTTTGACGTAGGGCAGCGTAGCAAGATGGCTTGCAGAGCTGACTTATGCCAAATGTTTGTAAATGAGGCCCTAAGTGCTTTTCAACATTTAAGGTGCATGGTCTGAGACTGGCTGAGGCTCTGGTACACATAGACATATATATGGTTGGTGGGGAAAAGCCAGACATCATCACATGAAAGCACCATACACTATCCTCACTCTATTCTCTCACAGTGTGAAATCACCTACAATTGATATTCCTGGCATGTCTTTTATTGTCAGTTATTTCCTTTTTGTAAGAGGAACTGGACGTTATCCTCAACACCTAACTATAACATCCCTTTAAATTTTGTTTTTTTCAGTAAATATTACACAGTGAGAATATCGCGAAAAAATTGTTTAGTTACACGTAAGTCACACTTTTTATAGGAAGAGCACTTTTATTTGGCTAATAACTTTGGTACCATTTGATAAATCTTCAATGACCCCCCCCCCAAAAAAAAAAAAATCATCCACCATAGCTCTTTGCTGGAATGTTTTGGAATGTGCCGTCAAGTGGGGTCTGAGAAAAATGGGGGGTTCCCAAAGTGGGGTTTTCTCAGGCAGTATGTAGCAATCTACAGAATGACATACAAAAAAAATATATGATCCATGTGTTAAATATCTCTTTAAATAAGTCTGTTTCTGAAAAAACATAAACTCCAGCTTAGAAAAATTTACAGATCCCGGATGTGGCATAGTGCTTGATCAAATAAACCATTGTCCCACACACATGTCACGGTCCCCGCCACATATCTTATCTTCGGGCCCAATGTTGCATGATTCGTATAAACGATCACCAGTCTCCCATGTAGATGTGAACCATTTGTAATCATCTAGTGTTTTGGAGAAATGTTTAATGGCTATGAACCCGGAAGTGCTCTTACCCAACAGGTCTCGGTCACATCTCGCCATGACTTTATCAAGGCTCGTAGTCTGAAAAACAGCTCAACTCATCACAGTGAGCTCACTATCTTTGACAGCTAGCAACAACAATTCACAGTGTCCCATCCGCAACTTACCATTTTCAGTAGCCTAGACACGCCTCCTTTCGCCATTGCGTGTTCTAGAAAGCACATGAGCAGGTAGCCCCTTATGGATAAAAACTGTGAAAGACTAAATGGTGTCTGTGAATCACCTTGGATTACCAGTTGCCATGTTAGGTGTAGGAACACATGTGAAACAGTGACACTGTAATCAAACTGGTTCTTGTTAGTGTGCAAGACTGCTCTCACACTTCTTGTTGATTAATGTAATTCATATATATATGCTATTCCTATTGTCTTTTCAACCCCAACTGATACCCTTGTCATGTGAAAATCTTCAGCTGAGGGATATCTCATAACTACTGTGCTCCGCTCAAAACTATAGAGGTCGGCTAGATCACAGAGTGTTATGTATAATACATTCTAGGAAGTAAACTTTTAGTTAGACAGAGCAATACAACAGTAATCAAAAACTTCATTCAGTGCATGCTCAGTGCTTTTCAGCGTGTTATAACCTCCAGTACTTTTCATCGGAAATCTTCAGCACTGTGGTTCATGGTCATGAAGTGCTTTACTAGAGGGGCCCGCCTACTTTGCATCTCACACAACTCTTATGTTGACAGATCCATTGTTTTACCATTTGTGTTCTTTGACACACATACAGTAAGTTACATGGGCAGTATATGACATAAATCACATTCTTTGTATTATAATTTGAGAATTACCTCATTTTAAATTCTTTGAAATCTACCGCTGATACTGTTGTGTTTGTGGTGTTTGGGTATGCCTGACAGTTGTTACATTTGTAATGTCCTAATAATTCTGGGAGTTCCCATATAGCTCTTAAAGAGTCTTAGACAAGTGTTTGTTTGTGTGCCATAACCACATAATCTCTTATGTTTTGGAGTTCTGGACTTTTTGGTTCCGTCCAGAGGTGTCAGGGATAACACCCGAAGACCCCGGAGTTCTACCTGTCTCGGTGCACAAATAAACAGAAACACGGGCTTCTCGATGGTGGCGTCAAAGACCAAAGGTTTATTACTGCAGGGACACAGAAGTCACAGAAACTACACATGGGCAGTGTCTAGGAGCCTGTTCGAATTGTACAACGAGGGTTGCTCCTTATATATTGAATATTGGGCTTCAGGCAAAATTCTTTACATGTTAGCACGTTCCAAAACCTTTGTATCTTAAACAATAAATATTTGGCGTTGCACAGGAATCGTCAGCAATATCTGATGTCAAAACATTACGAACGAGGGGTTCCCACTATTCCATCATAATCCCATGTCAACTTTTCATTCAAGACCCAACCGCCTCATTGTAAATTTCGTTACCTCCCCCTAATAAAGGCCCAGAAGGAAAGGCGCAGAGCCAGGTGCAGAAGATAGAAAAGTAGGATAAGAGATGTTTGTGGGTCGTAAATGGGCAAGGCTACCAGATTCGGCTGCCTAATCATGATCAGGCCAACGAACACGAGAACCAGTATAGCAGGACTGGCCTCAGGCAGTGGAGGCAACTTCTGTCGAGTCATGCGGCCATGGCGTGTTCTGTTCTAAGGTGCACGTGTCGCTAGCAAGGTGAATCTCCGGCTAAAGCCTACGTGTCCTTAGGTGCTAGAGGTCACTGCGTGTCCATTGTCTACGTGAGGGCAAGAAACACAAAATGGCTTCCGTGATCTAAGATGGATGCCATGGGTAGATCAGAAATGTGTTCATAACAGGAGTGCTCTTGCTCGTAGCATAGCGAAAACACCAGGATATGCTAAATGGATCATTTGCGGTTCACTGATACCAAAATTATGTATTTACGACAATGTTGAAAACACGGGTTCAAATTGTCACGGAACCTCAGACCCTCCTTTTGCCCTTACGTAGGCAATTACTCTATGTCCGAGTCTATCTCTATGCTCATCAGGTCAGTGACATGTTGTTGCATCATCATTCTTTCTCGCGCCTTTTCTCCAAACGCAGGTGGTTTTCTGAAACATGTTGCAGCACAAAGACTACACAAAGCGGGACCACACTGGATAATCAGGCAGCATGAGAACAGAAATACTAGGATGACACCAATGACCATCAGAACCTTCCATCCCCACGCTGATACCAGAGTCCAAAACCACTCCATGAAGGACCAGTTTCCCTTGTCTACGTGTATAGAGTCGGAAATCTTGTGTAGCTTAGAGATCGCTTCATAGACGGTTGGAGCATTATTGGGAATAAAAACACAGCAGCTCGATTGGATCATTCTGCATACCCCACCTCGATCTGCAAGTATTACATCTAGAACCATACGGTTCTGCAACGTCATGAGACGATCCGCCTGAAGCTCAGCTGTCAAGTTACTAAGGGCACCAGCAGTTTCTGTAATAGTAGATTCAACTACCCGTGTTAGCTGACGTAGATTTCTACTATTGGCCATAGGCCCCCAAAACGGAAGGAAACCTTTGAAGAAGTCTCCAGCTTCCTGACCAGCGGTATCTTCCTTGCTGAAGACACCTCTTGCTACTCTGGTCTTGTGATAATCTGAAGAAGCAGTCTATGTCGGAGGCAACAATCGAGCAATATAACACGAACCTGAGAAGTCAGCAGACAGCCATGTATACGCTCTGTCTTGACAGATGAAGTAAGTACCCCTAGCAGTAAGGAAGGCAGGGGAAGAGTTAGACGGAAACACGTAAGTCTCAACGCACTCACTCCTCCCTAGCTGAGCTCTCGGATTTCTCCCATTTCCTTGCAAACAGACCTGACCTCGGTGAGGCACGACCCAGACTGGAGTGGAGCTTTTACGCTTGCTTTCTCCCAAACTAAGGCGATACTCTGTAGAGTTCCAACTCAAATATACCCGTAATTCATCTCTAGGGTAAGATAGAGTATTATTGACGTCTTTAATTATGTCAATAATTCCCTGGACTAAAGCTTTGTTGGCTGAGTTGTATTTAGTGGAACGTGGTGGACGCGGAGGATAGGTCTCAAGGGCATAGGCAAAAATGGTCTGAAAGGCCTGAAATTATCCATTATAGCTAAAAGGCAAGACTAGATAGGGAATGCCTTTATCCATAGTGTGGGGTATCAAGCCACACACCCAGCAGTCTGTAGTATTAACTACCAGTTGGTGTTGATGCAAGAGCTGTACAAATGTATTGTTAATAAATTCTGAGCGTCGAGCTTGTTCGTGTTCAGGAAACGAGTGAAAAGAATGCATAAAAGAAACAGTAGAAGTAGCAAGATCAAGGGGAGGTACTGTAGTTACCGGCATAAAAATCAAATGCACACCAAAGACGATTCCACCCACTAACGTTATCAAAACAATTAAAAACGTAACTGCACATTGCATTAGAAAGCATTTGCTGTGAAGTATTCTGTACAGTCTATTTCTGCGAACATAAATTACATTCTGTCGTTGCAGCTCAGGAAGCTCCATCTTCTACAATCCGCTCGCGACCACTGATGATGTGTACGTAGATGAAAATGCCTCTATCAGCCCTGGGAGTTCCCAGAACTAACAGAAAGATCGACCTTGTGTCTGACCCCCGCAGATTCAACTAGGCACACAGCCACGACCCTACGGCTACCCAGACGGCAAGGCAATTTTTAAAACAACAAAACAATAGCAAACTTCCTGGCTGGAGGCAATGTATCAAAAAATTCAAATGTGAAAGTAGGCAGTTTCCTGCTTTATTTGTCCATATTGCGAGATCGTAAATTGTATCTCAGTTTTGCAGGAGCTGTCTGATCTGGAAACAATGTATTTTCAGCCGACGTTGCAATGTTCACGTTCGCAGATGGCAAATGTTCTTTTGATGCAGATGGCAAATGTTCAGGGTTCAAAAGAGCAGTTTCAGGAGGAGAGCCAGAGTTTGATGTATCTGTGATCAGTTCTGCATCGCTGAAAGGAATGAAACTGGGTATTTGTTCTGCTTCAGAGGCACCGATTCCTTTCTTCACCCAGTTGTCGTAAGGAAGTGGCAGGGGCACACGTTTGACGTGTGTCGTGTGCATCCAATTCTTCCGTCCGGCCACACGAATAGCAGTTCTCGTTGTCAATAACACCTGGAAGGGGCCAATGAATCTGGGCTGAAGATTTTTCGTTCTTGCAAAATTTCTAATGACGACTTGATCCCCAGGTTTCAGCTGATGACCTGGACTCTCCGGTGGCTTTGGCAATGCATCGAAAACCTGTTGGTGAATAAGGCTCAATTTAGCAGTCAAGTCGAAAAGGTAATCAATTAACATTGGATATTCCAGCTGTCTAAATTCTTTTGGCCTAGGCACCCCCCAAACATTGGCGGGACGACCAAAAACTATTTCGTATGGACTAAGCCCTACTCTAGAATGTATAGTTGCTCTCGTTGATAACAAAGCCAAGGGTAGTGCATCTGGCCAGGACAAACCTGTGGATGCCTGTATTTTAGCGAGTTTCAGCTTGAGGGTGCCATTGTAACCCTCAACTAAACCAGCAGACTGGGGATGGTTCGCACTGTGGAACTTTTGTTTAATCCCTAAACCGACACACACACTCTGCATAACTTTCCCTACGAACTCACTTCCGTTATCTGACCATACAATCCGTGGCATGCCATACCTAGGGAAGTATTCCTTGAGAAGAATTTTGGCAGTGGACAAAGCAGTATTGTCCTTCAGTGGATATGCTTCGATCCATCTGGAGAAAGCACAAACTACCACTAGGACGTACTTTAGATTGTTGCAACGATCCATGTGAATGAAGTCTAACTGAATCACTTCAAAGGGGCAAGAAGGAGGAGCGAAGTGACCTGCAGGTGTGGGGATTCCCTTGCCGGGATTATGCATCAGGCATACCATACAATTTCTCACCACTCTCTCTGCACACTTACTAATCCCATCATTCTTCCAGACTGAAGCCAACATCTTACAAATCCCTTTAGAACTGATATGCGCTGCTCCATGTGCCATCGTTACTACTGCAAGCACATACGCATCAGGCAACATCCAACGCTGCTGTTCCGACAAGTCAATCCAACACCCATTCGAGTCCAATTTACCCGTGCTCTCTTTCCATGCAAGCTTTTCCTCCTCAGTCGCCTCTTTCTGAATTTCTTTCACGCTTTCCACTGTGTCCTCACACATTCCAGACTCAGAAATCCATCTTGCAGATGTTGCAACATACATTCTACTCATCATATTTCTAGCTGTCTGTTTAGCAGTCTCGTCAGCAAAAGCATTCCCACGACCAACATCATCCGTGATTGCTTTATGAGCGCTGCACTTCACAACCGCAACTTCAGTCGGCAAGGTTAGAGATTCCAACAAGTCATTAACTAGCTGACCATGTTGGATCTTAGTCCCATGGGACGTAATGAAACCTCTCTCTTTCCACAAACGGCCAAAACTATGGGCCACGCCGAACGCGTACTGACTATCTGTGAACACATTCACTCTCTTTCCCTTAGCTAAAACACACGCTCTCGTTAGCGCAATTAATTCCGCAGCTTGGGCAGAATTCTGACTCACTCTTGCAGTCTCCACAATCGTACTCAAAGTCGTTACTGCATAGGCAGCAGTTACATCACCATTCTCCAATTTAAAACAAGACCCATCAACATACAACGTGCCATCCGGATCTGACAACGGAGTGTCTTTAAGATCAATTCGTCCTTTTGTCTCTTCCTCGGTTCTAAAGCAACAGTCATGTGGTTCGGAATCACTCGACTTTTGACTAGTCGGCAACAATGTTGCTGGATTCAATACATTGCATCTTTTGATCTGAATATGACTCGCTAGCAGTGTCAGCTCATAGCCAGATAATCTAGCACTGGTAAGGTGTTGTGTCTTAGTTCAGTTCATGAGTGTGTCCACAGCATGAGGAACCATAACCACTAGCATGTTGTTCCTGACCAAACCAGCAGATTGTCGAATGGAAGCCGCAGCTGCCGCTGTAGCTCTCAAACAACTAGGCAACGCTCTAGCTACCGGATCTAATATTGATGAAAAATACGCACAAGGGCGTTGTTTATCACCAAATTTCTGTGTCAGAACACTCAACGCGCAACCTTCTCTCTCGTGAACATAGAGCGTAAATGGCAAAAATTTGGGATCCACTGCCTACAGTATGAGGTAATACCTAAAAAGGCACGTACTTCTCTCTGTGTGCTAGGAACATTCATCTGTGTAATTGCTTTTATTCTCTCTGGGGTCAACTTCCTTCCCTCCTTTGACAAGAGATGACCTAGGTAGGTCACTTCTTGGCAACAATATTGCATTTTCGAAGGTGACACCCTGTGATTCAAATTAGACAAATGATGCAATAACGAAATTGTAGCTGTTTTGCAAGTTTCCTTGTCATCGGCAGCTACTAGAAGATCATCTACATACTGCACTAAAGCAGAACCAGGAGGAAGTACCAAGGAATCTAACTGACTTTTTAATGCCTGACTGTAAATGGACGGACTCTCACAATACCCTTGTGGAGCACGTTTAAACCTGAAGCTTCGACCTCCTAAAGAGAAGCCGAAAATATCCCTGCTTTCCTCGGCTATCGGAATGCTGAAAAAGGCATTCTTCAAGTCGATAACTGAAAACCATGTGGCTGTAGCAGGAATCAACGTTAACAATGCAGTTATGTCTGGAACTACAGGGAACTGTGGAATCACAATCTTGTTAACCTCCCTAAGATCTATGACAAACCTATATACTGGAGGCTTTGAAGGATCTGTACGTTTCAGAATTGGCAAGACAGGACTGTTACAGACATTCCCTCTAGTTTCTTCTACTACACCTTTCTCGATCAAATCTTGCACAATTAATAAAAGTGCGCGTTCACCTTCACTAGAGATTCTGTATTGTGGAATTCGTGGAAATTTTACATTCGCTTTCAAAGTAACTACATATGGTGGGATTTCTAAAAGACCTACATCATTAGGACCAGTCGCCCAAAGAGTATCAGGGAGAGAACGCAGCTCTGGTGGGAGCGCATCCATCGACAAGTACATTGGAGAGGTGATTCTTTTACCCAACGTAAGCTGTACTCCTTCCGGAGAACAGTACAATGTCGCATATAGGCGTTTTAACAAGTCTAAACCAAGCAGATTTTCATTACAACCTGTCGTCAAAATCAATGGAGCTTTCAATTGACGGGGTCCGACAGAAATAGACAAAGGACCAGATACGGGGTTGTAAACAGGGGCGCCTGAAAAACCTACTGAAACATTTGTTAAGCCAGACAAAGGTGCGCCAGGGAGTTTCTCATGTATGATAGAACTTTTTGCTGCACCAGTATCCAACAGAAACGGTTCGACTACACCTGATGCTGCTACTGCGACATAAGGCCCACTCTGATCTACTGGAACTGATACTACTCCCTCTCTTTGTCCTTGGCTGTCCTAGTACTCTTTTTGCTGAAACCCTTCATCAGTTTCACAATAGTCTTCAACATGATACTGCTGAGATCTATTTTGCTGAGCAGACTGACTATTTCGCTGATCAAAATGGTTAGAAGGGCGATCGTTCGTTTGTGGAGGCATAGCACCTCGTCCTCGACCCCTAGAATTTTGCATATAACCACCACGACCTCTCTGAGCTGCCGCAGCATTATTCTGCGCTAAGACTGGACACTCACTCTTATAATGGCCTTCCTTCTTACAGTATGCACACTGGTTCCACTGGTATTGTGGTCTCTGAGAACCATAATCTGTCCTTTGATATGAACCTTGCTGCGTGTTAGTCTGATTCGTGCGAGACGGATATGCTTGCTGTAAAAGGACTTTAGTTTTTAAATCTTTTGTCTTCTTCTCTGATTTTTCCTTCTCCTCTTTATCCCTATTTTCATAGTACTGGGCAGTCGCAAGTATTTGCGCAGTCGTAGAGACAGCCCACGCACTCTCGGAATCTTTCAATTTATTACTAAGTTCGGGCAACAAATTGTGTACAAATTTATCAACGAATAGTCTCTGTCCTCCTTCTGTGCTCATATCCTGACCACTATGATCCACAAAAGTCTCTTCGAACCTTGTGAAAAAGTCGGAAACACTTTCGTCCTTCTTTTGCCTGCATGCGGACAACTTGTCCCAGTTAACGCGCAATGCCGGCATCAGAGTCTTCATTAATTCAATTATTCTACCGGGTAAATTAGCAATTAGAGGTTCGGGTTTGGAACCACCTATTTGCTGACCATCCGCTGCAATTATAGCTGCCCAATCACCACCTAGGGCAACTGGATGATTCTCTTTACGAATTTTAGCCCAAATTGGTTGCGGAACTACATTCCCAAATAACATGTCAATGTACGCTAGATTCAGCACACACGCCTCAACTGTCTGTGCTAACTCCTTGTAATATCCGGCTGGATTTTTACGCGGATCAGGCAAGGCCTGCTTTACTGCTAATACTTCAGCTCGCTTCCACGGAATGTGTATCCACACTCTCTGGAATTGGGCCGGAGCGGCAACAATACCATTCGGTACATCAGCTTGCACAGCTTCGCGCCAAATTGGAGGAACCTCCCTCATTGGATATTGGCGATTCTGCTTCGTACTACGTTTTTCTAACTCCCTCGGTGAACGAAGGGATGGGTCATTCCTATAACTTAAAATCAGTTCCATCGCTTCTTTTATATTTTGACCAATTATCATACCTGCAGCAAACTCTTTCTGAACATTAATTAATTCTTCTAGATTTGATTCAGAGTCATCCTCTTCCAATTCCTTACGTAAAAGGAAGCACATTTCATCGAACACATATCGTTGTGTCGGTTCTTTCCATTGCATAAATGTATCTAATACATCTCTAG
Source organism: Lissotriton helveticus (assembly GCF_964261635.1). NCBI lineage: Eukaryota > Metazoa > Chordata > Amphibia > Caudata > Salamandridae > Lissotriton > Lissotriton helveticus. The sequence goes on along the minus strand of NC_136058.1, from coordinate 199,524,250 downwards.
TACTATATCTTCCACTTTTTAAAATCCATCTAAGAGCTGTGGAATCTAATATTCCTCGTTCTTCAGTACTGGGAAGCTGACTACGTCTCTGCACAAAATCAGAGGTAGGAGTCTTAATCAGAGTTTTATAGAAGGGAGATAGAATATTAGAGACAGAATCAGTGATTCTCCAACGAACAGAAAGCGGAGTCATAACACTAGCAGACGCAGAGAATAAAGTAGCAGTTGGGACAGATAGAACAGGATCAGTAGGAGTAGCGGGCAAAGTAGCCTGTGAACTAGCAGGTGTAAGCGATACAGGTATAGGTAAAGAAGCCGGCAACCCTGGAAGAGGGGGTGCCGAAGGAACATTAATATTGACCACAGGAGGTACAGGAGCTTGATTCAGGGGAGCAGGAGCACCAGGTTGCCCAGCAACCGGTAATTGAACATTCGGTAAAGGTGGAGCCGTAGCACCCTGTGCATACGGTGGGGGTGACCGTAACAAGTAAGACAACAGAGGATCGTTTTCAGGGTCCTCTACTATCTTAGCTGTACTTGATGGCAAAGCAGGATAGCACTTGTCTATCGCTAAATTACGCTCTCTGTTGGCCACCTCCATTGCTTTCTCAGACTCGTTGAGTTGCAGCTGCTTAGCAGACTGTTCTAAAGTCAACTCTTGCTCTTTCTGTTCTTTCTTCAACTTTTTAATTTCTCTCTGTTTAGATTCTTTTCGCCAATAACGAAGAGAATCAAACATTGCCGGCCGGGTTTTCTTCTTGAACAATTTCGTTTCTAAATTATCAAGAACTTGGGGTTCAAAACTACCATGCAGTGGCCAACTAAGGACACCGTCTTTCTGCGTATATCGGACCCATACCTCATTATAAGATATAGGACCCACTCCAAACTTACAATACAGATCATAAAGAGGAGTCCCAATCGGAGGAACCAGACATGAGTCCTCCAACCGGGAATCACTGTTGCAACCAAAGCACGACAACATACAATTTTTCCGACTTACCATTTTATAACCCGGAACACAGAACAAACAAACACACGGACAAAGGTGCGCACTCGGACCAAGAACTTAGGCCTACCAAAGCGAACAAATGTATCGATACCCAAACTAAACCAAATGATTATCGTGACTAGAACAACCAGTGATAATCTTACGAAACCAAACCAAACCAAGAACTGAAAAGGGATTTAATCCTAACAGGAACAACCCTTACGAAGTAACCAACTAGCAACCACTTGATACTTAACTGAGGCACTGAAGACGTCACCAAGGAGAAACCCGTCTCGTCTCGCCGTACTAAGGACTGCACCTCGGGTCCAAGACAGGGCGACGGTCAAGGCAACGGACCACTGCAGCCGTCTGAACGGGAACCCTCGTGGAAGAGAACGTCGGGCCACTTTTGCGATATGCCGGGATCGATGAAGTGGGGCGCCTCCCTCAGGAATCTTCACACGAAGCTTCTCGAACTCTTCAGGCTTTTGGACCGGTACCGAATGACGTCGCCCCACGTTGGGCACCAATTGGAGTTCTGGACTTTTTGGTTCCGTCCAGAGGTGTCAGGGATAACACCCGAAGACCCCGGAGTTCTACCTGTCTCGGTGCACAAATAAACAGAAACACGGGCTTCTCGATGGTGGCGTCAAAGACCAAAGGTTTATTACTGCAGGGACACAGAAGTCACAGAAACTACACATGGGCAGTGTCTAGGAGCCTGTTCGAATTGTACAACGAGGGTTGCTCCTTATATATTGAATATTGGGCTTCAGGCAAAATTCTTTACATGTTAGCACGTTCCAAAACCTTTGTATCTTAAACAATAAATATTTGGCGTTGCACAGGAATCGTCAGCAATATCTGATGTCAAAACATTACGAACAAGCGGTTCCCACTATTCCATCATAATCCCATGTCAACTTTTCATTCAAGACCCGGACCGCCTCATTGTAAATTTCGTTACCTCCCCCTAATAAAGGCCCAGAAGGAAAGGCGCAGAGCCAGGTGCAGAAGATAGAAAAGTAGGATAAGAGATGTTTGTGGGTCGTAAATGGGCAAGGCTACCAGATTCGGCTGCCTAATCATGATCAGGCCAACGAACACGAGAACCAGTATAGCAGGACTGGCCTCAGGCAGTGGAGGCAACTTCTGTCGAGTCATGCGGCCATGGCGTGTTCTGTTCTAAGGTGCACGTGTCGCTAGCAAGGTGAATCTCCGGCTAAAGCCTACGTGTCCTTAGGTGCTAGAGGTCACTGCGTGTCCATTGTCTACGTGAGGGCAAGAAACACAAAATGGCTTCCGTGATCTAAGATGGATGCCATGGGTAGATCAGAAATGTGTTCATAACAGGAGTGCTCTTGCTCGTAGCATAGCGAAAACACCAGGATATGCTAAATGGATCATTTGCGGTTCACTGATACCAAAATTATGTATTTACGACAATGTTGAAAACACGGGTTCAAATTGTCACGGAACCTCAGTTTCTATTGCGTTTGAAAGCAAATCGAGGCAGTAGATTACTAACTTCCTCTACTAGATACAAATGTTTCTTCAGGAACTTCTTTATCTGTTTACTCATAGAGTTGAATATACTAACCATTACAAACAGTTTATTGTTCTGTTCTTCTCTATGTCTGGGTGTCAGAAGGGATTCTCTTGGGCAATACCGTGCTTGTTTGCGGTTCCTGCTTTCCATTTGTTTGGGATAGCCTTTTTCAATCAGTTTTCTCTTCAAACCTTCTCCTTCTTTAAAAGTCATTTCTACTGGAGCAACTTCTACGTATCCTCAAGAACTGTCCATAGGGGAGATTGTCCCTGAGTGCTCGAGGGTGGTGACTATCGTATCGAAGTAGAGAATTGATGTCTGTTGGCTTCTCATATAGCGTGGCATATAGTCTCCCTTCCCTATGCTTTACAAGAAGGTTCAGCTATTGTATTGAGTCTCCGCTATGATTTGATGTAAACCTTCGGTCAGGACTCTGGACATTAAACCATCTCCCAATTTCCTTAACTTGTTATTCAGAGCCATGCCAGATGATGAACACGTCATCTATCTTTTCCAGGATCTTATTTTGAGGGACCCATCATAGGCAAGACATTTTTGGGGGCATACGAAGATCCACAACAATGCTTACCGTGGCCCCTGTGTAAATTTACAGTGGATCTGCGGATCCAGAGTCCAATAAAGAAAAAATACACCCACTCAGAGACCCACTTGCACACTCAATTTCACTCTTGCTTAAAGCATAGACTCAACTACAAGGGATTGCGGCTCCAAGCACTAAATCTATACGGCAGTCATAGCCTCATTGTAAAGGCAATTCACATGCCTTTTCCTTCTCAAAACATTTTATAGGTGTCATAGCATTCTGGTAATTAGGTTGCACTGCACATTTGCAGATTCACACAGCTATGAGTCAAGAGTTTTGCTGCCCCTTTTTCTGGTGAAGTCTGTTGAGAATCTCCCAGGAGTTAGTGTTGTGTACAAAAGCTGGAGTTTAAATCTATAGAACGTGTGACCCAATTCACTGAGTGGTCGCAAAGGGTAAGCCAATAAGAATAAGAGTAAAATGCAGAGCATCAATGAGATAAAATTGTTTCCGCTAAACTTGTGTAGTTCCAATAGTCATGGTTAACTCTGCGGTATGAAACCATATTGGGGCTGATGTTAAAGTGGAGCTGTCCACAGATTTGAGAGGCTCTGGACTTTTTATTATAGCGGGATTCCAATTGTTTTGGAAAAGGCTTTGTCAACAAAATTCCCTGTGACTCCAGAATCTAGTAGTGCAGGTACCTTGTCTTGCTTGCTGTTAGGCAGTAGAAGAACCACTAGGACATTGAGGTGCACCACGGAGTTCTGAAGAGTATTAGCTAAATAAGCTGAGGTCACAGTGGACTCTACTCTCGGATACAGGACTTCCAACATGCCCCAAAGCTTTAATTTCTCAGCTCCGCCTCTTTCTCAAGATAATCTGTTGTCACTACTGACTGGTTTTCTGTTACTGTTTTTGGGTGTAACACCTTACCTCTATTCTACAATCCTTTATAAAATGGCCACAGCAACCACAGTAAATACATAGTTAAAGCTTTCCCCGCCTCTCTCTTTCCTTAGAGGATAATGGGCCAAAGATACCGCCCACCTGCATTGGTGTGATCCCTTTTGTCTTGAGTCTTCTGTAAAAGTTATGCTTGGTCACACAATTTGCACATGTGAATAGTTTTTTGTTTTAGAATGTTTTCTCTTATGGTCTAATTGTACAGTAACTTCAATGAATTCCTCACAACCTGTGGGGAGTTTTACTACTTGGGCCAGCACATTCTTCAAATCTCCACAAAGATCTTGATAAAATAAGTATGCTCTTTTTCCCTTAGGCCACCACCAATCGATTGAAAGTGGTGATGTCAGAGAGTATGTCTTGTGATCCCTATCATAAGGTTAATTGTTATCCAAAGATAAGAGTGCGCCTTCCTATCGAAGAGTAATAGCATTTCTATTCAAGAGGTGATGAAACTGTATAGATTCGGGTAATTTTTCTTAATCAGAGGGATTGACCAGTTAGCTGTATAACCACCTAAATAAGACAATACAAAGGCAGTCATCAGAGAATGCTATTGGTTTCAAAGGAAATGTAAATTGCATTTAGTAATGAATATTGTGTATTTTTTGGGTCCCCATAAAAGCGCTCAGGTGGAGCTAACGTGATTTGGGGTGGTTGTACTACGTGAAAGGCTGGGGCCTGGTATTCAGGAGCATTTGCACTAGCAGGAGTCGACTAGGCTGGAGAAGGAATTGTTGAACTACCCGACCTAGGGAGTGGTGGAGGCAGTGTCCATGGGCATAGTGGAGTCCCTTAACCAGACTCCCTTTCTTTTTCCCTTTTGTAGTAAAACCAGCCACCTCCCTGCTGACTGAACCCAACTAATTGCACAACTCCTGATTCTCTAATCTAGAGACCAGAACTTCCCCCTGTAGTGCTGTGACCTTGTCTAAAATAGACCCTAAGAATTTTGCGTTGTCAATTGCTCAGGCTGGTTTGATAAAAATGTGGGCTCTGCAATCTGTCAAGTCTAGTCAAAAGAAAGGCTCAAAGAAGCACTAACCTGATGTCATCGAACCCAGCAGGAGCGATGTCAAGATGTGTGTCTGCAAAATCCTGACTGCAACATCCCAAGTGAGCTCTTAACAAGCTAGCTTAGAGACCGCACTGAGGGGAAAGGAGGAAAAAAAACAGGAACAGAGGGGAAGAGACTCTGTATGGGCATTTGATTCGGAAACTGCTCCATCTGTCTGGCCTCTGGGATTTCACCTCCTCCCAAGGAACATGTGACCTAAAAAGCTACATGCTGGAAAGAAAGCACTTTGGGCGTATTTCTAAGCCCCTATTACCACAGGAACGTCACTTTGTATGATGTTCCTGTGGCGATTAGCCCTTTGCCTTCAATACAAGGTGGTGTCAAGCCACTTCACATGGCGTAATGCTGCCTTGTAAATAAGGCCCCCTTTTGCACTACACTTAGCGGGACAGGGGCATGCAATGGGCGTTGTCGTAGGTGTTTACAAAGGTTGCATAAATAGGAGGCAGCGCCAAAATTAAGACCAGGGAAAATCTGGTCTTAACATGGCAAAACGAGAAATGGTAAATTTTTCCTAATTTTTGCTGTTTCTATGTGTGCTGCATTGTGCAGGACACATAGAAACAGCAAACTGCCATGAATTATTGTTTATGTGCAGGAAGGTGTCCCTTCTGGCACATAATCATTAAAAAAATGACGATTTGCAACTTCTATGTGTGCTGCATAATACAGCACACATAGAAATTTCAAATTGGCATTCTGGATTGTTTATGTGCGGGAACGAACATGTTCCTGCACATACACAATAGTTACCCACACAGGCACCCTTGCACCCTGGGGCAAGTGTGTCTACGTTGGCACTAGGCAGCTAGATTTAGTGCCACGCTGGGGGAAAGGCAGGAGTGAGCTGCATTCCTGTGAATATGGTGCATCCCTGCTTTTTCACAATGGCAAAGCGTAGTGTTAGCAATTTTTGCTAATGCCAAACTTTGCAATTCTGTTGTAAATATGCCCATAGATATTTAAGCAGGATATAGTCCTTTTTAATGTGTTTCTTTCTTGCCTTAGTTAAGTGAGAATGAGTGTTGAGTGAATATACAGCTGGCATTGCTTGTTGAATAGCTCAATCTAGTGTGAAAACACCTGAGGTATTTGCCAAAGTCGTTTATGCCCAAAGTCTTTTTATGCCCACAATAAAATCAATTCTAGGAATCTTGGGGGGGGAATTTACTAAGATTTTGTGCCGTGTGTGCATCACAAAAGTGATGCAAACCAATGCAAAATCTTTTTTTTACTAGTTTACTTTTGAGCGCTGAAAATACCGTAAAAGTAATGTGGAGCAGCGCATTTAGCTGCTTCACATTACTTTACGCCATGGGGGCATAACGAGGGTGGTGCATGGCCATTTCCATTTCCATTTCTGTTTTGGGGGAACAGAAAATAACAAAAAGAGCGCAAAGACAAGAACCAACCTAGTTAAAAGACTTAGCGAATAGGTGGGCTTTGAGTTTCTTCCGGAATCGAGGGTAATGAGTTAGAGATCTAAGCTCTAGAGGCAAGGAATTCCACATGACTGGGGCAAGGGTCGCGAACTTTGATCCTCCCCATTTCTTCCTCCGGAAACGGGGGACTACTAACAAAGATTGTGAGGATGATCGTAGATCCCTAGTTGGAACATACGGAACGATCTCAGAAGTGATGAAAGCCGGAGTCGCGCCCAGTCGTGCTTGAAAGGTGATAGAAGCGAGCTTAAACTGGACGTGTTCACGGACAGGGAGCCAGTGCAAGGATTTGAGAAGGGGTGTTACGTGATGAGATTTTGGGAGATTGAACACCAACCGTGCCGCCTGGTTCTGGATCAGCTGCAAGCGTTTTAGACAATATGCAGGAATACCTGCATACAGGGCGTTGCCATAATCCAGGCGGGAAATGACCATCGCCAGGATGATCAGTTTCAAGGCATCAAAAGAGAAAAAACGGGATACCTTGCGGATGGTGCGTAGTGACAAAAAGGAAGAGGACACCACAGAACTAACCTGGGAGTGAAGAGTGAGCTGGGAATTGAGTTTAATACCTAAAGTTTTGACTGAGGTAGAAGGGGCCGGGGGAGAACCTAGGGAAGGGGGCCAAAAAAGAGAAGACCAGGGACTGGAGCAACCACCCGTCAACACCAACTCGGGCTTATCTGGGTTAAGTTTCAGGTGGTTGTAATTCATCCAGTCCCGGATAAAAATCATAATGGACTGAAAGTTTGAAATGGAAGCAGAAGAAGAAGACAGGTTGAAAACAAGTTGGAGGTCATCCGCATAATTGTACACGCTGACCTCCATTTGCTGTAACGAAAAAATAAGGGGGGCGATGTAAAGGTTAAACAGAAGGGGTGAGAGGGAAGAGCCTTGGGGGACCCCGCATTGAACTTTCCGGAAGTGTGCAGAAAAATCACCCAGGCGAACCGCCTGGGTGCGGTCCCTCAGGAAGGAGGACAACCATACCAGGGCGGTACCTCCGATCCCCGCCACCCGATACGGGAGAGTAAGATGGCATGATCAACCGTGTCAAAGGCGGCTGAGAGATCGAGGAGTACTAAAGCTTGGGCCTGGTTGGTATCCGTTCCCTCCCTGAGGTTATCAAGGACCGAAATAACTACGGACTCCGTAGAGTGTGCGGGGCGGAAGCCGGCCTGGCGGGGAGCCAGAACCCCATACTCCTCCACAAACGGGCTCAAAGACTTGGTGACATGGCGTTTGAGCTCCTTAGCCAGAAATGGTAGGAGAGAGATGGGGCGGTAATTGGCGGGGACCGAGGGGTCTGCGCCAGGCTTCTTTAAAATGGGGACGATAACAGCTGCCTTCAGCGAGTTGGGTACAACTCCCTGGGAAAGAGAACTGTTAAGGAAATGAAGAGGGGGTCTGGACAAGTTGTGTAAATATGGCGAAGAATGTGGGCGGGGCAAATATCCAGTGGGGAGCCGGACTTGACCAAAGGAATAATCGAGGTCAAAAATTCCTTAGTGAAGAGGGGAAGGGCATCAAGATGCCCCTTAGGTGGGGGACACTGCGGATCAACGAAAGTCGGGGAGGGTAAGGGAATGTTGGCTTTAATAGTTGCGATCTTCTCAATAAAAAAATTATTTAGGGAGTGACAAAGGTCCTGGGAGGGGGAGGGCTTAAGAGATGTCCTGTCAGAGAATGCCAAGTTGTGGACTATCGAGAAGATTTCCCTCGGCTGATTCTCAGCTGTGAGAATTTTAGAGGAGAAATAGGTCGTTTTTGCCACCAAGATGGCCTTTTTATATTGGGCCAGGAGAGCGGTAAACTCAGATTTAAGTATGGGGCAATATTTCCTCCTCCAGGCACGCTCGGCTCGGCGCACCGCCAGTTTGGTGGTTTTAAGATCATCGCTGAACCACAAGTTGGCATCCTTCTCACGCTTTGATGTCACCCGCTTCAGCGGGGTAATGGAATCACAGCCTGAGAGGAGCCAGTGTTCGATAGCAGAGGCCTGGGAAAGAGTGGATAGACCTTGTAGGGTAGGATAGGAAGAGGTTAATAATACGGATAAATTATCCGGATCCACTCGGCTCCATGAGCGGACCCAAACATTCTTTGGGTGCGGGGGCCTAGCAGTAGAGTTGATGGGGAGGGTAAACGAAATCAAGTGATGGTCAGACCAGGTGCAGGGAAAGATGGACAGGGAGCCTACCGGGCAGTTCAGGGACCAGATCTGATCTAAGATGTGTCCTTTGACATGAGTGGGAAAATGAACGTGCGGCACAAAATTAAGAGATGAAGGGTATCTGAGAACTGTTTAGAAGATGGACATTCCGCTGGGTCTGAAGGCCAGAAGTTAAAGTCTCCCAATAATAAAATGGAAGAGTTATTAACCGTGAGTGTGGCAAGTATCTCTTGAAAATCGGAGAGGAAAAGTAAAGGTGACTGAGGAGGTCGGTAAGTGAGAAAGCAGGTAAGAGGGGGAGTGGTCGATGTAGTTCTAATGACAAGGTACTCTGTCGTGGCGATATCTGGCAAGGATAGAAGTTGGAAAGGGAGGTCGGTTCGGGTAATAACTGCCACGCCGCCCCCGGTCCTGCCGGTGGAACAGTCAGCTCGTAACGCATAGTAAGGAGCGGGGAGAGTGGCCAATAGGGTAGGGAGAGAATCATCACTAAACCAAGTCTCGGTTAGGAAAAGAAGATCAGGAGCGTGAAGATCCAACAGCACCGACAATTCGTGTGAATGGGCCACTGCTGAACGGGTATTAAGATAGTAGGCCGAGAGGGTCCTAGGAGCGCCTGAGCTGGCTTCCTCTCTGGAAAACTGGAGGGGAGTGGGGGGAACGAGTGGGCGGGGAAGCGAAGAAACAGGGGATAGATCTAGTGAAGATATGGTGGTACAAATAGAGGCGGGCAGAGGCCACGGGCCATGAAGAGAACGGAGTTGGGAAGAAGTGTAAGTGATGATTTGGGCAGAGTGACGAGCCCCTAGCCCCGGTCGGTCGCGGACGGGCGCAGACGGGCTTGCCTTAGGCGTGCCTTCGGCGCGCAATCGTCGCGCCCGCTGCGCCCGTCCGCTGCGCTTCCGGCCAATGCACATGATTTTATAGAAGCATTGAGGGCAGTGGGGGGAAGAAAGGGGGGGTGTGGCCAGCGAAGTGGGCAGGGCTAAGTCCCTCGCTGGGGATGGCGGCCGAGAGGAAGGATTCCCCGTGACAGCGTCAAAATCGGCTGTTCGGGGGTTTAGAGGTTCAAAGCCTGGCTTCAGTGCAAGTAAGTTAAAAACACAATAATTCACAGATTTAAAAAGCAATTTCAACAATTCTACAGCGCTCCCGGCTTTCCGCCTCAGGAGATTTGTTTGTGTGGCAGCGCTAGCACTCAGCGCGCCCTTTTAGCCTGGGGGCAGGGGGCGTGGCCAGCGAAGTGGGCGGGGCTAAGTCCCTCGCTGGGGATGGCGGCCGAGAGGAAGGATTCCCCGTGACAGCGTCTAAATCGGCTGTTCGGGGGTTTAGAGGTTCAAAGCCTGGCTTCAGTGCAAGTAAGTTAAAAACACAATAATTCACAGATTTAAAAAGCAATTTCAACAATTCTACAGCGCTCCCGGCTTTCCGCCTCAGGAGATTTGTTACAAACTGTTACATTACAAACTGGAACAGCATGCTCTCCCGCCTTGATTTTTCCAACTCACTGTATACCAGCCTCCCTCTGGGCCTGGTCAATCGCCTACAAATAATTCAAAATCAGGCGGCGAGATTGATTTACAGGCAGCCGAGATGGAAGTCTGCCAGAATGTTACTGGGCACTTTACATTGGCTACCTAAGGCGCAATGTATTGCGTTTAAGTCGGGATGTATAATTTTTAAGGCGTTGCATGGCACTAGCCCCAAATTTTTTAACAGCTTAATCACCAGACACGTCCCCACCTGCAACCTTCGTTCCGCCCATCTTCATCTTTTGTCTATTCCATCAATTAAATTAAAACGACTAGGCGGGCGTACGTTTGCCTATTTGGCCCCCAGGCTCAGGAACTCATTTCCACTCTCAGTCAGGAACTGCAACAGTCACTTGGGATTCAGAAAGGCCTTAAAAACCTGGCTTTTTGGACAAACGGATTAAACTGGATTCTCGCAGTTGCTAGTGTAGGAACAGCGCCAAGAGACCTACGGTGTAAGTGTGCTTGACAAATACTTTTTAACATAACATAACATAACGCCGGGACGCCTCTTCGCTGGGGCAGCTGTTTTGCGCTTTACCAAAACAATACAATACAATACAATAACATGAAGAAGACATTGAAATTTCATATACAAAAACTTTAGGGCATTCAATTTATGTATAATGCGCCATAATTAGTTAAGCAATTATACTTTAACTGTAAGGCGTCAGGTATCAAGCCACCTTGCAAACAACTCCAAGTTCAGTAGTTGGATTAAGGAAAAGGAGTTGCAACAATATAAACAAGCATTTGCAATGCAATAGGTCTCGCAGTGACCGAGTTTAAGGTACTGGCATTGTAAATGACAATGCCTTTTATTTATGTTTTTAAAACGAAAACTAAAATAAAAGGCATTGTTAGTTGCAACGTCAACAGCTCAAACTCGCATGAACGCGAGACCTATTGCACTGCAATTGCTTGTCTTTTTTGCCATTGCATGATTTTTTTCTATCAGTGAAGCCTAACCAGACATTAAAAAAACAGGTGGAATGTACATCAATATACAAATACTGGGCCCGATTCACAGAATGAACTTAAGACTCAATCCTAAACTTACTACTATTTTGGTATTCACAGAATGAATGTACTACTTTTGGTATTCACAGAAGTTAGGATTTTGTCTTAAGTTTGTCTTAAGACAGACTTAAGACAAAATCCTAACTTCTGTGAATACCAAAAGTAGTAAGTGCATTCTGTGAATACCAAAATAGTAGTAAGTTTAGGATTGAGTCTTAAGTTCATTCTGTGAATCGGGCCCACTGTGTGCCTTTCTAGAAACAAAGACAAGTCGTTTGGAAACAAGAAGAATAAATGCTGTCTAGGGTGTGTTGCCGCTGCGGGTTGGTATCCACCCACAGGTCCACAATGGATGGGGTCGGGGGTGCAATGTTTGGGAGACAGGACACTTTTGAAAAGAATGCCTTGGGGTGTCTCTTCTTCCCGCCTGGCCCCCTTGGTGCACACACAGAGAAATACCTGCACCACACAGCAGCGAGGAGACATTTCCATCAAAACACAGGTGAAGGTCTAACCGTTAATTGCAACAACCTAGATAGTTCCTTTAGGAGGTGCGTCGCACCCAAAATAGGGGAATAACGGGTCCCCTTCCCCACCGCCTCTCCAACATTGTGCTTTTTAGCAACCAAATGAGGTTCAGGGAATGCAATTTACGAGGGCGACAGTAGGTCCCTTCAGTTAAGGCGCCGTGAACATATATGGGGGGGGTCACACAAGGTATCGTCCATGGGGCAAAAACTGTACAATTGTCTCTTCGGTTCTAAAGCCTTTCAAAGGAAACAGGCTAACACTAACCTTTACTTTTAGTGTAGTTTTGGGAGGGGGGTAGATGCATTTACTACAAAGTAAAGTCATGTTTTGTCCATCTCACTGCTTCCCATGGACACAGTTTCCAACCTTGTCCTTTCAGGATACAATATAATACATTCTGGGTGTTGTAGTAGCAGTGTTCCTCCTTTCATCAATTAAGTCTAAACTACTGATAGCTGAGATTCGTAGGTTAAGAGCCAGTGGCATAGTAAGGGGGACCATGGGGCAAACAAGAAGACAGCTTCTGGTTTATTTTGGGTAGTACAATACAAGAATGACCAGAGTTCAGTGGGCCCCGGTGTCACTGCACAGGCTGCACCATTGGTAGGTACGAGCCTATGGCCGGAATCAGGGTCCGAGAAGGCCACTGTGCGCACGACGCCATCCTTAGTTTTGGTAAACAGCACTTTGAGTTAGTAGCTCTAAAATTACGCGAATAAGAGGCCTTTGAAATATACCTAAAGGCCGGATGGCCGAGCGACATTTGCTCCTCACTGCCGGTACATAACTCCCTCTGCTCTGGTTAAAATGCGGCTTGTAGGTTCCTTTTCATTAAACTACACCCTAGTGCAAACTGCTGTTAATCTCTGGTTGAATTTATTTTGCAATTCGTACTGTCACACTGGACAAAGGCCGCGTGGTGGGTATCAAGTTGCTGAAAAACCAGGTGTGGTGGCTTATTCTAGGGCAGTGCTTTAATCGGTGCCGAGTTACTGCACTTCTTCGATTTAAGAGGTGTACTGGCACTTCTCAGCACAGCTGAGAAACAATTAATGGGGGAGCACCAGCACTTCGGCGGAACAAACAGGTACTCTAACAAGCACAAGCGCACGGCAGTGGGGTAGGAGGTGGAGAGAGGAGTGGGTCTGCTTGTCTGCTCAGCCGTGACCTGCACCGCGACGTAGTTCGTTCGAAGTGTAATGGGAAAAAAATATACTAGGACAGAGCATCACCCAAACCTGATGAAGAGGGGCGGGGTGAAAAGAGGGAAACACATTGAGTAGTTGGGTGGGGGTAGAGATATCTTTGAGAGCTCGTGCTTGGCTGCTGCATTAGGGTTCCGCAAAGGATGTTGGGAGTGACACACCCGGCTATTTTGCTATAATTCACTCAAAACCAATGGCACAGGAGTTCTTTTGGTTTTACCTGTCTGGTTGCCCTCCATTCTTTCTTTCTGAAAATCTGGGTAAAACAATATTTAACCAAAGTGACAGTGGGATCCCTAATGTCGTCGCTGAGTGCTTTTATGAAGTAAAGTTCCTGTGAATGTATTCCATAAGTTCAGAAGAGAAGCCAAGTGTCGGTCAATAAGAGAAGAAAATGCATTATGTTATTATGAAAAGAAGAAAGGCGTTAATTAGGAAGTCGCTGAAATGGCAGATCTCCTTAAAAAGTGCCACAGCAATGCTGTTATCCCGCAAAGGCTACTGCTTCTGCTCTGTGTGGCTTTTCTTGTGCCTTTCTTATGAAAAGAAGGGGTAAGACAGTTGTCAACCAAGAACACTTTACTTTTGTTTTTTTTTCCTCTAAGTTTTATGTATGTCAGTAAGTAAATGCGCCTTTTTTGCCATTTGATCACTCACTCAAAAGACAAGCGCTCGCGCAAGTAGGGGGTAGGGGGGAGTGCGGCGGAGAGCAGGCAGCGTTTCCCTTGTGGGAGCGATAATTGCTACCATATGGCGCCGCTCGCTCCCACAAGGGAATCGCCAAACGTGCGAGTGTTGCCATTCAAAGCAATGCAACGCGTGCACGTTTTTGCCCGCAAAGCTGTGCCCATTACTAAAGGTCTCTTTCCTATGCAACGCATGCGCGCTGCATATGTGAGACCTAAAAATGGGAAAAAAACTACCTCATTAAGACAGAATTGTACAAAATGCAAGGTGTATAGTGTAAAAAAGCTGCAGACTTGTTTCAATGGGAATTGGTTGCAGAAACCAGATATTTCATTTAAAACGAAAACATAGTTTGGCTCAGTTTGCCTTAAGTAAAGACCTAAAAGCTCAGAGTACACTACATAAAACTATTCGCATAACACTTTGAAATAGATTTTCCTTAATAAATTCCACAGGCCAGCTGCAAACGACGTGTTGGAACGATTCCTCGTATGCAATGCAGCCACTGCATGTTATTGCTTATGACGGCCTACGTCACCTAGTTAGATGTTTCAGAAAGAGCCAGTCCTCCAGCCTAAGAGCCATGAACTTTAGGTATATTTAGAGTGTGTGTAGGCCAGATAGGGTTGGAGGTGCCTCAGCTGGTAGGAGTTAATGACTGTCCAAGAGTGCCTCTGCTTTGCTAGAATCTCCATATCAGGCTGGCGTGAGTAAAGTCACACTTGCCATATGATGCTTTGCATAAAGGCGTTTTGGGACACCTATGAGGACTAGAGCTCTCTGGCATTCAACTTATTGCAAAATTACTCGAACTAAAGGGAGTAGTCATAAAATCATGTCATAAAAAATATCTATTTTAGGTGATCCAGATGATCTACTAAGTCTATGAGTGTTATGTGCAAAGTCTGCATAGTATTTTTCCCTTAAATTAGGAAGCCCTGTACCTCCTTCCATAACTGGTCCAAATACAGTGTCTAGTGCCAGTCTAAGGGGTATATTCACAAGAACGTGTGCTAAACATCACCAAAAAATTCTAACGCACCTTTACACATCGCAGCCTATCACGGGAAAATAACCCTGTGTTAACGTGGAATTTACAACACGGTGGTACCATGCGATAGTCCGCCGAAAACGCGGCCAATGTCTGCGATACAACCACCATGACGGAGATAAAAACACTAACCCCAACGCGTATAAAGACGCAATGTGCCCAAACGCGATAAGACAACAGTGACAACCAGTGAAAGGCCAGCAATCCCCACGCGTAATGTGGGAAAAAGCACAAGAACAGCAGACGGAAAATGCCACTAAAAAAACTACATCAACTGCGGAGTACCACGGATGCACCCTGACCCACTGCAGAGGACAACATGAACCCCACAATCCCCACGGAGGAACACCCAGGAATACAGGGCCCGTGGAAGGCCAATGAGAAGAGGAAGAGGAATACGTCACCTCCAGCGTGTCATTGGCAACAAAGAGGCAAAGATGGCACACCACCTTGGAACATGTGAATGCCGTTGCATTGCAGGGCAGACAATGGAAGAGCACAAGAGGCCCTGAACTGATGTGAATGGCAAAACCAAGCAGAAACTCGCTGCCAACACGGAAGCAGCAACGCACCCTGCAGGAGGGGGGTCAGCAGAACACCAGAAGCTGAATGACACGGAGAAGATGGTGGCCACAGTCACCTGGCCGGAGACGGTGACAGGAGTCAGGGATCCGGACACGGTTCAACATGAACCGACACCACATCAACAGGGTGCGCACCAACCAGGGAGTGGGTAGACGGGGGAGACGGGCACAATGGCACACATGCACAATTAAGCAGAGCACACTGCACATCCACAATGACTCAGGATCATGTCCCTGAATCCACGGGAGCACACACACAAACACCAAGTACTCCCATGTACACCATGTGCCCAAAGGGGCACCCACACAACACATCAACAAGCACACAACAACACATGCACACAAGCGAAACACAGCAAACAAGCATATACGTCAGCCACACTGACAATGCAAGAGACACCACATAACGAGTACCATGGCTGCAGTCCAATCACCATGACAATGTACACGGCACAACACTGAGGTGGCTAAGTGCGGACAACAAGCCGGAAAGGTGCAGGTCACACTCGGACACAACCACCTGCACAAACAACACGTGACATAAATGACACATCTGTGGACAAACCATGCCCAAGAGTAAAAACTCTACAAAGAGCACAAGTTACCCAGGTCTGCAGCATCTCAGCACCGTGGAAGCACAGAACTGACAGTCACACCACCTGAAAGGGACCAGTGGCAGACAAATCAGAGCCGCAGGAGTGAATTAACCACTGTGCAGAATATGCACATAAGTATAAATGCACCTCGACATTGACAACATCCCGGTACAAACAGCAAAACTTCGACAACAGAACACAGGACACTACTGGTGCTGCAAATGTGCACGACATGGCAAATCACATCTGGCACATCGGAAACTGTGACATGGCAACGTACAAGTACAACCTGTGACCTGCAAATATGTTTTATTCACACATGCTGTGTTATTGTACATTTTATACTGTCCCTAATGTCACCTACTCATGAGAAGTAATTTTCAATGATGGTGTTCCTACTGGCCATTCCTGCCACAGATGCACTGGGATGTGAGTCACCTGACCCATCGTCCCCATTATCATCCGGTACCTCTGGAACTGATGTTGTGCAACACACTACATGCAACGATCATCTTGCACATGATCTCAAGGATGTCTAGGAGCTTTCCACCTGTGCCGTCCAGGCACCTGAAATGTGACTTCAACACGCCAAATGTGCGTTCAACGATGCCCCTGGTGCGTATGTGGGCTGCATTGTACTGTCTCTGGGCGGGTGTGTTCGGGACTCGGAGAAATGTCATCATCCAAGAGCAGAGTTGATCTTGATCACCGGGGACAGTGCTGGGAGAAAAGAGTCAATACTTGGAGGCTCATTAGTATGGCGGGCGGATTTTGTCCGCCCGCCATAGCCCTGGGAAACAGAACCGCCCGCAATACATGCGGTGATCCCGCACCTAAGATTAGGATGCGCCCGCCACACTGGTGGCCGCATCCCGCATTTGTAACATTGCGGTGGGCGGTGCTGAAAGCACCGCCTGCCGCAATGCCACAAAAGCATGTTTTGCATTTCAGTGCACAACGTGACAAGCACTGCGCGGTGCCTACCACGTTGTACATTGCAATGCAGGTGGGTACCATATGTACCCTCCATGTGCACCCCCCAAACCCTAGAATCCCTGGGGGCCCGCTACAGACCCCCAATGTCGAAGACCGCATGCCTTTCCGCGGCAGCGTTGCATACTTATATGAATTGCGGTGTCTACCAGACACCGCCACCATATTAACAGCTTCTCTGCCCGGTAGGCAATTGGGTGGATTGCCTACCGGCGGAAAACTGGCGGACAGTCTTTCTGTCTACCAGGGCCACCCTGCCATAGTAATATGGCGGGGGAATTGGCATGAATGCGGGCACAAATGTTGGGTGGATCGGCACCACCATGCGGGCGGTGGCGATCCGCCCGACATGCTAATGGGCCCCTTGGCTCGGCAGGAGTGATGGCAGGCACACGAATCTAGTGACGCCTGTGCTGGCTGTGAGTGGGGTGAGTGTAAGCCAGCCCTCAGGGAGTAGCTGGTGCTGGCAGCAACTCCAACAGTCATCAGGCATTCAGAACTGCAATGTCAAAACAACAAGAGGGATGACTTGCACAGGGTTAGTGGCCCCGGATGAACAGCGGCCAACACGGACCCTCCGCCACGGGACGCTGATCTGCGGGAGACTGTGGTAGGGTCATGAGGACAGAGCAGCGTTTTGTATGTGTCATAGGTGCTTTTCGCGGAGTGTCTCGGGGGAGAATGGGAGCTCTTCCCCCAGGGCATGATGCAGAGGGCACATGCCAGCTGTGTCCTGCAACATGAAAGATATGAATGCCACAGACTCATGCCAGACACCAAGTCCGTACCTGCCCATTGCTGATGACAACCCCCAGGCCACAAGCTCAGATTCCAACGATGTTCCACTGGCGGCTGACGGTCACTCACGGCGCACAGGGTTAGTGGCACCACGTGTCGCCGGCTAGCACTGAACAGGGTTAGGGACACCACATGTCACTGGCTTGCGTTGAACAGGGTTAGTGGCACCACGTATTGCCGGCTTGCGTTGAACAGGGTTAATTGCGCCACGTGTCGCAGGCCTCCCATATGGAATTATGCCTCACTGATCGAAGGAAGTCTGGTGCTGACTTGGGGTCACTGCCATTCAGGAATCAGGACACAGTTCCACATGTGGGACCTACTGTGACTAAGGGGATGCCGGTGGAGTATGTCAATGAGAAAGGAGTAATGTGGGCCAGCTCCGTGGAGGCCAGAGATGGTCTGCGGAGGCTGCAGAGGTTGCGGGACTGAGGCTTGGAGCTTGACCCAGCATGTGGTGGGCCCTCTTTGACACACAACGATGTCGGCAGGTGAGCAGTGTGGCCTTGGGTTGCTGGGGCGGGCAGGCCTGGTCTGGGTATCAGCGTCTTGGAGTTCAGCAGACGCTCAGGGTCACAGGGTTTGCTGCTCACGACGTCCGCCTTGTGATGGACTATGAGGCGCTGCCCTGTCTGTGAGGTTGGCCTTTCTGAGAGAGAATCACGCTCTGTGCCACAAGGTTTTTGTGCACACCTCTGCACAGCCCTGGCATACTCAGGGCCAACCCACTACGCTCACTCACACATAGAGGGAGACAGCGGTTGACATTTCCGCTAGCTGAGCCACGGCATAGTCTGACATAGTTGCGTCCACTACTCTCCAGTCACCAGCAGTTGTGGTCAGCATGGACAAATCTGTGGTTTGCCTACCCATGTCTGTCTTGCACTTCCGTGCCTCGCTTGTCGTTGTGTACATTGCCATTCACGGGTCACTTGCATCCTTCGCACATGGCTGCATTCTGCATCTACACACGTTCAGCTGTTGTGTGGCTGTGGTGCCATGACATAGCTTAGCTGTATTGTGTGCAGGGGTAGCCCAGGTTCACCATGGAGTGGTGTTGTTGTGTCTGGTAGGTGGGTATGTTGATTGCCATGTTGTTGTGGTTTGGTCACCTGTGCACCTGTGCATTCCCACGGTTGTGTGTTGTGTGATGGTGGCTTTGAGGTGTGTGGTGTGTTGATTTGGCACTTACCAATGAGCAGTCCAGTTCCATATGTGCCATCCTGGAAGCGCTGGTTGATGATGGACTGTCAGAAGATGTAGGAATCGTACACACTGCCGGGGTAGTTTGTGGCGACATTGGTGAAGAATACCTGATGGTTCACTATTGCCTGCACATTGATGGAATGCGTGTGCTTTCTGTTGCGGTAGTGGTGTGCTGTATCCACAGGGGGCACAAGTGGGACATGTGTGCAGTCTATTGCCCGCAACACAGCCGGGAATCCAGCTATGGCGTAAAAGCCTTGCTTGGTCTCCTGCTGTTCCTGCGCAGTGTGGAGGAAGTGAATGTACTGGAGCATAAAGCTGAGGATGGCATCCAGGACAGTTATGACAAACTTTGATAGGCTGGCTGTGAGACCCCTCCGACTCTGGTAGTTGTTGGTTGGAAGGTACCAGAGGCCAACAGGTGCAGCACATCCAGCAGCTTTGTCTGCAGAGGGATGGTGGCTCTCTGCTGTGTTGGGACCGTCAACCTGTGGGCAATGTGGGTCATGATGGCGATGATGGCTGTCCTTTTGAGCCTGTAGTGGGCACTGACTTTCTCAGGCGTTAGGTCTGTGAGACTGGTGTGTTTTTGGTAGGTCTGCTGTCTTACTTTGAGCTGCCTCTGGGGTGTTCCAGGGGGGTCGGGTCCGGGTCCTGGTCCTGAGGGGGGTGGCGGTGGGTGTTGTGAACCTGTTGGGGCTCCGAGCTGCATGATGAGTAGCTCCATGGCGTTGTTTGTTCTTCAGATGTGGCTGTGTGCAGGGCACCATTGCCTACTGCAGGTAGTCGTCCATCCTTACACCTGCTGGAGGCAAATGTTAAATACCTGCTGCTACCACGGCTTATCGCGTTGTTTTGACTCACATCTCGGATCTGGCATTTCATTGTGAAAGTGGTGTTGTGGTTTTTTTGTATGTTTTTGCACTGGAACGCCTACTCTGCATCTCATTAGGGTTAGTTGGTGGTCTACACCGTGGAGATACTTTTTGGGGCAGTTATCGCGGGAATACTGGCAATGTCTGCAGTTTGCACAAGCTTGTGAATCTATTTCCACTTTTGATGTGTTAAGATGGGGATACATCGGAGATAAGTCCTTGTGAATATCCCCCTACGTGTTTTATTTGCCCAAATAACAGTCATAAACAGGCCTTCTAGCTCTTTAAAAAGCGCATGGAATTGCAGAAAACAAAAAATTACATAGAGGCAAAATGGACATGTGAATTAAGGCAAAACATCCCACTTAATGAGAGAGGAAATTGAGTACATTTATCAAATAATAACTTTTTTTTTTTAATCAATGGTGCGTAGTTCAATATATACAAATCATTCACATTCTCAGTAACACATATTCCTAAATGACATTTTGGTCTTGTGTTGATTAAAGAATACATTTCAGTGTCTAGTGTTCAATTACATATTAAAATTTCAGTTTCTAGCTGATTTATTTTATAGCCGCCTACTTCTTGAAATTCTTGTAAGATGCCCAAAATGTTCTCCTAAATATCTTTCTCAGGTTTGAGAAACAGGGCAATATCATCAGCGTATAGTTTTATATTAGACCCTGTGCAGTGCACCTGTTTACTCTGCATATGCCAATATTCCTAGCGTTGATGATTACTTATGTCGTCGCCCCCTTATACAAACAAGTTATTATCTGGATAAAGTTTTTCAGAAACTTGAAAAAGGATCATAAAAATGCTTTACCAAGATACTAAATCAAAAGCCTTTTCGGCATCCAAACACATTACTTGGGTACGTATTTTAAATTTGTATCATATAATCTAAGGCTTCTATTAAAAAGTTTGTAGTAGAAAAAAGCTGCCTGCCTGCCACAAAACCACACTGATCAGGGTGAATAATTGATAGAATAATACTGCTCCTTCGATTTGCTAAAAGTTTAACACAAATCTTATAGTCTACATTTTGGAGACTAATCGGCCTAAAGGAATTTATATTTTCTTTATTTTTGTCATTCTTTAAAAAACGAAGTACGAACGCAACACCAAAAGATGGTGGGAGCTTACCTCCTTCCAGTATATGATTTGCAAGTTTTAAAACATCTATATTTAGGATTGATGCAATTCTTTTATATAGTTCTGCTGGAATGCCATCTTCCCCTGGTGATTTACCATTAGATAAAGATTTTACCACCGTGTCTATTTCTTCAAAGGGAGAATTTAGCTACCAACTTCTGAGCTTAGTCGTTTGTGAACCACGAAATCGGAAGTTTGTCTAAAAACTGCTTAAGTCGAGTGGTACCCACCTGTTGCTGCAAGTTATATATTGTCTCATAGTATTCTAAAAAAGCCAGCTGAATATCTAATGGCGCTGTTAAGTGGGACTTACTATCTTTATTTACTAAACATTTGTGATCTTATTGCTATCTTGTCGTTCTCTAGACTGCCAAGCTAGTAGTTTACCTTCATATTTTCTTTCCTCGTATTCGTTTTCGACTATACGCAGTATTTGCAATATTTCCTTGAGCGTGATAATATTATTGCATACGTAATTTTGTCTGATTGACTAATTCTTATTTGCAGCATTTTAATTTAGCATCAGTGAAATGCTTGCCTGGTGTAATTCCGCCTCCAGCTCCATCCTTTGTAAGTATGTCACTTTTCACTGCTGTATCACCTTGGTTGTAATATATCCACAAACTTTTGCCTTAAAGACCTCCCAAACATCCTCTATTTTGGCGATATTACTATTGATCCTGAAGTAACTTAAAATCTCATTGTGCACCTCTATGCACCCTTCTTCATCCTCTAGGTTAACTTTATAAAATACCATCTAACCACTGGTCTCTCTATCTTAAATCCTGTCACTTCCATTTTAACCATGGCATGATCTGAGAAAGCATTCCTTATATGCTTTAAATTAACCAATTGCAGGCTACAAATAGTGAGAAAGCAGAACTGTATTTAGCAGAAAAACATGAGTATTAACGTTTTTTAGGGCATTGATTTCACCAAAGATCCACTAGCTCTAACTCACTCATACAGTTGGCCAATGCTTTGGCCATTTGAGGCTTATTTTGCTTACATGTGGCGGAGGATGTATCTAACTCCGGGTCTTGCAGGAAATCTCCACCCAAGATCACTTGCCCTGGAATATTAATTCTAGATCAGGACTGGAGGCAAGGATTATGCCTTCTTTCTTCACTTTTATTTAACAGCAGCCATCACATTTTTAAAGACAAACCTACTTTTCCCATGAAACCTTGAGATAAATGTAGTACAAAAACATCCGGTAGGAAACAGACTGAACGTCCAACATAGTCCTTCTTCACTGGCCCCTTGTCCTGTTTCGTCACCTGAAGTCACCTTCATGAATCCTGTTTATTTGCATCAGACAAGGAACATTTTCACCACCTAGGCCTTTAACTACTAAAGGCTGTGGGAAGAATAACAGCAAAAGCAATACTATGCAATCAAGACCAATGCTTTAATAGCCAATTGTAAATGCAAGAAATTACCTACTCAAATACGGGGAGGGCGATTTCCTTGAAGGAATCCCTAGGGTGTGATAATCCTTGTCTCTGAGTCCTTAATAGAATTGAAACTTTCTGTTACGACTGCTAGGACATTTTTCATTCTATGTCAGGACTAGAGGCAAGGATTATGCTAGCTTAAAGCTTGCTCACCACGAGGTGAGCCATGTTAAGCCCTGGCTTGAAGTAGAACCATTTAAAGGTTGAGCCTAAAGATCAGTCTGCCGTGTTGAGCATATCTTCCAAGCGGGCGCCCAAGCCAAATGCTTTAGAAGTCATAGCACCTCGAGGTGAGTGTGCTCCAAAAATCTGAAGATTGATACCAGCCTCCTGCATTAACCATCTAACCCACCTGGCTATGGTGGGGGAAGAGACTGCCTTAAAGGGTTTACGTAATGCAATACGTAGCTGTTGCTCACTGGGAGGCGTAGCTCTTTGGTAATTTCTTCATATGCTTTCAGGCATTGTATCACACAAAGTTTGGGAGAGTCTGGGAATTCTGGGTAAGTAATGACTCTCGTGTGACACTTTGTCCTCCTGTGGAGAGTGAAAGTTACCCCAGTTTTGGAAAAGATCCTGCCTGCGATATCTAACGCCCTCACATCAGAAACACGGCAGCAAGATATGAGACAAAGTAGCATAGCCAATTTGACTGGCAATTCTTTTCTAGACAGAAAACAATTTGGTTACCAAGAAAGGAATAGATTGGGGACCTGGTTAACATCCCAGCGAGCCGAGTAGCGAGGTTCTGGAGGAAGAGAGAGTCAGATACCTCATAGTAGTCTGCATACCAGCAGGTGTACTCCCACTGCTGTGTCATTGATAGGGGTATGCCCAGCTGAAATGACTGACCGGAAGTTGTTAATCAAACCAAACCCCTATTAGCTAAGTGGGCTAAAAAATAGAGGATGTGGACTACATCTGCGTCCAGGGGATTAAGGTCTCTTCGCATACACCAACTGGACCATCTGCCCCATGTGGATTTATACCTCTTGAAAGTACTGTCAGTGAAGAAAGAAGGCATAATCCTCACCTCCGAGTCCTTAAAAGAATTGAAACTTTCAGTTACGACAGGTAGGACATTTTTCATTAGGGCCTGTGTCAATTCTATAAGGCAGAGAGAATTATATATATATATATTCACTGAAAAAACCATAGGTTATACACCATATATAGTTAGGAATTAGCATTTAAAAAACCTTATTTTACTCACACAAAACCATTGAAATTCCATATATAGTTAGTTGTACTAACTATATATCGCGCACCCGCAATCCACTGCTGATGATGTCACATATTACATCATTCATGACATGGTCAGTGACATCACTGATGACATCACTGATGACATCTCAAATGACATCACTGATGAGATCACTGATGACATCATCCAGTGACTGTGTGTTTCTGTAAAGTTTAAATATGTTTTAAATATTGAAGAATGAGTGGATGTAGAAGTGTCTGGATGAAGGATTTAGTAGGTGCGTGACTGACTGTATGAGTGAGTGATTAAATGTGTCTCACTGAGTGCATGGGTTAGTGACTAAACTGTCTTAATTTGTGCATCATTATGTTTGTTGTTCTGTAAACTGCTGCATGTGTTGATCAGTAGCTATATGAGTAACTATATAGGTTATTGATTGATTGCCCAAGTATTTGTATGGGAGACTGAGTGTGTGTGTGGCTGGCTGGGAGGTGTGTGACTCTGTGCAGATCAATGTGTACTTGTATCAATGATTGTATAAGAGAGTAAGTATGTGTTAGTATATGTTTCAAAATGTAAGGTGCTCTATGTTTAACTGTATAGATTAGAAAATGGAAGTGTGATTGATTCTTTACAGGACTGACTAGGTGTGTGAGTAACTCCATGGATGAGTGACAGAGTGTGAGAGTCTGTATAGGTGTATGAGTGCATATGATAGTGTTGTAAAGATGAGTGATTGTATGTATGAATGATTGTATGGGTAAATGAGTGAATGTGTGTGTAAACATAGGAATCACTGAGTGCGTATGTAGTAACTAGTATTGGTGTGTCAATGGTTTCAAAAATTATACTCTGTATTTAACACTGGGTGTAACAGAGATTATATTAAAGTGTGAGGAGATGCATTGTATTGTCACATGAATGATATCATCAGTGATGTGGTCATTGATGTCAAATGAGATGTCATCAGTGATGTCATCAGTGATGTCATTTGAGATGTCATCAGTGATGTCATTTGAGATGTTATCAGTGATGTCATTTGAGATGTCATCAGTGATGTCATCAGTGATGTCATTTGAGATGTCATCAGTGATGTCATCAGTGATGTCATTTGAGATGTCATCAGTGATGTCATCAGTGATGTCACTGACCATGTCATGAATGATGTAATATGTGACATCATCAGCAGTGGATTGCGGGTGCGCGATATATAGTTAGTACAACTAACTATATATGGAATTTCAATGGTTTTGTGTGAGTAAAATAAGGTTTTTTAAATGCTAATTCCTAACTATATATGGTGTATAACCTATGGTTTTTTCAGTGAATTTTCAAGGTTTTGTAAATGCTAATTCCTAACTATATATGGTCTATAACCTCTGGTTTTTTCAGTGAATTTCATTGGTTTTTTAAAAGCTAATATCTACAGCTGTAAAATGTATTCTTCTTTAAATCCAAAAATATATTTTATATGTTTATTAATACATTTTTTTAAATATTTTTTTTGTTTCGCTCCCGGTCCGCTAACCGGGAAGCTTCCCGTTAGCTCAATTCGATTCCGCGATCCGGTCCGCGAACCGGTAACAAATCAACATAGTGACGGTATCGCGTTGCCGCGTAATGCGTCTTATGACGTACTGCGTTAGCGCACCCGGAAGTGCCCCGGGGCGCGGACCGAGGCGCGAAACGCAACTCCCCGGAAGCGATCCGCGGCGCGAAAGCGCGACGTATCGCGTTGCCGCGAAATGCGTCTTGTGACGTATCGCGTTAGCGCACCCGGAAGTGTCCCGGGGCGCGGACCGAGGCGCGAAGCGCAGGGAACTGGAAGCTAACCGGGGAGCGTTCCGCAGCGCGTAACATGAAAGTTAGAGGTCATGTGACTTGTTAATAAAGCTTTTCATTGGTTCATTTCACTTTTAGTTTCATAATTATGGAAGGCTAGGTCAGGTGACCTAAAAATAACACTTTTCATTGGTTGAGAAGTATTGTTTTTTCCAAATGATGAAAACCACTCCTTCTTTCCTCACTCTGACTTTCATTATTGTGAGAGGAAGACCTATTTTGCTTCTTGGAAGACCTATTTTGATTGTATTAAAATGGCTTCACTGATTGCTTCAGCTGGTGCACCCCCACCACCACCTCCACCTCCTCATGGGAAGAGAGGACCACCTCCCCAGGTGGTTACCAACACTGAGGAGGAAGATGAAGAGATGGATGAGGAGGGAGAACAACCACAATTTCTTGAAGAGTTGCCCCGGGTTTCAAGAAAGAAACCCAGTTTCATCTGGCAGTTTTTTTCCATCCCTCGTGGCCAAAAAAAGGTCAATGCCAGGTACGCAACATGCCTCATATGCAAGGAATAATTGTCCAGAGGGACGGACAAAAAATACAGCTACGGTAATCATACCATGCATAGGCACATGACGAGGAAACATCCCTTAAATTACAGCCGGGCGGAATTAAGGGATATGATGGACAATCCTCGACCAACTCCTGTGACGAGACCAGCAACATCGGTTTCTTTATCACCAGAGGAGGCACGGGAAACTGTGCCAAATATCCAACCCAATTTTGGGAACATGATACACTTATGTATGCGCTGTCGTGCATTATTAGCTTGTGGCAACATGAGCATCAATGCACTGAACCTGGCGTATGAACACCATGATTGCCCTAACCGCCCCCAGTAATTTTTTTTTGCTCCTGTTGAGCCCTTTTCAACGCCTGTTTTTTGTTGTTTCCCCCCCCCAAAAAACCCCAAAAAAATATAAAATCGTTCAAAAAATACAAAAAAAACAAAAAATGTTCAAAAAATACAAAAAAAATATAAAACAACAAAAATATAAAAAAAAAGTTCTTTTCAGAACTACCTTCCCTTTCCAAAAAAATTGCTACAATGTTTAGCACTCTGGCAAGCTCTCTTTCTTTTGGTTCGCTCCCGGGTTAGCTTCCCGGTACGCGGACCGGGAGCTAACCCAAAATTTTTTTTTTTTTAAAAAAAAGAGTAAGTATAAGGAAAGTAAACAGAGAGTGATGTTTCAAGAAAGACAGCTATAGGGAGTAAAGAAGAGATACTGTTTAATAGATCTATTTACCAAAGAACAGACAGAAGAGGGTATAATTGTGAAAAACAAAATAGATAACGAAGTGAAAGAAAAACAAGCATTGGCATAGCCAATAGGTATCGACTTTGGGACCTTCTAAGTATTTAGTTATGCAGCATAATATCCTTGGTGCAGCAACATCAACTGTTGCATGGCTAAACACGTATAAGGTCCCAAAGGCGAGACCTATTGTCTATGCCAATGCTTGTTTCTTAAATAGAATTGCAATACGTATGGCTCTTCCATGTAAAAAAATCTTATCTTGTGCTCTAAAGATTGCTAAAGTCTCGACAGAGAACAGGCTAGATTGTAAGTAGGGTAAATTGCGCTTGGTGATCTGTTTGAGGGAGCGTCTGCTTTGCCTGGTGTCTTTGGAGAGCAATTTTGATTGTTATACTGGACAATATAGCCCTAATGTAAATAACATAGGGGCATATTATCAACATAGGCAATAAAAGTTTTGCAGCTTTTATCGGCAGAAATGTGTCGCTAAAGCTGCTTTTGCGGCAGAAAACTGCCGCTAAAGCCGCTTTTGCACCAGTTTTCTGCCAATAAAAAGAGCAATAATTTTATTGGCTGCATTCATAATATGCCCCTTAGTGTGCTTCAACTACACAGAGAAAGCATTATGAACAAATAGTGATACAGTGATCAGTCAAAGACACTAAGAGTAATAGAGACGGAGTGAGTGAACAAGAGTGAGGAACTATGAGAAGAGAGGGACTGAGAAAAAGAGTGGAAGGAGTTGAGTAAGTAGGTAATAGAGAAAGGAATGAGGGAAGTAGCAAAGGCAGGAAAATGAGGATTAAAGAAATGAAGCAGTGGAACTAATAGTAGTTCAATGTGATAGAAATGTAACGAAAAGAGTACAAAATACTTACCTTATAATTGTCGTTAAATTCCTCACTTTTTATTTTTATACTTTCAATCTGTGAAAGAGAGAACAAACATTTGAAAAATATAAAAACATGTATTAAAAAATTACAAAAGACAAGGGCAAAGATTGAAGGACAAACAGTTTTTCAATAACTTTGACACTTACAGAAGCTACACAGTCCTAAAGATATACATTTTAAACTAACACTATCTTGATGCAGATGAAGTGAGGCCTATCTTAAAACATGGTGCATCTTTTGCATTGCTGTTGTCTCAGAAAAGTGTCGCAAGACACTAAAATTTAAAATAATTGCTTCAGGATGCCAATAAGATGTCTACTATCCAGAGTTTTGTTTCAGGTGAGGCCTACTCAGGGTTGCAGATGAAATTTCGAGTTGTTGAAGAGAATAGAGGACATAATACATGTAAAGGTCTACCAATGAAGTGAGTCATGTCCACTGCAATCTTCAACAAAGTCCAAACCTCCTATGTTTCCCTGGACAGACCTAAACTTGATCTGCACAATGTGATTCGTAATGATAGGAAACACACGTGATGTAATTGAAATACATGCAATTTATTTTGCTCATTTCACAATCACATCACTTGTGTTTCCTTTGCTTAGGTATCTCATTGTGCAGATGTAGTCTAGCATATCAAAGAATACGCAGAAGTGCAGCACTGCATGCAACAACTTTGACACTTACAGAAGCCTCACCTTCTCCATGCCTCCTACACAGTTCTACATATACATCATAAATGCAAACAGTACAGAATTAATTATACATGTTAAATGGTTTATTTTTGCTGTTCTCAGAATGTATCAAAATTCACTAAAAACAGTGACTTGAAGGTATTCATCATGTAACAGCGGGGAAAAAAAACCACAATCAAAATGATTGTGTTTAAAAAACCCATACAACATCATAAATCAAAAATCAGAACTCCTTAAAGTTAACTTACTTTCCATGACGTCCAAGGATGTCCTATGAATAGCTTACACTCTTTTGTGCTGTTATTACTTTCAGCCCGCCACTTTCTGAAAGAAAATCTCCATCGTTTTTAAAAACATGTTACATACAATAAATGACTTCTTGCTCTCTACCACAAGATTCCACAAGGCCAAATCTTGTCAGAGCCATGTATAACTCTTGGATTTCTTGTTAGCCAATCCCATCATTTGGCATTCCCGCAACTTTCAGAATTAAAATGTTGAAGATCATTTTCACAATCCTGGAATAGTAATATCTTCCCCTTCTTGCTCAGTCATGTTCTACATTTCCTATGACACTGATACTGCTTAATATGAAGCAGACTTACACTACCTCTATGACTACAACAATTATTTAATTCTCTACATCACTTTTAATCACAAAGCAATGTAAAACAGTAGACAGCATTGCAGACTTATATTCCCTCTACTCCATGTTTTGATTGGCTGCTTCAATTACCTTATAAAAAGAAACAGTTTTTCTGAACTCATTCAAAGTGCACATATATCTCCATGATGTCCAGTCCTATGATTAGAAGTTGTGTCTCTGAACTACACTTATCCTCAAGGCCAAATTGCGTAGGAGCCATTAGAACTTCTTGAAATTCCACAGAGCACATCCCGAGATTATTTCCCTAAAATTTTGGTTTTAAAAACACCAGGTAAGAGTTTTTAAGGTCATACGGCAATTTTTTTTTGAAAATTAAAACAGAATCATTGCAGAATGACCAGCCATTTCTAGACTTTAAATAAGCTGTGTAATGTCCTGATGATATTGAAGGGCCGTCATGATATATAATTGCTGTAGTTACAAAAGTCCTTCCTGATATTGACAACTGCGAAGCTACAAATTTTTTTATTAAAGTTGTCAATTTTGTTCCATCAGGCCTACATCGTTGGAACATTAAAATGACGTACTGGCCATATGTTCGTATAAATAATGTGGACATCATTTCAGATTTACATTGGCTACACTCCATGTTGTGATTAGCAGCTTTTACTAGCTTATTAAAGGAGACTGATTTACTGTCTGGCAAAGTTAAATATATAAATCTTTCTGAGTCTACACTAGTAGTACTTGATATCATACAGTTCTCGCAGTCATGCTGCCATTGATAAGAAAGCCCAAACAGCTGATCTACATCTACACCTTCAGCATGTAATACATCAAGCATATACATTAAAAACTCCTGACAATCTTGCTGAATATTTTGAGAGAATTGTGTTTGGCCTGAACATCTGTCTAACAGATTTCGAATTTCAGACACACTTTCTATGTTTCTTCTATCAGTGGTACATTTCTCTAACACAGAATTTAACAAACCGCAAAATCTTTGATCAGAATTGACCACAATCTCTTCTTTTACATTTTTTAGAGAAAACAAAACATTAATTACTACATTAGCATAGCAGTTGACACCAGAACTGTTTTCAAACTGAAAACCAACAACATCTTCAACAGAATCCTTTTTGTTTCTGCTTGTAATTTTAGGTTCATTCACTTTTTGTCTTTTTGCTATAACCTCCCCAGTATTGTTCTCATTTCTTCGTTTCCGGCCTACCAGACGTTTCTCAAACAAAGGAAACTGAGGCAAATGTGGCGCATACTCTCTTCTTAACCTATTGTATTCCTTAACACAATCTAGATCTGCACAAATGTTTGTGACATCACACTCAATCAAGTACAATCCCGATAAAGTTCTAACTCGTGACAATGCCACATATGCCATACCCTCCTTGAACACAGAACTGCCAATATTCACCAATGCACTGTCTACACTTAAACCTTGCGATTTATGGATTGTCACCGCATATGCCAAGCAAACAGGAAACTGCTTACGGCGAACATATAAGTCTTTTACAAGCAAAAATCTAGCAGAACAACGAGCAATTAGCTGTACTTCCTCAATGCCATCAAATTTAATTTTTAAAAATTCAATTCCATCTCTATTTCTGTATTTCACAAAATCAACAACATTACCCATTGATCCATTTACCAGACCTCTTTCAACATGTAAATTCCTTCTTAAAATTATACGGCAGTTCAAGCACACATTCAGAGTCTTTTCAAAACCTGCAGTTTTAGATATACTCTTCTCTAATGAATCCAATTTTGTTTTCAGATTCTCAGACAAAATAATTGTTGATCCCATATGCTCTACTCTATCAATAGCTTCCAGTTTCACAATCTCTTCCTTTTCTAAATGCAACATTTTGTTGTTAAATTTGGCACATTCTGCAAGAGTTGGCATCAAACATATTCCAGATTTCTTTTCAGTAATTTTCTGAAAAATATTCTCAGGCACAACATCTTGTTCTGGATATAAATTTGACAGTAATCGTGCATGTAAAGCTTCTTTCCCATGCTCGGTCACTTTTCCAATTCTAACATCTTGTAGAATAGTCTTGTAAACTTCATCCTTCGCCTGACGCATATTTTCATGCAGTTCAGCATAATTGAAGTTTAACCATATATTGACGTTGCCAATGCTGCCTAGGCACTTCCTGGTATCTTCATGCGTGAGCATTTTGAACACAGGTTGCCCTTTCACTGGTGTCAGCTGCAAAAGATCTCCGAAAACAATGATGTGTTTGCCACCAAATAACACATCATACTCTGTTTTGAGAACTTCTTGCATCCTCAAATGCACAAAGGCAAGCATGACATTGGAAACCATGCTTACTTCGTCAATGATAAGAAGTTTCATTTTCCTCAAGATTCTTGAAACTTCAAAACAAGCATCTCCAGATAGCTTGTGATATTCTAATTTGTTGTCATGCTCCACTGGCAGCATCAGTAAACGATGTAAAGTAATCCCTTTAATATTATGTGCTGCCAGTCCAGTTGGAGCAGT
The DNA here is from genome assembly GCF_964261635.1 of Lissotriton helveticus. Classification (NCBI taxonomy): domain Eukaryota; kingdom Metazoa; phylum Chordata; class Amphibia; order Caudata; family Salamandridae; genus Lissotriton; species Lissotriton helveticus. The sequence goes on along the minus strand of NC_136058.1, from coordinate 199,492,784 downwards.
GACAACACAAGACAGCGATGACTCTGTCTTTTCCTGCAAATAGCATGAAATTGCTTTAATGAGGAAACTTTTTCCAGTTCCCGCTTCTCCACTCACGTACAGTCGGACAGGCTTCAACGACGTACATGAGCACTCTTTCTTATCATGACTTAATCCATGATCAATTTGCATGGTAACTTCGTCATATATTTTCCTCTGCTCAACGTTGAGTTGCCTTTCCAACTCTTCTAAGTTAACCGCATCCTCTTGAGCATGTGCCATGGCTCTTTCCACTTCATTCATAGCAGTGGCAGCTTCATTTTCGATAAGAGGTCCTCCTAGTGGATCCTGACTCAATGAAGCAGAACTCTGACTGTCCTGAGAACTGTCTCTGGCAATCTCGGCTGCAATTGTTGCTTCCTGCTCAATTTCCGCATTCAACATTTCTACATATTTGGGAAAAGCAGGACATTCTATGGTCTCCTTGGCGGCATTGAAAGAGTCTTCGTAACAGAGGAAATCTCCAAGCAGTTCCTCTTCTGCACGCCAAGGCTTGAAAAGTTGCAAAAGTGCTAAATAGTAAAACTCCTTTTTTTCAGGAGATTCGCCACTCAATTTTCGATGGTTTATCAAGTGGCATTTTCTTTGCTTGACCAGACATCCCTCACTTCCTATTACAGCATACACTCCTTTCTCAGTATCTTCTTTGATGTTCCTCTTGAATATGTAATTTTGCAGAACCTCATACAGACAAACATTCTCGAGGTGACTGCTTCGATTTGGATAATATGTATCCAACATGTTTGTCTTCAAAATGTCGGTACTGTTTGGCTCCTTTTCCGCCAAATACTCAATTTCCCGCACAGGTTTGAGAACTCGATTACGCGTTGCAGCAAGACCAAGACTCGCCCAAACGATACTCCTGGACTTGGCATAGAGACTTGCTGAAGACAACCGGTCAGAACATTCGTACGCTCCGATTTCTCGATGCGACAACATCTTCAGACTGAAACTGTACAACTTCTTGCTGAGGCTCTTTTCATGGGAAATGTCCTCCCACATATCCTTCAATTCTGTCTTCTCTTTTTTGGTGATGTAAGACGTCACATACCGAGCCACAGCCATACAGTTATCAGCCACAAACTGTATATCCATGTTAGCATTCCACATGGACAAAATCACCGGGTTGTAGTCGTTGATGTACTTGGACTCTTCGTTCCTCTTCAAATTGTATGTGTTTTTAGGTGATTTCTTCATCACATTGTGTCGCAGCGAAGACATCAAACTGTTTACTCTTCCTTTAGAAATCACCGGTCGTGGAAAGCCGAAACGACATTTGGTGTAGAACTTGTCTTTGTTTCGGAATTTACGTCGGCAGTACTTTCCACATCGATGGCTTTGGAAACGCAGAACTTTTTCTCTTAGGCTTTTCTTCTCCTTTGCGTTTGGAACAGCACACGTAGAATACTGTTGGATGAAACTCATCACTGAGTCTTCTGGATCCGTTCCAAATTTAGGTGCATCCTTGATCCACAGCAACATATGTATATGAGGAGCACCTCTTGCTTGGTACTCCTTTCTCCAGAAGAAATCCAACACCTCTCCAAGAGGTGGATTCTTCTTATTCATGATGAAAGACATCATAGCTTCAAATCTATGATTGAAGTACCTACATACATTGACTGGATCCAAAGAGCACAGTTCTCCGGGTGTCTTGAATTCGATGTTATCTACGTTAGCATTTGCCTCTCGTAGAAATTCAAGTAAGTCTTCCCAGCCATACTCGGCACAGCTCAGAGTGAGGAACCATGTGGGAGTACCTAAGTTCCTCAGCATACATTTTAAATCACCATGACGACGGTACCAGTACTCATTAGTACCACGCTGACACGCCATGAGATTAATCAGGTGAGAATCCAAAATACTATCTTGGACATTGACTTTATCCATAAAGTCACTTGCCGAGATGTTTTGCATGTGTATACCACTTTTCAAGATGTGGTTCACTGCATATGACAGTCCAGACAGATCGCTTTCAAACAGGAGATGAAACAAATAGGGAATGCATTGTCGAAACCTAGCATCTCCTGCATACAATCGCAAAGTCCGGTATTCAGAAGCAGGAATTTGATGAGGTCGCTCATCATATCTTCCTCCCTGACCTGTTGGAAAAAGCTGTGGGAAACACCGAGCTTCCAAACTTTCCTCCCAAACACTAATGGGACTCCCTTTGGCTTGTTTCATTTGAAACAACTCAATAGCATTCCCCATGACTTCCTTGGAATGCAAAGGATGAACACTATAATGTTCATATATTTCTTCACTAGTAGAGGGTTCTACTTTCTCAATTTGACCAGCACACAAATCGCTATCCTCTTCCTCACTTACTTCCTCTTCTGCAACATATACATTCTTATAGTATTTATTATTTTTTTTCAAATACAATGTTGCCTTTTTAACTTTCCTAACATCTACTAAATCTTGCCATATTTTCTTATTCTTTGTCGGAACCCCATTAACTAAGATAACCAGAGGTTCCTCTTCCACTTTTTCTACTCCAATTGTGTTAATGTTTTTCTTGAAATCTAGAGGCAAATAAACAACTCTTCCCTTTAATCCTCTCTGTAAATCTGATGGAGGCAATTTCCCTGTCTTTGGCTCCATTCTTACAATAGCCTGAAAGGGATGGATACTTTGAATTAAAATAGATTCATAAGTATTTAAGTCCTTCAATTCAGAAGGAATCTCAACCAATTCCAGATTATTATGAACTGCTCTAGCAGGCATCTGGTTTTGTTTTAATTTGTTACAACAATAAGTACACACACGTTGATCCAATCCCAAATCAAAACAATTTTCTACCATCAAGTATGTTGCAAAATCCTTCCATTCACTATTATTTTCCCTTTCACTTTTTGCATATAAATCCACTAACTTAGTCTGATTCTTATAATAAGTGCGTCGACAACACACACAAGTGAAATTAGGCCTCTCACTTGATTTCACCTCAAACGTCGCAATTTCCCTCTGGAAATTATCTGTACTGGAAACCTGTACACTATCTTCCACATGACCCTCTACTTCTTGCTCAATTTCAACATTCTCCTCTTTACTTCCAAAGTAACAAAACTCAATTTCTTCACACATATTCTTCACATCTATTTCAGAACCATGCAAAAGAGCAGCGCATAATTGATTCAGCATAATTGCTGGACTCTTAGCATAATACAACATTCTAACTAATTTCCTCACTTTGTTATGATGCACTGCTAGCATCCTGAAATGATGAAAAACACTCTGGCATACTCTCCTGGAAAGACAAGCCAGTGAATGACCATGCAAACCTGTCACTTCTCTTACTCTGCAAGGATCTAATTCTTGCAACAACATCATTTTCTGCTTCAAACTTTTTTTGTTAAATGACCGTACAAAATCACAAAGCAAATTGATGGAATCCTGTCGCACACTGCAAATACTACTACACTTCCAGGTGTACACAGGACCCTTAGCACGTCTTCCTAAAACCTCATTACCTAACACCTCTTCTGCCTCTGTTGTCACAAGTTTTTCTTTTTCAACTGGACAACCATCTTTCACTTCATAAGCACGGCCACTGGTGTCAACTGCATGCACCAAATCATTATCCTGGAAATAACTCTCCTCATTAAAAAATGCCTCAGAGCTTGAACTATGCATCCATTCTCCAGAAAAAACTTCACAAAAATTACTACGATTAACTATTCTCTTCCATCTACTATTTCTTTTGAAATCAAAAATTGCCTTGTTTAGCTTCCTAATTCTATTGATTGTCAAAATAAATAACTTACGTTTAATTTCAAATGCCTGATCAATAACTTTCTCAACTATTTTTTTTCTCTTATAAAAAACTAGTTTCTGTTGACCTTTCTTAATATTTTTTAACAAATTGCCAATTATCCTGTTGCGGAACATTCGTTTACGAATCTCCCTAAACTGTTGTTTCCTTCTACTATCATGCACAGATTTATCTCTTGCTCTAGCACTAACATTTTTCATTGTCCTTTTCTTTCCATTTGATTTCCTTCTCGTGTTATGGACTGAAACATTTTCTGTAGTAATATTTTTTTTATTACAAATATTTCTTATGAAATATTTAGAGCTCTTACCCGGTGCTTTCTTCGTGGCTTGAGAAATCTTTTTGTTAGAGGACTGCTGGGTTTTTGTTTTCACCTGCTGTCTTTGACGTTTTGCAGCCTTAATCTGTCTTTGTATTGTAGGCATGGTAAAATCTTGAAATGATCTGCAGTTGAATCTGAGGAAAAATATAATAAAAAATGTTAATAAACATTATTACCAAACAGTAAATCAGTAACAGTGATCAAAAACTTAACACACTACTTGACATTTTAATTTGAAGATTTTTTAGTCATTGGCAATCTTACAATACAAAAATACCAGAAAAGAATCTATGCTATTTTATATGTGAATCTGATCTAATTTTATAAACATATTTTAATATTTTATTGAAGACACTACACATAACCTGTTTTTGAAGGTGTCTTTATTTTTAAATTAAACGGTTTACCTTTTTACTTTTTATTAATTATAAATTTTAAAAATAAATGTTTATATTTCCAAAGGCTCAAGCAGGTCAGCTTCCCATCCTATATCATATAGTTCGGACAAATCTGCATCCTCATCACGCTCTTCTTCATCCTCAGGATTTAAATCATCCAAAGGATCAACATCCACTGATGTTTCAATTACAAGTTCAATGATGAGGTCAAAATCAACTGATTGCAGATTGTCGCTCATGTTGAGGTTGTCTTTATCTTTAAAGAAAGATAACAACAATGAGATGTTGCAGAGTAAGAGACAAATCTCAGAGATTATATTAGTAAAATTGTTTAACAAGATTAACATTTAGCAGCTATTATTTAGCCATGTCCAGCAATGCTGAGCAGGTGAAGCCTATGTCTAATTATTCACTGAACAGGACTCATCTCTTCTTAACCTTGGATAAGCCTCACCGACTCTTTGTCCCCTGCACATACTTAAATGTAAAGGGGCAGATTTATATTAAATGGCACATCCCCAGGCATGCACCAGTTAACGTGCACCACTGCTCTGCCACCCATGGTGTGCCGCATTTACAATCAGATAGGAGAAAGCTGCGTCAAAACCCTGCGCCTGCTTGAAGCTGGCATAGGTCTTGACGCAGCATTGTGGAGATGCGGCACCCCTGAGCCTTGCTGGAGCTGCATCGCACTTGCAATACAACTCCAGCAATGCGCCACCTTTACGGCACATATGCGTCACGCATCTGTGCCATTTTTGCCCCATGCTGCGCCGCATTGTAAATGCAGCACACCATGGGTGGCGGAACAGCGGCGCAGGATGACTGTCACATCCCTGGTGATGCGCCAGTCATCATAAATGTATCCCTAAGCTTCTTATCTTGTTAGAGATGAACTGCCATATGTATCATCAAAAAATTTTACATTTCCTAAATAGCGATTTTTAAGGAATAAATAGCGATTCTTTACCATTCCTAATTTGCGATGAGCAAATTGCTAATTGCAAGTTACCCATTCATTTCCATGGGCTAGGAGGCTCATAGGAATGAAGGTTTAATTTGCGATTACCATTTTGCTCATCACAAATTAGGAATTTTTCCAAGGGTGAAGGGGTGTCTCAAGAACACCCTGCTGCACCCCTGAAAAAGAAAATTGGGGGCATATGGCACACATACATGCCCTAAGGGCATGTGTTGGCGTCATATGGCACCTTTTGTTTTTTTGAAAAAAAGCTTTTTGAAAAGAATTCACAAATTACCACCAATTTACCACAATAGTTTCCAAATCCTTAATGTCATTTTTTACATATTTTTTGTTTGATACATTGCATTAAGGAATCACAAAATTTGCAAATCCTTCAGTGCAATTGCAAAATAAGGAATAGCAAATTTTGCTACTCCTTATTTTGCATCAAACTTGTTTGATACATACCATTTGTCTAATTAACATTAACAAAGGCCGAAATTCGTAGAATTTTGATCTTTGCAAATGCTAATTACCTTCATACATATGGCCCCAAGTGAGGCCTGTCTTGCGGCATGGTGCATCTTTTGCATCACTGCTGCTTGGGTTTTATGTGGTACGTTTTTTTTACACCATGACATATCTGCCTAAATGCATCAATTTGTAATGTTCTCGCCTCATAGCAAATCTTTTGCACCACCGCTGCATCATAAAAGTGACTCACAGTGGCACAAAAGAGGCATACATTTATCATAAATTTGTCCCTACCATTTTAAATGATTAATCCAGGATGACAATAATGTGTGTCCTATCCAGAGGTTTGTTTAAGGTGAGGCCTACTCAGGATTGCAGATTAAAGTTACGCTTGATGAAGAATACAGAGGAGATAATACATGTAAAGGCCTACCAATGAAGTAAGTAATGTGCACTTTATTGCGCTAGTCATCATAAATGTATCCCTAAGCTTCTTATCTTGTTACAGATGAACCACCATATGTACCATCAAACTATTTTGCATTTCCTAAATAGCAAATTTTAAGGAATAAATAGCAATTCTTTACTATTCCTAATTTGCAATGAGCAAATTGCTAATTGAAAATTAACCATTCATTTCCATGGGCTAGGAGGCTCATAGGAATGAAGGTTGCAATTTGTGATTAGCAATTAGCTCATCACAAAATAGGATTTTTTTCAAGCGTGCAGGGGTATCTCAAGAACACCCTGCTGCACCCCTGAAAAAGAAATTTGGGGTCATATGGCGCACATAAATTTTAACAACATTCCTTTACCTCAACAACGATTTTCAAATCATAACTTCAAAACACTACACATGGGAAAATTACTTAAATTGTCCTTAAGACACATAAAAGCGTTTTTTGATTGGCTTTCCTGCATGGTAGGGTCACTTTTAACATGGCTATGTAACACAAACATTCAAAATCTAAATTTTCCATGCACATGTGGGAGCATATTTACAAGCAATTTGCGCCACAGAGAAAGGTCTTACACTAAAATGAGAAAAATAACATCAGGGACAGTCAATTGCCTTATAAAGAAGCATACACCATTATGTCCTTGTCATGATTTTAAAAACAATTCCTTTTCCCCAAAAACGTTTTTCAAATCATAATTTCTAAACACTGCACATGGGAAAATGACTTAAAATGTCATTAAAACACATGAAAGCGGTTTTTGATTGCCTTTCGAGCATGGTTGGGTCACTTTTAACATGGCTATATAACACAAACATTCAAAATCAAAATTTTCCATGCACACGTGGAAGCATATTTACAAGCAATTTGCGCCACAGAGAAAGGTCTTACACTAAAATGAGAAAAATAACATCAGGGACAGTCAATTGCCTTATAAAGAAGCATACACCATTATGTCCTTGTCATGATTTTAAAAACAATTCCTTTTCCCCAAAAACGATTTTCAAATCATAATTTTTAAAAACTGCACATGGGAAAATGACTTAAAATGTCCTTAAGACACATAAATGCGTTTTTTGATTGGCTTCCCTGCATGGTAGGGTCACTTTTAACATGGCTATGTAACACAAACATTCAAACTCTAAATTTTCCATGCACATGTGGGAGCATATTTACAAGCAATTTGCGCCACAGAGAAAGGTCTTACACTTAAATGAGAAAAATAACATCAAGGACAGTCAATAGCCTTATAAAGAAGTATACACCATTATCTCCTTGTCATGATTTTAAAAACAATTCCTTTTCCCCAAAAACGATTTTCAAATCATAATTTCTAAACACTGCACATGGGAAAATGACTTAAAATGTCAATAAAACACATGAAAGCATTTTTTGATTGCCTTTCCAGCATGGTTGGGTCACTTTTAACATGGCTATGTAACACAAACATTCAAAATCAAAATTTTCCATACACATGTGAGAGCATATTTACAAGCAATTTGCGCCACATAAATCATAATTTTCTCCTTAAAACACACTATTCTCTATCTAAAGTAAAGAAATATTTTCTCACCTTAGCAAATACTTTGAGTTTGAAAACAGTCTCAGAAACACACCAATTTGTCTGCAGCAGAGCAAAAGGTATGCACTCCAGAGTCTGCAGCTATGAAAAGCACAGAAATGCTGTTATTCTTCACACATATCTCTCATGTCACCCAATCAAAAGTCTTCCCTCACTTTTTTCAAATGAAAACCCATCCCCCCTCTGCCCTTTCTGCTTTATCTGCATGGCAACCACCTCCTGGAAGAACTCTGTTGTTTGCAAGTTCACACAACAATGTTGCAATTGAACTCTGAACTCTCAGTGCACCTGCATATCCAGTGCATTCTTTCATTTAATGACTTTTTATTGACCACTCAAAATACATCTTTCAAAGAACACATCCGTGCACCCTAACTTTTTGTTTTCAGCAATCAAAATCCACCAATCACTGTTACTGCTTCATGAACACAGAAACTCCACAGTTTTTTTCATTTCAAACTCTCATTTTTTCATCTGCCATTTCATTGCCACACTTCATCTGACTGCAGGAGAACCTTCTCTCACCATGTTTTCTGTCTGGATTGTTGGTCATAGTTATATTCACTGGGCTCAAAGGTACGTTGAAAGCAGGAATTTACCTAACCTCAATTTACAAGATGTGGAAATTAAGTGGTTTGGCCACAGAGGATTAAAATGTCACCAATTGATACCATTGGTGAAAACCTTTATGCATTTGCCCAAACCTGACCTGTTAATTGTGCACTGTGGAGGTAATGACTTGGGCACTTTGACTGGTGTAGGTCTGGAAATGCTTTTAAAGGACACCTTTGAGCAATTAATGGCACTTTTTCCTCAGACTGCCTTGGTATATTCAAATATATGCCAAAGACAGAAATGGAGGTGGTCAAACCAATTTTGTCCACAAATTGAGAAGTCGAGGAAGCATGTAAACAAATCTGTTTCAGCTTACATGAGAGACCATGGAATGGGCTCCCTGTACAACAATAACTTGCGTTACTACATGCAAGATATCTACAGAGGAGATGGAGTTCACTTCTCAGATGAGGGCAACAGAGTTTTCACTCTGAATTTAAGAATGTGCATTGGTACCTACTTATAAGTACCTAAATGTACCATAAACCCAAAAGCTCTTCTCAGAGCTACCCTACATCTGATCACTCACAATTATTATTTAACTCTAACATTTTTCACTAATTTTCAACAAAATACGCTACCGGGGCCGCTACCCGGTACGCGAACCGGGAGCTAACCTCGCGAAATTTTTTTTTAAAATGTTTTTTTTTCGCATATATAAGCCTCCTCAGCCACCCTCAGAAAACCTAGGGGGTCAAGATAACTCTACCGTGCCCCCTTCTACCCATTCTGAACATTATTTGCCCTCCATCTTGTATCTTAATTCGACCGAAACACAAAATGGTGGACTCCTGGAACGCTTAAGGTCCGCGAACCGGGGCGCTTAATGGTTCGCGTACCGGGTCGCTCCCTGGGAAGCGCACCATCAAAAAAGGTGGGAAAGTAGTTCACACAAAAGCCACTTGAGACAATTTCACCAAATATAGATTAGCTCATACTACATACCAATCCCTACCATTTTCACAAATTTGATTGGAATTCCATTTAGCCATTTAGCCTGTAGAACTCTCTAAATACCGTGAGGTAAATTACTTCACAAAACACATCTGAAGTGTTGGAATTGACAACCAATTAAAATGTTACTTTCATTTTCTACTTTTTTTACCTGACATTTGATTGGTTATGTACCCGAATATATATAAAGGAAGAGAAGGAAACACAGCCATTTTGACTACTACTTCCTGGTGTACATTTCAATAGGATTTTCATTAATAACTTCAACTTCTTTTTAAAGGTAAGTTGTTATTTTTAAAACTGAAGTATATTGTGCACTTTAAGTTAATATGGCAAACTTTTTCTGTTAGTTATATACTATCCCTCTGTAGTACTTATAAATTTTGCCCAAAGATAAATTCACTGTTAAAAACTGCCTATCTAAAATTAATCCCAACAGTGCCCTACCTCTACTAATATATATTTTTTTTATGCAAATTTCAGGGAAAATGGAAAGCGAACAAAAAATTTCATTTGAAATTGTCCTTCCAGAGTCCAACACAGAAATCATTGATCCAAATGAGATTGAATTTATGGATGAAACTTGGGACCAAGAACTACTGCAATGTGTACAAGCAGTAGATAACCTCCTTGCAAATGAGGACATTTTACAACCTCAGAGACTACAATGTATATTCCATGATAATTTTGAAATTTCTGACAATGAAATGTTAGAAAGTTTAATAAATTATGAAACACAATAAAAAATGCTTAAAAAATAAAAAAAAATAAAAAATAATCAACAAAACCAACAATCAATTAACATACAGAATTTGAAAAGTCTATCATTCATTTTTCATTGCAGTACGCTGCCCAGAACGCTTCCCGGTTCGCGTACCGGGCGCTACCCACGCAAAAAAACAAAAAAAATTTTTTTTTTTTTTGCCCCGCGGGGCCCTTTTAAAGCCTCCACATTAAACCTAAGGGGTCAGGGAGGATCTACTATGCCCCCTTATGGTTATTTCCCCCTTTGTTTTGGCCTCCTCTTGTCTCTCAATCCTACCGAGAGACAAGATGGCGGCCGCTCCGGACTGTTTGGAATGTTTACAGACGCCGGATAACCAATCAGCTTCGCTACGCGAAGTTTTGGTACGCGCCCCGGTCCGCGAACCGGGAGCTGCCCAGTCCGCTGTTACAGATATATATCTTTTTTAAAATGTTAATTTCTCAAAATCCACTGGAGCACATATATTGAGACCTACAAAAGGCACATCGGGCTACCAGTCTCTACAATTTTGCCAAGTTTCGTGCAAATCCATTCAGCCGTTCGGGCTAAAAGTGCGACAGACCGCCCTATGGAAAACTCAATGTTAAAAACACGTTTTGGGACCCCCCTTTTTTCTCGGCCCCCCCTGGACGAACCCCCCCCAAATTTCCAGGGGCTGCTCAGAAACAAAATGTTCCATTTTCCAGAAAATTTCAGCCAATTCCGTCCACAAACGCCAAAGTTATTAGACATAGAATTTTCAAAAAACCCATAGGGAAAAAATCCTAACTATATATACCTACTGGCGACCGCCAGTAGGTAATATATATATATATTCAACAGGCTTTCCCCAGTCCTGGGGAAGGATTTGGAGTCGCAGAAAAAACGGACTTCAATCGCATGTTCTTGTGAAATTTTATTTCATAAATCCATTGGGGGTTCAAAAACAAAACAACCAACGCGTTTCGACAGCGTCCGCTGTCTTGATCACGGTCAGTTTTGTGACTGATGCTCACAAGTTTTAAGGAACAAACAACCAAATTAGTTACGCCCCCTGTGTCACATGGTGTATTACAAGTATACTTAGCATTCTGGGACTGGTAGTTTAGGCAATATCTTGTTTCATAATTACCAATTTCACAATTTGTCAGGAAATTCACAAGTGAGTGATGGTATAATTACGTCTTGTGTGGTTGTTGGTTCAAAAACAATTTATATATCAATCGATATACTGCCCTCCGGTGGGCAAAGCATTGGTAAATAAACATATTATTCGCAGCTGTTTGTTTTTCATAAAAGGAGTAACGCGACCGAGGTAAAAGCAGCGCCTTACGGAGAGGAAGGGAGCCAATTGGTAGATGTTGTTTACTCCCCGAGGTGCTCGCCGGCAACGTATCTCAAGAACTCAGTGACTCACCCGACATTGAACGATCGACGGAAGAAAGCAGCCACGCTTCTGCCACGGAGGGAAGACTCCAAGGTAAGAATGCTTGCCTGCTGAAGTACGCTGATTGAACTTTGCCTGGGTACATCTGTTGAATCGACTAACAGACTAAGAGACACACCGTAGTGCAAACCGGCTGCTTGGTACTCGAACATTCAGCTTTGTTAACTGATTGCCCGCTTCCTTTGATACTGCAATTATAATCCGATTGAGGGATTTGGCAAAACCTATGAACTTGGGGCAAAAATAATAGGCACAGAGTGTTTGAACAAAAACGGACTCGCATCTTAATAAACACAGTTGAAACATTGTGTATCCATAAAAATAGGGGGATCAAAACAAAGGAGAGAAAAATCATGGACAGGCGGGATGCCAAAAGGAAGGAACTTATTGTCACAATGTTTGACAAGAGTGACATAAATAAACCCATAGAAGGCAACAAGGACCAAGGAAAAAATGACACGAAGGACAAACTCCGTCTTTGGGAAAAACTAAATAAAAAAGAAATAAATAAATCGTGGGAACTGATTTCCCTACAAAAGTATTTGGAAGTGGAAATGGGTGCCTCGTGGCTTACGCATACTAATAATGCCTAGCCAACAGGATGTAACGAATGATTTACTCCAGGAGTGGGGTGAACACACAATAAACTCTTCATTGGGACTGATAAAAATACTGGTGAAGCATATTGAGGTAGCACTTGAAAAAATAAAGGATGAACTACGAACACTAGAAAAGGAGCTGGATAGCTTAAAACTCAATACTGAAATGACCAAGTTTAAAGAGGACCTAAGCAAACAAATCGAGAGACATGAAGAGGAAGTAAGAATGAGAAAACAAACCAAATTTGAAAGGGACGCCAATGACTATGCGCAAGGGCGCATATTCACATTCGCCCGAAAATATGACCCCTTCAGACCACCTAAGACCAACATAGCCAGCTCATCATCCAGTATGGCATCTTTAACATCAGTTGATTTAAGTGAGGATGATGCCAACCTGGACCCCCAACAAAAGGTTTTTTTAGGGGATATGCGCCTGGTCCTATCGCAGCGACAATGGGAACACAATCACCGGGCGCAAAGAAATACACGTGGCCGAGCAAGGGGAAGGGGGAGAACATGGCAACCAAGATTCACAAAACCCACACAAGAAGGGGCCACAGGCGAAACGGCTACAAACGAAAAGGTTGGCACGGCAACCAGACTGATGAAACAAAAGAAGGGGAAATGAATGAGGAACTGCAAATAATCAACCTGTCGGGGAGGGAAATTTCGGAAGCGGAAACCTCCTTGCTAAAAAAAGGAATTAATTTCTGCCCAACAGCACGTATGGACATGGCGCAAACACGGATTGACCTATACCTGTACATCCGTAAAATTAAACTCGCGAAATTCTTTGCCGAAAGAGAGAACAGACCTAAAATATCAAGATGTCTGCCCAAGCCAACATCCACCCTGTTGGCAAAGGAGTCGGAAGCATATTTAACATTGCTAAATTTAAACGCACAAGAAGGTACGAACATCAGCCTAGAGGCAGCTATAACACAACTGGGAGCAGGAACCAGTGGCCTCAAGGCCAAATCCAAATTCTATCCCCAATTGACACCTGGGAATAAAATAGACATGTTTCAGGAGGCAGTCATCCACGACCTATATAAAATTAACATCAAAGCAAACACAAATGACAACTTATCCAAAAGTGAAAGGCGGGCCCTGACATCACTAAAAAACAACTCAGATTTCGAAATCAAGATAGCCGACAAAGGCGGAAACATAGTACTATGGGATCGCAAATTATATACTGAGGAAGCTATGGACCAACTGAATAACCAGTACTATTATGAGAAACTTGAGAGAAACCCAATTGACGATGTAAAAAGAGAACTGGACAGGAAAATATGTCAGTGGGAAAATGCCTCACTTCTGGATTCGGATGAGAAAAAATATTTGACAGTGGATTTCCCAAAAACAGCAACTGTATATTTTTTACCTAAAATCCACAAAAATGCCACGAAACCACCAGGGAGACCAATCGTGTCGGCCAATGGCTCTTTGTTGAAACCATTATCAAACTTTATTGATTTTTACCTAAGTCCACAAGTAAAACTCTTGAAATCCTACATTAAGGACACTACAGATTTTTTGTGCAACTTGAAACAAATAAACTGGCAGCCAAATTTCATCATGATCACTATGGACGTGATCTCATTATATACAAACATTGATAATGAGATGGGCCTCAATGCATGCAAACATTTTCTCAAAGAACGAAACATTCACTATCTGAACCACAATGACATGCTAACACAGATGATCCATTACTTGCTATGTAACAACATCTTTCTGTTTGGTGATACTGTATATAGACAAAAAAATGGGGCAGCCATGGGCTTTTCTTTTAGCCCTAACTATGCCTGTACTGCCATGGGATGGTGGAAGGAGACTGTGGCATGGAATGAAAAATTGCAAACATTTACGCAGCACATCATGGTCTGGAAAAGATTTATTGATGATCTGTTTTTAGTGTGGAACGGCGGAGAGGAGAAATTTCTGGAGTATTTTCAAATACTGAATACCAGTACACCAGGCATAAAATTCACCCATAACGTCAGTCGGGACAAAGCTGTCTTCTTGGACACAGAGGTGTACATAAAAAATAATCAAGTGGAAACCACCCTCCACCGTAAAAGCACTGCAACAAATGCAACATTAGAAGCCACTAGCTTCCACCAGCAATCCCTAATATCAAGCATTCCCTACGGGGAATTTCTTCGGCTAAGAAGAATTTGCAGTGAGGAACAAGAATGGCAAAAACAAAGTGAAAACTCTGCGGCTCGCTTTCGAAATAGACATTACAACCAACACACAATAAGACAATGTCGGGAAAGAGCAAACCAAACTGAAAGATCTGATTGCCTAAAACCAAAAGAAACCTTAACTCCAATGGAGGAAGAACCAATCAGGCTAATCACAAATTACAGTAGAGAAACAAACCAACTAAACCAAATTCTGAAAAGAAACTGGAAGATTTTACAGCTGGATCCGGTTATAGGTAAAAGGATGGGTAAACACCCTACAGTAACATACAGAAGGGCCAAAAACCTGCAGGACCAATTAGTTCACAGCCATTTCCAACCTATCACGAAAAAGAAAAACTGGTTACAAACCAAGGGGTTCGTGAAATGCTACAACTGCAAAGTCTGCGAAATTGCTAAACCAACACAAGAAATAGTTATGCCAAACAACAAGATCTGGAAAATCAAGGAGTGTATAACATGCAACAGCAAATATACGATATATATGATTGAGTGCCCTTGTAAGCTAAGGTACATAGGCAGTACCATCTGCGAATTAAAAAAACGTATTCTGGAGCATGTACGCGCCACAGTGCATAAAGACAGAGGCAATGCAGTTGCTAAGCATATGGAATCAAACCACAACGGAGACTGGAAACAATTGCGCTTCTGGGGCATAGAGACCATGAGCCTCCCAGCAAGAGGTGGCCATAATGAAAAACTGCTACGACGCAAGGAGTCAAAACATATCCTAGGTTTCAGGACTATGACTCCGTTGGGGCTTAACCAATCGGAGGAACTGTACATACATCTGTGAGAATGAATTAAATTGCCTTCCGAGACATTTCCCGCCTACCATGTTAAACATTTTAATCAATTTGTTCCCTTTGCTTTATAATCCCTCACCCCCTTCTTTTCACCTTTGAACAATGCTCACAAAATGGGAGTATCCGCTTGGTAAACCTCTATGTCAGCAGACTAGTTTAAAACGCCCACTAGAGGGCTACATTTTATGAAAAACAAACAGCTGCGAATAATATGTTTATTTACCAATGCTTTGCCCACCGGAGGGCAGTATATCGATTGATATATAAATTGTTTTTGAACCAACAACCACATAAGACGTAATTATACCATCACTCACTTGTGAATTTCCTGACAAATTGTGAAATTGGTAATTATGAAACAAGATATTGCCTAAACTACCAGTCCCAGAATGCTAAGTATACTTGTAATACACCATGTGACACAGGGGGCGTAACTAATTTGGTTGTTTGTTCCTTAAAACTTGTGAGCATCAGTCACAAAACTGACCGTGATCAAGACAGCGGACGCTGTCGAAACGCGTTGGTTGTTTTGTTTTTGAACCCCCAATGGATTTATGAAATAAAATTTCACAAGAACATGCGATTGAAGTCAGTTTTTTCTGCGACTCCAAATCCTTCCCCAGGACTGGGGAAAGCCTGTTGAATTTGTAGCGGTTGGCTCAACCGCAGGAGTAACGCGACCGAGGTAAAAGCAGCGCCTTACGGAGAGGAAGGGAGCCAATTGGTAGATATATATTTGCTATATTTATATATATTTTGCTGCCAAAATAAACCTTTGAGCACAGCAACTCCTGGTGTGTCGTTTACGTATTTCCCTGACGGGAAAAGTGTTGGTTAAATATATATATATATATATATTCACTGAAAAAACCATAGGTTTCAGCCACGTTATAGATAGGAATTGGCATTTAACAAACCTTAGAAATTCACTGAAAAAACCATAGGTTTCAACCACGTAATAGTTAGGAATTAGCATTAAAAAAACCTTAGAAATTCACTGAATGTGACGCGCGCGAGTTATAGTTAGCTGAACTAACTATAACGGGGGAATTTCAATGGTTTTTAGTGAATTGTCCAGCTAACTATAACATGTGTGAAACCTTTGGTTTTTTGAGTGAATTTCTAAGGTTTTTTAAATGCTAATTCCTAACTATAAGGTGGCTGAAACCTATGGTTTTATCAGTGAATTTCAAAGGTTTTGTAAATTATAATTTTAAATGTATTAATTGTAATATGTTTTGTACTGATTTACTACATTGCTTTAAAGTATCTATTTTTAGATATTTTATTTTTAAGATTACATTACATATTTTTAATATAAATTGAAAAAAATGTTTTTAAAAATATTGAAATTGTAATATTTGTGTTTGTTATTAAATATATTTTTTGATTTATATACATTTTATATAGCAGGCAATGAAATCCTATTAAAGGAAATTCAATTTAGTGTAAGTATGGTTAGAATTACTTTTCAGGATCAGTAGTGAGCTGAAAGATGCAGCACTGAGGTCTCTCCTGATAACAGGTGAGTAAATCGGAATTCGTAGTTCGGATGATTTTAGCGGAATTTTTTAAAGTTCCAAAACTCCACACTTCGAAGAATTTCCAAATGAAACCAGTCAATGTTAGCATATGGAAGGAAATTGAAGTTACTGTAAGTATGGTTAGAATTACTTTTCAGGATCAGTAGTGGGCTGAAAGATGCAGCACTGAGGTCTCTCCTGATAACAGGTGAGTAAATCGAATTCATACTGATTTTAGAGGAATACTTTGCTCAATAGTGAAGGAAGGGGGCGGGGCCTGATGTGACATGTGTGCAAACACGCCCTGTGGCGTGTTTTAAGTTGGGAAATTATTTCCTCTACAATCCAGAGGTCCCCAAGGGGCCAACTAGCCCACCAGGTACCTCCAGTATGCGCCAAGGTGCTGCGTTGCAGAGAGGTGTTCAGAGGCCACGCCCCTTTTTACACCTCTCTGCAACACAGCCCCCTGGCGCATAGTGGAGGCTCCTGGTGGTGTTGTTGGCCCACAGGGCCCCCCAGTATTCAAGGGGACTTAATCCCCCAATTTAGAACACGCCACAAATATAGCCAACTGCATCCTATTTTTCACCACCAATGAAATGCATGATGACAAATATAAAAATGACAAGTATCTGTAACTACCTAATTCCCTTTTAAAGGAAAAATTGTATTATGTAATACAAAAATAAAGCGTTGTATGCCTTAAGCTGCAATTCCGTCTAATTCCGTCTGACCAAAGTGCATTGTGCATTATAAAGTGCATAGTGTAATGAAAAATGTATCATATGCCTTAAGCTGCCTTTCTTCTTTAATGCAGTCAGCCGCCTCTCTTTGGTTTCTCCTGTTACCATAAATACAGTAGTTCTCATCCAAGCAATTCCAGCTTCGCTTGACCTAAACCGATTTTCAAAAATTGAAGAACATGTACATGAACGCTCCCTTTTTACCCTTGCTTCACCCCCACTCCCCTGAATTACACGTCACTCTCCGGAGAAAGATTACCCACACTTGTGTGTGCTGTTCATGTTGTTGAGTGCACTGGAAATTTTGGAGATGTATATATTGAAACGTATTGGGGCAAGCACACACACCTGCTTGACCCACAGTGAAGAGGATATTGTCCTAGACACCCGAGTCACATCACCCAGTTTAACTTGAATCCACCTGTCAGTGTGTAGTTTCATGATTGCCTCTAGGGGATTCTGTGGGATTCGCCAGATTTTTAACATCTTCCACAGACCCCCCCCCCCCCAGCCTCTCTGATAATAAAGAGATTGCAAGCAGGTTTGTCGAGGTACCGGAGTTATCAATGAAACATACTTGATTCTTCTGGATGAGGCCCCTGAACATTGCCACCAGGACCAGACTGGCACAGAATTTGGCAACATTGTCCAAAAGCACTATTGGCCTGTAATTGTTGGGGCCAGATTTAGAGCCACCTTTATGAATAGGCTGGATGATGGCACAACACCATGATTCCGGGATTGATGAGCCCCTTTGGCTATAATCAAATAGTGGCATGAGTTTGCTAGCCCAAAGGGATGTATCCTGTTCGAATAGGGCCTGAGGATGCCCATTTGGCCCGGGGCCCCATCAGATCTGACTTTTGCCAGAACCATCTTCAGCTGATACGTCAAAACTTTCAAGTCCTGAGTAAGGGGAGATAAGCCCTTTGCACCTTGAAAACTGACCGAGTGAAAGGTCCTCTCAGGGCTTGTAAGGCATGGTTGGCTTCTTCGCCGGATATTGGGATAGTCTGAGCTTTCTGTAGAATCTCTGGGTGTGAAATGTCTTACAGAAAATGTGACCAATCGGATTCAGAAATGTTAGCACTGCCAGCTCTGCCTGATGCATTCAATTCAATTCAGTACGGCTTTTTCGGTTTAAAGATCACAACCATAAAAGCTTTCTAAAAGCAGTCAGTACTTAAGAAGTAAACTAGTCAATATCATTAAATAAACCATATACATTTCAAGAGATTTGTCATAAAGGTCATTCGTAAATCATTTAAAATAGTGCATTGATTATACAATACATAGGATAGGTTACAGTGCATCTTTTGTAGAAGTTTTTGACTGTGACCAGTAAGAATAACTAGATTAAATAACAAATATTAAAAAATAAACATGTTATGGACGATGAGTATTTAGAGTAAAGTGCATCAGTCTATACTAGTCCTATGTTTTTTTCATACATTAATTTACTAGGACCTATATTATTCATATATTAGGGCCTCAAGATGTGAATTATCTTTTCTTCTTTTCGTTTCCATATGTACAAAAACGACTATTGCATTGCATACCTTTTCATTTTCTAACCTAAATAAATAATTAAAATCGTGTTTATAAAAATACAATTTACTATCAATGACTAGAGGTCATAAAACATGTTTCCTGATATCTGTGTGAAAATTACAGAAGAGGATAAAGTGTAATGTTGACTGTGGTGACTTTCCATCACAAGGGTAGTTATGAATATTGCGATTCTATTTACCCATATAGGGAAATGCAATCATATGATGAAGTATACCCATTCTCAGCCTCGTGAGATAAAACCAGTGTTGTAAGTTTGTTACCCACAGTAAATATTGTTGTGTACCCAAAATAAGTGATCCTTCACACTATGTCTTTAGTCATCGGCTTTGAGCTTTCTTTTATATCTCTTAATGATTTTCTTGCTCCTACAAGCCGAAATTTCAGGTCCCTTTTAATATAGTGTTGTACGGCCATAGGATCTTTAAAATCAACATTCACATCATACTCCTTTAAAAGTTTTCACATATACTGCAACCAAGGAATCTTTTTATAACGTTCGAGAGCAAGGCAATATGGTATGATTTCCTGGGTAAATTTAGTACCATCCTTGCTCCAGATCCCATGCCAAACCGTAAGAGCTGCTGTACTAATATAATCGGTAATGTAGGAGACTGGCAATTCCTTGTGAACAACATATGAAGGGGTTGAATTGGGAACTGCTAATAAACTCCTTAAAAATATATTTTCCTGGGTCTGTAATACAGAGTGATTAGCCAACCCCCATAATGCTACCCCATAGCAAATACCTGTGAGACATTTACTCTTATACAGGGTCAGGATTTCCCTAATTGGCTTCTTCCCCATTTTTTTTAGAGAATCTGAAGATGGCTTCAATTGACGGTTAAAATTTTAGTTTGCAAAGGTCAATACGTGCTCCCCAGTGCCATTCTGATTTAAAAAGTAGGCCCAGGTATGAAAAAGAAGGGGTATTAACAATTGGCACACTGCCAACATGATGAAATCGACTTTTTGGTTTCCCTTTTCCGCATGTCATTGTGAATGATGCATTCACCTGCCGGTTGATCATGGAGCAGAAGTTCTTTGAGTTACTCTTTTTGGTCTCAGACAAGAGTTTGGTCTAAAATTGGTCAGTGTGCCTGGTCTCATACCAAACTGCTTGCTTGAGGCATTTTTGTGCCAGCTTAGACTCAGTGACGTGGGGCTCGATTCACAGAATGAACTTAAGACTCAATCCTAAACTTACTACTATTTTGGTATTCACAGGATGAACTTACTACTTTTGGTATTCACAGAAGTTAGGATTTTGTCTTAACTCTGTCTTAAGTCTGTCTTAAGTCTGTCTTAAGACAAACTTAAGACAAAATCCTAACTTCTGTGAATACCAAAAGTATTAAGTTCATTCTGTAAATATCAAAATAGTAGTAAATTTAGGATTGAGTCTTAAGTCCATTCTGTGAATCGGGCCCTAGCTTTTAACAGCCAGGGATTCTACGGGCTGCTCTCAGAGAGGTGTTCAAGGAATTTTTCAAACTTAGAATTGTGACTGTAGAGGGAAATAGTTTCGAGTGGTGATTGTGCTTTAGCAACCATTTTGCATGAACCGTTCGCCAGCAGCTGGGCAGTAAGGCTGTTCCACTCAGAAACTGGAGATGTATTCTCACCAAGGACCCCCTTTGCGATTTTAACACATTGTGCCATAATTGTTCCATTGGAATCCTCCCTCCATTTGAGCCACCTGAGATTATCACTAAATGCTCCTTTGCTAGAAGCAGAAGCAAGGGCATAAATTGGGGATAATGGTCACTATCTGAGTGCCATACATTTCCACAAGGTTAAACATTTCCACATTTCATATGGTATAGTCAATATATGACCCTGTTTTCTGTATGATCGTGTCCAGTTGGCGGAATGTCCCACAGAAACCTTCCCTTTTGAATTTTAAAGCCCAAACTATTGAGCTGCATAATCACCAGTTCCCCCAGCGGATTCTGTAGATTTCCCATAGGCCTGATCTGCTCCAGAATGCTCCATGAGCAGCCAAGAGACTGTTCTGAAGACTCGTGACAGTAGTCTTGGAATAAGTTCACCTTGAAATCCCTAGTTATGATACAGTATGTTAAAGGGTGTTCCCTATCCAATTCACAAGACTGAGATTAGGTGTATCAGCTTTGACCTTTTTTCCCTGGAGAACGGGTTTATGTAAATATTAAATAACTTATGCGAACAATTAGATCTCCATTTTAATAATGAAACTGCTTGAAGCCAGTTCTCTTCAATATCAATGGTTTCAAGTAGGAACTTGAGGTTCATAGAGATTTACAAGTAAAGGCCTTCTTTAGGTCTGCCATTTTTATGCTCTTTGTAGGTGCATTTGCTGAACTCAAAGAAGCTAGTTATAGGACACCTGGATAACCTATATGTGATTAGCCACGCTTTATACATCTTGATCGATTGATTGATTATTTGAGGGCGTTCAGCAGTGGACCAGGTTTTTTGAAGAGCGATCATTTCAAACTCCCCCAGAACTCAAGGAGGTCTATGATCTGCTGTGTTTGAGCAAAGCCATAGATATTTCAGGAGTTTAGAGAGAGGAGCAAGAACTCATGATTTTATTGCTGAGAACTTTCCTTGATTTATTCGGTTTACTTACAGGCTAAAATGGACAGTAGCGAACTCCATTCTGCCAGGGAGAGTTCTCCTGCCTCCGTGTGCTGATCTCTGAAGGCCGAGTTAGTGCAACCCCTTTGCACTTTTCAGGATGGAGTATGTCCCTTGCTTAAGCACAAACGATGCTGTCTTCTGTTTCAAGAGAACAATGAAATAGCCCTTTTCTTATAGGCACTAAGTTTAATTCCCTAAGAGTTGACCACCTCCTCTTTTAACAGAATCTTTTGCACGTAATGAGGAGAGGCAAACGTCTTGGAGCTGCTCAAATTGGGTTGGCTCCACAGTCGTGGGATGATGCTAATATTGTCGTATTTAACCAGAAGGGCAAGCCATATGATCTCCGGGGGTCCTACCGCCCAATTTCACTCACCAACTGTGATGGGAAGATCTATGAGAACATTTTCTAATTTAAGCAACTCGGACCACAATGAGTAAAATGTAGTATAAGCTAAAATGGTGAGAGGAGCTTTGGAGTCAATAACAGCTTGACACAGCGGGCGTTCTATTTCAATTATGTATTGAGGTTCTTCAATTCTCAGAATAATATTCGAAAATGTGTGTAAACACTCATGAATATAAGAGACATCCCTAGAAGTATTGGGGAAAGACTGCACATCCACATTGTTAATTCTTACGTTGTCACCAGTATGCGGTATCCTACAAACTGCTTGAAAGTGGCCTATATTCCTGCACTTCAAACATTTTTCCCAATAGCAGGACAGGAAGCATTGTTACAAATGTGGGTTTAGAGCCACAATGGTAACAAATAGGACGTTTGCCCCTTTCTCTACCTGTCCTAATAGCGGAAATGGTACTGTGATCAGAAGTGTCAACTATGTAAGACACCAGCGAATGTCTCTCCTGACTAGTCAGTGCTTGAGTGGAAATAATAGAGCGCTCAATGCTTTTAGCAACGCCACTAACCTCTGAAAGGGGAGGATTTCTGCAGGTGAGTAATATTTCTTGCATCTCTTTAGAAAAACAGTTGAAAACAAACTGATCTACACAATTTTGGAACTCACAAGATGAGGCTAATACACGCAATGCGGCTTCAAATTCTTCTGCAAGATTCCTTGCTAGCTTACTTGCGTTTAAAAAAACTGTGGGGCATATTATCTAGGACAGGCGATACATTATCGCCGCTTTTATCGGCAGGAAACTGCAGATAAAGCGGCGATAATGGCCTTGATAATATGCTCTATGAATTCCAATCGAAGCCCATGTTAGATGTGAACACATCTATCATGGGCTTCGATTGGAATTCATAGAGCATATTATCAAGGCCATTATCACCGCTTTATCGGCAGTTTCCTGCCGATAAAAGCGGCGATAATGTATCTCCTGTCCTAGATAATATGCCCCTGTGTCTTTCTAAAAGTACACTGAGCTCTTTAGTAAACTGTTTTTTAATTCTTTCTTTGGCCTCAACATAAATGTTCCAAACACAATCACCTCAGGGGGATTATAGGGGAGGTAGGTTATCAAAAATATTCTGTCCAGCAATTCCTAGATGGTTATAAAATAAGGTATTTCCCTTGGAGGAGTGTAATTAAGACCATCTATGCCCATTTAATAATTTTCAAATATGCGAACCCTTTGCTTACATTTACTTTCTGGCTTTCCAAGTTTTTGTAGAAGAGATGGTGGATGTATTGCATTTTCTAAAGAGTCCATGGCTAAGGAGGTACTCTACAGAAAATGTAAGGAACTGAAAAGAATTAAAATGAACAAAAACATAAAATAATATCAATACATGAGAGGTTTGTCAATCTAAATAAATCAAATATACGATCCAAATAAAGATGAACGCAAAAGTCACCAAAGTACAATCAAAATTCAAATGTAAGATGGCAGCCAGGCAGGTGACCTAAGCGTGTTGATTTCTCAGAGTTCCATCATAAAGAAACGTCCGGGAGGCTCAGAAGACATTGTTCCAGGGAGTAATATAGGAGAGAACTTGTGGCAGACTGAGTGGTTGCTATGAAGAGAACAAGGCATACTGGGCAGAAGTTGCAGCATTTCCAGGAACAGCAGGTTGGGCAAAGACGTCTGCAGCGACCTCCCACAGCCGTTGCGCACGCCAGAAGCTTGTAGGTTACTAAGAAGAAAGTTGCTATGCCAAAGGCTGGAGGTCAGAAGGCAGGCAAGAGAAGGAGCTGCTATGGCAATGATTCATGAAATGGTCGCATGAATAACAATGCAGGCGAAGCGCACGCCAGGAGTAGCAATGTGTAGAGACTACTATGATGACAATTAAGGTATGGTCGCATGCAGGACAATGCAGGGTGCGGCACGTGTGTAAAATTGAATAATGCAGCATTTGAGGCATGCTCGAAATATTGGCTCTAACACAAACGCGGTAGATAAAATAAACAGTGCAGCGCCATGCACCTGGGTCAACACAAGCCTGTGGGTCCGGGTTCTTCCTCCAGTCTCTCTCTTTCCTTTTCTTCTTTTTTTCTATTCATTTCTTGGAGGTAAATCAGGCTGAAGAGTTCTCCGTCAGAAGTTAGGTGAGATATGGCAGAGAATTAGTACCCAACTCCTTGTACCAAAATGTAGTATCGGGTTGGCTGGAAAAGACGTCGCCAGAGATTTTTGAAATGCAAATGTATCTGAATTTATTTTCTTATGTCCGAGAACAGGCACCACAGCATAGAAAGAACCGCAGTGGAGAAAGGCCAGGCAAAGAATGCCTGCCTTCTACTCTCAGAGTTCTAACGGGGAATCACAACATTGACAGTGAAAAGAACACAATACTTAAAGGGAAATGGCTTAATAACAATAAAGAAACTACACACTAAAAAAGTACGTATGATAATAAAGAAGTGGATACTACCAAGATGTTTGGGGCTGTACCCCCACACAAAGACTAGCACCTGGTATACATATTGCCTCTCTGGACTCATCAGAACACTCCCTGTACTGTGGAAGATTCAGAATGACTGCCTTGCTGCCAGAGGACTGCCCTACTGCTAGAAAATCCACCTTGCTGTGTGTGAAGGAAGATTGGGTAGGCTTACCCTCATCCCAGGCTACCCAAAGTGACTCCAAGGGTCAGTTGGCTGACCTCTTATGTGAGCTACTGGGACACAGCAAGCTTCAGAGGCCTCCCTGCAACTGTCAGCTGACCTGCTGCAACTGGATCTGCCTGAGCCCTGCTCCTGACCTCTGCTGTTGTGAGTCCTGATCTCCAAGAGGTGCCCCCTCCAGGTCTTGGACCTTTGACTGACATCAGAATGCATTCCTCCTGAAGAAAAAGTGAAAATCCTGAGGTTTCGGCTCCTCACAACTGCAAATAAGCTCATTCAAGCAAATACTCTGCCACCTACAAGAACCACCATTGTGAAGCTTTGATGAAACCTGCTCTTCGCGCCGACAGCTAGCTGCGGCGTCCGTCAATGCAAGACCTGCACTTCGCTCTACAGCAGTGGCAGCCCACGACGGACGCCAAAGCAAATCAACCGCAACAGCCATCCGCGATGCTCAGCCTCATCCTCGAGGTCTCATCCACCGCAAAAGGAACTCGGACTTAGAAGTTAGCTTCTCAGTGGGATTAACATGATCCCTGTATCCAACCTGTGCTTCTTCGCAACTGTCTTGAACTTCTGACTTTCCCCTGGTCTAGTTAAATCAGATGACCACGAGTCGCCCTTTGTGCTTTTAGGTGCTATTTTCACTTAAAACCTTAAAACTGAATATCTCCAGTTCTGCTGATTGGATTTTTGTTGTTCTGATACCATTTAATGTATTAAAATATACTCTATTTGCAAAATTAGTTTGGTATTTTGCTTGTGCTGTGTTTTCAATGTATCACTGTTTGTGTGCTGCATAAATTCTTTACACATAGGGGGCCACTAGGATGGCGGGCACCCTATCGGGAAACGGGACCGCCCACCTCAAGGGTGGGGGTCCCGAAATGTGCATTAGGATGCGCCCGCCACAGTGGCGGGCGCAATCCTCATTTTAACATTGTGGCGGGCGGTGCTCACTGCACCGCCCGCTACAATCTGACAGGAAGCGGCAGGCACCCCGCGGTGCCTGCTGCTTGGAGTATGCAAATGCGGGAGGGTACCACAGGTACCCCCCCATTGCAACGAACACCTCGGCCAGCACCAGGGGGGCCCCCGAACCAAAGACCGCCTGCCTTTCCGTGGCGGCATTGCCGCCACGGAAAGGCGTGACAGAATGCCCATTGTAATATGGCTGGCGGTGTCTATCAGACACCGCCACCATATTAAACATATACCGCCCCGGCCGCAAGGCGACCGGGGCGGAAAACAGGCGGGCTGTGATTTTCACCGCAGCGGTCCCCCACGCCATCCTAATATGGCGGGGGGGAATTTGGCAATCGATGTCGGGCGGATTGCCACCGCCAGCCTGGCGGAGGCAAACCGTCGGACATCGTAATGGAACCCATAATCTCTAAGTTAAGCCTGTCTGCTTTGAGGACAAGCTTCCCGAGGGAGGGTTCAACATAGGTTAATTTACTGACTTTTGTGGGCCACCCTGACAAGGAATGTAGTTGTTACCTGACTGCCCCTCAACCAATAAACCAATTTCTTACATATATGTATTTATTTTTCTTTTTTTGGGGGGATATTTTTATTTTGTCATATGTGTATTTCTAAGGTGCATGTTCATCTGTGAAATCTGTGTTTAAGATTGGAATAAACTTTGTGAAAGCTCAGATAATGGCCACGTGATGTGCAAACAGATGATGACATCCCTCTAGACACCAATGGTCACAAATCAAACAGGAAAGGGCCTCCTTACTACTCCTCTGCTATTAAATACCGAAATCATGGAGTCCGATATTTAATGGGTGCAGTCTTACCACATCATTCAATCTCCACATCACATCATTCAGTCCGCACATCAGAATAGGAAGATTGTGGGGTGATTCACAGCAGCACTTATGAGCAGGGCAAGTAGTACTACAGGAGTACTTTACTTACTCTTACATACTTTTGTGAATCAGCCCATAAAAATCAATCTCCCTAAAAATAAAAGTGCAAAGAGAACACAGTCATGTCTATCTGACTAATTGTATATGAATATTTGCTAAATTGTTCTATTGTAGATACTTTGGTGCCGATTCACGAAGGCATCTGAGAGTACTTACAAGTGTAATAAAGGAGTAATAATTTATATACCTCAAAATGCCTTTGTGAGTAGGCCCTCATGGAGTAGGCATGTTTTCTCTATTTTGAAGTGCTCAAACACAGTGAATTCGACATGTACAAATTCTGTAAGTGCCACAAAATCCAGAATCCCAATTCAGAGGCAAACTCCCGTTAGAGGCCCAATCAGGATGTACATGGCACTGATCAGGAAGGACCAGCATTTGCCTATCCCTCCGCTCATGGTATATTTGGCGATAATCCACAACCCCCTAGGGATAGAAACAGAATGAGCCTGTGCCCAGGACCCCTCACTCGTTTCAGTTGCACTTATAGATTTCTCTTAATGGGTAGCTAGTGTTAGCAGATGCTACCCCTGGCATTTACATTGGTGTCTTTGGTCTCATGGGTTCAAGAGCTGTAAACAGAGACATCTTTGCTTTCTGAAGTGTCTACATCTTTCTCTTTCCTGAGCCTCTAATAGGGAGATGTGAGGCATTTGCACGGCTAGGGCTGAGACATGCGGTTAATCCTGGCATAGTGTTAGATAACAAAGGATGCCTGATGTCGTTTAGTGACCCCTGGCATCACTGTGCATTGACATTACTGTTTGGTGATAAAGAAACACAATGAAAAATCATGACCATTGACTAATGACCAGGCTAATCTATTGATATTGTGATTGTTTGTTATTCTTTAGAATGGTGTAAACCTCACAGCATTTTCTTTCTCTTCTACTTCCTCCCAGTAAGTGATTTTGCAATATGATAAATTAATTTATATTAACTAACTGAACCATGCGTCTCTATTGATAATGTGATGCACAGCACTGTACCGTGCCATATGGAAACCACATCTTTTATCCTACACAAAAGTCTCTTTCCTGCTCGTGTTTTCTACACTTGAGACATTCTGCCTTGGTGTGATCACAACATAAAGAAGAATATGACTGCAGTCTCTAAGTAAGTAAAGCCAGCTGGGAAACAAGTGATGTGTTCACACTGTATAACACCAAAATATGTTTGGTGCTATTTCAACACTGAAAGCTGAGAAATTAGCTTTATAAAATATGATTGTTAATCAACTTCTTAACAAGGGGAACATTTGTTACTTAATGTTATATCAAAATTATGCGTGCTAGAGCTACATCTATGGGTGCCTAGTCCAACGTGTATTTACAAAGCACAGGATTAGAACCATTTATGCAAACTGCTTAAATGAATATTAAGCAGAAGATCCACTGCTCTTGTGAGTTGCCAGTCTTTGGGAGGGGAGGGCTACTTTAAAAGCGATTGTGCTGCTGTGCATATTGGAAATCGGGAATACCATCCCAGTACACAGAATGTGAAGCAGCTCCCGGTACTACTGTATTCTACAAGAATATCACACTTATCTTCTATAACTTATCCTGGCTATGGATGCTTACCCAGGAAGGGGTCGATCACACAATGCGACCAGTAGATACACTTGGAGGAAGGCATATTTTGTTTATGGTTAACCACAACAGTTGGGTACTGGGATTTTTTACAGGATTTTCTGGGCCAACTTGAAATTTCCAAGCATAACCTTCTCGAATCCACAACCTCTAAGATTAGGCTGTGAAATAGTCTGTATCGGGCAAAACACACGTTGGCTGTTTGATGTATTTACTTGCTAAATACTGAAAACCTAGAGAATAAAGTTGTATGCATTTCTGGACTACTTCTTCACCATGAAGAAGTGTTACTTCTTGCAACTATTGTTTTACAGTGCTCTGGTGTCACAATACACTTTGCTTTGTTTGTAACCTATCATTAGGTCGTGATACACACGACACCCATTGGATAGCAGGGTGTTTGATGCTGTGAGTGGTGCACAGACATAATATCGAGTTTTTTATTTTGACCAACTTAAATATTGAGTTTTACATATCGTAGGGACAGAATATCGACATCAAGAATTTGGGTGACCAGAATATCGACCTAAAGGTAAGAAATATCGTTTTTGTTAATATCGGACTTAGTAATATCGATAGCAAAAAATATCAATGTTAATAATATCGATGTTTATGTTAGTGTTAAGTATTTTAGTATGTATTTTATATGTATGTGTTTCACATGTTTTGTTATGGTTTGTATTTTTTTTTAAATATATGTATTAAATGTTTAGAAGTTAGTCATTTTTTTTAAAGTAACATTTGCGTTTTAGTACCGTAGAGGGTTGTGGGTTTATAGGGGAATAGGGTGGGAAGAAATTTAATTATAGTAAATTAAATCATAATTTAATTAAATTATTCATTATTTTTAGTTACATTTTGCTTTTTAATTCCATAGCGGGTTGTGGGCTTATAGGGGAATAGGGTGGGAAGTACTTTAATTGTAATTAAGTAATGATTAATTTTTATTTATTGGGATTGATAATTTATTGTTAATTTATTATTAACTGTTAATTAATATGTATTAATTGATTAATTGATCATTATATTAATTGTGTTAAATTTTCTATTGGAGTGGGTTGTGGGTTTCTAGGAGAATAAGGTGGGAAGTAAATGAATTATAATAAATTAATTAATATGTTTGATTTCTTTTAGTATTGATAATTCATTGTTTATTAATTGTTAATTGGTAAATACATTTTATTAATTGATTAAAAATATTAATTGTATTAATTTCGTTCAGGAGTGGGTTGTGTTCTAATAGGACAATAGAGTGGGAAGTAATTTTGCATAATTAAGTAATTATTAATTAATATTTATTGGTATTGATAATTAATTTATTGTCAATTAATTATTTATTGGTAATACATTTTTAATAATTATGATCTATTGTTATTGGTGATTAATGTATTGTTAATTAAATATTATTTGGTAATTAATTTGTATGTATTAATTAATTTATAATTATATTAATTGTGTTAATTTTTATGCGGAGCGGCTTGGGGGTTTATTGGGGAGTAGGGTGGGAAGTAATGTAATGGTATTAAAGTAATTATACTTTTTTATTGGTATTTACAAATAATTTATTGTTAATTTATTATTAATTCATTATTTCATTTAAAAAGTTAATTAATTGATAAGTATATTATTTTTAACTTCAACGCTATCCAACACTTTCCCTACTGTTGCACTCCTTGGAGTGGGGATAGTAATATTAACCCCTATGCTATCCAACACTTTCCCTACTGTTGCATTCTCTGGAGTTGGAATACACCTTCCTACACATAAACAATCCTCCCCTGCAAGCAGACACCCTTGAACAATGGTGCAAGGGTGCCTGCATTTGCGCTAAGTTGCTAAACCTAGCGCCATCGCAGGGTGAAACGCAAGGCTGCACTACATTCTTGTAAAAATGTTGCAGCCTTGCATTTCAGAAGTGACGGAGAGAGGCGTTAAGCCAGGAAGGCTAACGTCTCTCTCTGCCACTTCCTTGTACACATCCCCCTAAAAGTACTAATTGCACGTTTAAGAGAAATATACTGCATTGAGGTTGAATATGTAAAGTTAAAGAGAATTTGGGTAGGTTATATTTTCTTTTCAGCATTGGTTGATAATGGCGGGAGAGCAATTTTGTGTCATAAGTCTTGAGGTTTGATCCCAAGAACATGTAGAGGGGACAACCTTGTCTACTTCCAAGAGATAACTAAAATAGTACACACAGTTGATTCTGAAAATACTGGCTCTAAGAGAAGAATGCAATAGTTAAACAAATTAGATAAAACCAGGACTGGAACCAAACCACTGGATCGCCTTAAACATGTATTCCAATAAATACAAATTATGGTTTTGCATCAGTGAAAGTGGACAATTTTGGTGGCTATCTTCCGGTGTTTGGTATTTAATCAGAGGTTCTTGTCATACTGTCTTCATTGGCGAGTAATCCAATGTTCGGTGAAGGGTTAAATAGAACCACCACAATCTCCAAGTACCCCAGTTGATTTACATCGAACGTCAGTTTTATTCCATGTTCTGGATTCATTTACCCGAACGGCGATCCGATAGTCTTCCGAATCCGATTCACGAGCTCGTTCTATTCAACCCTTCACCGAACATTGGATTACTCGCTGTGGATCCCCCTTTGAGATCACACACCTCAAGCTCCCACTGTTCCTTTTTGGCAGCAATGCTGCAGGTCTTTTCAAAGACCAGACACCTCTAGAACCTGTTCTTTACATATATATTTCCTACTTGTGAAGAATGAATATGTGCCTCCTGGTAGACTAGAAGTATGTCAATGTTGCGCAATGTCATACTGTTTTTGTTTGACTTGGAGTTGTGTTGTAACTGGTAATTAACATTGGCCAGTGTTTCTTTGTCCCTGTATGTCTATCATGTGTATTTTGTCATTTTGATCATTGAGCATGAGCCCCGGGTTATAGTTCCGTGGACTGTATAGTTCTTGATGCCTAATGGCTAGGGCGCTCGACCTCGGACCTGGGGATCTGGGTTCGAGTCTCGATAACCACGCCAAACATCCTGTGATTCTGGGCAAATCACTTAATCTCCCGGTGCATAACAAAAAAAAATCCTAAAAAAATGAATGTGTGCATTCATGTAACGTAACTGCTGCTCATGTAAAGCGCTCTGATACCCGATTCGGTTCGGTTCAAGTTCGCGCTATATAAAACTGCCCAAAATAAAAGTGATTGTTTAAGCGGCAGGGTGAGTTAACTGCTGGTCAATTAATATTGGTTCAATTTCTTAAAGCACCGCATACTGTTCATATGATCAATGTAGAATTTCAAAACTGTAAAGAAATGTGGCAAAAAGAGCAAATCGTTACACAGATCTGTTCTCACAATTTGATGTGCACAGAATTCTGAAGACAACCATAGAGGTGATTTGGTGGCACCAAAGAGTCCACCACCATGTGCTAGGTTGGCAAAATTGAATACAACTAATATGTTTTCTCAAGTAGTGCATAAAGAGCTTGCAACTTGCGCCTTCCAGCTCATAATGCATAAGGATACATTGTACAACATATTTCCGCCTGCTAATCGTGACTTGACAAATGCTCATCATGCTCTCTACAATATTATTCATCAGTGTTCCTAAAGAAGAAACTCTTCCCATGCAACTGCTTACTTGTAAAGCCACAATTAAAGTGAAGAACTGTTAGATAAATTAACTGATTTACAATTTGACATTTTAAAATCGCATCCATCTTTTGAGTTCCCAAGACCAGCTAGCTAGATTGCTGCTCCTCGCACGTGACTGTGCGGATAAAGACTATTCCTTTTTTAATGGTATCTATGACCACTACATTAGAGTCGTGGGTGTGTTGTTAGATGGTAACCTTAGACACCAGAACATGCCTGATTAGTATCACTGGTCTTCTCATTTGATGCATGTTGCTGCAAGCCAGTTGTACACATGGGATTCATCAAACTACTGTCTCGCTTTCAACAAGGTATAGCTAAAATACCAATGTTAAAGAAACTATTTAAGACCCTAATAGACAAGTACTTCAATTACAAATAAAATACTTCACACCTACTGGCACTTTAGTTCGAAATTTGAAAAATAACAAAAAATCAATTTAACTTACAAGCCCAAAGTGCTTTTCTTGCCCCAGTTCTTAATGGAAAAGAGCGCTATTATCCATTTAGAATACAATAGGACATTTACAGTATTCATAATGTGTTAGCATTCATTCTAAAATGTCTATAAAGTGACATTTTGGAATGTGTTTATCTGTATTGGATCAAGCTTCAGCTGCTTTTGAGGTGTTATATTGTTTTCTCCTGCTGAGCTTCAAGGGCATGCGGAAGGACCGAATGTAATGATTACGGCACTTGTGATCCTCGGCAGAGGGTTAAAAGACTATACATTAGTGGGGAATAAAAGATAATAAAAGTATTGTTTTTGCCCCATGATTTTCAAATAAGGTACTACAGTTGAGCGATAATTCACCCACTGCTGATAGTAAGGGTACCAAGTGTGAGTACCCCCTTACCCATCCTGTTATCTGTTCTCATAGTATGCAAGAGTCTTAGCACACAACAGCTACAGGCTCTGGGGATTGAGTCAAGACTGGTCCCCCCATGCCCCGTCCATATCTTTTTTTAAAGAACAACTGGGCTTTACAACATTATGCTTGCAGAAAGAGGGAAGTGGGATCCTAAACTAGTGATGCCTGCTGTGATCCAGCCCTTCTATCCTCGCTGCAACTATCAGTCTATGGCACAGTCAGCAATAGAGAGAAGGAACCACATGAGAGGGAACAAAGCTATTGGAAGGGAGGAGGATAGAATGGCACGATAGTTTCACTAAGCAGGAGAGGTACAAAAGAACATTAATAAGATGCAACTACATGTTGCAAACATACTTGTTATACACATGTATCACATCTTTTACTCCAACCGCTGGATGTACCATTTGTATAATGGCTGTTTTTGAGTGCTGGGAATTCACTAATGATATATGGAACAGAAGATCGCTAACATTTCGATAAGAAAGTTGTACCTTTGATTATGCTGTGTTTGGTTAGTTCACTATAGTATACCAGCAAACATTTCAAAATGTTTTACCTTTACTTCCTACTGATCATACAGATATATGACATATTGGTGCCATTTAGGGAACGGCACACAGGGTAAATGTTTGCAGGGAATATGTCACAGTGTTGTCTCATTAGACCAACACGCTTTTATTTATAAGAGAATGAGAGTAAGGCAGGTGATATTTGGGGTTTCTGTCTCAGTACATGAAAGAGTTGTTGATCTTGCTTGCAAAATGAAAGGACGGTTTAGCAACACACAGTGAATGTCACTATCATGTGGAGAGGGTTAGAGCAGTGGTGAAGAGAAGGAGTTCTGTGTGTGGGACATAGGGCTAATGAAAAGAGTTTTGATAACTTTAAGCATTTGCCAGTGCAGTCACTTCAAAGTATTTTTTCACAGCTCAAAAGTATGTGCTCTATTACAGAGTGTTCTTGTGCCCTTATTTTTTCTCAATTTTTCCAAGTGAAGAGGTTAAAGGAATGATATATATTCTCAATGATACTGGACATTTTACTAAATTCATAATGATGCTGATTTCCTTCTTAGGCTAGTTCTAGTCTACAGGATAAACAAGGCAACCTAACTGCACCTTTTGTTGTTTACTTTGTTTCAGGAAACAAAGTGACTGTTCTGTCATAAAGCAGCTGTTTCGACATGAAATGTATTGACACAAATTAATATGTGCATTGGTCTCCTCAAGAAAGATGTCTTTGGGTATAGGAACAGTAACCAATATTAATATAAATTATCGAGTGGATTTTCAAAAGTGGTTTCAGAATGTTTGCCCTATGATAAACATACACTATAAGAGGAGTGTTTGGTGATTGTTTCACTTTTTCCGCATAAATAACTTGTGTTGCTTATGTCTCAGGCTCCATCTTAACCTTAACCCTATTGAGTTTTACATGTTGCCAATGTGCTGAAAATGTGGCACAAAGCCAAGAAAACAATGCATTTGACCACTTTTCAGTTTTCAAATTGTTTTGTTTTGCCATCAGTGTGGTGGTTATAAAAATGACATACCGCCTTGAATAATAATAATGCTGCATACCCATTGCTGGAGATAATTCATTGCACTAGAAAGTCTTTCATCATGTTAAACATGCCTAATGAGCACAAAATATAGCATGGGCAGTATGGGAAATTGGGTTATTAGTTGACTGGGGTGTGAGCCCTGGTCAAGCAGCAACAGCAATCCTTGGCAGAATAAGCCACATCGAAACCCAAATTAACCTTTGCTGAACCCCCTGGTAGCTTGGCACAGAACAGTCAGCTTAACTTACAGGCAATGTGTAGAGTATTTGTGCAACACTTCACACAGTAAAACAGTGAACACACCACACAACAAAGTTCCCCACCAGTTTAAAAATAACAGAGCAGAAATCAATAAATATAACAAGACCAAAACAACAAAAATCAGTAGGATCAGAATTATGAATTTCTAAAGAAGAAACTGTAAGATAGTACCTAAAAGCATAACATGTCAAACGTGGCTATCTGGTCACGCTGGACCAGATCAAAGTGAAAAGTTCAGGTCAACTGTGATGGAGTGTGGGACAGATACAGTCCCAGATTAGTCCCGCAGAAGTTTTTCTCTTCCAAGTTTTGTGCCAGGAGATCCATTTGCATTGGAGAGCATCACACAGAGCGAGAAGAGAATCACAGGTGGTTGTTGATGTGGCGCTAAGAGAAGGCCAGGCATCACGTTCGGATGGGCTGGTGCTCTTTGTTGGCAGTCCCCCCTGAGCAGTTGAGGCTGCTATGTGAAGAGAAGGGCTAGCAGTGGCTTGCGCCGGTTCTTCATGCGAGCGGCGTGGTCTAGGTGCAAATTGGCCTGTTTACGGTCACAAAGAGTCCAAAAGCTTTATTGAGAGCCTGCGATCCACACCAAGGGTCCAGGACCTGAGAGGCACCACTTCGGCATCACGAACTTGCTGCAGCTGAGTCTGAGTCCAGGAGCTGGTTGGAGAGCCTTTTAGTTCCCTGAGGCTCAGATCAGGAGGCCAGCAGAATAGCTTTTCGAGTCACTGTAGGGTCTTGGGTTAAAGATGAAGTTGCAGGTCTAGTTCTACTTCCCCAGGCAAGAGGAAAGCAGGTCAGCACAGCAGGGTAGAGGTTTCTTTAGAGCAGTAGTCCAGCAGAGTGGCAGTCCTTGAAGCCACACAACAGTCCTTCCTGGCAGAGTATCCAAACGTCCAGAAGTGTACGGATGAGTTGGTGTCTGAGGTCCAATATTTATACTCAGTTGTGCCTTTGAAGTGATGAGAAACTACTAGAGGCATGCCTTTGAAGTGTATAGATGCCCTACCTTCCTGGCCCTGGCTCCGGGCTAACTGCAGGAGATATGCAGTCCCTTTGTGTGGAGGTAGGACACAGCCTATTCAAATGTAAGTGAGGCTGAGCCAGCTCCTTCCTCCCCTACTGTCAGTGATGGCCCATCTAGTCACCGCTAAGCTTCCATTGTGTGTGGTTGTCTAGGAGGAAAACACAAAGCCCAAATGTCACCCCTAGCTATTCATGTGACACAGGGACAGGCTGCAGGCATCAATTGGCTAAGGGAAGGAAATGCCAACTTTCTAAAAGTGACATCATCAGAATTTCAATTTAAAATCCGACTTTACCATACGTTAGGATTTTAAATTGCGATTCAAGAGACACAAGACATTAACTGATTATCTCTTCCCATTTGGAAAAGGCTATAAGGTAACCCCAATATTATCTGATAATATCCTATGAGAGATATAGGCCTTGCAGTAGTGAAAAATTAATTTTTAGAATACATGACCTACTTTTAAAATAAATTGCACCCTACACTTTGGGCTGTCCAGCGCCTACCCTATGGAAGACATATGTATTAAAAAAGGAAAGTTTGGGTCTGCCAAACGGTTTATTTTGCCAGGGCAAAATGACAGTTTAACTGCATGCACAGGCTCCGCAATGGCAGCCCTGAGTCTTGTTTAAAGTGCTACTTGAATGGGATGCACAACCTGTGCTGCAGGCCCACCTGCAGAATGTAATTTATAGGCCCTGGGCACAGGTAGTGCCACTTTACTAGGGACGTACAAGTAGATTAAATATGCCAGTGGGGTATAAGCTAATATTACTATGTTTTGGGGAAAGAGCACAAGCAGTTTAGCACTGGTTAACAGTGGTAAAGTGGTCAGAGTCCTAAGGCCAGCAAAAATGAAGCCAGCCAAAACAGGAGGTCTGAAGGCAAAATGTTAGGGGGAAAGCAAGCCATGGATGCCGGGTCTAGCACACAACTATTTGTTTTTAAAACATTTTTATTGCTATTTTTACACTTACAACAAATGACATAAAACATGAAATCATCGTCGCATTCTCCATCTGGGTTTGACAGCCCTTGTGGCTTATCTGTTGGTGGTACAGTTTAAATATACGGCCCAACATTTTGGTTGTCCCTGAGGCGGTTCAAACCCACCTATAACCTAACATATAACATATATACCTTGTGTCTATATGATTGGGGACCGTGAGGTTAAACGCTCAAGACGACATGTTTGTTTGCGCGTCCCTTTGTCACCTACCTACTCTATGTGGAAAAGGAAGAAAGAGGAGGGGTTAGCGATAAGGGGAGGGGGTGGGGGTGTCCCGCTCCAGTGGATGGTGTGGCGAAGGGCCCACTGGTTAAATCTGATTGGTGCATTCATGGGGGTTCATAGGGGACAAGGAACGTATCCAAAGAAGCCCACATATCCCTGTCTGGTTTTCTCCATGGCGAGTTTCTTAAGGCTGCGATGTTGGCTCCTCTCAGGAATGTCACCCAGTTGAGCCATCCCCTGAAGTTGGCCTTGGAGGTGTCCTTCCATTTGGTGAGCACTAGTTTCACTACTGCTGTAAGAAGGAAGTCTAGGAGGTCTCGGTCTTGTTTTGTGTTAAGCTCAGCAGTTATGAAGGCGGTGGTGAGTGAAGCAAACTCTTCCTTAAGTGTGCACCCTAGGACGTTCTTTATGAAGGTGAATCTTTTTCTCCAGAATTTTTTGACTTTGCAATGGAAGATTAGGTGCGCTAGGTCCCCCTGTTCTTTGTGGCAGTTCCAGCACCGGTCGTTTTCCAACAAACCCAAAAACTTCTTTAGGGGTTGTTATTGCCATCCCTACTGTCCCAATAAAATGTGCAACTGATACATTGCCCACACATTTGTAATACATTTACAAATTTAGAGAAAGAACATTTTTACATTGTAAGTATCAGGGTATTAGTGCCCCACACCTTCAATTTGAATGATATAGGAATTACTTCTATGCTGCAAAATATAGATGGCTTGCACCACATGAGGTACACTATAGATTCTAAGGTGGATGTGTGCAAACAGAGGAGGGGCCAGGTAGAATTATGTTGACCAATGTCTCTATTTCCATAAAAGGCTAATTTGTTAAGGACTCATTTGTTCCCCTCCTGAATTGAAAGGTTGTGCAAGATAACTGAGATGCATAAGCTCTTACCAAATGTTTCTTTAAAGAATTGATTCAACTCGGACAACAGATTGTATTTTTGTTTACCATTTGCAGACTGTTGGGGTGATGCAGAAGCTCCCCGTATGTCTACTGCCCACCAGCATTGGGTATAGTGGAAAGGTGACTACCTAACAGTTTTTTAATTCATGCACTTCTATTGACGTTGCTGACAATAGGATGTATCTGATTAAAATGAGCCTCCCTTACCATGACTGATGAGTGATGCTCTACTACCACAGTACTGCAAGGAACTAGTAGAGTGCTGTGCCTTTATCGCCAGATGTTGCAGGCCCTTCCAAGCTGCTTGGGCACACTGTTCAATTGGTACAGCAACAATAGATTGATCATTTCAAGGAAGAGCTACCTGCTCCTTTAGCCACACAATAGTCTACAGCCTATGGCCTTGGGAGCCTCCATGTCCTTAACCACCAGGCAAGGAAGACTATGGTTAAAAGGGCCTTTATGTACTGGTAACCTCTCTGGGTTTAATGGTTGAGACCACAAGGAATTTTTTTTTAAATGGCCTTGGATTCTGGCCATCTCCTGCATCTTGGTGCCAGCAATAACAGTACTACTCACCGTGTTTAAAGATCATATAAAGAGCCCAAATATTTGTGACAGCGAAGGAACTTTGAAGGAATCGAAAATTTCATGAGGTTTCACAGGAATGGGCTCCGTTGAGACCAAAATATGATGGAAATAAGTATGTTAGATTGCTAGAAAAATATGTTGTAGTCCTCAATGTCTCTAAATGTTATGTTTGCACACAACTCCCTTTCAGCACTGAAGATGAGATGATGTTGGATGTGGACTTCAGCCTCAGGGACATAACAGGCTACCAACAACAACCTTGCATCTACACCTGGACTCTGCCATCTGTGAGTCTGCCCTGCCAAATGGTGCCACTCCAGTCCTGGACCCTTGAAAGTTGGCCTAAGTTGCTCGCCATCCTGTGGATCCAGCGGAACTAACACATCTCCTCTGTGTGGTGCAAACCCAAGCAGAATCAATGCATTGCTGCCGTTGCATGGATTGGACACGTCACCCAAGACTCGCATCGCCTGTGCAACCCACATCTCTTTTAAAATTTCTGCTGTGCAACGCATCCCTTAGAAGGCCCCTGCATCTCTTATCGACAGTAGCCTTGACAACGACGCCTGACTCTGCACTGCAACTCCTAGGAACTGACACATCGCCTCAATTGAGCAACGTATCCCCGACTCCGTACTTCGCATCGCAAGCCCCGTTGATGGAATCCGCGACGTTGTCGCAACAGGACCTTGCCCTGTAGCTTTGATGCATCTTGGAACCCAGGCATCACTTCGGCTGCACGGCGCATCTTTGATGTGGATCCAAGCAATTATGCAGATTTAAGGTACTCTGTCACTGGGTCCCCGTAGCTGGCCTGTGCTCCATTGGGGTCAGCCTCAACTTGTGACTTTGCTCTGGTCCGGCTTGACCAGTTACCCACAGTTAGTGCTTTATGCCTTTTGGAGCTATATTCTCTAAAAAAAATAATTACATATTTCCAGTTCTACTAATTGGATTTTTATAATTTTGGTAGTGTTGATTTATTAAAAATTACTCCATTCAAACTCGGTTGTGGGCTCCTTTTGTAGTGTGTATGCACTGTCTTTTTAAAGTGTTGCTCAAATACTTTACACATTGTCCCTAAGTTAAGTTTGACTGCTCTGTGCCAAGGTACCAGGGGGTTGAGCACAGGTTAATTTGAGGTTTGCTTGTGCCTTACCCTGACAAGGATTGTGGTTGCTGCTCGCCCGGGCTCACATACCAGTCAACCAACAACCCCATTTCTTACAGATGACATATAGTGTGGTGACTTTAACCAGATCTGTGGGTTGTGCTTTTTACAGGAAATGCTTTCTGGTCTAGGGCAGTATAACATATAATTGAAAACAAGTCAGGGAGATGCTAAATATAGACCACTTAAACAAATAAATATCACCTCTTGCAGAAGAAGTATCACTATTAAAAAAATATGAAATAATTCCAAGGATAGGATTGAGGAACAGCAGCCTGGGATTGTTAGAGGCACTAGAAAACAAACATGAGAGTCTCAAATTGAGAATAGAACAGGAAAAAGTAGCACCACTGTGTTTCTGAGCTACCCCATTCTCTACCCATCTCCCTTGCAAGTTTTTCTTAAAATTGTCAGAGGAAGAAGAGGAGTAGTGCAATCTTATTGATTTCTTCTTGCACTTAGCCCAAGGAAAACCTATGGAATTAAATATATACACAGGATATAGTACATGCCAACATTACATACCTTTTCATTTCTCCAGTGGTATGGAAAGAAAGTTTGAGAGGTCGTCTCCAGAAGTAATCAAATATAAGTGAATGTATATTGTATGTGGAAAATCAGCTTACTCTGCCTCAGGGTAGTTACGGGAGTAGTTACCTATACTTTGTTACACCCAGGATGTTTCATGTTCAACATTTGCCGAGTAAGGCCTGGAGCAAGTAAGGGAATGATGTGGCACAAGAGAATGGCCAATTGCATTATTAGCATACTCAAAAGCCTAGGAATAATAATACTACCACTAGGGATGTCTCAGAATAGTCATAGGATAAGTGAGGTGACAAGGTTGATTGAGGACTTGTCAGATGACACCTCAGCTGCCCTAGGAAATATCACAGGTGAAATAACTGCAATGAGTACTTATACAGAACAAAATGAAATTCGATAGTTTGCTTGCTAAGGAAGGCAGAATACGTCAGGTAGTGGGCCAAATGTGTTGTGCCTACACACAGGACAACAGTGACAACATTAAAGAGGGAATAGATAAGATCCATCAGATAAGTGAAGAAGAAATAAATATATGGAAAGGAAGATTATGGGATTCCATGGCTGCCTGGTTGGGCGATTGGGGAACATGGATATTGGAAGCAATATTGATAGGACTTGGTATCTCAGCACTTCTTTGCATAATAATGACAGTTGCTCCATGATGCATCCCAACTAAAATATGCACTATTAAGTGTCAGAGGAGGGAATGCGGAACCCATTTTATTTCAGATTCTATTTTATGGCACACAGTGGGAGCGAGCCAGAAGAAGGTGCACATGCCTGTTGGCCTTTAAGTGAACTAGAACTGTCTGTACATTTGCTGTA
The DNA here is from genome assembly GCF_964261635.1 of Lissotriton helveticus. Taxonomy (NCBI): domain Eukaryota; kingdom Metazoa; phylum Chordata; class Amphibia; order Caudata; family Salamandridae; genus Lissotriton; species Lissotriton helveticus. Next base: position 199,451,713 of record NC_136058.1, on the reverse strand, counting down.
ACCTCAAGGCCATGAGAAATGACCAAGTCACAAGTGTACACAACAAGCTATTGCTATGCTTTTGTTTTCCTAGATGAATACCCATGTATAGCTAAGTACTATATTTCTGATTCATGATTAGATAAACAAGTGGAGAACCCCTACTGTTTCGCCGAGCAACTGGAACCCACTGGCTGTATTTCATTTGTGCAAAATATGCAATATATAGTGTAATCTAATAAAACCCATGTTAACTTCTGAATTTCGAGAAGGTCCACGTGGCACCTGACTCCGTGGCGGCCATCTCAGGCAATAGCAGTGGGCAGTGGGGAGGCCTGGGAATGGGCGGATGAGGGGAAATAATTTGTTTATTTAATTTTCCTATCACATCATTTGTCGACTACCCCCCACCCCACCCTGCCCCACCGCTCTTACCTGTGCTGGCTGCCACTGACCTGGCTCCTTGGCAGCTCTTGCCAAAAAGATACGTTAGAAATCTCACTGCCTCATGTCTTTTATTAATTTTAGACTTCCACACAACCAGTATCAAGAAAACTGCACATTTTAATATCTCTCTCCAAAATGCAAGATTTTGGGTAAATCTGGTCTCCCCTTTCCCATTCATGGTGGGGTGATGGGGTAGCTTGGGCACCATTAAAATGTTGATCGTCCCTCATATTCCTTTTGTAAAGGTATACAAGTCAACTTTGTGTCCAGTTTCCCTCACAATTTGAGGATTTGAAAGGTATCTTGGGTTTATGGATTACACTGGAGAGACTCAAGAAAAGAGCCATTTTTGGGGGGTTAAATTGCTGTGCAAGAAAGATTTTTTTTTTTTCAATTTCATCAACAAACGGTTTGCTGCAAATGATTCACAATTGATGATGGTTGGAAAGTGGATTATTGGTAGGGGTAAGTATGCACCTACCCCTAGTAATAAGGCCACCAACACAGTATAGGGTCCAGTAAAGGTCTCAGTAAATTAGCCCCTTGCTCAACCCTTGGTAGCTGACAACAAAAAGTTAGACCTAACTTAGGAGACAGGAATGTATAGAATTCAAAAACACCAATACATCAAAACAGACACAACACACAATTAAAATCTCACACCAATTCATGAAAATAGAGAATGTTTTTATCTTTAAAATTACCTCAAAAAGACAAAAATCCAATGTAGGGCACCAGAGGTATACATTTTTAACAACTAACCACTTTATAGTGCTTAAAAACATCTAGTACCACTCTGGGCCATATGGTCACACTTGCCCGGGACACAGTCAAAGTTTGAGGCCAACTGCAATGGAGCCCTTGTCGGTAACACTTAGCGTGACTTCCTGGTCAAAACTTTACCTTCACACTTAGAAACTTTCTGCAGCTTCTTTTCCGACTTCGCTCGACCCTACACAGCGGGCTGGATTTGGTGAGGGTTCGCCGGCTTAACTTTCTAAAAGGCCCCGCCCAAGTATACAGCTCTGGAGGTTTCAGCGGGATGAACCTGAAAGCCTGACCAGGCCATGGTTGAAGGTCGATGTCGGGTCGGTCACCTAATGGAGTTTTTTCACAAACGTTCTCCAAAGTTCTCCAAACTGCATGAGGTGCTTCTTGAAGGTCTCCCTGTATGTTCAAAGTGTATAGAACACAAATCCAAAGTTTTCGAATCTACTAGATGGTCTCTGGGATGTCTGGACTAAAATTCCCACAATGCACCTGGCCAAATCCTTAAAGGTCCACTGAATGCACTCCAGAAGTAGGACTCTTGGTGGAGATGATATAGGTGGGCTCTGCTAACCTGTAGCTTGCAGGGAGTAAACTCCTTAATCCTCCTGAAGCAGGGCACTGTCCCCGGGCCTGTAGTTTTTGCAGCAGGCGCAGTCATGCAGAGTGCAGATCCAGATTCCAGCAGAGCAGTCCTTCTTCTCATGTAGCTTCAGGCAGCAGATTTGAGAGACTATGCAGCTCTCACATATTTATTCAGTGTTCGGGGGTGACAAGCAGGGTGAACCTCTGTCCAATAGATGCTGGGTGCCACCCAAAAGAATGACAACTTCCTCCAAAGTGTGGCATCTTCTTGTCCAACAAAGCACTGCACTTCCAGAATCCAAAATGGATGATTTCTCTCTAGAGGAGTAAAAACTGGGTAAACTAACCCACAGAGACCACTTGAAGGCTGTATTTTGGTTTACAGAAGAGATATTTCTATAACGTCACTTGTGTATAAGCTATGATAAATTCAACAGTGGGAAGTTGTTGGATATATCAATACCAATCTTTTAAGGCTTTGAATGATATTTACTCCTTTCCAGCAATAGTTATACCTACATAACATATTACAATGTTAGCCCATGGAGTTAAGTATCTACAATGGGAAAAAATGTAATGGGCAGTTTTCCTTCACCAGGGCATATAAAACATATTTTATAAGGTCCCTGCTTATAGGTTCATGGCCCCCACTTATGGGACACCTAAGGGAGACCTTGGGGTGCCTAATATGTGAAACTAAGGTAGATTATCACTTATAAAGTGCCCATACCACCAAAGTCGAATTTGCATACAATTTATTTTAAAGACAGTCTGCAAAGCAGGGATGCATTTAACAAGACAGCAGGCACTTAACAGTGCACACATGTAAGTGCAGGAACTCTCTTGGGCCTCTAGACTTACATGCCCTATTATATACTAGGAACTTATACGGTCTGGCAATACCAATTATTAGAATTTACTTTTAAAGACAGGCTACAAGGCAGGACTGCCTTTAAAAGCACAGCAGGCCCACAGAAGCACACCACGCAACCCCCTTGGATGGACCACCACTGCGTACACTTCCACGCCGACAAACCCACACTGGCCAAACCTGCACCCCGCCCCCGATGAAGAAACTGGAGCAAGATCACAGAGGTGCAGCTCAACTCCATCCTCAACAGCAATGCCCCCGCCACCTTGACCGAAGCCAACCTCGCAGCCAAAGAACTCCACAGATGGATCTCCAACTCTGCAGAGGAACTTCCATCTAAAGATCAAGGGCCTTTATGTTAACTTCAATGACCAGACACCCGACTCTAAAACCACTCCATCCTCCAGCAATGCCAGCCAGCCCACCATCTCCTCCTGGACCCCAGTCACCACCGAAGACACCGCATCGACCATGAAAGGCATCCACTCAGGATCCCCCATGGACCCCTGCCCCCGCGCATTTTCCAAACGGGCCGCCACGGCTCCAGAACTATGACACACCATCAACGCCACCTTCGAAACCAGCATCTTTCCTGATGACTGGAAATGTACAGAAGTCATACTCCTACTCAAGAAGCCCTCAGCAGATCCCACAGACCTCAAGAACTACAGACCCATCTCCTTCCTCCCTTTTGCGGCAAAAGCCACTGAGAAGACCATCAACATCCAACTAACGAAATTCATCGAAGAAAACTCTATTTTCTATACCTCCCATTCCGGATTCCGCAGCAACCACATCACTGAGACCGCTCCACTCGCCGCCACAGACAACATCGGCACCCTCCTCGACCAAGGACACACCACAGCCCTGATCCTACTCGACCTCTCTGCAGCCTTTGACACCTTCTCCCACTGCACACTCACCACCAGACTCCATGAAGCGGCGTAAAGGGAACCTCCTTCCTCACCCGCAGAACCCAAAGAATCAAACTTCCAGCCTTCTTCTCCAAACCCATGGAAATCAACTGCGGAGCACCCCAAGGGTCATCGCCCAGCCCCATGCTCTTCAACATCTACATGGCCCCCCTCGCCACCATCGTCAGACAGCAGGGACTCAGCATAGTATCCTACACCGACGACACCCAGCTGATCCTCTCCCTCACGAAAGACTCCATCACCCTCAGACTCAACTTCCAGGAAGGAATGAAAGATGTTGCATCCTGGTTGAGCAGTAGCTGCCTGATGCTCAACTTGGAGGAGACAGAGGTACTCGTCATCACACCTTCCCCCTCTACATGGGACAACTCCTGGTGTTCCACCGCCCTCTGCAGCCACCCCACCCCCACAGACTACACCCAAACCTTAGCATCGTACTCAACTCCTCCCTCTCCATGACCCAACAGGTCAAAGCCGTCGCCTCCACCTGCTTCAACACCTTCTGCATCCTCCGAAAGACCTTCAAATGGATCCCCCCCCAAAGCAAGGAAGACCATCACCCACACACTCATAACCAGCAGAATGGGCTACAGACACACCACACCCTCTAGGCCAGGATCAACAAGTCTCTGCTCCGCAAATTCCAGACCATACAGAACACCCAAGCCAGAATTGTCCTCTGCATTCCTCGACACGAACACATCACCCAGCACCTGTGTAACCTCCACTGGCTCCCCATCGAGAAAGAGTAATTTTCAAGATACTGACCCACACCTACAAATGCCTCCACAACACCAGACCCCAATATCTCAATGACAGAGTCTCCTTCCACGTACCCAAGAGGAACCTCCAATCCGCTGACCTCGCCCTCGTCGAACCCCCGTGCATCTGCAGAGCAAGAACGGGTGGAAGAACCTTCTCCTATATTGCTACCAAGACCTGGAACAAGCTGCCATTTAACATCAGACATGACCCACCAAGAACATCTTCAGGAAGACCCTCAAGACCTGACTCTTCGACTTACCGGAGCTGCTCCCACAGACCCCAGCGCTTTGAGACCCTCATGGGTGAGTAGTGCGCTTAGAATGTCCCTGATTGCTTCATTGATTGATTGACATGCTGCAATAGCAGGAAAACTGCTGGGCCTCTAAATCCCCATGCCCTAATATATACTAGGGACATTTAGGTAGATTACACACCCTGGCCCTATTGTCTACTAGAGACTTACGGGGTCCGTCACTGCCAATTGTAAGTGTACTCTATTACATTTACCTTTTTAACATAGCAATGGCCCTGGGGCTGGTTAGCAGGTTACAGTGGGAGTCAGTTACAACCAGTATCATACAGCAAAACATGGGGGTGGACAGGTCAAAAGGATCGATTTCTAACATTGATTGGGGCAATAAAGAGATACTGCACATATCAATCTGGAACCATAACATATTTTATTATCTCTCTCAGGGTGCCTGGGCTTATATGGTGATGGATATGTATGGTGTCTTCACTATACAAAATGGGACAACAAGGTGCAGTAACTAAATGAAATGAGGAAAATGGTTTATCCCTATATGAAATTGGTGAAGACATTAATGACTAATACAAATTGGTCATCAATAATTAAAATTATCAATGTAGTTGTCATTCCCAGGAAATGAATCTGCTAATATTTTTATGGCTTATAATAAGATTTAATTGTGGTTAAAATAATTATCAAACATACCGGTTGTTTGATTGCTGATAATGAAACAAAATAAATGTTAATTATTCATTAGTTTTTAATGTGTATATTATTATGATATGTACATTTTAATGATGTTATGTATACATTTCCTGATTATAACCCTTAAGACGTTGTTGTTGAATGAAATGCATTACCTACAAGCAATTGTATCAATACAGGAAAATATGTATGTGGAGCTAAAAAGTGATGATTTACAATGATAAATGTAGATCTTTGTCCACTGCTTGTCATGAAGTGAACTACATTAGTGGGCATATATACTAACTTTAAGGAGTGTGCTGAGTATAATTTTATTGTAAAGGGTTTGCTGTGCTCACATCATCATATTCCAAGCTTACCACCGTTTTTCTAAGTGGTAGTACATTGTTCCAATTTTGTTGTGGTTCCAACCTAATTGCTGTTTGTGGTGGAAACAGGGCTGAAACCCACGGGTGAACCTGGGACGTTATACATTTCTAAAAACAAACTTAAATCCAAAACTCATGGTTTTTCCAAAAAACACATCTTTGAAATAAACAAATGATGAAAATATGTAGAAACAATAGTACTTGATGACAATGATTTTATCTATCATTTTATGCATTTGTGGCTAATTTACAAATGTAACTTATCTTTAGGTCCAGTAGACCCTCTGATTGTAAGGATTGTTAGTGTTAATTGATTGTTAAAAAATACATGATATCCAGAACCAACAACCTAGCTGCAGATTCTAACAATTTTCCATTGTGTACCAACCATGAAGCAAGTCATATAGTAATATCTAATGAATTGAAAATGGGTATGAAAACAACCTAATCGGGGCATATTGTCAAGGGGGCGCGATAAAATGATCGCCGCTTTAGCATCCGTTTTCGGGCAAAAAGCGGCAATAATTTTATTGCAAGCAAGGACACTCTCGCGTGTGTTTCTGTGATTTAGCACCCGCTTTGCATCGCATCATTATTGAGATGCAAAGTGGGCATGCCTCAATAGACAACATGGGGAAATACTGTGAAGGCAGCTTCGCGATGTTTACAACAATGCCCCGACTGGCGTAGCGATAAACAAAATCGCGCTGACCAGCCATTAACGCTGGATTTTAACGTAGCAGGGAACATCTCTGGTTTTGCAGCAATGTTGGGACATTTCCCTGCTATCGCTGGAATTTTCATCGCCAATGCGCTAAGTGTTGTAAATACAGCGCTAGCCTGGCGATGAATTCCAGCGATAGCTGGCGATAGGGAAACTCGCGCTAGGCATGGCTGCCGCTTGTTAATATGCCCCATTATTTTTTAAATCTGCACAAGAGCCTGAATTTAAAAACAGTGGTTATTTATACACCTCTTAATCTGTGTACCCTATACTAATATTTAATTGAGATGGCATTTTGCAAAATGTGCTCTTTCTTGTGCACTTGCTTACACTTGCAAGCCAAAAATGCAAAGAAATGCAAATGATAATAACAATTGTTTTATTATTCTGTGTTTCTATACTCCTACCAATAAAAATGGTACCTCGCTTGAGTGGCTGAACCTATTGCTTGCAACATGATAGGTTCCAAAATTCAATGTGGAGCATCTAATTTTCCCCATAAAAAAAACCTTTTTGCGCTGTGGGTAGCTGCGGAAGTAAGGCCTGAGCTCAGCTGCCAGTAAGGGAAACCTACCAACCCAGACTTTTTTGAAAAATAAGTCATCCAGGAGAATTCAGGGTGTTATGACTTGTGTGGATTCCACTACCTTTTCTTACCGAGAATATCCTACAAACCGAGAATATTGGCTAAAATCAAATTTTCCTCACATTTCCGTGAGGGAAAATTCCAGAATCAGTGAGGTATCATGAAATTCCTACAGCCAAATGTTCCCACACTTCTGTGGATCAAATCAGCACCCTACTTGGGACACTGGGTCAAGCACCTGCAACATGGTGAGCTCCAGAGTGCAATGTTGGGGCATCAAATTTTCCCAAACAAAATTCAATTGTTGCACACCCTTGAAGAATTGCATCTTACGCTCACTCTGACAACACCTGCTAACCCAAACACAGCTCTGTCACTCCCTACACTGTCTACACTCTCCTTGCCAGCAGGACCCTTCGATTCTCCATGTAGCCCCCTTACTTGGCTACTTCCATACACTATCCCCTCTCCCGTTCTCCATTCTAAATCCCCCTACTGTAAAGCGCTTCTTTCAATGGTAGCTTGGTTTGGGCTGTATAATTCACACATATACAAACATACTTTCACTCACTCATCCACGGACTAGTACTTTGGCATGGTGAGTGCAAGATTTTACTGCAAGCTGATTTAATTTCGTTATTTTACCACCGATTGTAGCCAGCTCTGTCTATCTGTTGGATTCAATCAAAATCGTTAAATTCAGAATTTTAGTGTTTCAAACGTTCATCCCCTATGGCAGAGGGGCGCATGATCTGAAGCTTATTGTACTGAACATGTGCCAATCGAAAACTCATCACATGAATCCTTAATATGTAACATTAATATGTATTCATTGCGCTCACGCTTCACATTTCCAATGCGGCTTCTATTTTTGCAGAACTACAACGGGTCTTACTATAATAGAGTGTTTTGCGACTTTAAAGCTGCTGACGAGCAATCTCTCCTTTTGTCGGCAGCTTTGCTTATGCTTCAGAGATTGCCTCTGCGATAATTCCGGTCTGTGGGCCCAGTTAGCCATATTGCTTTTCTGTGCAGTGAAGATTTAAAGCCTCGGCGCGTTGGCATCGGGAAGGAAGTGCGCTGCCTGCCTCTGATTAATGATACTATCCATCTTGGTGGATATCAGTAGATATTAATTTTCTTCTTTGGAATTTAAAGGAAAAAAATGGCACTAACCTTTAGAATCTTTGTTTATCATTTCTGTGCGTCGCGCGGCTGCAGCTCCTCTTATAATGTTTACATCTGAAGTTTCAGTGCATCTGCACAGCTGCGGGTTCAGGGCAGCCAGTTATGTGTATGTATGTATATATATATATATATATATATATATATATGTATATATATATATATATATACATATATATATATATATATATATACGCAAAACCTCGCGGCGCTCCACCTATTTAGGTGTAAAAGACGAGGCATGGACCACTTCTTTGGTGCAATCTGTTTTTTATTCTTCCCAACAGCTAGCCATGACGCGTTTCGGCCGTCCCTGCGGCCTTGGTATACATATATATATATCTATATACACAACCTACTGGCGGTCACCAGTAGGCAGTTATAGTTAGAACCTAGTTTTCATAGGAAAAGCATTTGTTCTTTTCCTAATAACTTTGGCGCTTGTTGACGAATCTCTGCAACATTCCCAAAACTAGTGGGGCAGTCCGGTTCGCTCCTACTTTGACAATTTCGGGGTGATTCGGTAAGCGGGGGCCGAGAAAAATGGGAGTCCCAAAACATGTTTTCTCCATGGTAATTCCCATAGGAAACTTTAGACACAGCTTCAGCCCGAATTGCTGAACGGAATTCACCTAATTTGGCAAAAAGGTAGCCCTTGGTTCAGAAAGAGCCCTTTTTGTTAAATGGTGTAAATCCGTTCAGTAGTTCCTGAGAAATAAAAAAAAGGTACAAAAATGAATTTCCCATTGTAAACTTTAGACACGGCTACAGCTCGAACTGCTGAACGGAATTACACCAAATTTGGTATAAAGGTAGCCCTTGGCTCAGAAAGAATTCTTTTTCTTAAATGGTGTAAATCCGTTCAGTAGTTGCTGAGAAACTAAACAATAAAAATATCGATTTATAGAGGCACGGAGGATCCGCACACCCTGCCGATCACGAGCTGCATGCTAATTGGCTGTCAACACTTCAAACCAGGAAGTGTTTGCAGCCATTGTGTGCCTCGGTAGAACCGAGGCTCAAGGAACCAGGAAAACAAATGCGTAAAACAAGATAAGGGGGCAGGGTAGAAGCACCCTGACCCCAAGCCTGCTTAGGGGGTCCCACAAGGACCCCCAGAGCCCAAAAAACATTTTTTTTAAATCGGCAAGATGCGCGGAGGATCTGCGGATCCGGCCGCTAAAATTAAAAAAACAAAGTGCGGAATCCCATGCTTCGTTATTAATTAGCTCCCGGGTGGGCCAAGTCCCGGGTGCATGTAAAAAATATTTGTGGGGGCCCTGGGGGACCCCCACAGCCCTGGGGACTGCCACCCCCAGGGCTTTCCATAAATGTTTGCGGGGGGGCACACAGCCCACCCGTAGCCCCGGGGACCGCCACACCCCGGGGCTTTTTTTTTTTAAATACCTGTGTAGGGGACTTGAGCCCCCCCCCACATGCCCCGGGGACTCCACCTACCCGGGGCACTAATATGTAAATTTGGGGGTCTGTTAAGGACCCCCGAACCCTGAGGACCACCACCTCCCCAGGGCTGTGTACACATTGGAAGGGGGATTGCGTGGTCCCCTTCTGGAGCCTATGATGGCCCTGGAGACCGCCACCCCCCCAGGGCCGTCTCCTGCAGTGTCCCGGGGTGCCCACCCCCGGGACACTGCTGTTTGCTATGACAGGGTGGGAGCCTCGCCGCTACCGCCCCGTCATAGCAAACACTGGTTTGGATTTTGGAAGAGAGAGCAGGAAACCTGCTCTCTCTTCCAAAATCCAAACCAGATTGCTTTTCCACACGGGAAGCTGCATGTTAGCAGCTCCCTATGTGGAAAAGCAATTCCGGCTCCCGCAGGACTCCTCCGTGGGGGGAATTGGGGCTCCCCGCACGGTCCCCAACAAGAGGCAAGCCCCGGGGGATGGGCTCCCCGGGGCCAGAAGTGACCAGGGATGGGGGCCAAGTGGCCCCCTCCCCATTATAATGAAGAAAAAAAAAGGATGGCCAGGCCCCGGGGGATGGGGACCCCGGGGCCAGAAGAGGCCCGGGAGGGGGGCCACGGGCCCCCCTCCCCCTCAAATAAATAAAAATTAAAGGCAGGTTCTGGGGGATGGGGTCCCTGGGTCCAATAAAGGCCTTAGATGGGGAGGCAAGCATTCCCCCTTCCTATACAAAAACAATGTTTGGCCATGCCCCGGGGGTACCTGGGGACAGCATTGGCCGTGGGAGGGGAGCCCACGCGGCCCGTTCCCGTTCATTTTTCTTTTTTCGAGGGATCAGGCCCTGGGGGATGGTGTCCCCAGGGCAGAAAAAAGACCTCCAGTAAGCACCACAGGGCTACGTTGCAGAGATGTGGTCCAGGCCATGCCCCTTTTTACACCTCTCTGCAACGCAGCTCTGTGGCGCTTACTGGAGGTACCTGGGGGGCTAGTTGGACTCCAGAGACCCTCAGTACTTAAAACATGCCACGGGGTGCCTTTGCACAGTGGTGAAGGGAGGGGGCGTGGGCTAAGGTGACATGTACAAACGCGCCCTGTGGTGCGTTTTAAGGTGGGGAATTAATTCCTCTTCAATCTTGAGGGTCCCTGGGGGCCAACTAGCCCACCAGGGACCTTACTGAAGGTACCTGGTGAACTAGTTGGACCCCAGGGACCCTCAGGATTCAAGGGGACTTTATCCCCAACTCAAAATGCGCCACAGGGTGCGTTTGCACAGTGGTGAAAGGAGGGGGAGGGGCCTGAGGTGACATGTGTGCAAACACACCCTGTGGCGCATTTTAAGTTGGGGAATTAATTTCTCTTCAATCCTGAGGGTCCCTGGGGGCTAACTAGTGCACCAATTACCTCCAGTAAACGCCACTCAAGGTGACTTAATTCCCCAATTTACAACACACTAGGGGGTGCGTTTGTGCAGTGGTGCAGGGAGAAGCGTGGCCTGATGTTACAAGTGTGCAAACGCGCCCTGTGGTGCATTTTAAGTTGGGGAATTAAGTCCCCAACTTAAAACTTAAAACTAACCCACCAGGTACATCCAGTAAAATGGGGCATGGCCTCGGACCACCTCTCTGCAACGCAGTTCTGTGGTGCTTACTGCCGGTACATGGTGGGCTCGTTGGACCCAGGGAATCTCAGGATTCAAGGGACTTAATCGCCCAACTTAAAACATGCCACATGGTGTATTTTCACAGTGGTAAAGGGAGGGGGCGGGGCCAGAGGTGACGTGTGTAAATATGCCCTGTGGCGCGTTTTAAGTTGGGGAATTAAGTCCCCTATAATCCTGAGGGCCCCTGGGGGCCAACTAGGCCACCAGGAGAGGTGGTCCAGGCTATGCCCCTTTTTACACCTCGCAGCTCTGTGGCGCTTACTGGAGGAACTTAGTGGGCTAGTTGAACCCCAGGGACCCTCAAGATTCAAGGGGACTTAATCTCCCAACTTAAAACAGCCACAGGGCGTGTTTGCACAAATTTCACCTCAGGTCCCCCCTCCCTTCACCACTGTGCAAACGCGCCCCTGGCGCATTTTAAGAGGTAGTTTTAATCCTCCTGCCCAATTATGTACTAAGGCCCTACAGTGGAGGTCATACTAATCACAAGGGTACCCAAACGCATAGTGTTGCCTAGTGTATGTAGGTGTTTTCACAGTGTTCTAAGTGTCTTTTAGCATAGCACTGGCTCTAGGGCTTGTTAGGCAGAGTCAGTTACCACCAGTACCCGTCTGAAAAAGTTGTGGGTGCAGGATGATTTTGCAACAAGGCCTTTTTCTGCTGCTCTGTTGGTTCTTCCTGCACATGTCTTGCTTCTTCCTGCACTTTTCTTTGTCTTTGTGGACTTCTGTTGCCTCTTCCTGCATTTCTTTTGCTTCTTTCTGTGTGTGTTTTCTTCTTTCTTCATGTCCAACCTCTGTAGGCATAGTTAGGAATTAGCATTTAAAAAACCTTTGAAATTCACTGAAAAAATCATAGGTTTCAGGCACATTATAGTTAGAAATTAGCATTTAAAAAACCTTAGCAATTCACTGAAAAAAACATAGGTTTCAGGCACGTTATAGTTAGAAATTAGCATTTAAAAAACCTTAGAAATTCACTGAAAAACCATAGGATTCAGGGGCGTTATAGTTAGTTGGACATTTCACTCGTACAAATCCATAGAAATTTCCCCGTTATAGTTAGTTCAGCTAACTATAACTTGTACGCCTGCAATGCACTTCTGATGACGTCACATATTACATCACTCATGATATGGTCAGTGACATCACTCATAATAATAATAATAATAATCCTGTATTTGTAAAGCGCACAGCTACCCGTAGGTTTCCTGGTGCTGGGGGCCGTTGGGAAGATTAAGCAAGCTATTTCCCAGAGTCACATGGTACTGGGCAGACCCCTGCCACCGGTGCCCGGGATCGAACCATGATCTCCAGCGTCTGGCGTCAGTCGCCCTGGCCGCTGCGCCACACCTCTTCCCGTTCATGACATCACTGATGACATCTCCAATGACATCACTGAAGACATCACTGATGACATCATCCTTGTAATAGAGTGGCAAACCTCCTCTCACCCTAATTTAACCTATGATCCACACACTCAAAAATACAAACTAGCATTTTCAAAACAATGGTCATACCAATACCAGTTACAACACACCTATTCAGTAATTCCAAGATCTACACACATATCCACTTATTCACCAACAGTCCTATACAGTCACTCATACATGTACTCACTCATCATATCTACTCATACACCCATACATCCTGTTACACACCACCACTCATCCATAGAGTTACTTACACACATAGTCACACATGCAAAGTATCAAATATCCATTTACTTGCATATACAGTTATACACACCACCACACTTACTTCTACGGAAACTTACACATACTTACTCTCTTAAACCATCACTTATAAAAACGCATACTTATTTATACAGGAACTCTTCTAAACTCTCTCTCTCACATATATTCACTTGTATACACAAATACTGACATATGCTAGTTTAAAACATATGTAGTTACTCATAAAGACACTATTGAGAAAGTCATTCACACACTAACACACCCATACACACACTCATCCACCATACAGTCCTGCATACATACTGTCTTCAACACCTACAAACAGTGACTCACTCATTCATGCATCTATGCACTAAGTAATCCCCCCAGCGAACCACACAGACACTCACACACTCATACTGATACTCAAAAAACCAACTAATAACCCATATAGAAACTCATGTAGCTACTCACCAACCCATGCAGTCACTTATACACAAAGGGCTAGATGTAGATAATCACAATTTACCGATTCTTAAATACCAAATTTTACCGATTCGGTATTTAAGAATCGGTAAATGTGATGTAGGTAATAAATCAGTAAAATGTACCGATTCAGTAATATTCCTTATTACCAAATTGATAATACAAGTTAAGAGAGCATGTATCTCTGCAGAAGTCCTTGCGACTTGCAGATCATAGGTCTCTTTGGCCGAGGTCAGTGGCACAGTTTTCAGTAAAAGAATGACTTTCATTCTGCTTAAAGTATCAATTCGTATAGAAGAGATGTTCAGTGAAGGCCATATTGGCGACTCCCAGTCTGTCTTGGTTTTAGGAAACAATACTTGCATAGAGCAAGTGACCCTGCCTGACACAGTTATGAGATAGGGTAAACCTGGCAACATGCCACAGCAGCTGTGATCGTTCAACATGAGGTAACTTCCATTATAAAGTTGTCCGAAAATTGGATCAATCACCGCAGCTGGTGAACCTTATAGGTGGCAGGATAAGTTGTTAGAGGAACCATCGCAGGCCCTGCGTAAATTATTACCCTGACAAAGGAGAGCACCGCTTAGTGCGTTTTCACAAATTTTACCATTAAGAAACACTTCTTTCCCCCCACTCCAACATCTGTGTGTGTATGTAAATTCCCAGGATGTCTTGATGTATTCTTTACCCAACCTTTCATATATGCCTGCTGGTATATGTTTTAAGCAATTCTGAAAATGGAAAATTGTAACAGGCAGAGTGATTGTTCCGTGTATTATCCATTCAATTGTTGGCTTTTCAGCGACTGTAAATGGCAATCTTTCCAGTTTTTCAATCCTCAGCACCGTATAGTCTGCTCCCCTCTGTGCCAGTTTGATCTGTTTTTCAGTGAGATTGAATTCTGAAAACAGTGACGTAGTATTGATTAAATGCCAAGGCACATAGCTTGAATGTAGGTTTTGTAACATCAAACCTAATAGCATGATAGAACGTAATTGCGACTGACCATGTTGCAGCATGACCAAGTCCTGTTCCATGATGTCTATGGCAGAGGATACTATGCTTTCCAAAGAATATATCCTGGATGACAGAGTTGTTAACCCATTGTCAACTACAGAGAGAGATTTCTCTAAGTTAATACGATCAATTTCTCGTATTCGTTCTGCAGTCTCTGCTTGCGTAATCTTCCATGCGTCATTATACAATGCATAGGTACCGATATATATAACACGTTTATGACGCGGTTTAGTAGGTCCGTGGAAGAAGTCCCTTAGATCAGCGCCATCTTTAAGTAAAGATTAGTGTTGTTTAACATCCTTGAGTGTAGATCTATGTAACCATTCAAGGCACAGTTTCCCTACACTGTATGTTGTTACTATTCCTGGATGCTGTCTCTGAACATATCTTGGGTCTGGCCTAGTGAATGTGAACCCTTGTGTTTTATTCAGGAATCTATCTTGACAGTTGTTTGTGTCTGTGGGCCAGATTAACCATTTTTTCCAATCTGGATCTGTTCTGTTGTGAAGCAAAATAGTGTGTACGTCGACCTCCCCCTCTGAAGTATTACTGCTATCAGGTGTAGGTGTAGGAATGGACGGTTTGTTTAACTCTTTGATGTTGGCTAACCCAAGACAAGATGTCTGTTGGACAGTGTCATTCAAAAACATTATTTGCTCTGGGATGGTGCAGGCTCTAAATAAGGCTTGCAATCCCTGCACTTGCCAGTCTTTTGTGCCCCAGACAGTTTTTGTCTCAATGTTGTCTTCCCAAAAGTCGAAACCTAATGAAGACAGCTGAGCATAAAAGGCTGCAGAATAAATTTGTTTGGTATTTGTCAACATACTTTTCATTCCTGTCCTATTAACGTTTTTAAAGTAAAATAATTCTGGATTAGATACAATAAAACCTGAAAAATATGGAAATTTGCCATAAAATATTTTTGAGCTACCCTTTGGTAGAGTCGGACAATGTTCCCATTGGTTATACATCAGTACATTTCTAGGATTTGCAGATTTGTTCAAGAAATGATGACCATAGTGATTATAACAATACATTTGTTCATAGTCATAAGTATTCATGATTTGTAAATACAGCAGACATTTCTAAGTCTGACATCATATATTAACGGTATCAAAGTCCCAATCATCAGAAAAGGTACGAGATGAAACAAAGTCATTCAAGGAAATCTTGAACTGGTGTTGGATCTTCAACAGCTCCGCCGGACCAAAAATGTCATATTCAGTTCTGTCCCAAGCTATACCACCAGGTATAGGAACGGCTGTGATGTTCACTGATGACAAGTGTCTTTGTTCACGATGAGATGATTTGTGGGCTTGAGGAGTAAGTTGATGTTCTTACTTGCTGTGTTCTTTTTTACATATCTTCCATTTATCAGCCTTCCCAAAGTTATTACCAAAGTCAACCAAAGTAGAAGAAAAAGTACACTCAACACAATCCAAAGTTCAATCCATGGGGAAACCAGATAAGTCTTTTCTAGGTAATGAAAAAGTTCTGTTGCTTGTTCTTTAAAAGTTCTTTTTACTGGCGTCATTTCAGGTTCGCTAGGATCGTCAGAAAACGTATCAAAGTTAATGAAATAGGCAGAGGCAGTTCTGTCAATTGTAGGGATTGCATCAGGATTCGTTGAAATCGCTGGAACCACTTGATCACTTGTTACATTTGTATAGTCAGATGCTATTTCATTGTAGACAGGTGCTTCTTGACGAACTGTTATTTGGGTTTCAAGAGGTACATGTTCCATAGCTTTGTTGCTTAGTCCTTCATTTTGCACTGCAGATTCTTCAAAAGTGATGAGTCTTTCAGTTTGAACCTCTTGGATAGTAGCCAGATTCGGGCGTCTGCTACGTCTTTGGAGTCCACTTGGCCTACTACTTATGATTGGCCACATAATGTGGTTTAACCAGGTCGATGGACACAAACCGCAAGTGGCGGCAGTAATACTGTTCTTGATCAGTGGATTGCTAGGACAGGTACTGGTTATCTATAAGAAGGCCCAAATTCCTTCTTGTCCGCGATCTTCTCTCTGATTAGATCCCCAAGCTTAAGAATCCAGACAGGCCTTGCTGGGACGGTTGGTTTCTCTGTGGCTGTTGGCTTCAGGAACACGTTACTTTGTTTTGTTCTTATTTCATTTAAGTCCTGCAAAACAGCCAAACGGTCTTTGATATCAAAGGGTTTTTGTTCCACCACTGAAGTCTGACAATCGAGATCCGAGATTATCATTCTGGTCCCAAAAAGTACTTCGTATGGAGTGATACCCCCTAGAGAACTTCTAGGCAGATTGTTAAGACTATGTTGGACACTTATTAGATGTTGGACCCACCCGTCACCCGAGCCTAATACCCTGGCTGTTATAGATTAATTCATGTCCCGGTTTTTTCTCTCCACTACCGAATTTCCCTCAGGATGGAATGGACTAGAGTACCGCTATGCAACGCCCAATTTGCCCATGGCCTTTTTGTAAGCTCTAGAGCTAAACGCAGGACCCTGGTCAGAATGTAGCGTGCCGACTGCGTATGTGCCGATAAAGACTGGCAAATCTTTTATAACAGTTTGAGCGTCAGCCGAGCGCTGAGGCCACATCTATATGAATCTTGAACATGAATCCACTGCGACCATAATATATTTTTAGTTGCCATCCCTCTGCAAGGGACCACAGTGATCTAGGTAAACGCAAGCTAATGGTTTATCTGAGATTAATAGGGGAGTCTGCGCAGGAAGTTTCAATGTAGAGACTTTCATCTGTTGGCAGATTTCACATTCAAAAACATAGTTTCTGGTTTGTTTCCTCATGCGTGGCCACCAGTATCTCTGTTTTAATAATGATACTGTGGCCGAAACACCTGCGTGTGCAGAGGCGAGCCCTTCATGTGCTGCTAAGATTAGTCCTAATATATGTTCCATGTTTGGAATTACTCTATCCCCCACTCCAGGGATTCGAGCAAAAGGAACATTATTTGCATCAGCTATATATGAGTATTTGAGTGGAAAGCCTTTTGGTAATGTTTTACCACTGTCTGTGCTTGAAGCGTTGACAGCTTGCATTATTTTGCTGTCTATTTTCGTTTTTGAACGAGTGATTGCAGCTACGGAAGCCGTTTGCACAGCTGCCTTCGCGGCTTCATCAGCCAATGCATTCCCTGCAACGTGAACGCCATCACGTTGATGACTCAGTCTATGTATCACGAGAGCATGTTGTAGTCCTTGTCGTAACTGAACTAGTTGTTCACAAAGCAATTTATGCTTGATTGTGCCACCTTTTGCATCTTTGTAACCGTTTTGAATCCAGTTCTGCAAGTATTCATTGTAAGATTGAACACAATATTACGAATCGCACACAATGAGTGTGGGAAATTCGCGGTCTGTATTTTCAAGCGCCATCTTGAATGCTTGTAGTTCAGCTCGCTGAGCTGTACAATCTCCTAGAGATTGTGTTTTAGTGACCATTGGTCGGAAATCTACCATCGCGCAGGTGACCTTTAATGATCACTCACGCAGCACTATAGGCTTGTTTACCCCCCGTAGCGGGTTGGACTGATCCATCAGTATAAATTATACATTCATACTGCTCTAGAGGCAGAATTTCAGTAGGCAGAGGACATTCTTGTTCGTATTGTAGAAAAGCTTGTGTCTTCAAATATGGATCAAAAACATATTCAACGTCTGTTGCAGCAAGAGAATTTACCCATTGTATCCATCTTGGATGTAAAGCTTTAGCATTCGGAATGCTCGCTTTTGTCACTGCCTCTAGGACAGGTACAGGTGTAACGACCAGAATGCGCTTACACTGTGCGAGGGCTCTCTCTTTTGCTTCTGCAGTTTGAACCGCTGTCAGAATTTTTCTGTTGAAGTGAATTTCATTTCTGCTTGTGTGTACAAGTGTGATCTGTAAGCTATTGGTACTTTTTCACTTTGTTAAAAGTTAGGTATGTGAATCCGCATTGTCCTGGAATGATTTGGATCACTAAGTTGCGTACGTTTAAACGTGTTTGCAAATGTTTTGTTGCTAACATGTCTGTTTGGACTGAACGCCGAATTTCTGTGTGTTTTTGTATCCAATTAACTGTTTTGAAATCAGGTTTGATTAGTTCGTAGAGAGGTTTAACCCTTTCTGCGTAGTGTAGAATGTAAGTTCTTCCGAAATGTAGGAAACCTAGAATCGACCGTATGTTTTTCAGCGTTTTTGGAGGTTGGAGCGGCGCTTATTTCTCTAGAAAGTTTGCTGCCAGGCTTTTGCCTTCACTTGATAATTCATATCCTAAAAATAGGACGTTTAAATGGGCAATTCTCGTTTTCTTAAAATTGAATTCATACCCTTCAGAGGCAAAGCCAAGTATAATGGTGTTCACCCTGTTCAAGTGCCTATCCAAGTCATCGTCTGTTAGATAGATGTCATCGACATATGATAATGCCTCATCATCATAGGTTCGTAGTAACTGTGTTACTCTGGCTGAAAATAATCCTGGACTATTCATGAATCCCTGCGGGAGACGACAGAAGTGAAGCTGTGTCCCCATAATTGAGAAAGCGGCCAAATACCTACTTTCTGGTGCACTGTTTTGACAGAAGAAACCGTTAGAAATGTCTAATGTGGTTTTATACTTTTTACGCATAATGTTATTCATTAGTGCTGTACTATGTGCATTTTGTACTGCAAAGGTTTTGCAACAAGAGTTTAGGGGGCCATTAGGATGACCCTATCGGGAAACGGGACCGCCCGCCTCGAGGGCGGGGGTCCCGAAATGTGCATTAGGATGCGCCCGCCACACAGGCGGGCGCATCCTGTATTGTTGCCATTGCGGCGGGCGGAGCAGTAATCTGCGCCCGCCGCCTTGTTAAACGTGCACGTTGTGCATTTCTAAGTGCAACATGACAGGCACCGCGCGGTGCCTGCCATGATGCACTTTGAAATGCGGGGGGGTACCATAGGTACCCCCCATGTGCAACCCCCCAAGCCAGGGACTCCCAGGGGGCCCGCAACGGGCCCCCGCAGGGAGTCTCCGCATGCCTTTCCGTGGCGGCATTGCCGCCACGGAAATGCATTGGTGTAAGCCCATTGTAATATGGCGGGCGGTGTCTAACAGACACCGCCACCATGTTACTCGTTTTCCGCCCCGGCCGCCAGGCGACCGGGGCGGTAAACATGCGGGCGGTGTTTCTCACCGCCGCGGTCCACCCCGCCATACTAATATGGCGGGGGGGATTTGGGCTGTGGATGTCGGGCGGATTTCCTCCGCCAGGCTGGCGGTAGCCACCGCCAGCCTGGCGGAGGAAATCCGCCCGACATCCTAATGGACCCCTAAATGTCTGTAATCCAATACTAGACAATATGTATTGTCTGGTTTGGAAACAGGAAACAAAGGATTGTTCATTGACGGGGTGCATGTTTCAATCACCCCTTGGTATTCAAGTTGATCTAATATCTCCCTGACCTGTTTTTTAGCTTCTTGCTTAACTGGCTACTGCCTTTGGGCAGTTGGTTGATTTTTTAACTAGATTTTATGATGAGGAGAATCCTCATCCCATCCTACATGATTTTTATATAATGCAGGAGCCTGGGCGACTGCCAGTTTCCTGGCATAAGTATATTTTAAATGAATTGGAATGTGGTTGGAGAAAGCTGGAATAATGATTTCTTCACCATGTGGGCACTCACTGACAAATTGCGGTGGCCAGTCTTGTTCAGCTAGAAGAATGTCATAACCCTTAGAAAGCTGCTCCCAAAAGAGTGCTCTTACTTTTTCTTGGTATGTCCCCCTCCATCCGGAGTATTACCTCATATAACGTATGTGGGACACTAACCCTGGTATCTGCATTTTCAACTTGAATGAACTCATTCAAGTCAACTGTCTCCAGATGATCCCTCAAGTTCTTGCGAGCTATGGGGACTTCTGCTGCGCTGTCCAACATCGCCCATTCCCTGTTCTTGAGTTGTGTCCTCAAGATCCCCGGCATGTCGGATTTTTAGACCTGCTACTTTCTTTTTGGTGAATTGAGTTTTCTTATTTTTCTGAACGTGTTGATCATCTTTGGACTTCACACGTTCTTCTTTGTTTTCTGACCGTCCTCTTCTTTCTGATTTCTGTGACGAAGTCTGAAAGGTAAGAGAGGAACGTGTATCAGTATCTTGATATCTATCAGGTTTTCTCAAATTAGCCTTATTCCTGAGGTTATACCTCCTTTCAGAGGGCTCCTTTTGAGGAGACCTACCTCGGGATTGAGAACTCTTCTCTTTAGAAGTTTGTTTACTATTTTCCCACTTATTTTTAATAGGAGTAGGAGTGTTTTTAGTAAAGACATTTCAGGACTTTCTGACAGTTGGGGTTTTACTGGTTTCCCACCCAAGCTGCCTATGCCTAATTATTCAAAGGATATTTCAATTATTCTAGCCAGTTCATGTGGTTGCTCAGTTACATCAAATTCCCTTAACTTTTGGCGAATCACCACAGATGCTGCTTCACCTTTAATATTATCTAATATTATTGTTGAGACCTGTTTGAAATCTTTCAGTAATTTCATACCTATATTTAAAGCAGGCTCTGCCCCATATTCATTTTGAATCTGTTTCAGGACGTCTGGTATTACCGCCATAGACGGAACACCATGTGTTTAAGTGTAAATTGCAGCAAAGACGGTACCCCAAGTGTCGCAGTCCTCCAGGTGTGCTGCGATCCCCATTGGTAAACAGATTGTTAAAATTCTGTGTTTCTCATGAGGGGTAGTATTAGGAAATACTGCCTCAATTTGAGTAAATTTCTGAGCTATCCAGAATGGAATGTGTTCCCGTTTTACGGGTAATTTACCAACGACTGAATGTAAAGTCTGTGGTGTAATTTTATTTGTGTTCCCCTGTTAAGGGGGATGCTATGGAATCATTATTGCCGGTTGGACTGTAAGAGTTTGCATGACATATCGAACTAATTGTCTATAGATTTTGATTAGTTCTTTGAGTTGAACTAATAGCTCTTCATCTGACATTTCTTCAATGGCAGAATGTGGTGTATAGCTGGCTAATACCGGCCATGTTGCTCCTGGTCTACCTAGTGGACCGAGCCTGGTAATGTGACTTATATGTTTTAGGGTGCCTTTAAACCAGAGCGCATGCTCCTGGTATGTTAGTAGAATTTCTATATCCCCAAAAGAAATGTATTCCTCTGGTGGTTCATCTTCTTTGTAGAAGTGGAACACTTTTGTTCTTGGATCTGCTTCAGGGAATGAATAGAATACCTCTGTCTGGTGATAATAATGTGCCTCTATCACAAAAACTATCCTACCACCTCTTGCTGATAGGCCATTTCGTATGAGTTTTATAGTGATGGCTTTCCTTAAATTTTCTGGAATGCTTATAGCATCCTCGTCAGTGTCTTGGAAACCTGTAAAGTTTAAAGTTTGTACGGCGTTGTCGCCTGTAGCTCCACCGGGTTAGGTATTATTATCGAGGGACATTTTTGTTGACTGAAAGTTTTCAGAGAAAGTTTCAAGGAAACAAAGATAAGGTGCACAACATTTTGGAACACTGTATCCTTCAACGTTGAATAAATCAAAAACTAATGCATAGGATTTTTTCGTCCTACTTAGCTACGGCAGATATTATCCTTTCACCCACTCCAGACGTCTATCGGAGTAATTATGGAAAAAGGGGTCTCTGAGAAACGCACGACTGAGTTACTTTAGTATCTAGTGTTAAATTAGTGCCTTACCAAACATTGGGTGGCATGTAGTGTAGTTCCTATATTTCCAATAGGCTCTGCGCATTGGAATAATATATCCTATAGATTTGACGTAGGACTTATGTCAATTGGTCTCTATCGAATATACTAAACTTAATTGTGTGTGTGCCAGCTACCTCAGAGGTCACTAGAAACTTTCTTGAATACACAAGAAGGGAGTAGTTTCTGACAAAGGCATAAACATGACAACTTTGTTTCCCAAGAATAAGAATATATCTCTCAGAGTCGCGGAAACTAGTCAATCATGCATGCTTCATTTCTACAGAGTTGCAGAGAAATAGTGAGATATGCTTTTTCAATAAAAAGGGTTTGTTGAACAGTCTTCTTTCTCATGCAAGAGAAGTGAACTGCTACAATCGTTAGGCAGACTGCAAAGTATAATGCGTGCAGCGTAAACAGTAATATGAAATAATACTGTAAGAGCATTGTATGGCTTCTAAGCCACATAAAAATACATACATAAATAACATAGACTAAAATACTCAACTGGTGCTTCTAAAATAAGCCTACCTCAATGTACCTAACCCAAGTCTAGTACGAGGGAAGAAGTAAGTATGGTCTTTTGCACAGGTTTAGTTTTGCCAAGAATCTACCAAAGGTTTCTCTAGGTTCTAATCAGCTCCATACCATAGAATGAAGGAGGTCTGGTATCTCTGTCTCTGGACTCAATTTCCCAACACCCCGCAATGGGATTCAGAAACACTGGAGCTGGATTCTCAGCAGGAGAAAGGCAACTTCCTGATCAGTGCGTCAGCTGGAGAGTTGGCTTCCTTCGGCACTTTCTGTAGCAAGCTGCGTCGGGCAAGTAGGTCTTCAAACTGCTCCGAACCACCGTATCTTGCTATAGCAAGTGAATGTATATTTATACCTTGAAGGTGTTTAGGAATGCCATAGTTTGACGTAAAGTCAGGCATATGAACGTCATAAATGAACCACTGGGGAATAGATGTTCATTGTAAAGTAAGTGAGTTCTTGGAGAAATCAATTTTCCAGCACGGGGAAGTTCCCTAACAGTTTAAGCTGGTTTTCCAAGAAATCGTTGTGACGTTTGGTGAACGGATGGAAGTAGCCATGCCTGTATTTGGGTAGTATAGGCTATGCCTAAATAAGGGCTTGATTTCTATGCCTATATAAGGGCAATGTGAATTGTGCCTATATAAGGGCATGTATTGGGAAAATGTAATCCGAGCTTAAAACACCACACAACAATAACGTCCCTGAAACCTAAGGTTTTTTCAGTGAATTTCTAAGGTTTTTTAAATGGTAATTTCTAACTATAAGGTGCCTGAAACCTATGTTCTTTTCAGTGAATATATATATTTAGTTGTAGTCACCTCAGGTTTTCTTAGGAGTACTAGGGTAAATCTGAATTCCTTTCTGAATTAACACATAAAAAAATTGCATTTGCGATAATACCTCATATGTCCCCAGTACAGAATGCTCCCCATTAGGAGTAGTTCGGGAATCGTCCCAGAAATTCTGCATCAGGGAATTACTGTTATATTTGGCATAAGTAATTCCAAGGTTGAGGAATTCCTTCTGGTAATGGCTTTTAAAGTCTGGGGTGGAGTCTAAGCACAGACACTGGTTTTTCTGCCCCTTTTCTACAATATTCCCCGAATACCTGGCCCTTTCCGCTGTGTTTTTCCAGGCAAAATATAATGGGGAAATTTGGACGGTGTGAACCTTTTTGTGAAATGTGCAATCCTGGTTGGCCGATAGCTTCTGCTACTGGCCAAACTGGGATTTGGAGGCTACTAGTAATGAGAGTTGTTGTGCAAATCCAACCTGGCAGCAGTGAAGTACTGGGTTTTTCAGAACCGGTACTGAACCGGTAACCCAGCGGTGCCAGGGACAACACCCTAAGACTTCGGGTCCTTCCTGTTTCAGACTCAGAAACACAGAGTCTTCTAGGTGAAGTCAAAGATCGAGTTTATTGGCTGCAACCAAGTAACAGGCGTCCTAGAAGTACAACGCGGTGTATATTCTCAGGAGACTGCTCAAACTTACAAAGCCAGCCTTCTCTTTTTATACAAAATATTACGCTTTAGGCAAACATTCTTTGTTTTACAGTTGGTCATTCACATATTTTCACTACAAAGAAAAAGCAGAGTCATGATGACAAGCCCATATTTCAGTTTGTTCAGCCCACAATCAATTACCTGGCAAGAACCAGTATTTTCATCAGATATCGACAAAACCCCAATAAAAACGGGCGCCTCCTCCTCGTAAAGCAAGTCATAAAGAAAGAAACAGAGGCAGGTGTGTGTAAGATTAGGAAGGGTTTGTGTGCGATGAAAGGTTTATGGCATGTTGTGCCTTGATACTATCTCGCCCGGCCACTGGGAGAGGAAGTGACCGAACAGATTTTGGCCTTGGGCAGTGGAGTCAGCTTGCCCAGGTCGTAGAGAAGTCAGGAAAGGTGTTTGTGTCCTTCAGGATCGTGTTTGGCCTTAATCATTGGCCTATGTGAGGGCAACTCACAAAATGGCTGCCGTACACAAAATGGAACCCGAGGGTTCAGGACGAAAACTGCGATTTCAAGGTGAAATTGTCACTCGAATATGATGAAAATGCTTGTGCATAGTGTACTAGCCATTCTCGGTCTTCTGATATCAAAATCGTCATGATACGATGATGTTTATACCACGGGTCCAGAATTTCAAGTACTACAGACCCTTCTTTTGCCCTTACATAGGCAATAACCTATACTCATGCTAATCTGAGTCCAGGTCTATATTCGTAAAGTCATTGAGATGTTGCTGTAGCATCATCCTATTACTTAGCTCGTCCCTCGATACAGGCTTCCTTACACACGATGTAGCACAGAGGCCACATATAGCAGGAGCACACTGTACGCACAGACAGAACAGAAAAAGGATGGCTAAGACCATCCCAATGACCATCAGAATTTTCCATCCCCAGCCGGATACTAATTCCCAGAACCATCCCATTAACGACCAATCTCCTTTCTCTACATGAATAGATTCGGAAATCTTATGCAGTTTGGAGATGGCCTGGTACACTGTTGGAGCGTTATCTGGAATGAAAACACAGCAACTCGATTGGATCACCTTACATACCCCACCTCGGTCTGCAAGGATGACGTCTAACGCAACCCTGTTCTGAAGGGTCATAAGACGATCCGACTGGAGCTCAGCAGTCAAGTTACTAAGGGCACCGGCAGTTTCAACTACGGTGGATTCAACCACCCTTGTCAATTGCCTTATGTTCCTGCTGTTACCCATGGGTCCCCAGAACGGCAGAAAACCCCTCACGAAGTATCCAGATACTTGTTCTGCAGTGTCCTCTTCACTGAAGACACCTCCAACTATCCTTGTCTTATGGTAATCTGCCGCAGCTGTGTAGGTGGGAGGCAACAGGAACGAAACAAAGCATGTGCCCGAAAAGTCAGGGGGCAACCATGTATAGGCTCTATCATGGCAGATGAAATAGGTACCCTTAGCTGCTAAGAACGAAGGGGAAGTCTGGGACGCAAAAACATATGTTTCAGTGCAGATACTCTTCCCTAACTGAGCTCTGGGATTCTTGCCATTACCTTGCAGACATAGGTGACCCTGATAGGGTACAATCCAAATCGGGGAAGATCTCTTAGCTTGCTGTTTCTTACTCAGAGTAACTCCATATCCGGTCACGTTCCATCCTATATAAACTAGTGTCTCATCTCTCGGGATAGTCTCATAGGATATATCTTCTTTAATCATATCTACTATACCCTTGACTAGAGCACCTTTCTTAGGATTGTCTGTCACAGAACGTAGAGGGTAGGTCTCATGTGCGTAGATGAACATTGTTCTGTATGCCCACACAGAACCATTATGGCTGAAAGGCAGGACCAGATAAGGGATACCTTTATCCATTGTGTGAGGCATAAGACCACACACCCAACAGTTAGTTGTGTTCATTACTAGTTGGTGTTGGTGCAAAAGCTGAACGAAGGAGTTATTAATAAACTCTAATCTCCTAGCGGATTCATGTTCAGGAAGAGGTTGAAAAGAATGTGAGGAAACAGTAGAAGGAGGAGGTATGGGCGATGTAGTGGGTGCAAATGTCACTCGAAAAGAGGATAAAACATATCCTATTAGAAACACTATTACACTGAACAACATGAAAATGCATAGTATCAAAAAGCGTTTCGTGGTCATCATTTTACATATTCTGGCTTTAAAGTTCATTGTTTTGGCAGGTCTCTCTATCTTGAAAAACTCCATCCTCTCTAAATGCTGCTCGCGATGGTAGGGTGTTCTATGCTAAGGAATGCTTCTGTCAGTCCAGGGCAACTCCCTTAGACCAACCAGAACTGTCGATCTAACGTCTTCAGCTGCACCCCAAAGACTTGGGCAACCGCGACCATACAGCTGAACCCAGATGGTGGTTCGAAAAACAAAAATAAAAAAGTTTCTCAGATGAGAGAGCTGCAATTTCAAAATTTAGCAAAGAAAAGGAAAATTTTATTTGTCCATAGTTCTCGGCCTCAGATTATAGCTTTGCTTCCCAGATACTGTCTGGTCTTGAAACAGGAGTTCAGGTTCTGTAGTGTCCAATCGAATTGATGGTGGCACAGCTTCTTGCAAGAGATTGTCACTTGCTTTTTCAGAAATTGTTCCTTTTACACGTGCATCACTGAAAGGCAGAAAACGAGGCACGGTTTCAGTCTCTGAGTCAGCGACACCCTCCTGGACCCACCGGTTGTACGGCAGAGGCAACGGTACCCTCTTGCAGTGTACACCGTGGATCCAGTGCTTTTTTCCTTCCACTCGAACGGCTGATCTCGTTGAGAGAAGAACTAGGTGAGGGCCGGTCCACCGGGGCTGGTCATTCTTTGTTCGCTGGAAATTCTTGACCAGCACCCAGGATCCAGGATCGATCAGATGTCCTGGAGTTTCAGAGACCTGAGGCAGAGTATCGTGAACCTGTTGGTGTAAAACACGCAATTTAGCCGTCAATTCATACAAGTAATCAAGCAGTACAGGGTGTTCGATCTCACTGAATTTTGTCGGCTTTGGCACTCCCCATATGTTGGCCGGACGGCCGAACACAATCTCATAGGGACTAAGTCCCACTCGCGAATGCACAGTCATTTTGGTTGATAGGAGTGCCAAAGGCAGGGCGTCAGGCCATTTAAGACCAGAGCTCGCTTGGATTTTGGCCAATTTCAGTTTTAACGTGCCATTGTAGCACTCTACTAGTCCAGCTGATTGGGGGTGATTTGCAGCGTGCAATTTCTGTTGGATGCCTAGCCCTTCACATACTTTCTTCATCACTCGTCCTACAAATTCACTCCCATTGTCACTCCAGACCATTCTCGGCATTCCAAACCTGGGGAAGAATTCTTTGACAAGGGCTTTAGCTGTGGACAAGGCAGTATTGTCCTTCAGGGGATATGCTTCTACCCATCTTGAAAAGGCACAAACAACAACGAGTACGTATTTCAAATTGTTGCACCTTTCCATGTGGATGAAATCTAGCTGCAAAACCTCGAATGGATACGTTGGAGGCGCAAAATGACCAGCTGGAGTTGGGGTTCCCCTACCAGGATTGTATTTCAGACACACCATACAATTCTTGACCACATTCTCTGCACACTTGGGAATTCCAGCATTTGGCCATACTGGAGCCAACAACTTACAAATCCCTTTCACACTGATGTGAGCCATTCCATGGGCCATTGTGACCACTGCAAGAACATACGCATCGGGTAACAACCATCGCTGATGTTCTGACAATTCAACCCAACAACCATTCGCATCCATTTTACCCGTACTCTCTCTCCACACATTCAACTCTTTCTCTGTAGCTTCAGCTTGAATAGACTTCACACTCTCTATCGTGTCTTCACACATTCCAATGTCACCAACCCATCTCACAGGGCCTGCAACATACATTCGGCTCATCACATCCCTCGCGGTTTCTTTTGCGACTTCATCAGCAAATGCATTTCCACGACCAACATCATCAGTCACCTTCTTGTGTGCACTGCATTTTACAATCGCAACTTGCAATGGCAAAGTAAGTGATTCAAGGAGCTCATTCACCAACTGACCATGCTGAATCTTAGTTCCATGCGAAGTCAGGAACCCACGTTCTTTCCACAATCGTCCAAAACTGTGAGCCACACCAAACGCATACCGGCTGTCGGTATATATGGTCACTTTCATTCCTTTCGACAACACACACGCTCTCGTAAGTGCAATCAATTCTGCTGCTTGAGCTGAATTATGTGGGATACGTGCAGCTTCAACAATCGTATGCAAAGTCGTGACAGCATATGCTGCAGTCGTATCACCATTCGGAAGCTTGAAGCATGAACCATCCACCCATAAGGTTCCATCACACTTCACAAGAGGGGTGTCTTGAAGATCTATTCTCCCTTTCGTTTCTTCTTCTGTTCGGAGAAAACAATCATGCTGTTCAGAAGCATCCAACTCTGCTACAATTGGCAACAACGTAGCTGGGTTAAGCGTGTTGCATCTTTTTATGTGCACATGACTCGCTAACAGTGTCAACTCGTACCCTGACAACCGAGCACTAGTTAAGTGCTGTGTCTTGGTTCTGTTTAACAACGTGTCCACTGCATGTGGAACCATCACAATCAATGTATTATTCATCACTAAACCAGCAGACTGTCGAATAGAAACAGGTGCTGCTGCTGTGGCTCTTAAGCAACTCGGCAACGCTCTAGCTACCGGATCTAAGGTCGATGAAAAATACGCGCATGGACGCTGCCTGTTCCCAAACAACTGTGTCAACACTGACAATGCACAACCTTCTTTCTCATGGACATACAATGTAAAGGGCATACTGTAGTCGGGGGTACCCAACACAGGAGCCGAACATAATGCATTGCGCAATTCGGAAAAACTTTTCTGACACTCTTCAGACCATGGAAGGGGATTCGGTGTCTCTTTACAGGTTAATGCCACCAGGTGTTTGGCCATCAAAGAAAAATTCGGTATCCATTGTCTGCAATATGATGTAATACCCAAGAAAGCACGCACTTCTCTCTGTGTCTTTGGCACACTCAATTTTGCAATTGCCTGAATTCTTTCTGGGGTCAGTTTCCTTCCCTCCTTCGACAATATTGCAATTTAGAAAGAGACACTTTGTGATGTATGTCAGACAAATGACGCAACAATGACAATGTTGCTTCTTTACATATTTCCTCAGTATCTGCAGCGACGAGCAAATCATCAACGTACTGAATAAGGGTAGCGCCATCAGGTAAAACAATTGTGTCTAGCTGTGCTTTTAAAGCTTGACTATATATCGATGGACTTTCACAGTAGCCCTGGGGAGCGCGTTTGAAGCGGAAGCTTCGACCTCCTAAACTGAAGCCGAAAATATCCCTACTCTCCTCGGCAATCGGGATGCTGAAGAACGCATTCTTCAAGTCAATGACCGAGAACCAAGTCGCGGAAGCTGGAATCATAGTCAATAGGGCAGTGATATCAGGAACAACTGGGAATTGTGGCACAACTATTTTATTCATCTCTCTAAGATCAATCACGAATCTGTAAACAGGTGGCTGAGAAGGATCAGTGCGCTTCAAAACAGGCAGAACAGGACTATTGCAAACGTTGCCTCTTGTCTCTTCAATTACATCTTTTTCAATCAAATCATAAATGATCGCTAGCAACGCTTTTTCACCTTCGCTAGAGATCTTGTATTGGGGAATACGTGGCTTTTTAACATTTGCTTTCAATGTCACAACATATGGCGGTATTTCCAAAAGACCCACATCATTAGGACCAGTAGCCCAAAGAATATCAGGAAGAAGCGACAATTCTGTCGGAAGTTTATCCTTCGACAAATACATTGGGGAGACTACTTTCTTACCTAGTGTAAGCTGTACTCCTGAAGGAGAACAATACAATATCGCATACAATCTTTTCAACAGATCCAATCCTAGCAAATTTTCACCACAACCTGTTGTCAGAATAAGGGGTGCTTCTAATTCACAAGGTCCAACAGAAAGGGACCTAGGACTAGAAACTGGGTTCCTAACCGGGGCGCCAGAAAAACCTACTGAAACATTCATTTTGCCAGACAAAGGTGCGCCAGGGAGTTTAGAGTGCATAATAGAACTCTTTGTAGCACCAGTATCCAACAGAAAAGGCTCTGACACACCTGATGTAATCACCTCAACGTAAGGTCCACTCTGATCTACTGGAACTGAAACAACTCCCTCTCTTTGTCTATGGCTGTCCTAGCAATCATTACCTTCCATATTCTCATCTTCTGCATAGTAGTCATCAGCATAGTACTGAGCTGTCCTACCAAACGCGTTATTCTGCTGATCAAACCTATTTATTGAATTTTGAGGCGGAAAGGAACGCGCGTTCTGGGGGAAATTTCCACTTCCTCTACCTCTAGGAGCTTGTTGAACACCTCGACCTCTTGCACCAGAAGCACCATTCATACGCTGCAACAAAACAGGGCAACTATATTTGAAATGACCCTCCTCTTTACAATATGAACACTGATTGGGACCTACAGGAACCCGTGGTTGAGAAAACTCGACCCTTTGCGAGTTTCTCTGATACTGTTGAGGTTGCTGATAGTTATTCTGACCACCACGTGGCGGATACGCTTGCTGTAACAGAACCTTTGTTTTTAACTCTTTCGTTTTCTTGTCTGCTCTATCTTTCTCATCTTTATCTCTATTTTCATAATACTGGGCAGTAGCCAATATCTGTGCTGAAGAGGAAACGGCCCAAGAACTTTCTGAATCTTTCAATTTCTTACACAATTCGGGAAGCAAATTGTGTACAAACTTGTCAACGAACAACCGTTGACCACCTTCTGTACTCATATCTTGACCGCTGTGGTCGATAAACGTCTCTTCAAACCTAGTGAAGAAATCAGACACGGTCTCATCTTTCTTCTGCTTACATGCAGACAACTTGTCCCAATTCACTCGCATCGCAGGCATTAAAGTCTTCATGAAAGTAATGATCCTACCAGGGAGGTCTGCCACTAAAGGTTCGGGTTTAGCACCACCAACTTGTCGGTCATTTGCAGCACTAATATTAGCCCATGAGTCACCTAACTCTTGATCATGATCCGCATGGAGAATCTTTCCCCATAAAGGCTGTGGAACAACATTTCCAAACAACATGTCTATGTCGGCTAAATTCATAATGCAAGAGCCTGCAGTCTGTGACAATTCCGTGTAATATCCTGCAGGATTTTTACGGGGATCAGGCAATGTCTGTTTAAGGGCCAAGACTTCAGCTCGCTTCCATGGAACATGTACCCAAACACGCTGAAAGCGTGCTGGAACAGCATCAATATTACGACCCGCATCAGCCTGTACTGCTTCCTTCCATACCGGGGGAACTTCTCTCATTGGATACTGTCTTACCTTCTTTTTAACAGAGGAATCAGACTCAAACAACGACCGAGAAACACCCTCACTCCTGAATGATAACAATGTCGCAACTGCTTTCTCAACATTGGAACCCACAATCGTGCCTTTTGCAAACTCGAACCGGACACGACACAACTCAGGCGGATTAGGCTCTAAATCATTTTCCTCTAAATCCTCACAAAGAAAAGTACACATTTTTCTCAAAAACGTATCTCTGTTTCGGTGCTTCCCACTGATGGAAGACATCCATAACAGACTCTAGCTCATATCTCATCGGGTCAGTAACCCATTTATGTGCCAAATAATTAAATGTTTCCTTCTCCCTAGAATCAGGCAGTTGGCTACGTAACTGTTTACGCTCTGAGACAGGAGTTACACCTGTTGCTCCAAAGAGAGGATATAGAAGGCTAGCAACAGTGCTAGTCATTCTCTGGCGAACAGAGGGGGAGGTCGATGAAAGGACAGGCGGAAAAGCAGAGTGAGGCAAGGCAGATGCAGAGGCAGGGTCAGGAGGAATACCAGGCGTGGTAGTCGATATAGTGGTCAAAGTTGTAGGAAGTAAAGGCAGAGCAGATGTCAAAGCCGGTGGCCCTTGAGGAGGCTGCACCGGAAGAGTAGGAGCCAACTGAAAAGCAGCTGGTGGCTGTAGAAGAACTTGAGGCACAACAATCGGGGGTTGCACGACTAAAGGTTGCGGAGGTGCTGTAGCACTCTGCGCATAGGGGGGTGGCGAACTCAATAAATGCGACATTAGGGGATCTTTTTCAAGTTCTTTTGCTGCATCTTGCT
Source organism: Lissotriton helveticus (assembly GCF_964261635.1). NCBI lineage: Eukaryota > Metazoa > Chordata > Amphibia > Caudata > Salamandridae > Lissotriton > Lissotriton helveticus. Next base: position 199,419,366 of record NC_136058.1, on the reverse strand, counting down.
GAAGAGGCGGCAAAACTGGATAACATTTATCGATCGCCATTTTACGTTGCCTGTGCAGCTGTTCACTCGCTTGTTCTTCTTCGTTATCTTTATACTGCATAGCAGCTTGCATTATCGAAATACCCTTTTCTCTTTTATTTTTCTTCTCTAATTTAATTTCCTTCTGTTTGGCTTCCCTTCGCCATAGGCGGAAAGAGTCAAACATCGCCGGCCGGGCTTTCTTCTTAAAAGTTTCACCTCGACATTATCTAAAACCTCCATGTCAAAGCTACCATATTGGGGCCATTTTAAAACACCATCCTTCCTGGTGTATTTGATCCATACTTCATTATATGTGATGGGGTTCTACGCCATGTTTCACATATAGTTCATATGTTGGAGTTCCAATCGGAGGAACCGGGCACGAGTCCTCCAATCGGGAATCCCTATTACAACCAAGACAAAACAAATTTCCAAGTCTGCTAAGACCAGGCATCTTCGCTCACTAGTCTAGCTTCAAACTTCAAAGGATTATCGAATACGATAGTCTCGTAAATACACGAGTCCCTCGGCTTTGGTACTTGCAAGTTCCAAATCAAAGATCCCAAGGGGATACCCAAACTAAGAACTAAACTAAGGACTGGGGGACGCTCCACTTATACTTAACTGAGGTATCGATGACGTCACCAGAAGACTCGTCTATCGTTTCGCTCTACCAATCATCAAGGGTCCAAAACAGGGCAATAGTCAGGGCAGCAGTCCTTCGTAGCCGTCGGGTAGCGGGGAACCTCGCAGCAAAGACTTTCGGACCACGTCGACATGCAGGGGTCGATGAAGTGGCGGCCTTCCTCCAGAATTTTCACACGGAGCTCCTCACGAACCTCTGGCTTGGACCGGTACCGCCGATATCGCCCCACGTTGGGCGCCAACTGAAGTACTGGGTTTTTCAGAACCGGCACTGAACCGGTAACCCAGCGGTGCCAGGGACAACACCCTAAGACTTCGGGTCCTTCCTGTTTCAGACTACAGAAACACAGAGTCTTCTAGGTGAAGTCAAAGATCGAGTTTATTGGCTGCAACCAAGTAACAGGCGTCCTAGAAGTACAACGCGGTGTATATTCTCAGGAGACTGCTCAAACTTACAAAGCCAGCCTTCTCTTTTTATACAAAATATTACACTTTAGGCAAACATTCTTTGTTTTACAGTTGGTCATTCACATATTTTCACCACAAAGAAAAAGCAGAGTCATGATGACAAGCCCATATTTCAGTTTGTTCAGCCCACAATCAATTACCTGGCAAGGACCAGTATTTTCATCAGATATCGACAAAACCCCAATAAAAACGGGTGCCTCCTCCTCGTAAAGCAAGTCATAAAGAAAGAAACAGAGGCAGGTGTGTGTAAGATTAGGAAGGGTTTGTGTGCGATGAAAGGTTTATGGCATGTTGTGCCTTGATTCTATCTCGCCCGGCCACTGGGAGAGGAACTGACCGAACAGGTTTTGGCCTTGGGCAGTGGAGTCAGCTTGCCCAGGTCGTAGAGAAGTCAGGAAAGGTGTTCGTGTCCTTCAGGATCGTGTTTGGCCTTAATCATTGGCCTATGTGAGGGCAACTCACAAAATGGCTGCCGTACACAAAATGGAACCCGAGGGTTCAGGACGAAAACTGCGATTTCAAGGTGAAATCGTCACTCGAATATGATGAAAATGCTTGTGCATAGTGTACTAGCCATTCTCGGTCTTCTGATATCAAAATCGTCATGATACGAGGATGTTTATACCACGGGTCTAGAATTTCAAGTACTACAGCAGTCAACAGAGACCTACGTTCGTATTTGTAACAACATATCTGGAAGATCACCAATTTTCATATCAATGAGAAAACATCCGAATTCATCAGTTAGTTTGCTGGTGAACTGTTGCCTGATCACAGAGAGACAAAAAAAGACTAAACTCATATTGCAGTTTTGCCTTTCTAAATAATTCAAACCCACCTGCACCATTTGGGCAGAATATCCGAAAGGAATACTGTACACAATTAAGCATTTGGGTTTAGTGATGAAAAGAAAGTTCTTCTTGTGTTATGAAACAAGTATTCCTACTTTTTTAATAGAAAACAATACTGACCTACAATGAACACAAATATTAGGATGAACTGCACCCATCTGCCATGGACATAGAGGGCCTTCAGCATGTGGCACATTCACTTGTGTCTGAGTGTTCAATATTCAATGGGGTATCTAAAAGCTACAGAGATGTCAAACACCTGGCTCGGGCATGGTAGCTCATCCCATCAAAGGCTGGATTTTACATGCGGGTATCTGTAGTTCTTCACTAATTAAGGCTTATGGATATCTGGATGTAAGATAAGACAAGAACAAAGAAATGAAGAGAACAAAATGAGCTACTCCACCCTGTCATGGAGTCAACATTGTCTTGAAGCTGTCTGCACTGCACTGGCTCATGGCATGTCTGAATCCTGTACCTTGTACTGCAGGTGCCAGATGTGCATGTGGTAGAAGCTTTCACTGCTGATGTCCTTACTGTACTTTGTGTGTGTTTGCGAGAGAAGGTTGTGTTGCTTGTCTGTAGTCTGTGTGTGAAAAACAGTTTTAGATACACTGGCCCATTTTCCATCACACCAGTGTGCTAGAGGAGCCCCCACTCTGTACCGATTCAAATATTGGTCTCTTTGTAAGAATTCAAATGGGCTAAAAGACTTGAACTATCAAAAGTAAATGTCAGTTCAAAAGCATAGAACCTGTGCGATGAATTTGGGTAGTTTCTGTGTCAAGTTATGTCAGTCCTGATGGGAAGTTCTGTTTTATCTGCAGAGGAATCAATCAATCAATCAATCAATCACAGCATTTATATAGCGCACTACTCACCCGGAGGGTCTCAAGGCGCTGGGGGGAGGGGGTCCGCTACTGCTCGAACAGCCAGGTCTTGAGCTGCTTCCTGAAGGCGAGGTGGTCTTGGGTCAGGCGGAGGTGGGTCGGGAGGGAGTTCCAAGTCTTGGCGGCCAGGTAGGAGAAGGACCTTCCTCCTGTGGTGGCTCTTCGGATGCGGGGGACGGCGGCGAGGGCTTGGCTGGTCGATCGAAGCTGGCGTTTGGGAGCGTAGAAGTTAAGGCGGCTGTTGAGGTATCCTGGGCCTTGGTTGTGTAGGGCTTTGTGTGCGTGGATGAGGAGCCGGAAGGTGATTCTCTTGTTGACCGGGAGCCAGTGCAGGTCTCTCAGGTGTCCGGAGATGTGGCTGCGGCGGGGGATGTCCAGGATGAGTCGTGCTGAGGTGTTCTGGATCCGCTGGAGTCTCTTCTGGAGTTTGGCGGTGGTTCCGGCGTAGAGGGAGTTGCCGTAGTCCAGACGGCTGGTGACGAGGGCCTGGGTGACCGTCTTCCTGGTCTCGGTGGGGATCCATCGGAAGATCTTACGTAGCATGCGCAGGATGTTGAAGCACGACGAGGAGACGGCGTTGACTTGTCTGGTCATGGAGAGGGAGGAGTCCAGGATGAAGCCCAGGTTGCGTGCATGGTCTGTTGGTTTGGGTGCGCTGCCTAGGGCGGGGGGCCACCAGGAGTCATCCCAGGCGGAGGGTGAGGATCCCAGGATGAGGACTTCCGTCTTGTCCGAGTTCAGTTTCAGGCGGCTGTTCGACATCCATTTGGCTACGTCTGTCATCCCTTCGTGCAGGTTGGCTCTGGCGGTGGCGGGGTCGTTGGTGAGGGAGAGGATCAGCTGGGTGTCGTCGGCGTAGGAGATGATGTTGAGGTTGTGCTGGCGTGCGATGGCTGCGAGGGGGCTCATGTAGACGTTGAAGAGTGTTGGGCTGAGCGAGGAGCCTTGAGGAACGCCGCAGATTACTTCGGTGGCTTCAGATCTGAACGGGGGGAGGCGAACTCTCTGTGTCCTTCCGGCGAGGAAGGAGGTGATCCACTCCAGTGCCTTCTCCTGGATTCCGACGTTGCTGAGGCGCTGTACTAGAGTACGATGGCAGACAGTGTCGAAGGCCGCGGAGAGGTCCAGGAGGATGAGGGCCGCTGTTTCCCCGTTGTCGAGCAGGGCTCTGATGTCATCGGTGGCTGCGATCAGGGCGGTCTCGGTGCTGTGGTTGGCTCGGAAGCCAGACTGCAAGAGGTCGAGGGAGCCGTTCATCTCGAGGAAGGCGGCCAGTTGCTTGTTGACGGTCTTCTCGATGACTTTTGCCGGAAACGGGAGCAGCGAGATGGGGCGGTAGTTCTTGAGGTCGGAGGGGTCGGCTGATGGTTTCCTGAGTAGAGCGCTGAGTTCGGCGTGCTTCCAGCTCTCCGGGAAGGTCGCGGTGTCGAAGGAGGTGTTGATGATGTCCCGCAGGTGGGGTGCGATGACAGCGTCGGCCTTGTTGAAAACGTGGTGAGGGCAGGGTCTGTTGGAGATCCGGAGTGGATGGAGTTCATCGTGCGGATGGTGTCTTCGGTGCTGATCGGGGTCCAGGCGCGGAGGGTGGTGGTGGGGGGCGGTGGTTCGGTCGTGGCGTGCGTCGGATGAGTGCTGAAGCTGTTGTGTATGTCCGCGATCTTGTTGTGGAAGTAGGAGGCGAGGGAGTTGCAGAGGTCTTGCGAAGGGGTGATGTCGTTGTTTCCGGCGTTGGGGTTGGAGAGCTCTTTCACAATGTTGAAGAGTTCCTTGCTGTTGTGTGCGTTGTTGTTCAGTCGTTCCCTGAATGCGGTTTTCTTGGTGGTGTGGATCAGTTGGTGGTGTTTTCGGGTGGCGAGCTTGAGGGCAGTCATGTTGTCCGGTGTTGGGTCTCTGCGCCAGGTTTTCTCGAGTGCTCTGCAGTTCTTCTTGGAGCTCTTGAGTTCGTCGTTAAACCATGGGGCTTTCTTGCTGCCGGGTCTGCTCGGAGGGGTCTTCAGAGGGGCGAGGTCGTCTGCGCAGTCGCTGATCCATTTTGTGAGGTTGGTGGCCGCTTGGCTGGGGTTCGTTGTGTTGGTGGGCGGGTTCTTGCTCAGGGAGGTGGCGAGCTGGTCTGCCGTGATCTTATTCCAGCTTCTGCGGGGAGCCTGTTGCTGGTGATGGTGGAGCGTGGTCCTTCTGAAGCTGAAGTGTACGCAGCTGTGGTCCGTCCAGTGGAGTCCCGTGGCGTGGCTGAAGGCGATGTCCTTGCTGGAGGAGAAGACCGGGTCGAGTGTGTGTCCGGCGTGGTGGGTGGGGGTGGTTACCAGTTGCTTGAGTCCGAGGTTGGCGAGGTTGTCCAGCAGGGCGGTGGTGTTGCGGTCGTTGTTGTTCTCCAGGTGGAAGTTGAGGTCCCCGAGGAGGATGTAGTCGGCGGAGGGGAGGGCGTGTGGGCTGATGAAGTCGGCGATGTCTTCGCTGAATCGTGTGCGTGGTCCCGGGGGTCTGTAGATGAGGGTGCCTCTGAGTGTGGTCTTTGGGTTGACGTGGATCTGGAAGTGCAGGTGTTCGGCGGGTGCGAGGGTGTCGTCGGAGTTGGTCGTGATGCGGATGGTGTCCCTGTGGATGATGGCGATGCCTCCTCCAGTCTGGTTGACGCGGTCCCTCCGGATGATCTTGTAGCCGTCCGGGATGGCGATGGCGATGTTGGGCGCTGAGGAGTCGTTCATCCAGGTTTCCGTGAGGAAGGTGACGTCTGGGGCTGTGGTGTCGAGCAGGTTCCAGAGCTCGACGGCGTGTCTGTGGACGGAGCGGGTGTTGAGCAGGATGCACTTCAGGTGGGTGATGCTGGTGTTCGGCTTGGTGGGTGCTGGTGTGGCGTGGGTCCGGTTGCAGGTGAACTTGCAGGAGTGGCAGCTGAAGGGTCCATTGGTGCGTCTCGGTGTGGCTCGATAGCAGCCTGGGGTTCGGCCGGTGTTGAGTGCGTTGAGTTCGGTGGCGTCGTAGGTCCATCGGGTCGGCTTCCGTCGGTGGAGGCCAGGGGTCCTGGCGCTGGGCGCGGTCCAGGCGCGGATGGGCGCAGACGGGCTTACCTTTGGCGCACCTTCGGCGCTCAATCGGTGCTCCCACTGCGCGCGTCCGCTGCGCGGTCGCTCTGGGGGCGTCATAAATCAGGAGCCGTGAGGGCGGGTCAGCTGGGTGGCGGGAGCGGGGCTGCCAATGGGTGGACGGTGGGCGTGGCCTCAGGGGTCAGCGGCGGGAAACGGTCACAGGCGGGCGGCTCAGCGGCGGCTGGGTCGCTCGTGGCTGCGACAGCAGGAGGCAGGAGGCGTCTGGAGCAGGTGGGGAGCAGGTGGGGTGACCCGGCCAGTAAAGGCACAGAGGTCACTCCAGACCTCGCGCTGCCGCTCTCCTTAAGTCAGGAGCCGGGAGGGCGGGTCAGCTGGGTGGCGGGAGCGGGGCTGCCAATGGGTGGACGGTCGGCGTGGCCTCAGGGGTCAGCGGCGGGAAACGGTCACAGGCGGGCGGCTCAGCGGCGGCTGGGTCGCTCGTGGCCGCGACAGCAGGAGGCAGGAGGCGTCTGGAGCAGGTGGGGAGCAGGTGGGGTGACCCGGCCAGTAAAGGCACAGTGGTCACTCCAGACCCCGCGCTGCCGCTCTCCTTAAGTCAGGAGCCGGGAGGGCGGGTCAGCTGGGTGGCGGGAGCGGGGCTGCCAATGGGTGGACGGTGGGCGTGGCCTCAGGGGTCAGCGGCGGGAAACGGTCACAGGCGGGCGGCTCAGCGGCGGCTGGGTCGCTCGTGGCCGCGACAGCAGGAGGCAGGAGGCGTCTGGAGCAGGTGGGGAGCAGGTGGGGTGACCCGGCCAGTAAAGGCACAGTGGTCACTCCAGACCTCGCGCTGCCGCTCTCCTTAAGTCAGGAGCCGGGAGGGCGGGTCAGCTGGGTGGCGGGAGCGGGGCTGCCAATGGGTGGACGGTGGGCGTGGCCTCAGGGGTCAGCGGCGGGAAACGGTCACAGGCGGGCGGCTCAGCGGCGGCTGGGTCGCTCGCAGCCGCGACAGCAGGAGGCAGGAGGCGTCTGGAGCAGGTGGGGAGCAGGTGGGGTGAACCGGCCAGTAAAGGCACAGTGGTCTAAGGAATCTCCTTAGAGACATCTGCGTGTTTGCAGGGATCAGTGTCCATCAAAGAGCTCATTGCGCATTGCATATAACTGTTCACTGTTTTCCATACCCATCCTGTATTGTCACCATTTTTGGAGCAAAAGGGATCTGGCCACTGCCATTGCAATATAAACTAATTTTGCCCATTCGATAATTAGGCTGAGAGATGGATCATATCCCAAGACTTTCACCAAGTACTAGATACCAGTCTGATTTGCCACTCGGTCTCCAAGTACAGGAATATTTAATTCCAGAACGCCTGGAGGGGCACTGATCGATTATATGAATCCAGTTAGCTGCAGGTCCATCTAGGCACCAAAAACAGTGACTCAGGAGATTAGGGTTAACTTGTGAGAGAAATTGTGAGGTTCTGTATGACAGCCATTTACTAAAAAATAACATCCGGCGCCAATTGGCTCCTCTTAACATCCTGAAGTTAAGTTTGTTAACTTCGTCCCACCTCCTGGCTGTCAATTCCAGGCCTTCGTATTTTCCCAATTTTTCGATAGCTTTCTGAGTAAGACCCAGACTTTTTATGGAAGCCAGCAGTTCTTTTTCCATTTCCCAGGGTTTTTATCTGTGTCAGCTTCAAATAATACAAATGCAATATTTTTACTACAGTTTATCTGCCCCAATTCCAAATTACTAGAAACTTTATATAACATTCTATATGAGCCAACAAGGAGAAAATTATTTTGAATTGATTCAACAATTTCGGAAATAGTGAGCCATCTTTCAGACAGGAGAAGCCTGATATTTTCCTAAACACCACTTTTGAAATATTTCTGGTGGCAATTTAGTCCTTGATTCTCTGACGAGTATTGACGGGTGTTTCGGCATTAGTATAGGCAATAGCATATCTTCCAAAACTATCCTGCGTTTTCGAAGAAACCACTACATGCTCTTATATCAGATTTTTTGGGGTGATTTCACAAATTTTAACGCAATGCCTATCTGCTGTTCTGTGCAGATCAGATGCATTAAGTAATTGAGCAATATTCCAGTGTGAGGCTTAGCTTGAAACCTGGACACAAAGGAGTCAATTCCGATCCTGGAAAAAAAACGTACGTACGATTCATATCCGGAGACCTCTCCGTACGAATTGTAAACATGCCATACGACCCGACGAGTACGATCCGGACCGGGGTATGAGGACATGATTCGTACGGTCCACATCAGGTAAGGGCGATTCGTATGGAAAAGCACACAATCACATTCACACCGTACGGTTGTACACCCCATGATCGCAGGGGTACGGTGCGTACCCCTGCAATCATGGGGTGTACGCACCGTATCCCGCGATCGCAGGGCAAACATGGGGTACGGTCCGTACACCCCATGATGGCGGGTTACGGTGCATACACCCCATGATCGCAGGGGTACGCACCGTACCCCTGCGATCATGGGGTGTATGCACCGTACCTGGGGAGGGCCGTTCCGTACCTGTTTCGAGGCAAACTCTGCTTCTCCGGATGTTTTCGGCTCCCGTAGAAAAAGCGTCATACGGTGCGTACCCAACACGAATCGTACTTGCTGGGTCGGAGAAACCAGCCACGAACAGTACGGATGTCGCGTACAGCAGGTTCCAAGGGAGATTCGTATGGGGGTTTGATTTGTATGGTCTCAGTACGATTCGTACGGAGTCCAGCTCCTGGTACGAATCGTACTTCGTCGTACGTACGGGGGACGTTGCAGGGTACGATTCGTACGGGAAAAACGCTCCGTACGGCTATTCGGAGCGGTTTTTCCCAAATCGGAATCGACCCCATACTGTGCAAATTAGGCAAAATAATAATCCCTAAGGTTAGGGAGCTCCAACCCACATATCCTGCGGTTCCTCATATAAAGTGCTAAGTGCAACTCTGGTGATTTTGATTTTTGCCAAATAAAGGACGTAAACATGGACTCTACCTTTTTAAAAACTGATGCAGTTTAGGCACATTGGAGAGCTGAAAATAAAAAGTTAAACAGGGGAAGAATAGACATCTTATTCAAGGAGATCCTCCCCAAAATGGTCAAAGGGAGAGAATTCCAAAGTAAAAAACAGTCTTGTATTTTTTAAAGCAGCGTAGAAAAATTTAAATCATATAGATCCTCAATCCCAGATGAGAACTTGGGGCCATATTATCAAGCAAGGGCGATACATTATCGCCTATTTTATCTGCAGGAAACTGCCGCTAAAGCGGCGATAATGCGCTTGATAATATGCCCTTGTGAATACCCATAGAAGCCCAGGTTCTGGTGTTAACCTGGGCTTCTATGGGAATTCACAAGGACATATTATCAAGCCCATTATTGCCGCTTTAGCTGCAGTTTCCTGCCGATAAAAGCGCCGATAATGTATCGCCCTTGCTTGATAATATGGCCCTTGATTCCTATATAACTTTTCGGGTGCGAATTCACGCACAAGGCGATATCTGAAGGTAGAATGTCTGGGGTACACCAACATACTATTATTTCAGTTTTCTTTTTTATTAATTTTATAACCTCCCAATTCTTCAAAATGTGCTAAAGTCTCATATAGGCAATTCAGTTTGTAGTATGTATTACATAGGTATCTTATATGTATGTCATGTTTTACTGATTATGAAAACAATGACATGGTAAAATAAAATTTTGATAACCACGAACACGGACATACTTCAACAGTATAGTACCATTTTCAGACTGCAACCGTGTTGTGATATATTTCATTGGTTGCAGTTAGAACTATTCCTTTCACTATATCACTTCCCTATTTAGGCTCACATCGAAATGAAAATAGCTATGTTTGCCATTTATTTAACATTTTACCAACAGCAAATGTCTCAAGAAAATGTAGTACATCCAAACGTATGTTCTCCTCAAAGATACCTACAAAATCTTTTGCCCGGAGAGGAAATTCCTTCATTCCATTTCTATATTTCATGTTGATTAGCAAAACCTCGACATTGGACATAAGTGTGCAATGTAAGTTGGGTGAGTACATTGCCATGGCTGTATGTATCCGAATTAGTAATAACGAAAAGAAATGGCAAAATAATCAAGAAGAAATAAAGAGGGTAGCTTAGGTTAAATCTGTAGGGAAACTGCAAGCTCACAAAAAAGTAACATAGTTTATAGCGTACATATTCCACTTTAGGACGAATATTTAAATGAATAAACAGCAGAGAAATGCTGAATATTTGTTTTTAAATTGAATACCCGGAACATGTAAAACAAGGCGCAGCAAAAAAAGATGCTTATACGTGCAACTAAAATGTGTAACCTGTTCAAGTTAATAAACTGAAGTCAATTACTGGATACTAAGAATACAATATTATACTATTTTTTGTCCCCTGAGATGACTGTCCAGGGAGACATGTCAGCACCAATCGTTAACCAAGAGACAACAACAGCACAGGAAGCACTCAAATACGGTTCTTTCTTTCTGACTTTCTTTTGCTTCTCTCCTCTTCCCTCTTTCCCTCTATACCTTTCCTCCTATGTGTCTTTCTTTTTTCTTTCTCCCTTGCCACAGCCTTGTTCTTTCTTCCTTCTTTGTTTCTTCCTACTTCTTTTTTCGTGTCTTTGCGTTTTTCCTGCCATGCACTCCTCCCATACTTCCCTATTTCCCCCTACATTCCATTCCACTCTTTCTTCCTTCTTTCTACATTTCTTTCTTTCTCTCTTTCATAAATTTTTTAAAACGTTGGGGTATATTACCAACAAGTAGCGATATTTATCGCTAAATAGGCTTAGTGACAATTTTTTTATCGGTGAGCATTGCCGGAATTTATCGCTGAGATAACGTGCTATTAGCAACGTTTATCTCCAAAGCGATACATTTTCCGGCGATAGCAGCGAAATGCGTGAATATCGCTGAAAATACAGCGATATTCACGCATTAGCGACGAAATGCTCTAAGCCATGTTATCCACCTCCCATTGGATAATATGGCTAAGAATTGGTCTGGGCAGGTGTTAGTATTTGGAGATATTTGCGCTTAGCATGAATATTTCCATCGCTGTGCCTGCCTTGCTAATAGGCGATAGCGATGTTAGCGACTGTTTTCAGTTGCTAACAGTTTGGATACGCCCACTTTGCATGTCATTAGCGATAAATATCGCTAAAATGCAAAGCGGGCCCCAAACCGCTCGCTATCACCTAAAAGCTGTCGCTAACTGCTGTTAGCGAAAGCTTGCTAATCGGGCAATAGAATTATCGCCGCTTAGCGGCTGAAAACGGCCGCTAAAGCCGCGAAAATTCCCTATCGCCACCCTTGATAATATGCCCCGTTTTTCCTTCTTTGATGCACCCACCTGGACAGCGCTGTGCTAAGGGGGACCTTCCACAAAATGTCTTTCCACCCCCTTCTGTGCTTTTGTGTATAAATGTGTAAGGTGGAGGACTCGACTCACTTCTCAATGTCATCACTGCTCGGCATCCCCTACTGCGAATCTCATGAGGGAGTGGTGGATATTGTCCCAGATATGCAATTCATATTTATTTCTAATTATGCATATTGTTTTATCATGTATTACTCTACAGAATGTATACTATACTGCAGCATAACCAGGCCATACCAAGGTGTTTTAAAATAGACGAACCCAAGGAGAACAAAAATAACTCTCTTTCATACAATTTTGAGGATGAAAAAAATGTTCCAACAGCAAGCGATAAACACAGTAAGAAGTGATTTACCAAGAAATAGGTTAACAGGATGAGAAACAGGAACCTTGAATAACTCATAAACAATTTCCAGAAAAACGCAGAAAACATTTGAAGTCATCCTTACAGAGCAGAATGGGAACAAAAGGAGGTATCAACAAGAGGGCAGAGAAAGATAGTCTCAGAGTTCATGGGACAGGCAAGAGGTTTTAGAAATGATGAAATACTATCATAAGTAGACGTTAAGAAGTAACAATAGGTGGAAAACCTTAGAGAGAGAATATGGAGATAAAAAATACCAGTGGATTAATAGAGCTGAAAATAACTTGTATATTAGTAGTATTCTGAAGTATAGGATAGGAGGGAAGAGACATTATGAAGGAAGGTGATAATCTAACTGACCCAGTAGTTTCCCTGTCTGCACTGCTGTGGGCAGAGAAACATATTGTTATGTGCCTGGGTTAGGCCCATGTAACTTAGCTGCTCGTTTTCTTACTTTGTCCTCTTTCTGCCCAATAACATTGCGGCTCCGACATTTTACACATATTCGCATGTGTGACATTGTAGCATTAGTTTCTCTGAAATGACTTCTATTTATACATCTGGCTTCACATAACATGATCACGATGCTTCGCAGACCAAGTACAAGGCCTTTACGCACAATGGATAAATGTCAGTCTATATTCAGCCATGGGGTGACAGGCGATCTACATATCATCAACATTACTAATCGATACGTATACTGCAATGATGCTTTTTATTATAAATAGTAAGCACCTTACATGATTAGCACTTCAGCTGATACTGAGGGTAACTGCATGCTGAGACTTCACTGTTCAGTGGTCTGACATCTCTGTGTAGGGTGCCCAGTTCGTGACCAGGGCGTACACACTCTCTAGACATACACATCGTGGGGATTGCATAGTAGGAGTGCACCTGATTACTACAGTATTTTATATCCCTTTATATATACAATGTTTTTACACCATGATAGAACTTAGGGCCCGATGTAGGTCGCCAATTACCGGTCGGTAACGGCCGATTTCGGCTGTTACCGGCCGGTATTTGGGAATTGACATGTAGGTTGCATTTTATTTACAGAATCGGTATATTTACCGATTCGGTAAATTTACAGATTCTGTAAAATACCGAATCGGTAAATATACCGAATCGGTAAATACAGATGTAGGTGGCACTGGAAACAGTGCCACAGGCCATTACCGATTCGTTTTTTACCATGTAATACTATTAAATGGTAAATAACTAATTCCAGTGTACATGCACATCTGTGCATGTACACCTGTGCCATGTGGCACACAGACATGCCCTAAGGGCATGTCTGTGTGTCACATGGCACACAAGCCAGTAACAGGTGTCAAAGTGACACCGTGTCCCCCTTGTAAATTCGGTAATTTTACCGAATCGGTATTTACCGATTCGGTAATTGCCATTGATTCCTATGGGCCTCAAGGCCCATAGGAATCAATGGCAATTACCGAATCGGTAAATACCGATTCGGTAATTACTGAATTTTACAGATTCGGTAAAATATTCGGTAAATATACCTACATCCCGAATGCCAGTTATTAAATACTGAATCGGTATGATTCGGTATTTAAGAATCGGTAATCGGGGATTACCTACATCGGGCCCTATATCTGCTATTTACTCTTTCAGTGCTTGTAATCACTTTAATCTGCTTCTGTCTACTGATTATGACATGTATTTTATACAAGAATAATGTTGGCTCAATAAATATATTGAAAACGTCCCATTGTGTATTCTCTGTATATTTCTCTGAGAGCAAGAAACACAAATTACTGAGCAGAAGGGCCCTGATCTGTTACCCTGAAGGGTCAGGCTTGTCATGTTCAGTGGTTGCCAGAAACCATTTCACTCTCCGGTTAGGATAGTGGAGCTTATGATGGCACTGTGAGCTAGCTGGTCTTGAGGCCAACATATCTCGTTGGGTTGCTTCAAATCAGTCTAGGCACCTTACAAGTATCCTCCCCACCATGGGGTTCATGGTGGTTCCACTGCCATGAAAACCGCGGCAGAGAGGAAACAAAGAGGTCCCTACAGAGCCCCTAGTTCCTCATGCCATGTGTATAAACACATGGGGGCACAACATGTGTCTCCCTGGGTGCATGCACACCAATGCCTGCACAGCATAGACATTACAGTCTATGCCATGCAGAAACCTTGTGTGCCATTCCCATGCCGCCCACCCCTGCACTGCCCAAAGTCGTAATCGGGCCCTCAGTAAATACAATAAATATAGAAGTATCATTTTAGAAGTTTGTTAAATGATGACATTGATACTGTAATTACTTTACAATACATAAATGAATAAATGCAACAATGCAGACAGTGGTGATAAAATGAAGGTGAAAATAATGAAGAATGTTAAGTATAATTGGTTATACGCTGCACTAGGAAAGTGTAAGATAGCTAATCAAATGCATAACAATGTAATTTGACATTGCTGCTGCACAGGCTTCCTATACAGTCAGTTATCTTTCCTACCTTGTGCAATGATTTAATATCTGTATTGGCCACGCAGAACAGTCCAAATCACACCAATCAGAGTGGTAAGGTGGTGGGAAAAAATGTATTTATATCAGTTTTCATCGCAAACATGCTGCAAACCCAGTGCAAAATGTTTTGGTGGGATCTACTTTCCAACTGAGATCCTGATTTGCATTGGAAAGTTGTCTAAAGTAAAGCAAAGTAGCACATTGTGCTACTTTGTGCAATGGGGCATTCCATAGGTGGTACATGGGCAATCCCATCTAGCCACCCATGGGTTTTGATGCAAATCCCTATCTATTAACGTTGGTAGACAGACATTTGTAGTAAAAACATATGCCCCCTAAAGGCAGGTTTAAGGTTTGAAAAAAGATTTCTTGTTTCAAAACTATTAACAATGTGCATATGTGCTGCAGTGTTCAGTACACCTCCAAAGTTGAAAAAGATAATAAAATAAAACATAGGTCCCCTTCCAGTACAAAAACCATGCTTGATGGAATGCTCACACGCATGCTCTATGCTGCTTGGGTGCATGAGTTGGCAGCCAAAAAGAGCCAGCGCTGGCGGAGAGAAAAACAGTAGCATATTTTTGTATATATGGCACTGTCTTAATCTTTCTCTGAATACAAACAGAACCTGTTTTAATCTTTTCCATTGGCGTAACACGGTACAGTAAATTGCATGAGTCTACCGCGATTGAGGTTCCCATTGGCTGTAAGGGCATGCTCCATGGCGGTGACACAACGCTAATGCCAGGCGGTAGCTACCGTGATTTGTGTGCCATACATTCATATGAGTCACCGCGATTTGGGGGGCCGGAGCATGCCAACTGCCATTTGAGCACGTCTATATGGCTATCACTACTGCACTTGTGTTTTGGGGATTGGTGGTGACGCATCGCTGGTGCTGGGCAGTAGCTACCGTGATTTGGGTGCCATACATTCACATGAGTGACCGCGATTTGGGTGGCGGAGCATGCCAACCGCCATTTGGGCATGTCTATATGGCTATCACTACCGCACTTGTGTTTTGGGGATTGGTGGTGACACATCGCTGGTGCTGGGCAGTAGCTACCGTGATCTGGGTGCCATACATTCACATGAGTGACCGCGATTTGGGTGGCGGAGCATGCCAACCGCCATTTAGGCATGTCTATATGGCTATCACTACCGCACTTGTGTTTTGGTGATTTATGGTGACATACCGCTGGTGCCAGGGGGTAGCTACTGCGATTTGGGTGCCATACATTCACATGAGTGACCGCGATTTGGGTGGCAGAGCATGCCAACCCGCCATTTGGGCATGTCTATATGGCTATCACTACCGCACTTGTGTTTTGGGGATTGGTGGTGACACACCGCTGGTGCAAGGCAATAGCTACCGTGATTTGGGTGCCATACATTCACATGAGTGACCACAATTTGGGTGGCGGAGCATGCCAACCACCATTTGAGTATGTCTATATGGCTATCACTACCGCACTTGTGTTTTGGGGATTGGTGGTTACTAGACCTGGGCGGTAAATTCCATTCTGCTTGCAGAATTTGGGTAATTTGGGTAATTTCACGTTCCGCTGAGAACGCGGACTTGCCAAAAATTCCGCAATCCACGGCTTCTCAGAAGTTTTTGTTTGTTCGCTCTTTCAAAATGTGTGTTCTGGAGATATTTCTCCCCAAGCACGTAAACAGCATTCGCGAACAGGAAAAAAGCATCACGGATGGGCGGAACAAGCGTTTCCGCATGTTCGCGGAATTTTTGCGTGCTAGCGGAGATTTTTTACCATTTTGCGGAGCTTTGCGTAGCGTGACTACGCAACTTCCACCCACCCCTAGTGGTGACACACCGCTGGTGCCAGGCGGTAGCTACCGCGATTTGGGTGCCATACATTCATATGAGTCACCGTGATTTGGGTGGCGGAGAACTCTGACAGCACCTATGGATACATCATGCTGCGCAAATGGCCAGTGGGCAGTTGTCAGCAGTGCATGGTGGATATATGATTAATGTCACATCATTGTGCACACATTGCCTATGTAACATTTACCCCACAGCACATGCCATGTTTGGGTATGTGATTTGGGACTTTGGCATGTACTCCCTCACATGTTACTTGTGATATTGATGGGCATGTACACAGTACAGTGTTGTGATGGACTCTCCAATGGGTACACATGTCAATGTGTGAAAGTGTTTGGAAAATCAGAGTGCTGTATGTCTCAATGTACAATGTGCAGATTTGACAGTTTGCCTTTTTCGGGCTAATGCACAAACTTGTTGTTTACGCACAACCTGTTGTCATTGTTTTGTTGATGTGTGCCATGTCCAACTTACGCATGAATGTGTGGCATCTACAGCAGCTAGGTATGAGACAGTGGTGTAGCATTTTCACACATATGCTGAATGAGATACTCCCAGGCCTGCTCATGCTAGATGTGGCTATGTCCCGTTGTGCATTGTGATAGTCAGATGTTGTTTCCGAGGTACTTTCTGTGTGAAAGAGGACAAGTGTACAAGTTGTGTAGCTGAAGATGTCCCGACATATGAGCTGGTCTGTGACTCAAATGTGATAACAGTCCTTGTTGGTGTTGTGTCAGTCAAAACATAAGATGTTGTACACATCTCATTGTGTATTGTATTGACATGTGCCCACTTTAATCTCAACTAGGAGGAGACCAAATCTGCATTATCCCTTCACAGTGCTGGCAGACGTGGAGAATGAGGAGATCCTCTGGAAATTCCGTCTGATAGATCCACCCTACAAAACCTATGTGCTATGTTGGAGCCCCACCTGCAGCCTCTCAGGACATATCCAGGTGCTTTCACCCCAACAATGAAAGTGATGGTGGCCCTGCATTTTTTTGCGACTGGATAATTCCAGAACACGGTGGCCAGAGCAGGTGGGATGTCACAACCTATGTTCAGCATGGTGCTGCTTGATCTCCTGTCCGCTATGATGAACTACAAGGACAGAGACATCCATTTCCCCGGGGGGTGGGGAGGGGGTGAATTGGCGGCTGTGAAGGGAGATTTTTATACCCTTGGATACAGCCCACCTGTTGTTGGTGCCACTGATTGCACACATGTTGGTCTTGTTCCACCGCAGGCCCGGGAGCACATCTACAGAAATCGTAAACATTTCCACTCCATAAATGTACAAGTGGTGTGCCAGGCGTATATGATCGTCTCGCACGTGTGTGCCTAATTTCCAAGATCAGCCCAACACTCATACATCATGTGTAACAGCATTGTACCACAGCTGATGGCTAATCTGCTTCCTGAGCATGCATGGATTGTGAGTGAGTATGCATAGTGAAAAAGCTTGCTGTGCGTGACATGCTGTCCTCTGCCACAGTGACATTACAAGGTTTATCTGTGTTTCTCACACCTAGGTGACTCTGCATATCCCAACTGTCCTTGGGTGCTGAGCCCGCTGCGGAAACCCCGGATACCAGCTGACGTACGCTACAATGCTGCCCACGAGAGGACAAATCGTGTGGTGGAGCGTACTTTTGGTCTCCTGAAGTCACAATTTCACTGCCTGGACAAGACAGGAGGTGCACTGATGTACTCACCCAGGAAGGTGTGTCAGATTGTGGTGGCATGCTGCATGCTCCACAACCTGGCCTTGCGCAAGGAGATCCCCCTGCTCCTGGATGCTGATGAGCAGCCAAGGCCCGCCTGCAAACCAACCTATGTTTATTGATGAGGATAGTGGAGAGGAGGAAGGTGTCGACCTGCGTCAATAGCTCATCACCCGCTACTTCACTTGAAGGTGAGTGACGATGTGCAGCAGACCCATTATATGATGACGTTGCTGTTGTTGACAGGGTGTATGTGAGCTTTGTGACTGCAGCCGGGTGTTGACCCAGTGGTGGCTGACAATATTACTTGGACAGGGTAGTTTTGTACATCTCAGGTTGTGTATGTTGGCATTGTTGCTCATTGTGGTGTGTGCATGTTGGATTGGATTGATGGTTAGTGTTGTGTGATGTCTGTGATGCCACACCCAGACTAGTGAGTATTGTTCTGTTGTGTTTTCCTAGGTCCCTTCAGCCCCTCCTTGCTTACATACATCCAATACTCCTGGTACATTGCAACCATGGTGGAGAAAGCACATCCTGGAATAAACACGGATCAGAAACAACGGCATGTGTGTAAGGATAATTTTTTTTTTTTCCTCATTAGCCATTACCCCCGTGTGAGGAAACCACCGACCACCATTGTGTGTCTATGTATCTGTGGCCAAAGATCGACAAATTGGCACTCAGACCGAGACACAGATGTCTTTCTGGCGGAAGATGGAAACCAGCACAAGATGGGTGTCCTACTATACTCCATCAAGGTATATTGCAACCAATAGGACATCAATTTCACCAGAAAGAACCGTTACTTTAGGTCCTTGGAGCAGAAAGTAGGCATAATCATAGGACCGGGGAAAAAAAAACGGAAATCCTAGCTCCATTTTACCAATAAGTCCCAAAAGGCATGCTTTTTCTTACTGCCAGATCTAGCCAGGTCAGTCCTTGAAACTTCGTATAGGGACGTCAACCACCCAGAGTACGTAGGGGGTATAGTATCCACCCAGAACCTGCATATCTGTCTTCTTGCCAAGAGGATTGCATAAAAGAGGAAAGATCTGTCTTGCCCAGAGATTTTTTCGTTAATCCCAAAGATAATTAAAGGGAGAGTAATACACAGTGGGGTCTTAAGTATGGAACTCAGGGCGTCCTTCACTTCTTCCCAAAACTGACTGATAGCAGGGCAGTCCTTAAACATATGCACATCTGATGCCTCTAACAGGTCACATTTGTTGCATTTTTTCCCAGGAAGAAACTTTGCCAGTTTTTGTGGGGAGAAATATGCTCGATGTAAAGTGAAGAGATGGTTTCGCCTCAGCAATGCTGGCTTCACAATCTGGTATAATAGGCTAAAGGAATCCAACCACATCTGTTCGCAATTAGCACCAACCTCTCATCCCCATAATTCCTCGGCAAGTTTAAAATCTCCGTCTATCTCTTCCAGGATCGCCCAGTACCAGCAGGAAACCTCCTTGCCTCCCCCTGGTCTTGTCATCAATTGAATTTCCAGATTACTAGAAATTCCCAAGGGGATGCCCTTCCTAACCATTGCCTGAGCCCAACTGGTCAATTGCATATGTTTGAATCTCGAAAGGGCCGGCCCAACTCTCTCCCGCAATTCTTCCCATGACACCATTGAGCCGCTAGCCAGCAGATCCCCCCAATGCAAGATTTCAGCCTCCTTTATTGGGCTAGCCAGTCTGTCTTTAACACACGGTAGAGTGCCTGGCGAGTCCCACATAGGTGCTAGGTTTGAGAAGTAGCTGAGCCCTGTGCACTTTCTCAATTTAGCCCAGCTTCTAGCCAGTGATTGAAGTATTTTTAATTTGACTTTTTTAAAGAATTTCTGGTCCCCAAACTTAAAGAGGAAGCCGTCCGGTGGAAGATCGGCACCTTCTAGCATGGCTCTAAACATCTCTCCTCTGGAAGAAGCTGATGGTGATTTTAAGAGCATTCTAGAAAAAGATAGCTGGAACGCCCATGCGCAATACTGCAGGTCTGGTAGTGTTAGCCCTCCTTTTTCCCTCCTCCTCCTCAGCTTCTTCCAAGCCAGTCTAGTGGCTCCATATTTCCAAACAAAGAAATTTAGTTTCCGTTGACATTTGTCTATTTTAGTGGAGTCGAAAGCCAGGGGGATGGAATTAAACAGAAAAGTGTATTTAGGCAGGATAGACATCTTGATTAGGTTAGTCCTCCCCAAGATGGAAAGAGGGAGGTGAGCCCATGCCTTTAATTTTTTTTGGCATTCTTTATGGACTCGATCAGAATTCTGGGCAGCGATTCTATTGATATCTTGGAAAATTCTAATACCCAAATATCGCATAGAAGAAGCAACGTCCAGATGAGTAATATTGATGTTCCAGGCTATAATTTCAGTTTTGTTGGCATTTATCTCGTAACCGGAAATTTTGCCGAACTCCTCCGCCCTCTTAATCACCCTTGGGAAAGCAAGGTCCAAGTCAGATGTCATTACAAGAATGTCATCAGCATATAAAGCTACTCGCTTTTCCCACCCTCCAAAACTAAAAGGTAAGGTATCAGCCTCATCTCTAAGAGTCTGAGCAAACGGCTCAATATAGAGATTGAAGAGAAGTGGGGAGAGCGGGCAGCCCTGCCTTGTACCCCTTCTAATTTTAAAAGGCTCTGTCAGGGAGTTATTTACGGATAACCTAGCAGTTGGAGCTTTATATAGTAGAGCTACCATTCGGCAAAAGATCTCAGGCAAATTGAATTTTCTCATGACTGCTGACAGATAGGCCCAATTGACCCTGTCAAAGGCCTTGGTTGCGTCCAGGGTGAGGGCAGCCAGCGGAAGGGAGAAAGTGGAGGCAATATCAATGGCCCCAACTAGATCGTGTGTAAGGTCTGCTAGATGTCTGCCTTTTATAAACCCCTTTTGATCCTAATGAATTATTGAAGTAACCACCCCCCCAGCCCATTAGCCACAATACCGGCGAAGATTTTATAGTCGCTGTTAAGTAGCGATATTGGGCGATATGACCCACACCCCTTTACATTTTTTCTAGGTTTGGGTATTAAAACTACCGTGGCGTCATTCCAAGACTTTGGGGGGTCCGTCCCTGCCAAAAGAATGCTGTTGAAGAGAGTGGCCAAAACTGGGGTAACCTCCTCAATGAGCACACAATATAGTTCCACCGGTAGACCATCGGGGCCAGACGCCTGCCCACGCTTCCCTTGCCTTATTGCTTTCTTGATTCTTCTACTGTGATCTCTGTCACCAGAGCCATACTTTGCTCACATGAAAGCCTTGGCATAGATATATTATTAAGCCAAGCATCTCTCGCCACCGGATCTTCACAGGTATCCTCTTTATAGATGGCCTGGAAAAAGTCCTGAAACGCACTACCTATGTCTGACTTTGAAAGCCGAGAAGCTGCTTCCCCTTCTACCCTAAACTCCCTAATATGGTTCCGAGCTTGGTCAGCTTTGGTTTTCCAGGCAAGAATCTTTCCTGCCACCTCACTAAGCTCGAAGTGAGAGTTCTTACTCGCTTCCCACCTTCTGGCGACCCTAGCCTGTAAAGGGCTGTCCAATTCAGATTTTAATACTACAAGTCTGTTTTGCTCCTCCCCTGAGCCAATATGGGCGCCTAAGTTGTTCTCGATGCCTTTCATTTCTGCCTCCAGCTTCTCAATGCTTTCTCTGTATTTTTTCCTTCTATAAGAGGAGCGACTATCAATACAGCCCCTCCATACCGCTTTTAGCGCGTCCCACACGATCGGAGCATCGGCTGAACCTAGATTTACCTCCAGAAAGTGCTTGGTCTCTGATCGAAGAAAGGTAATTTTTTCTTCTTCAAGTAAAATAGTTCGGTCGAAGGACCAAGAGGCAAGGGTGTGAAGCTGGCCTGCTTTTAAAGTGAATAAGATGGCCGAGTGGTCAAAAAGATGTGACGGGAGATAACTGATGTCTTTTACTAGGTCTTTAAGACTATAACTGAATAACACATAATCGATCCTAGATAAGTGTTTATACTTAAAGTTATGGAAAGAGGCACCCAACTTATCTCCCGCCCTTTCCCTCCAAACATCTGCCAGGCCTATTTGTGACATTATTGTTGAAAGTACCTGCCTAGATTTCGAAAAAACACAGGCTCTAGAGCTTGCAGACTTGTCCAATTTTGGATTTAAGACAATGTTAAAATCGCCAGCGCAAATTATGGGGTCATGAAAGGCAAGCAGGTGGTCACAGATAGTGTTCATGTAGGATGGGTCGTCCTGGTTTGGGCCATAATACCCAACCAAGGTATATGGAGAGCTATCCAGCAGAACCCTTACCAAAAGCCACCTGCCGCTCTTATCCTCCCTATACTCTACTATTTGAGCTTTGGCCTGCTTTTTAAAAATGACTAGGACTCCCCTAATATTCGCCGATTGATCTGTGCCCAGAAAGATGTCTATCCACTTTTCTTTTCTTAAAATCTCTATTGTTTCTACTTTGAGAAGATGTGACTCCTGAATGACAATGACCTACGCCGGGGAGTCTCTTAGATATTGAAAGATCTTCGTTCTTCTACCCCTCGTGCGCAGGCCATTGACATTCCAGGATAAAAAACGTAACTGTGTCATCCCATCACATCCCACCTCAGTAACCCATCTAAACACCCTGAAGTTCTATTATCCTGATTTCCTTTGACTAAAAATACACTGGTCTTGTTAATTCTCTTTAAAATAAAATGAGGATTCTGGCCTACGAGGACATTATTCAATTTTAATTTTAATCCTACCACCCTACGTGATAGCCCCCCCGACCCCCTGGAAAACCCAGCCCTACTTACACTGGCCTGATGAATTGCCCGTTTTCTGCACCCTCAACCAACCCTACCTCCCCCCCCCCACTGCCGAACTGTGTCCTAAGTAGTGCATGAACGTTTTCACTCTCCCTGTATTTTTATATAAAACACCTACAGTGCCCTTAAGCCCTATTACCTTTTATTTCTACCTGCTCTAATTCTAGACTCTCTCTCTGTTTTTTTTGTTTATCATTTTTTTTAATTTTTATTTATAAGTGCTTGTTTAGTGCCTTTTTAGCTCCTTAATTTTTTACCTTCAGAGGAGAGTATATTAATACTTCGTTTTCAAAATGATTTTGTTTTTATTTATGTGTTTTTTATTTTTATATTCCCCATTTTAATTTTTTTAACCTCTAAGTTCCCAACTAATGAGGAAAGGGACCACTAATTCAGCTTACAACCCCATCGAATTTTCTGCCCCTCGTGTGAGGTCCCTCAATGACTCCAACATCTCATCTGCCTCAAGAGGTGATCTAAGATTGTGCATCTTGTTGTTGAACATGACTCTAAGGAAAGCAGGAAACCTCATCTGTACCGTCGCACCCAAGGCTCTGAATTTTTCCATCCTTTGCCCCAGCTCCCACTGCCGATCCAACGTGGTCTTCGATAGGTCTGAGCGAATGTCAAACTGGAAGTACGGGCCTTTTAGTGATTTAGCCTTTAGGGCAAGATTTAGGATGTTTTCCTTAAGTGTATACGTAAGGAAGTTTACCAAAATTTTTCGGGGCTTGATCCTGCCAGGTTTTAGGCGGAAAGGGTCCCTATGTATCCTTTGGATGTCCTTATCCAGTATGTCCGCCGTCTCCTCCAGATTTAATGCGTATTTTAAAAGGCTCACCACATAGGTTTTAATATCACTCCCCTCTTTCCCTTCTGGAACCTTCAAGAGCCGGAGGTTGTTTCTCCTTGAGTGGTTCTCCAAGGACTCAACCCTCTCGCGGAACTCATCTACCTCTTTTCGAAGAGATTGTATTTTTAATTCGGCAGATCCCAAATTCGCCTTAAGCTCCTCGACGTATCCTTCCAATGACTCAGTCCTTTCATTTAACCGATCCACCTTTTTTTCCAAGACGTCACAGGCAGCCCTTATCTCATTTTGGTTTTCGGCCGAGACCGAAAATCCCTTCCTTATGTCTGCTTTCAAGGAGACTAGTAAAGACTCGATTGAGGAGCAGGCTAAACCGGTGTCGCCCCTGCTCATAGAGCCACCAGCTTCTGGTACAAAATTAGCTAATGTGTGAGCCATAGATACATTGGGTATCTCGCCTATCTCAGTACGATCAAGATCGAGAACATATGTGGACGCCTCGACTAGCGCTGGGGATGTTATAACATCAGGCACACAATTCTCCTGTGGCTGCTGGAGGCAGGTTAATTCAGCTACCTCTGCCATTTGGGCAGAGATACCAGCTCTATCTCCAGGAGAACCTACTCGGAACAAAGATGACACCACCGTGTTGGAGGTCTACTTAGTAGGCGACTGGCAGCTCAAATCTAGAAGCCCAGAGAGAGCTATGTCAGAGGGAGACTCTTGAAAGTTTGATTGAATGTTTAAAACCTGAGGCAGTACTTTGAAAAATGAGCGCAGGGAGGAAGTAATGCGCAGTGGCCTTATTTCTCTGTGGTTTTTTTTAAAGCCTACTCCCTGCCTTAAACTCCCCTTTTCAACTGCCTCAACTGACTCAGCCCTGCTTTCTGCACCCCTTGCAGGAACCCCCTTATGGGTCTCAATGTCACCTTCTATTGATGGAACTTGGGAAGAGTAGTTGTTCTTACCTCCCCTGCCCCTACCTCGTTTGGGCTTGCCCTTAGCTTGTTTGGCTTGTTTTTTCCCGCTAAGCAGTTTTGGGCTTTTGCTTTCCTCTTCTCCTGCCACAGCCACTGAGCCAAACCGGCGTCTGTCCCCCTTGTTGCTGCTCGCGGGCTCTGCAGTACCTCCATCACTTTCCTCTGCTCCTCTGGCTCCAACACAAGCAGCTACACACCCCCCCGTCGGCCGGGAGCTCAGCTGCAGCGAAATTGCCTGAAGGAATAGCCTCAGAAGTGAAGAACACACCTATCCCCGGCACACCAGCCGCCGCCTTGCCATGAATCGGGCCGCTCCCGCTTGTGCTGACTCTGTCGCTGCTTCCTCGCAGGAGACCGCGGCTGCCGCTCTGCGGCCCCGCCTCAGCTCCATGGCTGCGAACTCCCAGCGCTGCGGCCGTGAGAGACCAGGAGTGAGAGCTGGAGCCTGCACCGCGACTTTATGACACATCTAGGGACCATACAGCACTCTACAGCGCCAGGAAGGTAAACATAGTTTCTCCCCACGTTCCGGCACCGATTCCCTGCACTGATGATCAAAAGAGCAGCATTGCGGGGGGCGAAGGACGGGGATTACTGGAGAGGGTGCGCGCTACCGCTCAACACGCGGGCGCCATGGTCTCCCCGTAAGGATAATTTATTAACAATGGTGACATTTGAGGGGGGTAAACATTAACATTGAGGCGAATCTTGAAGCAGTGAGTTGACAGTTATGGTAAATGAGAGAATCGGATAGTCAACACATTGATGTGGTGATTCAGTCCAACAGACAGATGCCATTCACAAGGCAGTGTGGGTAAGGACAGTCCAAAAGAGTCAATGCAGCAGGGAAGATTGTTGTAATCATGTCTGGCTCCATGACTGACGTTTGACAGGAGCTTTGCCATGGGTTACTCCCAGGGATTTCTTGGGACGGCCCCTTCGTTGCTTGGCAGGGTGGTCCTCTGCTGTGGGACCAGTGGGGTCTGAGGACTTACCTCACCCTGCCATGGTCAGCAACACAGTCATGGTGGTAACAATGGACAGAGACACATGTCTCGCTGTGGGCGAGACAGGTGTGTGAGGGGGACTTCCACTCAGACTTGGTTGTCAGTCTGACTGGGAGGTATGTGTGTGTCAGGGACAGTTGGAGGACTGGACTGGAGGGAGAGAGTCCCAGCTGAGGCTGAGGCATCAGTGACCAGGTGGTGTAGTGGCACATGGAGGTGGAGTCATGCTGCCGTGAAACACAGTGTGGGTAGGAGATTGTGAAGGGGTGCCTTTCCAGTTATTGGGGAGTCTAATTGGCTTCCCTGTCTTGGGGATTAATGGAAAGTGGTGTGGACACAACAGGCATACACATCGCCAAAGCTGCATCAGGTGCAGATGCTGCCCCTGCCTCTGGGGACATGCTGGATCCAGCAGGACGTTTGGCCTGGCCTTGCCTCTGCCCCTCCATTCCCTGTTTACCAGGTGTAACCTCTACAGTGCCCTCCTTTCCCTGCTTTACAGGGCTTTGGATGGGAGTAGAAGTTGTGGGTGAATCTGCCTTGGAGCTCTTCTTATGTGTACTCTTAGCAGCCACCACCTTCTCAGCGGGCAGGGAAACTGTCTTCTTATTTCTGCAAGACGCTTTTGGGACAGGAGAGCCCTGAGCTGGAGATGCCTCTGAGGCATGTGACCCTGAGGCCTGCTTCTTGCCTTTGTGGCCCTTGGTGTTGCCTGATGGGCTTTTGTCTTTGCGCTCTGGGGTGGCTTTAGTTTTCTGTGGGGATGGTGTCTGTGCCCTGGACCTCTTGGGCTGCTGCTGCTATGTGCCGCATGTACTGTATCTCGCCCTTGAGGTCTGTGGTGTGTGGTCACTATTGTCAGATGTGGCCACCGGCAGGGGAGTGGACAAAAGGACTAGAGCTGTACTCTGAGATTGTACCAGTTGAAGGCCTGCTGTCACAGCGGAGGACAAAGACTGGACAGTCCGGTGTGGCCCACGCACGTCTGAATGCCCTCCATGAAAGCAACCACCTGTGCCAACTTTTTGTCGTGGTCTACAAAGGCATTAGGGAGAGCTGTCTGGCCCACACACAGATGGCACAAATGGCCCACAGACACAGCACTGATAGCAGCAGGGGGACAGGGACAGGGGCAGCGGTGCCAGGGGTGAAGGACACTCTTCCCTTCTTAATGGTGGGAACAAGGGCAGCACCAGTGGATGTAGGTGGGAGGGTGGGCACTGTACTCTGTGTGGTGAAGCGGAGGCAGAGTCCCCGTTCCCTGTGCCCGCCAACATAGATGCATCACCGCTGGCATCCGATGACGTTGAGGTCCGCGTCTCTGGCTGTGATTCCTCAAGCAGACTCCGGTCTCCCTTCGAGGCGCTGGTCACATCTGTGTCACTTTGATTGTGTGCTGCAGTTGTGCTTGATGCCTTACCACTGGTGTCCATCCCCTGTCCTTCCGTGCCCATGGGAGATGCTGCATGAGAGAGAGAGATGTCAGTCCATCGGCATCAACAGAACATTCAAATGCAAGCAAAGCATCACTAAAGATGATTAGAATCCCCTGTTACACACCACCCTGTGCAAAAACATTAAGCAACCTCAATTTTTGCCTTGATCCTTTGCCCTTCGACAAACTAACGGGGCACAAGTCCGCCATGTGATGTCCACACAGCTCAACATCCTTTCTATGGCTGCATTCAACCAGACACACAAATAGCACTGAGCACACCTAGGGCCAGATGTAGGTAGGATTGATTTACCACTTCTTAAATACCGAATTTTACCGATTCGGTATTTAAGAAGTGGTAAATATGAAGGGGGGAGATGTAGGTATTTCCAGATGTGGAAATACCGAATCGTTAAGATTCGGTATTTACCGAATCTGGAAATACCGAATCGGTATTTCCTATTGATTCCTATGGGCTGTAAAGCCCATAGGATTCAATGGGCAATACCGATTCTGTAATTACAGAATCGGTAAATACCGATTTTAGCAAGGGTGCAGGGGGTGTCACTTTGACACCCTCTGGCACCCCAAAAATAGGCATGTGCGCCATGTGGCACACAGACATGCCCTAAGGGCATGTCTGTCTGTCACATGGCTAGGTGTGCATGCACACATGTGCATGCACACCTGAATTCGGTATTTTAACACCCAATTGGATTGGGTGTTAAAATACCGAATTTGTAGGGCCTTTGAGACTCTGAAGAGTCCCACCTAAATATAGATTTACAGAATCGGTATATTTGCCGATTCGGTAAAATACCGAAGTGGTAAATTTACCGAATCGGTAAATATACCGATTCTGTAAATTCTGAACCACCTACATCTCAAAAGCCAAATACCGGTCGGTAACGGCCGAATTCGGCCGTTACCGACCGGTATTTGGCTACCTACATCTGGCCCCTAGTGCCCTGAAGGGGGCAAAGATGCACACCACCACTTGTTGCCACTGCCATATCTGGGTGGAGCAGAAGGGGACAACACAGATACAGATGACAACATAACAGTTCACACTTGCCATGAGCTCATGCCATACACCATGTTGTACTGTGGGGAACAACTACTGTTGTACATTGGCGTCAGGTGTCTAAACATGAACATACTGAGGTCAAGCAATACACGCATTGATGAAAGCACACTTAGAGTCTGCACACTGCCGTGCCCTTACATGGGATTTCCCACACTGATTTAATGCTGACGAGACCTGAAGCCCACGGCTATCAATGCAATGTCAATGGCCATTACTCAAAAGGCATTAGGAAGTACAGGTAGTGCAAATGCATGACAGCTGCACCCAGAGCAGAGCATCCAGGAGGCACTTTTCCTGCTCAATTAATGTTAATATAAAGTTAAAAGTGCATCAGGATTTGAGTAAACAGGTATCTGGGGTATATACTGTATGGTCCAAAATTGACATGAGTAAAGCAGGAAAGGTCTTCATGCTCCTGTTAAATGCATCAGATATTTTCATGTGAAAGATGTGATAATGAAATTTCAGCAATGACTAGAGAAGAACATTGATTTGTCTGTTCCATTTGGGATGAGGAAGAATGGCAGTAAATCTGAGGTCAGGTTAACTGGGAACAGTGATTGGCGTTTTACTTTTATTGCAGCTCTTTGCTTTAGAACTTTAAAAAGCCTGATTTCCAGTATAGGCAGTGTAATACCAAGTGTTTAGGCATGGTTTGGCCAGAATTTCTTTTGAAAATACATTTACTTTTTCTTAATAACTTTGGTGCTATTTGTCAAATCTGCATGAAACAGTCAAACTAACAATTTTATCTGATTTCAGTTCAGCACAAAAAGTTTCATGCAGAATGGGGCAATACAAGGGCAGGAGTAGAAACATTTCCTATTTTATTCCCATTGAAATATTTGCTCTTTAATACAGAAAAAACTGCTGATTGGAAGTACTCCAACCTGAAAATAAGACTTTACTCAAGGAAGGGCTTTTGCTTAGTTTCGTGTACATCCATTTCTTAGGTTTAAAGAATTTAGGGCCTGATTAAATCTTGTCAGTAAACATTTGGGTAAATGTTTTTTTTCACTATGGGCCACATGCATCAAGCGAAAAACCGGTCGCAAACGGAATCTGCCCCTTTGCGACCGGTATTTTTGCCTTTGGGATGCATTATCCCAAATGCAAAAATCGCAATTAGAGAAACCTCAAAAATAGCTACTACTTAATTGTGATTGCATTTAGGGAATCGCAAATTGTGATTCCCTGAATGCAATGCATGATGAAATCGCAAATAGCAATTTCTCAAATAGCGGTCACAAATTACCATCAAATTGAACTTGATGGTAATTTGCAAAACCTTGGAAAAATTCACTAAAGTGCGCAAAATGTGTTCAGATTACAATTTCAGGGGTGCAGCAGGGTGTCCTTTTGGCACCCTTGCACCCTTTAAATTGCATCAGCAATTTGCGAGTAGCTATGGGGTACTCGCAAATTGAGCATGCAATTCCCATTCATTCCTATGGGTCTGTGGCATGTGCCCCTATATCTCTTAAGATGCTTGCATGTGGTATATTTGAACACAAAGGCCTTTCTGGTGTAATGGAATGCTGCTATAGCTTCTCATCTACATAGAATTTGTCATTGTATAAGTTATTTATGTAAGTCAAAAATATTGAACACATTATGAGGAAGGTGTAATGAAAGTTGTATTGATACTTAAGCACAGCAATCACTGCTTTAAAAAGACATGTTCACCATTACGAATCATATTAAAGAAGAACTAAGGAGATATTATTTAGTGGGGAAAGGTAGAAGGGGGGCATGCTCGCGTTAGGAGCTTGAGGGGCATATTTAGAAGCCCCTATCATCACCACAGTGTCACTTTCAGTGATGCTGTGATGGCGATAGGGGCCTCGGCTTATTTATTGTGGCTTAACGTGGCTGAACACTGCCTTGTAAATAAGGCACCCTTTCAGGCTGTATTTAGCATGAAAGGGGAGGGTTATGGGTGTTGCGGTGGGCGTTCCACCACACACTAATTGATATTGACGCTGTGCCCCCTATTTACAAGGGCAGCATAAATACGAGGCAACGCCAAAATTAAGACCAGGGATAATCTGGTCTTAAACAGGCAAAATGAGGAGAAATTATTTATTTCTCCTCATTTTTGCTGTTTTCATGTGTGCTGCCTTGTACAGCACACATAGAAACAGCAAATTGCCTATGATTGCAGGGGGGGGGAACTTCCTGCATATTAAAAATCATTTAAAAAAAATTCCATTTTGCAACTTCAATGTGTGCTGCAGAAGTTACAACATGGCATTTAAAGATTGTTTATGTGCAGGAAGGGGGACTTTCCGGCAGATAAACTATCTTCCCCTCAGCACAGACACCCTTGCACTATGGCGCAAGGGAGCCTGCGTTGGGGCTAGGCAGCTAAAGTTAGCGCCAGTTCAGGGGGAAATGCAGGGCTGCACCATATTCTAAAAAATATGGTGCAGCCCTGCGTTTCTAAAGTGACGAAGTGTGCCATTAGCCTTCTTGGCTTAACGACACGCTTCGTCACTTTCTTGTAAACATGCCCCTTAGTTGGTTTATATATATATTTATGAACAGAATTAGTAATCTGAATAATGCACATAAAATATATAAAATACATTTTCCAATAGAACAAACTGAAACACACAATAATCTTTTGTGAGTGGGCAAACTCCTAATTAAAACTTTAATGAAAGGGCAGATGTTAATTGCCGGGACTCGCAGCACATGTTTTTGCAAACAGCAACAATTTATTTTGTTTATAAAATTACCTGTGTGAACTATTTGGAAAATTACCTTATTTCATCTGTAACTAACATGCTGCATCCAGCAAATCTGACCACTACAGCTGTTGATTTTAATTCTCAAGCTGATGCAAGCAAGCTAATTGTACCAGTAAACCAATGGTAATTTGTTCTCGAGAGTCCTTTCCCACCTTTCAGCTCTTGTCTATTGTTGTTTACCACATCCTTATGCTGCCTTATGCTGCCTCTGTGCTTCCTATTCATTAGCCTTGTCAAGACAAGGAAGCAGCTATCAGTGCAGAGTTTTTTATTCTTCCGGGCAGTGCTATTTGAAATAAAAGCAGACATTCAATAAACATATGTACATCTGTGCAGCAATTTTTTGCAGGCACTTGTTGACCTTGTGTCCTAATTTTGTTGCTTAGGAGGCCTGTCTTCTCTCCCCAGAAAGACCGAGGCAGCTAGAAATGAACATAGAAAAAACACTTTCGCTTAGGCTGCATGCAAATTCCTCTCTTCTGTGCAAAGAAAACCCAAGGCCAGAAGAGTGATTAAGAAGCAGAGCCGGGCTGGAAACCCAAAGATGCCCTGGCAATTTTGTTAGACCAGCTCCCAGATGGTGAAGCACTGCTGTTTTTGTTACTGGGGGCCGATATTGTGTCACAGCTGCAAAACTAGCCTCCAGTATCAAAACCGGCCCCCACTGCTGCAAAACCGGCACCCACCCTTCCAACATCCAGGGGAAACGCCCAATGATCGCTACGGCTAGTCCGGCCCTGTTAAGAAGGATACGCAGCACATTATATTGCAGTATGCAGCAATGATCATCCCTGACTGTTAAACTTATTGAGGAGTTAATCTATGCTATGTTATTGTAACAGCATATGTGGAGGACTCGTCTGCTATACCTATTTCTCTAAATTTTGGGTTTTTTTCACAAATATTGTCATTGTTTATTTTTCTTCCTTTGCATCCTAAATATTGCAAGAACCACAGTAACAACATCCATAATGATAACCAGGTTCACATGAGGTACATTTCAGAAGGACCATGCAGTAATCATACCAATAATAACTATTAAGTGAGAACATTTATCTTGACGTTGTTGTATCCCTAACATATGGTCTTATCTACGTACTTGTGGGTGTTTCAACATGTGATTAGCTTCTCCAGCAGTTCATATCTTAATCCACAAAATCAGTGTGGTTGGTAATAGGGGATGTATTGCCTGGATCTTTATCTGGTAGGTCTAGTCCGTAGTAGCATTTCCATGGGCCCCGTATTTTGTGAAATTTACATGTGCATCCCCTGGTGGTATAGGTATCCATATCCTTCCTCCATACTTCCATTGGGGATTCTCGGCCAACCCCCAACACCTCGCCACATCTCTCTTGACGACAACCAGGCCTAGCGTCATGAATGTCAGTTGAGCCCTGTTTATGTCAACTTCGTTAGGCATACACAGTAGGATGAATTTGGGCTCTAAGCTCTAACTTTATTATTAGTGGTAGTGTGAATTTATTTGTTTTATTTTAGGAGTTTTCTATTGCGCGTACATGGCCCGTCCGCATATCAGAGCGCAGTACAAATAGTAAAACAAGTTGAACATTAAAAAACTGGTAAAAATACAGTTATTAGTATGTTGTGCAAATAACAAATATGTTGTCACAGCAGCAACAAAAAAGAAAAGGCAAGAAACAAAATATATACTGTGACATATAGTACAGAAATGTATAAAGGCAAGATAGTCCGAACTTAGTGAGAGCAGAAACTACTGCTAAAGGAATCTACTAAGCAACATTATTTTTCACTCTTTTTTGAAGGATGTGGTGGAAGGATTAGATACAGTCACAGGAGGAATTGTGTTCCAAATTCTAATAGCAAGCTCAGAAAAAGAGCAGTTATAAGTTTTCTTGTTGTTGAACTTCTGTGGCTTCAACAATAGAGAGTTAGAACCTCTTAGAGAGCACCTCCCTCCTGATAGTTCAAGTTTTTTTTCCAGGTAGATGTGAGTCTTGTGATGAAAAGCCATATGGGTCATGCAGGCTATCTTAACCTAAATTCTGGCTTCAAACAAGAGCCATTAGAGATATTTCAGGTCAGGTGTAATGTGGTCACGTTTACAGGATCCAGTGATGAGCCTAGTAGCTGAGTTTAGAGTGGGCCTTAACAGAGCCAACAGAGATTTGGGTAGATCTGCATAAGTGGCACTTTCGTAGTCTAGGCATGAGAGGACTAGGGATAGGACTGCTAGTTGAAAGTCGTCTGGATGTAAGAAGGGTTTAATTTTCCTTAGAGTGCTCAAATGGTCATTAGCTTCTCTGGTGGTTGCACTGATGTGATCGTGCATATTGAGGTATGCGTCCAGCATAACACCTAAACATCTAGTAGAATCAACAACTTGAGGGGCGCTGTTGAGCACTGTAAGTTGTTTGAGCCATTCATCTATGGGAGATTGTGGAAGGCAATCACGAAAAAATCTGACTTGAGTGTATTTAGCATAAGGTGATTGTGGGCTAACCATTACTGGGTTTGCAGTAGGATGGGGTTAGGAGTTTTGATATCTTCAATTGAGGAAATGTTCATACATAATTGTGTATTATCCGCATACATATGGTATTGTATAAGGCAAGCAAAGGCAAAAATCTGACCACGGCGGTCGGAAGCAGTAGAATTTACCTCGGTCACATCGGGGATATCCTAATTTTCCGTGCGGTGTCTCTGCTGGTATGCCGGCGGTTTGGTGATTTTCTGCCGATGATCTGATCGTCACAGATTAATTTTTGCCTTCTCAGCCCGCTACAGTCGTTTTGTCACCTCGTACCGCTGCTGTTGTATTTTTTGGGCGTTTTATTGTAATTGTACCGCCGGTGGGCGGTTGATTTCTACTACCATGGCGGGTGGGGTGGTTGTCCGACCGCCATCCTAATGGACCCCTAAGTGTCTTATCTTTCCCGTTCCGTAATGTATCCATAACTCGGATAATCCTTGACTTATGAACATTGCAACAAATCTAGGTAGCACAATAATAACATGTGTGTCATTTGAAAGAACAATGTCTCGATTGGAACTATTTCCAACAGCCCACTGAACATGTGGCACAACACGAAGGTCAGCTTCCTCTAATTTGCTGTTAAGTTCTTAAACAATATGGCCTTACCTTTTGAATATATCTCTGCAGGCATCAACTCCTCATTGCAGTAGCTGGAAATTCAGAGTTCGCTAAAGCATCAGCAATGTTTTGGCGGGTTAACACCTCCAAGTTCATCTTGTTCAATGTTGGTGAACAGAATTTATCAAATTGTCACAGGTATAGGTATCGAATTTTCGATCCAGGCAAGTTTTATTGTTCCACTTGTAGACATTCGTCTGTTTCTCTCACATTCTTTGACAGATAGATCAAGATAACTGTCAAAGACAACGTGCAATTCTTGCAAGGTGAAAAGTAACTTTGATATCTGTAGAACAGTCTGAACGACCTCTCCAAAGTTCTGATTGGATGAAATATTGACCATTCACAATTGTGACATATAGTCCACAGCAACAGCAGTTTTCAATGAGTTGAATTTAAATTCTTCAGGTGAAAGTTTTTTTTCAAGCTCTTGTACTGGTTTGGTTGCAGCATCTCCATCAAACAATGTGTTTGTTGGACGAAGATCATATGACAAATGTACTTAATGAATTCACCCCTTTCGCTTGCTACATCCATCTCTCTATTGCTTGTGCAAGTTGTTTTTTGTACTCTCTTTTTTAGTGTCTGTCTGGTTGGATGAAACTCTTACTAGGGCATTTAAAGTATGGAAGATTAGCTTTAGGGTTATATCAAACAGCTTTTTCTCTTTCAATACAAATCTCTCCTGCTTCAGTTCTGCATATAGTTTCGATCCATCTTACAGGACATCTAGTAGACATGTCTTTATATTGCTATCCACATATTGTTTGATAACGAAGTTGTGTAGTCGCATAGGCTCAGCCATTTCAAAGGGATTTCCTTGCTGTTGCAGGAAATGAAGAAAGCTGTCACCATGTTTATTAAAATGTTCCCCTCTCTTTTCCACAAGTTCATGGTGCGGAACAGTTTCATGATGGTCCATTAATTTTGATTTTGTCATCTTTCTGAAAACATTGCAAATAGAAAGGACTTCATGGTAAACTAGTTGCCATTGAGCAACATCGTCACTAACCCTGGGCATAGTACTATGCTACGCTAACGGAACATATGTAGTTTGTACTAATTGGCACTCCACAAATTGCATGTAGCACAGTACAAAAACTGTGCTTAATCACGTAGCTTAACAGCTAATCAACAACATTCTCAGATGCTTTGATAAAGCAATTTTGCATGCTAAAAAGCTTATAACCAATTCACAAAAGTGAACTTTTTCAATGAAAACATTAGGCAATGAGAGAGGTGATGATTTTGGGGTCCCCCCTAACTTAGGGGGAGGACCAAGCAGATGCCTTAAACACAAAGAGCATAAACAGAAAGCACATCTTGTTGAACTTCGGTGGTGGTCCCATCCTCTTAGGACCACCCCAAGCACAGTTATTTAAAAAAAAAAATGTTTTAATCTTTTTATTGCTTTTACAAGATATAGAATAATCAGCACATGTTCCAGTAGTATTAGACATCACATGACATATTCATTTGAGTTACTAAAGAGGAAGAACAACAGAACAAACAGTCGGTGCCGCTACAAACAACTCTGCAATTCCGCAATCTCCTGATATGAGGGGGGATAGTGATAGCTAATCATGACAGCTAAGTGGAACAGTTGGGGTTAAAAAGAAGACTTACAACTTTACGTTTCGTAGGTAGACCTTGGATAAAAACGGGTAGGTTAGAAATACATTGACACATACACAAGTTATTACACGATCAATATTCTGGTGGCAGAGATCAACAAAATTCCGACATCGGGCCTAAAATTAAGTGTAACATCATATCTGCAATTTGTTCTCATAACTAGTTCAACCCAACACAAGATTCCTGCTCATTTGCTACATCTTGAGGACTTGCCCTGTTTTTTGACCATTGTATAAACGGTTCCCATATGTCTTTAGGTCTGGATGTAGGTGGCATGAGTTCCCAATACACCCCCAGTTGTGTGTGGCCATAGGTGACGTCCGATAACCATTCAGTGAATGTGGGTACTCTTTTCCTATCCCATTTGAGTGCAATTTGCCTACGCGCATTTAGCAACAGTAGCGCATATAGTTTCCGCAGTCGGGGCAATGTGTGCTGCACTAGGCCTAGTAGGCTTAAATGTGGCGATGGTACATCACTCCGCTTGACCATCTGATTGACTGCCAAAAATACTTCAGACCAAAAAGGTGCCAGTGACTGGCAGTCCCAAGCCATATGCAAGAATGAAGCAGGTTTGTGTCCACATCTGCAGCAGCGTTCCTCGTCCCGCAACTTCATCCTGAAGAGACTAACAGGGGTTCTATAATAGCGGTGCAGGAACTTGAAATGTACAAGTCTAAGTTTATAGTTGGGGGATAACTCTGTCAATTGCCTACAACAGTAATTCCATTGTTCCTCTGTTAGAGAGGGGGGTCAAGTTCCACATTCAATAGTTGCAAGGAGTTGGGTCGAATACCAGGGGTCTGCTCCTGCATGGCGGAATACAACCGAGTGACTAGCTTTTTGGGGGAAGCTCTGGCTAAAATGGATTCCAAGGCATCGAGCGTTGGGGGAGCCTCAGGGAATCCCTCCCACATTGCACGACATGCAGCTTTCAATTTATGATAGGCAAACTATTCAGCCAAAGTCTACTCTTGATCCTCGCCGTCAACAGAGAGAGGCCTGAATCTGCTGTCAGGGTATAAATCCGCAAATGTTAAAAGTTGTGTGCCTCCTATCTCCAACACCTTTCCATCCTGTTCCAGACATGGTAGTATGGGGTTATCTCTCAGAGGCACAGAGGGTGCGTATAGCGTGGGGATATCAGCACGCTTCTGGAGTTCCCTCCAGACCCACCGCAGAAGGTCAGCAGTATCAACATCTTGGCGGGCCGTGGTGCTTTTTTGTAGAGTGCGACCCTCAGGGGGTGGGCACAACCGCATCCATCTCCACTGCAACATGTGGTTGATATGGAGTTGGGTAGATCCAAAAGTGGAGGAATTGTGCCTGGGCACACAATGCATACAGGTGCATGTCAGGGGCGCCCAGACCTCCCTGTCGAAGCGGAAGCGTTAGAAGATCCTATGAGGCCCGAGCCTGACCACCAGCCCATACCAGGGATAGCATTTGGGTGCGTAATAGTTTAAAACAATGTTGCGTGAGGGGAATCGGCACGTTAGTAAACAAATATAAAAATGTAGGTAATACAATCATTTTGATCAGCGCTATTCTTCCAGCAATGGAAAGAGGCAGTCTGCCCAAATGGCCACTTTCGATTCAAGCCACACCATTGCACGACCAAAGTTCAGGTTCCATATGTCTTGTAGACTCTGGCTCAGCCATATTCCTAGATATTTGACTTCCTCAGCCTGCCAGCGCAATAGGTATTGCGAGCTGACCTCTGGAGTACCTTCCATCAGTGGGAAAATCACAGATTTCTTCCAATTTATGGTAACACCAGATAGGCCACCAAACCTTATGAATTCGCCAAGTACTGGGTCTAGGTTGTCTGATGGGTTAAGAACATATAGGGTAACATCATCTGCATACATTGAGATCAGGAGGCTTCTAGAACTGAAGCCAATCCCTCTGGCCGTGTGATGCTGCCTAATTCGTGTTGCAATAGCAAATAAGGGAGGCGAAAGAGGGCAGCCCTGTCTCGTCCCCC
Organism: Lissotriton helveticus; assembly: GCF_964261635.1. Lineage (NCBI taxonomy): Eukaryota > Metazoa > Chordata > Amphibia > Caudata > Salamandridae > Lissotriton > Lissotriton helveticus. The sequence continues at coordinate 199,381,983 of NC_136058.1, read as the reverse complement.
TAGTAATAGGAAAGCAATCAGATATTAGGCCATTGACGCGCTCTCGTGCCTGGGGCTTTTCATAAAGCAGCTTAATGCGGGTGATAAATAAAGGGCTAAATCCCATACGGACCAGTATTCGGAAGAGGTACGGCTATTCTAGCGAATCAAACGCTTTTGTCGCGTCCAGGAAGACAGCGGCTGCCTTCGTGTTGGGATGCAAATAATGTAGAACAGACAATATTGTTCGTAAATTATGCGATGTTGCCCGGCCAGGGATAAACCCGGATTGGTCCGGGAGGGCTACCATCGGCAGCAGCGGTTGTAACCTATTGGCCAAGAGTTTGGCCTAGATTTTCACATCCACATTGATCAGGTATAACGGGCGATAAGAGTCAAGTTTTCTCTCGTCTTTATCCGGTTTTAATAAGGTTATGATGAGTACTTCTCGCATTGAGGGAGGGAGAGTGTTGGCGTCTAGTGCCTCATTATATACTGTGAGCAGTCGAGGGGCCAATTCTGCACTGTATGCTTTGTAAAATGACATTGTCAGGCCATCTGGCCCACGGGCATTACTCAGGGGCAGGCTTTGAATCACCTGTTGAATATCTGCAGACGTGATAGGTAAATCCATATAACGCCTGTGTGCATCGTTAAACCAAACGAGCGCTATGGAATCAAGGAAGTCTTGCAGGCTATCCGAATCGGTCGATTGAGTAGCGGTGTATAGAGAAGAGTAGAACGCAGCAAATTCTTTCAGGACCTCAGTTTGCCCAGTGACCACATTCCCAGTAGGTTTATGGATCGAGTGAATGAATGCAGTAGAGTTGGACCGCCTGACCATATTAGCAAGTGTGCGGCCTGGCCTAGCCCCCTCCCCGTAGCGTCTGGCTTCTGCATGTTTTCCTAGGAATTTTAACTCCCTCTGAGCCTCCTCAGCGAACTCCAGAAGCTTGACCTTCAATTCTGCAGCTACTGTTGGACTAGCGCTATCGCAAAATTGTCTTTCAAGGTCCCTGATCTGGTGTTCTATCTCAGCTAAAGTGCCCCTCAGCGCCTTTAGGACCCCTGCTTGCCTAGCAATGCATTTCCCCCTAATGACTACCTTGAATGCATCCCATAAAGTGGCATATATGAGGGGACCGTGCCGGAATTGAGATCAAAGTACTCTACCACATCTTTCCTGATTTCTTTCTTAAATGCATCATCCAGTAATGCGTGTGGTGGTAACCGCCAACTAAAGGCGCGTGGGAGAGCGGCAGGGAGTTCCAGTGTAATCAGGCAAGGAGCATGGTCGGAGAGGGAACGTGCGAGATGTGAGGTCGCAACCACCCATGATGCCACCTCTGAAGATACCAGCCAAAAATCTAAGTGGGACCACGCAGCGTGATACAAGTCCCCTCTCTTTGTAAAGGGTGCCTATCTCTCCAGACATCAACCAAATGACCTTCAGAGATCAGGTCCCGTAAAGCTGAGCCTGCTTGTGGGTGCAATGGATGTGAAGAGCCCTGTCTATCCAGATGGTCGCTCAACACTACGTTAAAGTCCCTGCCCCATATGATCGTGTCACATTGTGTAGCTATTATTACGGGCCAGACATCTCTAAGGAACTCCGGAGAGTCGACATTTGGGCCGTATACATTCGCCAAAACGACCTGTTTCCCCCCTAAGATACCATGAAGGACGCTATATCTTCCTTCTTTGTCTATGTGGACCGCTATGTCTTTCCAGTCTAAAGTTTTACGGACCAGGATAGCCACCCCTCGCGCATAGTTGGAATAAGTAGCAGCATGTATCGTCTCCCAGCGTGTGTGCTGAAGTCTAGGGGAGGGTGTAACATTCAGATGAGTCTCCTGCAGGAAACATATATCTATATTATGTCGTGTCAGATATGCATGTAATAGTCGTGCCTTCCTAACATCATTCAACCCCCTAATGTTCCAAGTTAAAACATTAATAGTCACTGGCTGCATAAAAAGAATAACTCACAGCATATATGACAGTCTTTTCCTCTCATAGCTATAAGGAGCATCAAAGCAACAATCACAAAAGGCAGAAATTGTGCGGACCGAAACAAAGGAACTAAAATAACCCCCCTCCACCCACCACCCACTCCAACCCCCCAATCAGGTTGTGTATAAACCCCCCCCCCCAGATCCACCATAAGAGTGGGAGAACATGTAAACGGGGAACCTTCCCATGGGGGCGAGGTTACAGAGGCATACACCCCCGTTTACACAGGGTGGCTGAGAGTCGTAGCAAACAACTGCTCTCAGTGACTCGGCTAATCCACAGCCAGGGTCCCACAATCAATGAAATAATATATAGAGGCTTACACAGCAACATGCAAAACGTGAGTATGCAGAATGACATAAAGTGTCAACATCCAACAAAATCATTGTGTAATATTTGAGACCTCCTAAGCGAGGGCAAGGGGACCCATGCGACAGCGAGGCCATCAGAGCAAATGCACACATAACATAGTGTAAAAAAAGGGCGGTCAGTCGTTATCACTCATCCTGTCAGCTGCTGGCTCCGCTGCAGCACCCTTCCTCTTTGATTGAGGACCACATATATGTTTAGCAAACTTGAGAGCCGACTTCGCGTCAGTGAAGAAATGGGCTGTGCCGTCATGAGACACCTTAAGTTTTGCCGGATAGAGTAATGAATATGGGATCTGTGCATGCATCAGTAATCGTTTGGTCAGGAGAAACTCTTGGTGGCAGCTTGCACCGCAGCGGTAAAGTCTGGGTAAAACGATATAGTATTTCCCTTGTGGGTGATCTGGCCCCGTTCTCTCGACAGTCTCAGGATGGTATCTCGGTCCTGGTAATTTGAGATTTTGGCAAGGATGGGCCTGGGTGTGCCCCCAACAGGTGGCTTCTGGCCTAGTGCCCTATGCGCTCTCTCAACTGCGAAGATCCGAGACAGGTGAGGATCAAATAGTTCAAGAAGCAGGCCAGCCACAAAGGCCTCCATTTTGGGCATGGCTGTGGTCTCCGGAATGCCCGTGAGTCGCAGGTTGTTTCTGCACGAGCGCGCTTCAAGGTCATCATTCTTCGCTCTGATAATTGTGAGGAGTTTATCCATGTGCAGGAGTTGTTCCTTTGTTTCCTGTTGAAACTCGTGGACCTCAGTGTGCCTGTTTTCTAAGCTATCTAGACGAGTTTCATGCGTGTCCATCTGCGACTTCACCGAGTCTAGTCGTGAGGTTAGGGTGTCCAGTTTAGCATCTATACTTTTTAGGCTGGAGCGCATTTCAAGCATAAGAGATCTTAGGTCACCCCCCTGCTCCTCTTCTGTGACGTCATCTTGTTGCGCACCTTGGGCACCAGAGTCTGGATCAGCTTGCTTGGCCCCCCTTTTGTTCTCAAATGTAATTTTCGGTTGTCTCGCATCTGCTTTGCCCATGGCGAACTCACAGTGATGATCTTACAAGCAGCTGCGTGTATCTGTTATCTTTTGCACCGTGATATGGCCTCGTAAGATCGCCAGGGAGCAACAGCGTGCAGCTTCAATGAGACAGCGATAAGTGGAGGACCCAACGACACCAAGTGCGGATGGTAAATATGGTGCGTCTCTAGTGTAGCATGTATCCGACTCTGAAGCCAAGCATAGGGGCACAGCCGGCATTGAGTAGGTAGGTCACAGGAGGTCTCGCAACCAGCGTGACACCTCCAAGGACAGACAGAGGCCCGTCGCCCCCACAGCCTCCAAAGCAGCCCGCCAGAGTCAACCAGCAGGAAGATCACGCAAGGAGCGAAACGCCCAAACAGTACGCATAGCGTTTCAGGCACAGAACAAGGCGGCAACTCAAAGCGCAAGGGCATATACAATCTAGCAGACACATACGGTGCTATAGTACTGAGCTCTGAAGCGACTGGCCAAATCCGGTTTGGTAGCAATGTGGTTGGGAGCTCCGGCAAGCCGCACAGCGCAGCTCAACTCTGTATGCCAGCGTGCGTAGCAGCCAGAATCAGTGCAATTCACCAGCACGGTAGCAGAATTCTAGGGAGCACACACGGGGGAGTTGACCATGTAGCCTGCAGCCGCTTATCTTTCCGGGGAATGCGGATAATCAAGGTGCCCAAACACAGTTAGTAAATTGCAGCCACGTTTGTCGCTCTCAGGGAACACATCCCCCGTGCACACAACATGGCCGCCCTCACGAATGTCTTTCTCTCCTCACCGTGTCAGGGCCGTCGGTCCGGGCAGAGCAATGAAGGCTCGCTGGGGAGACGAGGCACGGCCTCCCAGTCCCCAGAAACAGCTCTCCTCAGTGTCCGGCGCAAAAAGCGAGGGCTACGGAAGCAAGTCCTCACCGCGGGTTCAGGCCTGCCACACCCCGAGCTCGATCTCAAAGCTCCCCCGGGTCTCTGGTTCTCAGCAGCGGCCCGGCACGACACCTCTCCTCCGCCTACTTGTCCTCACCGGAGTACGGCCGAAGCAGCCGAGTTGGGAGCGGAAAGTTGGATGGTTGTGCGTGTCAGAGCCTTCTCTTTCAGCGCAGGCAGCCTCACCACCTGGATCGCATCATTTGCAGGATAAATTGTAGGATAATAAAGCTCAGCCGGCAGAGCTCGCCTAAGCAGCGGCCATTTCGCAGCCCTGCAAGCCATGCCCCCCCACCCCAAGCACAGTTATTGGCAAAAAAACTGTGGGCAGTGAATATAATAGTATCCAATAGCAAAATATTTCTACAAAGAGCTGCAGTTTAACCAATCGTTACTAGATGTCCCTCACGAGTCAAATGCAAAAGTATTGTAATTATTCTTACATCAAGTTGCAGTTCCACTAGTCGTTACTAGATGTCCCTCACAAGTCAAATACAAAAGCATTGAAACCCTTTCATCAAACATTTGCATTTGACTCGTGAGAGGCATCTACTAACAACTAGTTGAACTGCAGCTCTTTGTAGAATTATTTTGATATTGGATACTATAATATTAATTGCCCACTGCTAATCTCATCCCATAATGCTTTGCAGGGCCTTGGTTAGGATTTCTTTTTGCCAATATTTGTGCTTGGGGTGGTCCTAAGAGGATGGGACCACCACCAAATCGTTCAACAAGATGTGCTTTTTGTTTTCAAGGCATCAGCTTGGTTTTCTCCCTAGGTTAGGGAGAATCCCAAAATCATCACCTCTCTCACTGCTTGCTAATTTTTCAGTTTCACTTTTGTGAAAATACTATTTGCTTTTTAGCATATAAAGATAGAGATACTTATTTTATAATAACTGGCACTGCGCAAGATACCATTTGCAATCATATCACAGTGCAGACAAGTACAAAGTGTCACCAGCTATGCTACACAGTACTACGTGTAGTTCAAAGTATACTATATGTAGATACGTGTAATGCTACTATGCCCAGGGTAAATCGGCACTTTTACGTGTCTGGCCAACAATTCTCTTGCAGCTTTTCTGTGATCTCTGGATCGTTTGTTCCAGTTTCATATCTCGAGCCACAACATTGAACCTTCCCTCTACCTTTCACCACAAAATGTCTTTTGATTAGTTTTCTGTAGAGGGATGGTTTTTCAACTTCTAGCTTTTTCACTCTTTCCAAATACCAGGACTCATATCTCAGGTAGTATATGCAATCAAATTTGAGAAACGCAATAATCAGTTACTCCACAAACTTCATGTGCAGCTTCAATCCCCTTCCTGATCTGCATGTACCAAGTTTTTCTCTAGAGCTATCATGTGCAGGGGTGGGTGGAGCTCACTGAGTTGCACTATGCAGAATTCTGTGGAGTTGCATTAAAATTCAGTGGAATTCCACACAGTTCTGCTCCGCCCTAGTCCACAGTCCACACCTGCTTGTTGAGAGGGAGATGGGCTTAATAAAGATTCACTTAGTCGCTGCCATGCCTGCCTCATTAAAGACATCAAGTAAGGGGCAAGAATGATTATATTTGCAACATTAAGAGAAAATTAAAGGTGAGCTTGCAAAAGTCATTATAATAACAGCCCGCATATATCGGCACAGAGCATAGCATAGTGGAAGGAGAAAGTAAACGTGCACACTTTGTTTAACTGATAAATCCTCGTACCTCAGAAAAGAAAACAAGGGCTTGCATATACATTCCAACTGCCCTTCTTAGCCTGTTGTTGTTGCTGCCCTGTGACCGGCCCTGAGTATATAGGCGATGCCCAACCAGGCCAGCAGACAGAGCAGGGCAAAGCAGAGTAGGCCAAGGGTGACGGCCGGTAGGGATTGTTCCTCCTCCTGTCCTGACCTTCACATAGTCTGGGGTACGAAGTGGCTCCAGAACTCCCTAGTCCAGGCTGCACCCATGAAGATGAACAGGAAGTGAGCGAGGCAAAGGGCAAAGGAAGCCAAGAACCAATTATATACAGGAGGTGCAGCCAGCACCTCCATGGTGACCGCCACACATCAGCCAACTAAGCATGGGTGGATTTTGCGAATTGGCAATCCGCGAACTTGCGTATTTACGGATTTGCAATTCGCAAAATCCGCGAACTCTCGCGAATTTGCGGATTTTTTTTGTGTTCGCAAGGGTTTCTGCCAGTTCGCGAGGGTTGTGTACCAGTTCGCAATTGCGAACATACTTGTCGGCTCGCAACGGCCGGGACTATGTTGTTTCTACGTCTGGTTCATCATCACAGGTTCACAGCACCCTCTGTTTCACCACTGCCACCCTCTGGTACACCCATGCCACCCTCTGGTACATCACTTCCACCCTCTGGTTGGTTTATCACTGTAGATTATGGGGGTGAAAAAAAGCAAGCACACCTGCCCTGCTTCAACTGACATGAATTAATTTGGGGTTGATTAATGTGTCACTGAATGTAAACTTCCAGTCTGGCTGGCACCTGCTTCCTTATCTGTAATTTGCTTTCTGTTGCAGTGCAATTTTTTTTCACAGGACCTTTGTGGCCTACTTGTAGCTATTCTCTGAGCCTGCTGTGAGGGTCAGAGCAGGGTCATAGAATAGTTGCAAGTAGGCAACTGAACTCTGAAGGGGCCCCTCAGGAAGCACTACAGGGAATGGTTACTAATGATAAGATTGAACTTTTGCACCTGCTGAGTGCTTTCAGTTTTGTCTGTAATTGCTTTCTGTTGCAGTGTAATTGTTTTAACAGGACCTTTGTTGTATACTTGTAGCTATTCTCTGAGCCTGCTGTGAGGGTCAGAGCAGGGTCATAGAATAGTTGCAAGTAGGCAAATGAACTCTGAAGGGGCCCCTCAGGAAGCACTACAGGGAAAGGTTACTAATGATAAGATTGAACTTTTGCACCTGCTGAGTGCTTTCAGTTTTGCAAAAATCCAAATATCCAGCAGCATCCATAAAAAGTAACCCTTCCAGGTCAATATCCAAATCAAAGTGACCAGCACATGAAGAAAGCACTGGGAGGAGCCTGCTGGACAAGAACAGGAAGTTGGAGACTGTGGGGCACTTCCTTCCTCCAACCCCCCCCCCCCCAAAATGGACTCCTTGCAAAGAAAAAGTGCAGGCAAATGTCAACCTGAGGAGTTATTCTGATAAAAATCATAATTTTCAAGGTTTATGCTGCCTGCTGGTGGATTTCTTGTGCGAAATTGCAAATTTTGCAATCTCGCAATTGCGAGATTGTCGCTGCCCGCAGCATCTACGTGTTTGCAAGTGTTTACTCCCGCGAAATTGTATAGTATTCTAGTTGGCAAGTGCGACCAAGCAAAAAATCCGCTTCGCACGGATTTTACGAATTTTTGGCAAGTTCGCGAGAGTTCGCGGATTGCGAATTTGCCGAAAATCCGCAAAATCCGCGAGCGGAACGGATTTTACGCCCATGCTTACAGCCAACCCTTATGTCTCCCCTGTATGCGGTAAACAGTAAACTCCGCCCTGTTAGTGGTAGGCGGAGGTTTGCTGAACACAAATTCGATGCATAAACTACCTCAGTTCAAAATCAGAAAACTGATTCTGAACTGAGTCTAGTGAACATTGCCTGGCTTTCCTTTATATCTTTTGAATGAAAGCAATTGTAAATCCTTTCCTGGTAACGTGACTTGAATTGGTGTGCTGTCGGATTCACAAGATTTTACAGCTTGAGCTGCTGAAAGGTTCCTGCTCCATACTATGGGCCTGATTACGACTTTGGTGGTGTGGGAGCAGGCCGCCACGCCACTGCCCCGCTCACTCACTGCCAAAGCCACCCGCCAGATTATGTTCTAATGGAGAGGACTCTGGGATGTCCTCCTCTCCTTGAATTGGCCTCCCCAGTGCATGCCTTATCTGGAGGTAGTGAAATGGCTTAGAGGATGCCGATTAATATTCCCTTAGTAAATCACTGAAGAACTTCCCCTCCCCATTTGCTCATGGGTCCCCCACGCCTTACAGGCCCATTAAATCTGATTTGTCGATGCTCTGGTGCCCAGCTAGTCAGTCCAACTGTGCTATATCCCACAGTGGAATAGCTTCGATGACCTTGCCCCCCCCTCCCAGTAACCTTGCTCTCGTTTCTTTTTTATGATCTGCAATCAAAGAAATACCCTGACCCCTTATCACAGGACTTAAATGCCTCCCACAATCCTCGGGTCGAATCTACAGTTCCTTTATTTTCTTCAAAGTAGTGGTCCTGGCCACTTGGAGGCCAGTCTGAATTTGCAGCACTTTCAAATACCAGGGATTGAGTGACATCACATGCTCCCCCCAATAGGGTCTTTCGACCATATGTTGCACAAACTAGAAACCTTGCGCTGAATGCTGCATGTCGCTAAAAGCTGGCAATTGATCAGCCAGACCAAATATGTAGTCTATGCGGTACAAACTCCTGTGTGCACCCGAGTGAAAGTTATATTGACTGGCAATAGGATTGAGGGCATGACACACATCCACCAGGCCCAGTGCTGGCATAAAGTGCATCAGGGCCAGCGGTCCATATCTTCCTACAGGGCTGCATTACAGTTGCCCCCAATCAAAAATGTTCCCTCTGGGAGGCGGACAATAAGAGAACCTAGGTCCTCGAATGCTGAAGTATGGAGTCTCAGAGGAACATAGATTGAGATAATTTTGAACAAGTGACCCTCCCAGTGTCCTGTGAGTGGCACAAAGTGCCTGTGGGCATCATGGGTAATATGCTGCACAGTGAATGGAAAGGAGCTATGGAGAAGAATGCCCACTCCCCTGGAGCATTGAATGTAGCGCACATGGGCCACCAGTTTTTAACCCCATCTGTTTAATGCACAATAAGTTGTCCCCTGTAGGTGCATTTCCTGGAAGAGGACCACATTAGGAGAGTGTCATTTCAAATACTGTAATTTTGTCACCTAGGCCATTTACATTCCAGGAGAGAATTTTAAAATCAAATGGCGGTAGTTTAGTGATCATTAGAAATCTTCAGTGGGTACTCTGTTGAGCCGGGTGGGGGCCCAAACCACCACAGGGGCATCTATAACCATATGACCACAAGAGTGAACGGGGAAAGTCTGTGCTCTGCCTCTGAGTATAAGCAGGGACTGAATCGATCTACATTGCCCAACTGGACTCGGCTACTGCAATAAATACCCATTGCTGCCATCAACACGCACATTTAGAACAAATACACACAGTGAACCCAAGTGGGAACCCCTCTTCCCCTCTCCCTGACTCCCTGCACAGTGGACTCAAAACTGCTGACCCCCCCCCAACATTGCAGAGCGCCTTTTTACCCCAACCCTTGCAACCCATTGTAGGGTAATGTAGGCAACCCAGGGTGCCTACCAGCTGCCCCCTTCCCACATAGCAACGCTAGTTTGTTACCACACTGTTCTAGTCCAATCTTGCAGGAGAGTGTCTAATGTTCACCCAAGAAAGTTATCTCACAGCACGCAGTCATGGCGGAGACGATAAGAGACACCCACCTGCCTCACCCCACAATGGGCTTCAGATTTATGAAAAGATCAAGGAAGTCCCTCCTGTTGGGCTTCAGTCATGTCCAATCTGTACTAGGGGCTTCTAGGGTGTTGGATTTCCGGATGTCTCTCCTGCAGCATCGTCTTCACCCAGGTTCCGTTGCTGTCCCTGATGTCCTTAGTCCTTTCTACTCTTGGTTTACCTGGTGTGGGACTTCTTGTCCGTGAACATTCGCCAACAATCCAGCCAATTCCAGGCTTCCACCGGGGTTTCAAAAACCATGTCTTGCACTCTGCTGCCAAGCAGAGTTTGACACAACAAGAAACTCCCTCATGACCTAACTACTTATACAGCGAAATTAATCCAAATACATACAATGAGCATCCAATCCAAATTTTAAGCCCACTAGACAAAAAATTCCAACATTTATAAAAATATGATTCTTTTATTTAATTTATTTTATCAAAACTTTTTTCATTATTATTTCTTTACATTTTCATCATGTACTATGTATACATAAATAATCACCAACTACAGAGACAATATATACAACTAAATCAGATACAATAAACCCCGGTAGAGAGGAAAACAAATACAACAACAACTCATTCAAACCCCACTCACACAAACCCATCCAAACCTTCCATTCATAGCATATCCTGGGAACACAACTACAAGATGACAGTGTAATTGGGATGACCAAAGACAAGAACTGCAGATAGCAGGATGTTTTCAGGGCAGATGTCGACGCGTTTTGGTGGCACCTTCATCAGGACCTGCCAGATATAATGCCCACTCAAGGGCCACTCCACCCGGGGAAAAAAGACAGAAATCAAACCTGAAAGGTGTAAAGAAATATTTAGGAGCGGAATGCCCACAGAAAATGTACAAGCAAATGTTATAATTTTGTTGTCCTGTTAGCTCGCTATCTCCCTTCTCCTCTTGTCTTCATTGATGGACTTTGTTGGAGCCATTCTCGTTGTGGGGAAGGGTCGCATATGCCCTTTATGATATCAGTGAGCACTTGTTATGGCTTATTTTTGCTGTTAAATGTGTTGGGCTTTTCATTTTAATGTTTCAAACTCTTGCTCGGTAAAGCCACCCTTCAAATATGGCGCTGTTTCGTTTTGCGACTTAGTCCTACAACTACTGCAGTGACCAGGTATTTGGGTGTCAGTCTGTTCTCTATCTTAGTGGCTGGCAGCCCAGGTGTGAGCTTTTCTGCGCCAGTATCGCGCGTATTTGTGGTGATTTAAATCAGGATTCCGGCCGCACCAGACTTCGACCGAACTATTCCGAGGATGCGACGCGCCGTGTGATTGCTGTAGTTCTAAGCGTGTATTAATTTAAAGGTGAGGAGTCTTCTAGCGCTAAGTACATAGGCTCACCTAACATGACAATCGGGCTGAGGGCCCTCGTTAGTGGGTAATTAGCATTGTAGTTTGATGTTAGCTTTTTATTGTGGCGCGTAACGAGAGAGCAGTAACAATGTTCTGAGGGGTACACAGTGTATTTGCAGTACAACCCCTGTAACTTTAGTAGGTTCAGACACCTGTGCTCATTTTTAATATGGTACTGGCTATGAGGACTTTTTACTGCCTTGATGATGCACAACATCTCACTAATAACGACATACTAGTTGGGTTGCAATAAAGGACACCTTTGCAGTGAGAAATATGTCTTTGGCATATGTTCATGAGTGCATATTAATATGGGGATCTTGTGTTACCTCATTTTTTCACAGCCAGTTATATTTTGAAGGATACTATATTTGGCAAGACAGGAGGAGGAAGTCCTAGGTACCTCATGGAGAGACTTTAGGTAACAGCAGAGTTTTATTTTGACACACTTGTCAGAGAAAGTGTTTGATCACTGCTAGTAGAGCTTGTGCTGACTTTACAAATTGTCTATATAGTCTGCACTAACATGTCATGTCACTTAGATAGGAAAGACTGCTATGTATACGTTTATGTGGCTGACCAGGTACGCTCACCTGTTAGCCTGTGTTCAGGAGGATTAGATACATTAAATTGAGTTTTCTCTTTTCCGCTATATCTTGGGTTGACCGTATGTACATTACCCTCTTAGGGACTTTTTATTACCTATGTGGCGTGGGTACCCGATATCCTGCGCAAGAATACCTCCTCAGATGTGCTTGGACCGGCGGTGTACGCATTGTGTGAAAAGAATCTTAAACGGATTGGTTAGGTGTGAAAAGCACAATACCATATTGATATACGACCTGGAAGTTTATGAAATCCGGTTTCTTTCTTCTTTTTCTTATTTGTATACAGGAAGAATGTTTTTTGGAGCATCTACAGACATCTCTAAACGACGTCATATGGTATTGAGTGGCGTTAGGTGAGATACTGGTTGTCGTATGCCGTCCATTTGTAGTCTATAATAGGGGAACCCGATGTCTCCTTTCGTGTGTGATGGGAGTACGAACTCTCTTAGCTATGTTTATTTTGAAGGTTTAATTCATGGGACCATTGCATATTGGACGAGAAACTATGTATTTGATCTGATCTACTGAGATGTAGACATCAGCTCTTTGTGTATCATGCCCTCATAGGTATTGAGAGTGTTGCTTGCTGGCAGTGTTTTGAGGAATGTCCAGTCATCTGACATTAAATCTTAGCCACATCTGTTTGTTCTGAAATAGAGGATTGTGATACAGTTCGAGCTGTAAGTATGGACATCTGAGTTGGCCGTAGACAAAAGCTGCATTATTTGAATTTCTTTTATGTTGGGTGCACATGGGAGTGTATCTACATGTGTCTGTTTGGTGGTGGTAGGTGTAGAATCACTGGTTGTCTTTTGCATGATTCTCATGTGGGCCCTGAGTAGGTAGGGGCCCATTGGTTTATGTTACATGGTTGTATACAATTTGTGAATTTTTTGAGCATTATACCGTCAAAGCAAAGAATACTGGGCCCGATTCACAGAATGAACTTAAGATTCAATCCTAAATTTACTACTATGTTGGTATTCACAGAATGAACTTACTACTTTTGGTATTCACAGAAGTTAGGATTTTGTCTTAAGCTTGTCTTAAGACAAACTTAAGACAGACTTAAGACAGACTTAAGACAAAATCCTAACTTCTGTGAATACCAAAAGTAGTAAGTTCATTCTGTGAATACCAAAATAGTAGTAAGTTTAGGATTGAGTCTTAGTTCATTCTGTGAATCGGGCCCATAGTGCCTTCATGTCTGTAGAAGGTGGTCCTTTCTGTTATAAAATTTGCTTGTACATTTTCTGTGGGCATTCCACTCCTAAATATTTCTTTACACCTTTCAGGTTTGATTTCTGTCTTTTTCCCTGGGTGGAGTGGCCCTTGAGTGGGCATTATATCTGGCAGGTCCTGATGAAGGTGGCACTCTATCATCTTTCTGATAGAGTGCCCTGAAAACATCCTGCTATCTTCAGTTCTTGTCTTTGGTCATCCCAATTACACTGTCATCTTGTAGTTGTGTTCCCCAGATATGCTGTGAATGTGCAGGTTTGGATGGGTGTGTGTGTGAGTAGGGTTTGAATGAGTTGTTGTTGTATTTGTTTTCCTCTCTACCGGGGTTTATTATAGCTGATTTAGTTGTATATATTGTCTCTTTAGGTGGTGATCATTTATGTATATATAGTACATGTTGAAAATGTAAAGAAATATTAATGAAAAAAGTTTTGATAAAAGAAATGAAATAAAAGAATCATATTTTTTATAAATGTTGGAATTTTTTGTCTAGTGGGCTTAAAAATGTGGATTGTGTGCTCATCGTATGTATTTGGATTAATTTCGCTGTATAAGTATTTAGGTCATGAGGGAGTTTCTTGTGTCTTGATATTTATTTCCCCTCTTCTCCCTGACCGTTATTTATCCCTTTGGGGGGGGTCCCCACTTTACTGCATTGCCAAGCAGAGTTTGGCCAGGAACATCATTGTATATTTCAGTTTCCATTCTCGCAAAGCTTTCTTATCTTCAAGGAAAGAGTGCTGAAACCTATGCTCTCGGACTGTGAAGTCCGGAAAAAATGTGATGGGAGCATTCTCTATTTTAAGCGGTGGTGCATTTCATTAAGTTTGCAATATGACATCTCTGTCTTTATAGTTGGAGATCTGTGCCACAATGGAGCGTGGGGCAACACCAGGTCTCAGTGGGCTACCTTGAACACGGTGAGCTCGTTCCATCAAGAAATAATTGGAGAAGCCGTGGGGTTGCAGGTGTTTCAGGATCAGTTTCTCCACAAATTGGTCTGTTGTCTTGCCATCAGCCTGCTCCGGCACCCCAAGAATACGGACGTAACTTCGGTGCTAATGCCCCTCAGTGTCTTCCACTCTGGCCTCTGAGATGGTGGTAGTGGTTTTCAGTTGTTTAACCTGAGCCTTGATTGTTTTTGTGGTAGTCTGCAGTATGGTTATTGAGACTTCGGCAGATCCGCATCAGAATAGCTTCGGAAGTGACCATATCTATCTTACCTTCCAGGGAACCTCGAACGCCCTGATTCACTGCCATAATATCCTGCAGTGTTAAGTCCCCTTCCACCACAGAAGGCAACTGTTGTTGCCCCTCTTCCATCGTGGCCACTGTATTAGGTTTAGGCTTTGCTAAGTTGTTCATCTTAGTTTGATGCGTCTCAAGGGACCCCTTCCCCCCAGACATTGCTCTCCACCAGCCTCTCTCAAAACAACTTTGCAGTTATATCACAAGGAAGGGAGAGACGAAAGTTGGGGGGAAAGAGCTCCAGACCCTCCGCCGCCTACCAAAGGGCAATAAGGACATACCCATGGCCCATCTGGTTCCAGCCCACAGTCTTTCAATGCTTGATGGCTGACACCTCGGCGGACCTCACTGGTTAGTTCACAAAGGCAGTCTCATGTGTGGAGTATAAGGTATCGCCCCTGGGCCATGATGTAGGCCATTTTTCGGGGTTGGGGCAGGGCCGTGCAACAGTCTGTATGGTGGGGAAATTGAGCCCCCTTTTGCCATCTCTCTACAATCCAAACATAGGGCAAAATCAGACGTGTTCACTTGCTGCAGGACCTAAAGTAGGGCCCGCGTCTCACGGCTTTCGTCTGACCGCCATCCTAATCAGCCCCTTTGTTTTAGAGGAGTCTACCTAGAGGTTGGATACATAAGCAACCAATTTTTCAGCTGGAACGGCGTACTATTATAATTATTTAAAAAAATAAAACGCACACATAAATTAATATACATACATATTTAGTTATAAATATAATAAAACATATTTTTAGCTAGTATTTTCAATTCATATTTTAATTTCAAAATTTAGTTTAAATTTAATAAATAAACATATACACGCAATACCATAATAAAATTAAAAAACATACCAATTTAATTACATTAAAAATGGAAACAAAATAATTAACTATCAATTTGCTGAAAATATATGAAATATTAACATTTTATATAATATAAATATCAAAATATTTTACATACCAAAAACATAATAGTTTAATTTTAAATAAATGATACTAAACTATACAATTTTAAAAAATAATACATATACTAGTCCCACTTCAATTTAGACAACAATAAGCAAAATGTTGGACTCAGGAGAGGTAAAATATACTTCTCCCACTCCACGCACTGCAACTGTATAAAAACTGCAGAAGGGGTGAAATCTTTAAATCCCCCTACAATCAGTGCAACATTAGGGAAAGTGTTGGAGCGGAGAGGTAACATTTTATATTCTCACTCCAGCCAGTGCACAGTAGGGAAAGTGTTGGATTGCAGAAAAGTAAAATTTTCTAGTCCCACTCCAGACAGTGTAAGAGTAGGGAAATTGTTGGACTCTCTGAGGGGTAGATTTAACTATTTGCACTACACGCAGTGCAACAGTAGAGAAAGTGTTGAATTACGAAGGGGTAAAATGTATTGTTCTCACTCTAGTCTATGCAACAGTAGGGAAAGTGTTGGATTCTGGTGGGGTAAAATGTTCTATTCCCACTCCAATCAGTACAACAGTACTGAAAGTGTTGAATTGCGGAGGGGTAGGATTAATTATTCCAACTCCAATGTATGCAACAGTAGGGAAAGTGTTAAATTGTGCAGGGGCAACCTTTTACTATTCCCACTCCAGGCAGTGGAACAGTAAGGAAAATGTTGAGTTGCGGAGGGCTAAAATTTACTATCCCCACTCCAATCAGTACAAGAGTAAGGAAAATATTGGATGGGAAAGAGATACAATTTAGTACTCCGACTACACTTTGTGCAACATTAGAAACAATGATATTCACTTCAACAAAATAAACTAAAATCAAAACTAAAATTATTAACAAAAAATATAAATATGTAAATATTAGCAATCTATTTATCTATATATATTTTTAAATAAACAAATTAAGTCGTTTTTACAATATTTAATATATATCATAATGCTATGAATTTATGATTTCGCTAAAAATACCAAACTTGGGGGCCCGATTATGATTGCGGATTATCCGCTGCGGAATGGGAAAAGACCCCCCGCCAGATTAGGATGGCTGGGGGATCTATTTTCCGTCCGCCCCTTTTCCGCAGCGGTCGCCTTCCGACCGTGGTGGAAAAGCACTTACATGGCTGGCGGTGTCTATCAGACACCGCCAGCCATATTAGGATAATTACAAAAAGGGGGTGGTGATGGACAGAGTATCTGAGTTAATCAGAACACTCCTACCCAGTCAACAGATCAGGGCTTGATCCATCACCGTTTTTTAGCTC
This sequence comes from Lissotriton helveticus, assembly GCF_964261635.1. NCBI lineage: Eukaryota > Metazoa > Chordata > Amphibia > Caudata > Salamandridae > Lissotriton > Lissotriton helveticus. Next base: position 199,365,446 of record NC_136058.1, on the reverse strand, counting down.
ACTGCACCATCCCAGTTCAGAACCAGGCTATATGCAAATTACTCTGTCCCTGGCCCAGTGCATCATGGGAACAGGGCAGACCAAACTACCAAGCCAATTCTTCACTGGAAAGGAAACAAGCTTCCGGGGACCGGTTTCTGGCATTACAGCCGTCTTCGGCCCGGCTTGCTTGAATCCTGATGGTGCAATGAGCAAGGGACTCACGTCTGAGCATACCCTTCCACACTCATGGTGGCCAAAATAATTACAAAAAGGGGGTGGTGATGGACAGAGTATCTGAGTTAATCAGAACACTCCTACCCAGTCAACAGATCAGGGCTTGATCCATCACCGTTTTTTAGCTCACTGCACCATCCCAGTTCAGAACCTGGCTATATGCAAATTAGTCTGTCCCTGGCCCAGTGCATCATGGGAACAGGGCAGACCAAACTACCAAGCCAATTCTTCACTGGAAAGGAAACAAGCTTCCGGGGACCGGTTTCTGGCATTACAGCCGTCTTCGGCCCGGCTTGCTTGAATCCTGATGGTGCAATGAGCAAGGGACTCACGTCTGAGCATACCCTTCCACACTCATGGTGGCCAAAATAATTACAAAAAGGGGGTGGTGATGGACAGAGTATCTGAGTTAATCAGAACACTCCTACCCAGTCAACAGATCAGGGCTTGATCCATCACCGTTTTTTAGCTCACTGCACCATCCCAGTTCAGAACCTGGCTATATGCAAATTAGTCTGTCCCTGGCCCAGTGCATCATGGGAACAGGGCAGACCAAACTACCAAGCCAATTCTTCACTGGAAAGGAAACAAGCTTCCGGGGACCGGTTTCTGGCATTACAGCCGTCTTCGGCCCGGCTTGCTTGAATCCTGATGGTGCAATGAGCAAGGGACTCACGTCTGAGCATACCCTTCCACACTCATGGTGGCCAAAATAATTAAAAAAGGGGGTGGTGATGGACAGAGTATCTAAGTTAATCAGAACACTCCTACCCAGTCAACAGATCAGGGCTTGATCCATCACCGTTTTTTAGCTCACTGCACCATCCCAGTTCAGAACCTGGCTATATGCAAATTAGTCTGTCCCTGGCCCAGTGCATCATGGGAACAGGGCAGACCAAACTACCAAGCCAATTCTTCACTGGAAAGGAAACAAGCTTCCGGGGACCGGTTTCTGGCATTACAGCCGTCTTCGGCCCGGCTTGCTTGAATCCTGATGGTGCAATGAGCAAGGGACTCACGTCTGAGCATACCCTTCCACACTCATGGTGGCCAAAATAATTACAAAAAGGGGGTGGTGATGGACAGAGTATCTGAGTTAGTCAGAACACTCCTACCCAGTCAACAGATCAGGGCTTGATCCATCACCGTTTTTTAGCTCACTGCACCATCCCAGTTCAGAACCTGGCTATATGCAAATTAGTCTGTCCCTGGCCCAGTGCATCATGGGAACAGGGCAGACCAAACTACCAAGCCAATTCTTCACTGGAAAGGAAACAAGCTTCCGGGGACCGGTTTCTGGCATTACAGCCGTCTTCGGCCCGGCTTGCTTGAATCCTGATGGTGCAATGAGCAAGGGACTCATGTCTGAGCATACCCTTCCACACTCATGGTGGCCAAAATAATTACAAAAAGGGGGTGGTGATGGACAGAGTATCTGAGTTAATCAGAACACTCCTACCCAGTCAACAGATCAGGGCTTGATCCATCACCGTTTTTTAGCTCACTGCACCATCCCAGTTCAGAACCTGGCTATATGCAAATTAGTCTGTCCCTGGCCCAGTGCATCATGGGAACAGGGCAGACCAAACTACCAAGCCAATTCTTCACTGGAAAGGAAACAAGCTTCCGGGGACCGGTTTCTGGCATTACAGCCGTCTTCGGCCTGGCTTGCTTGAATCCTGATGGTGCAATGAGCAAGGGACTCACGTCTGAGCATACCCTTCCACACTCATGGTGGCCAAAATAATTACAAAAAGGGGGTGGTGATGGACAGAGTATCTGAGTTAATCAGAACACTCCTACCCAGTCAACAGATCAGGGCTTGATCCATCACCGTTTTTTAGCTCACTGCACCATCCCAGTTCAGAACCTGGCTATATGCAAATTAGTCTGTCCCTGGCCCAGTGCATCATGGGAACAGGGCAGACCAAACTACCAAGCCAATTCTTCACTGGAAAGGAAACAAGCTTCCGGGGACCGGTTTCTGGCATTACAGCCGTCTTCGGCCTGGCTTGCTTGAATCCTGATGGTGCAATGAGCAAGGGACTCACGTCTGAGCATACCCTTCCACACTCATGGTGGCCAAAATAATTACAAAAAGGGGGTGGTGATGGACAGAGTATCTGAGTTAATCAGAACACTCCTACCCAGTCAACAGATCAGGGCTTGATCCATCACCGTTTTTTAGCTCACTGCACCATCCCAGTTCAGAACCTGGCTATATGCAAATTAGTCTGTCCCTGGCCCAGTGCATCATGGGAACAGGGCAGACCAAACTACCAAGCCAATTCTTCACTGGAAAGGAAACAAGCTTCCGGGGACCGGTTTCTGGCATTACAGCCGTCTTCGGCCCGGCTTGCTTGAATCCTGATGGTGCAATGAGCAAGGGACTCACGTCTGAGCATACCCTTCCACACTCATGGTGGCCAAAATAATTACAAAAAGGGAGTGGTGATGGACAGAGTATCTGAGTTAATCAGAACACTCCTACCCAGTCAACAGATCAGGGCTTGATCCATCACCGTTTTTTAGCTCACTGCACCATCCCAGTTCAGAACCTGGCTATATGCAAATTAGTCTGTCCCTGGCCCAGTGCATCATGGGAACAGGGCAGACCAAACTACCAAGCCAATTCTTCACTGGAAAGGAAACAAGCTTCCGGGGACCGGTTTGTGGCATTACAGCCGTCTTCGGCCCGGCTTGCTTGAATCCTGATGGTGCAATGAGCAAGGGACTCACGTCTGAGCATACCCTTCCACACTCATGGTGGCCAAAATAATTACAAAAAGGGGGTGGTGATGGACAGAGTATCTGAGTTAATCAGAACACTCCTACCCAGTCAACAGATCAGGGCTTGATCCATCACCGTTTTTTAGCTCACTGCACCATCCCAGTTCAGAACCTGGCTATATGCAAATTAGTCTGTCCCTGGCCCAGTGCATCATGGGAACAGGGCAGACCAAACTACCAAGCCAATTCTTCACTGGAAAGGAAACAAGCTTCCGGGGACCGGTTTCTGGCATTACAGCCGTCTTCGGCCCGGCTTGCTTGAATCCTGATGGTGCAATGAGCAAGGGACTCACGTCTGAGCATACCCTTCCACACTCATGGTGGCCAAAATAATTACAAAAAGGGGGTGGTGATGGACAGAGTATCTGAGTTAATCAGAACACTCCTACCCAGTCAACAGATCAGGGCTTGATCCATCACCGTTTTTTAGCTCACTGCACCATCCCAGTTCAGAACCTGGCTATATGCAAATTAGTCTGTCCCTGGCCCAGTGCATCATGGGAACAGGGCAGACCAAACTACCAAGCCAATTCTTCACTGGAAAGGAAACAAGCTTCCGGGGACCGGTTTCTGGCATTACAGCCGTCTTCGGCCCGGCTTGCTTGAATCCTGATGGTGCAATGAGCAAGGGACTCACGTCTGAGCATACCCTTCCACACTCATGGTGGCCAAAATAATTACAAAAAGGGGGTGGTGATGGACAGAGTATCTGAGTTAATCAGAACACTCCTACCCAGTCAACAGATCAGGGCTTGATCCATCACCGTTTTTTAGCTCACTGCACCATCCCAGTTCAGAACCTGGCTATATGCAAATTAGTCTGTCCCTGGCCCAGTGCATCATGGGAACAGGGCAGACCAAACTACCAAGCCAATTCTTCACTGGAAAGGAAACAAGCTTCCGGGGACCGGTTTCTGGCATTACAGCCGTCTTCGGCCCGGCTTGCTTGAATCCTGATGGTGCAATGAGCAAGGGACTCACGTCTGAGCATACCCTTCCACACTCATGGTGGCCAAAATAATTACAAAAAGGGGGTGGTGATGGACAGAGTATCTGAGTTAATCAGAACACTCCTACCCAGTCAACAGATCAGGGCTTGATCCATCACCGTTTTTTAGCTCACTGCACCATCCCAGTTCAGAACCTGGCTATATGCAAATTAGTCTGTCCCTGGCCCAGTGCATCATGGGAACAGGGCAGACCAAACTACCAAGCCAATTCTTCACTGGAAAGGAAACAAGCTTCCGGGGACCGGTTTCTGGCATTACAGCCGTCTTCGGCCCGGCTTGCTTGAATCCTGATGGTGCAATGAGCAAGGGACTCACGTCTGAGCATACCCTTCCACACTCATGGTGGCCAAAATAATTACAAAAAGGGGGTGGTGATGGACAGAGTATCTGAGTTAATCAGAACACTCCTACCCAGTCAACAGATCAGGGCTTGATCCATCACCGTTTTTTAGCTCACTGCACCACCCCAGTTCAGAACCTGGCTATATGCAAATTAGTCTGTCCCTGGCCCAGTGCATCATGGGAACAGGGCAGACCAAACTACCAAGCCAATTCTTCACTGGAAAGGAAACAAGCTTCCGGGGACCGGTTTCTGGCATTACAGCCATCTTCGGCCCGGCTTGCTTGAATCCTGATGGTGCAATGAGCAAGGGACTCACGTCTGAGCATACCCTTCCACACTCATGGTGGCCAAAATAATTACAAAAAGGGGGTGGTGATGGACAGAGTATCTGAGTTAATCAGAACACTCCTACCCAGTCAACAGATCAGGGCTTGATCCATCACCGTTTTTTAGCTCACTGCACCATCCCAGTTCAGAACCTGGCTATATGCAAATTAGTCTGTCCCTGGCCCAGTGCATCATGGGAACAGGGCAGACCAAACTACCAAGCCAATTCTTCACTGGAAAGGAAACAAGCTTCCGGGGACCGGTTTCTGGCATTACAGCCGTCTTCGGCCCGGCTTGCTTGAATCCTGATGGTGCAATGAGCAAGGGACTCACGTCTGAGCATACCCTTCCACACTCATGGTGGCCAAAATAATTACAAAAAGGGGGTGGTGATGGACAGAGTATCTGAGTTAATCAGAACACTCCTACCCAGTCAACAGATCAGGGCTTGATCCATCACCGTTTTTTAGCTCACTGCACCACCCCAGTTCAGAACCTGGCTATATGCAAATTAGTCTGTCCCTGGCCCAGTGCATCATGGGAACAGGGCAGACCAAACTACCAAGCCAATTCTTCACTGGAAAGGAAACAAGCTTCCGGGGACCGGTTTCTGGCATTACAGCCGTCTTCGGCCCGGCTTGCTTGAATCCTGATGGTGCAATGAGCAAGGGACTCACGTCTGAGCATACCCTTCCACACTCATGGTGGCCAAAATAATTACAAAAAGGGGGTGGTGATGGACAGAGTATCTGAGTTAATCAGAACACTCCTACCCAGTCAACAGATCAGGGCTTGATCCATCACCGTTTTTTAGCTCACTGCACCATCCCAGTTCAGAACCTGGCTATATGCAAATTAGTCTGTCCCTGGCCCAGTGCATCATGGGAACAGGGCAGACCAAACTACCAAGCCAATTCTTCACTGGAAAGGAAACAAGCTTCCGGGGACCGGTTTCTGGCATTACAGCCGTCTTCGGCCCGGCTTGCTTGAATCCTGATGGTGCAATGAGCAAGGGACTCACTTCTGAGCATACCCTTCCACACTCATGGTGGCCAAAATAATTACAAAAAGGGGGTGGTGATGGACAGAGTATCTGAGTTAATCAGAACACTCCTACCCAGTCAACAGATCAGGGCTTGATCCATCACCGTTTTTTAGCTCACTGCACCATCCCAGTTCAGAACCTGGCTATATGCAAATTAGTCTGTCCCTGGCCCAGTGCATCATGGGAACAGGGCAGACCAAACTACCAAGCCAATTCTTCACTGGAAAGGAAACAAGCTTCCGGGGACCGGTTTCTGGCATTACAGCCGTCTTCGGCCCGGGTTGCTTGAATCCTGATGGTGCAATGAGCAAGGGACTCACGTCTGAGCATACCCTTCCACACTCATGGTGGCCAAAATAATTACAAAAAGGGGGTGGTGATGGACAGAGTATCTGAGTTAATCAGAACACTCCTACCCAGTCAACAGATCAGGGCTTGATCCATCACCGTTTTTTAGCTCACTGCACCATCCCAGTTCAGAACCTGGCTATATGCAAATTAGTCTGTCCCTGGCCCAGTGCATCATGGGAACAGGGCAGACCAAACTACCAAGCCAATTCTTCACTGGAAAGGAAACAAGCTTCCGGGGACCGGTTTCTGGCATTACAGCCGTCTTCGGCCCGTCTTGCTTGAATCCTGATGGTGCAATGAGCAAGGGACTCACGTCTGAGCATACCCTTCCACACTCATGGTGGCCAAAATAATTACAAAAAGGGGGTGGTGATGGACAGAGTATCTGAGTTAATCAGAACACTCCTACCCAGTCAACAGATCAGGGCTTGATCCATCACCGTTTCTTAGCTCACTGCACCATCCCAGTTCAGAACCTGGCTATATGCAAATTAGTCTGTCCCTGGCCCAGTGCATCATGGGAACAGGGCAGACCAAACTACCAAGCCAATTCTTCACTGGAAAGGAAACAAGCTTCCGGGGACCGGTTTCTGGCATTACAGCCGTCTTCGGCCCGGCTTGCTTGAATTCTGATGGTGCAATGAGCAAGGGACTCACGTCTGAGCATACCCTTCCACACTCATGGTGGCCAAAATAATTACAAAAAGGGGGTGGTGACGGACAGAGTATCTGAGTTAATCAGAACACTCCTACCCAGTCAACAGATCAGGGCTTGATCCATCACCTTTTTTTAGCTCACTGCACCATCCCAGTTCAGAACCTGGCTATATGCAAATTAGTCTGTCCCTGGCCCAGTGCATCATGGGAACAGGGCAGACCAAACTACCAAGCCAATTCTTCACTGGAAAGGAAACAAGCTTCCGGGGACCGGTTTCTGGCATTACAGCCGTCTTCGGCCCGGCTTGCTTGAATCCTGATGGTGCAATGAGCAAGGGACTCACGTCTGAGCATACCCTTCCACACTCATGGTGGCCAAAATAATTACAAAAAGGGGGTGGTGATGGACAGAGTATCTGAGTTAATCAGAACACTCCTACCCAGTCAACAGATCAGGGCTTGATCCATCACCGTTTTTTAGCTCACTGCACCATCCCAGTTCAGAACCTGGCTATATGCAAATTAGTCTGTCCCTGGCCCAGTGCATCATGGGAACAGGGCAGACCAAACTACCAAGCCAATTCTTCACTGGAAAGGAAACAAGCTTCCAGGGACCGGTTTCTGGCATTACAGCCGTCTTCGGCCCGGCTTGCTTGAATCCTGATGGTGCAATGAGCAAGGGACTCACGTCTGAGCATACCCTTCCACACTCATGGTGGCCAAAATAATTACAAAAAGGGGGTGGTGATGGACAGAGTATCTGAGTTAATCAGAACACTCCTACCCAGTCAACAGATCAGGGCTTGATCCATCACCGTTTTTTAGCTCACTGCACCATCCCAGTTCAGAACCTGGCTATATGCAAATTAGTCTGTCCCTGGCCCAGTGCATCATGGGAACAGGGCAGACCAAACTACCAAGCCAATTCTTCACTGGAAAGGAAACAAGCTTCCGGGGACCGGTTTCTGGCATTACAGCCGTCTTCGGCCCGGCTTGCTTGAATCCTGATGGTGCAATGAGCAAGGGACTCACGTCTGAGCATACCCTTCCACACTCATGGTGGCCAAAATAATTACAAAAAGGGGGTGGTGATGGACAGAGTATCTGAGTTAATCAGAACACTCCTACCCAGTCAACAGATCAGGGCTTGATCCATCACCGTTTTTTAGCTCACTGCACCATCCCAGTTCAGAACCTGGCTATATGCAAATTAGTCTGTCCCTGGCCCAGTGCATCATGGGAACAGGGCAGACCAAACTACCAAGCCAATTCTTCACTGGAAAGGAAACAAGCTTCCGGGGACCGGTTTCTGGCATTACAGCCGTCTTCGGCCCGGCTTGCTTGAATCCTGATGGTGCAATGAGCAAGGGACTCACGTCTGAGCATACCCTTCCACACTCATGGTGGCCAAAATAATTACAAAAAGGGGGTGGTGATGGACAGAGTATCTGAGTTAATCAGAACACTCCTACCCAGTCAACAGATCAGGGCTTGATACATCACCGTTTTTTAGCTCACTGCACCATCCCAGTTCAGAACCTGGCTATATGCAAATTAGTCTGTCCCTGGCCCAGTGCATCATGGGAACAGGGCAGACCAAACTACCAAGCCAATTCTTCACTGGAAAGGAAACAAGCTTCCGGGGACCGGTTTCTGGCATTACAGCCGTCTTCGGCCCGGCTTGCTTGAATCCTGATGGTGCAATGAGCAAGGGACTCACGTCTGAGCATACCCTTCCACACTCATGGTGGCCAAAATAATTACAAAAAGGGGGTGGTGATGGACAGAGTATCTGAGTTAATCAGAACACTCCTACCCAGTCAACAGATCAGGGCTTGATCCATCACCGTTTTTTAGCTCACTGCACCATCCCAGTTCAGAACCTGGCTATATGCAAATTAGTCTGTCCCTGGCCCAGTGCATCATAGGAACAGGGCAGACCAAACTACCAAGCCAATTCTTCACTGGAAAGGAAACAAGCTTCCGGGGACCGGTTTCTGGCATTACAGCCGTCTTCGGCCCGGCTTGCTTGAATCCTGATGGTGCAATGAGCAAGGGACTCACGTCTGAGCATACCCTTCCACACTCATGGTGGCCAAAATAATTACAAAAAGGGGGTGGAAGGGTATACTCAGACGTGAGTCCCTTGCTCATTGCACCATCAGGATTCAAGCAAGCCGGGCCGAAGACGCCTGAAATGGCGGAAACCGGTCCCCGGAAGCTTGTTTCCTTCCCAGTGTAAGAATTGGCTTTTGTAGTCTGGTCTGCCCTGTTCCCATGATGCACTGGGCCAGGGACAGACTAATTTGCATACAGCCAGGTTCTGAAACTGGGATGGTGCAATGAGCTAAAAAACGGTGTTGGATCTAGCCCTGATCTCTTGACTGGGTGAGAGTACTCTGCTTAATTCAGAGACTCTGTCCATCACCACCCCTTGTTGTAAATAATTTTGTCCACCCTAAGCGTGGAAGGGTATACTCAGACGTGAGTCCCTTGCTCATTGCACCATCAGGATTCAAGCAAGCCGGGCCGAAGACGCCTGAAATGGCAGACACCGGTCCCCGGAAGCTTGTTTCCTTCCCAGTGTAAGAATTGGCTTTTGTAGTCTGGTCTGCCCTGTTCCCATGATGCACTGGGCCAGGGACAGACTAATTTGCATACAGCCAGGTTCTGAAACTGGGATGGTGCAATGAGCTAAAAAACAGTGTTGGATCTAGCCCTGATCTCTTGACTGGGTGAGAGTACTCTGCTTAATTCAGAGACTCTGTCCATCACCACCCCTTGTTGTAAATAATTTTGTCCACCCTAAGCGTGGAAGGGTATACTCAGACGTGAGTCCCTTGCTCATTGCACCATCAGGATTCAAGCAAGCCGGGCCGAAGACGCCTGAAATGGCAGAAACCGGTCCCCGGAAGCTTGTTTCCTTCCCAGTGTAAGAATTGGCTTTTGTAGTCTGGTCTGCCCTGTTCCCATGATGCACTGGGCCAGGGACAGACTAATTTGCATACAGCCAGGTTCTGAAACTGGGATGGTGCAATGAGCTAAAAAACGGTGTTGGATCTAGCCCTGATCTCTTGACTGGGTGAGAGTACTCTGCTTAATTCAGAGACTCTGTCCATCACCACCCTTTGTTGTAAATAATTTTGTCCACCCTAAGCGTGGAAGGGTATACTCAGACGTGAGTCCCTTGCTCATTGCACCATCAGGATTCAAGCAAGCCGGGCCGAAGACGCCTGAAATGGCAGAAACCGGTCCCCGGAAGCTTGTTTCCTTCCCAGTGTAAGAATTGGCTTTTGTAGTCTGGTCTGCCCTGTTCCCATGATGCACTGGGCCAGGGACAGACTAATTTGCATACAGCCAGGTTCTGAAACTGGGATGGTGCAATGAGCTAAAAAACGGTGTTGGATCTAGCCCTGATCTCTTGACTGGGTGAGAGTACTCTGCTTAATTCAGAGACTCTGTCCATCACCACCCCTTGTTGTAAATAATTTTGTCCACCCTAAGCGTGGAAGGGTATACTCAGACGTGAGTCCCTTGCTCATTGCACCATCAGGATTCAAGCAAGCCGGGCCGAAGACGCCTGAAATGGCAGAAACCGGTCCCCGGAAGCTTGTTTCCTTCCCAGTGTAAGAATTGGCTTTTGTAGTCTGGTCTGCCCTGTTCCCATGATGCACTGGGCCAGGGACAGACTAATTTGCATACAGCCAGGTTCTGAAACTGGGATGGTGCAATGAGCTAAAAAACGGTGTTGGATCTAGCCCTGATCTCTTGACTGGGTGAGAGTACTCTGCTTAATTCAGAGACTCTGTCCATCACCACCCCTTGTTGTAAATAATTTTGTCCACCCTAAGCGTGGAAGGGTATACTCAGACGTGAGTCCCTTGCTCATTGCACCATCAGGATTCAAGCAAGCCGGGCCGAAGACGCCTGAAATGGCAGAAACCGGTCCCCGGAAGCTTGTTTCCTTCCCAGTGTAAGAATTGGCTTTTGTAGTCTGGTCTGCCCTGTTCCCATGATGCACTGGGCCAGGGACAGACTAATTTGCATACAGCCAGGTTCTGAAACTGGGATGGTGCAATGAGCTAAAAAACGGTGATGGATCTAGCCCTGATCTCTTGACTGGGTGAGAGTACTCTGCTTAATTCAGAGACTCTGTCCATCACCACCCCTTGTTGTAAATAATTTTGTCCACCCTAAGCGTGGAAGGGTATACTCAGACGTGAGTCCCTTGCTCATTGCACCATCAGGATTCAAGCAAGCCGGGCCGAAGACGCCTGAAATGGCAGAAACCGGTCCCCGGAAGCTTGTTTCCTTCCCAGTGTAAGAATTGGCTTTTGTAGTCTGGTCTGCCCTGTTCCCATGATGCACTGGGCCAGGGACAGACTAATTTGCATACAGCCAGGTTCTGAAACTGGGATGGTGCAATGAGCTAAAAAACGGTGTTGGATCTAGCCCTGATCTCTTGACTGGGTGAGAGTACTCTGCTTAATTCAGAGACTCTGTCCATCACCACCCCTTGTTGTAAATAATGTTGTCCACCCTAAGCGTGGAAGGGTATACTCAGACGTGAGTCCCTTGCTCATTGCACCATCAGGATTCAAGCAAGCCGGGCCGAAGACGCCTGAAATGGCAGATACCGGTCCCCGGAAGCTTGTTTCCTTCCCAGTGTAAGAATTGGCTTTTGTAGTCTGGTCTGCCCTGTTCCCATGATGCACTGGGCCAGGGACAGACTAATTTGCATACAGCCAGGTTCTGAAACTGGGATGGTGCAATGAGTTAAAAAACGGTGTTGGATCTAGCCCTGATCTCTTGACTGGGTGAGAGTACTCTGCTTAATTCAGAGACTCTGTCCATCACCACCCCTTGTTGTAAATAATTTTGTCCACCCTAAGCGTGGAAGGGTATACTCAGACGTGAGTCCCTTGCTCATTGCACCATCAGGATTCAAGCAAGCCGGGCCGAAGACGCCTGAAATGGCAGAAACCGGTCCCCGGAAGCTTGTTTCCTTCCCAGTGTAAGAATTGGCTTTTGTAGTCTGGTCTGCCCTGTTCCCATGATGCACTGGGCCAGGGACAGACTAATTTGCATACAGCCAGGTTCTGAAACTGGGATGGTGCAATGAGCTAAAAAACGGTGTTGGATCTAGCCCTGATCTCTTGACTGGGTGAGAGTACTCTGCTTAATTCAGAGACTCTGTCCATCACCACCCCTTGTTGTAAATAATTTTGTCCACCCTAAGCGTGGAAGGGTATACTCAGACGTGAGTCCCTTGCTCATTGCACCATCAGGATTCAAGCAAGCCGGGCCGAAGACGCCTGAAATGGCAGACACCGGTCCCCGGAAGCTTGTTTCCTTCCCAGTGTAAGAATTGGCTTTTGTAGTCTGGTCTGCCCTGTTCCCATGATGCACTGGGCCAGGGACAGACTAATTTGCATACAGCCAGGTTCTGAAACTGGGATGGTGCAATGAGCTAAAAAACAGTGTTGGATCTAGCCCTGATCTCTTGACTGGGTGAGAGTACTCTGCTTAATTCAGAGACTCTGTCCATCACCACCCCTTGTTGTAAATAATTTTGTCCACCCTAAGCGTGGAAGGGTATACTCAGACGTGAGTCCCTTGCTCATTGCACCATCAGGATTCAAGCAAGCCGGGCCGAAGACGCCTGAAATGGCAGAAACCGGTCCCCGGAAGCTTGTTTCCTTCCCAGTGTAAGAATTGGCTTTTGTAGTCTGGTCTGCCCTGTTCCCATGATGCACTGGGCCAGGGACAGACTAATTTGCATACAGCCAGGTTCTGAAACTGGGATGGTGCAATGAGCTAAAAAACGGTGTTGGATCTAGCCCTGATCTCTTGACTGGGTGAGAGTACTCTGCTTAATTCAGAGACTCTGTCCATCACCACCCTTTGTTGTAAATAATTTTGTCCACCCTAAGCGTGGAAGGGTATACTCAGACGTGAGTCCCTTGCTCATTGCACCATCAGGATTCAAGCAAGCCGGGCCGAAGACGCCTGAAATGGCAGAAACCGGTCCCCGGAAGCTTGTTTCCTTCCCAGTGTAAGAATTGGCTTTTGTAGTCTGGTCTGCCCTGTTCCCATGATGCACTGGGCCAGGGACAGACTAATTTGCATACAGCCAGGTTCTGAAACTGGGATGGTGCAATGAGCTAAAAAACGGTGTTGGATCTAGCCCTGATCTCTTGACTGGGTGAGAGTACTCTGCTTAATTCAGAGACTCTGTCCATCACCACCCCTTGTTGTAAATAATTTTGTCCACCCTAAGCGTGGAAGGGTATACTCAGACGTGAGTCCCTTGCTCATTGCACCATCAGGATTCAAGCAAGCCGGGCCGAAGACGCCTGAAATGGCAGAAACCGGTCCCCGGAAGCTTGTTTCCTTCCCAGTGTAAGAATTGGCTTTTGTAGTCTGGTCTGCCCTGTTCCCATGATGCACTGGGCCAGGGACAGACTAATTTGCATACAGCCAGGTTCTGAAACTGGGATGGTGCAATGAGCTAAAAAACGGTGTTGGATCTAGCCCTGATCTCTTGACTGGGTGAGAGTACTCTGCTTAATTCAGAGACTCTGTCCATCACCACCCCTTGTTGTAAATAATTTTGTCCACCCTAAGCGTGGAAGGGTATACTCAGACGTGAGTCCCTTGCTCATTGCACCATCAGGATTCAAGCAAGCCGGGCCGAAGACGCCTGAAATGGCAGAAACCGGTCCCCGGAAGCTTGTTTCCTTCCCAGTGTAAGAATTGGCTTTTGTAGTCTGGTCTGCCCTGTTCCCATGATGCACTGGGCCAGGGACAGACTAATTTGCATACAGCCAGGTTCTGAAACTGGGATGGTGCAATGAGCTAAAAAACGGTGATGGATCTAGCCCTGATCTCTTGACTGGGTGAGAGTACTCTGCTTAATTCAGAGACTCTGTCCATCACCACCCCTTGTTGTAAATAATTTTGTCCACCCTAAGCGTGGAAGGGTATACTCAGACGTGAGTCCCTTGCTCATTGCACCATCAGGATTCAAGCAAGCCGGGCCGAAGACGCCTGAAATGGCAGAAACCGGTCCCCGGAAGCTTGTTTCCTTCCCAGTGTAAGAATTGGCTTTTGTAGTCTGGTCTGCCCTGTTCCCATGATGCACTGGGCCAGGGACAGACTAATTTGCATACAGCCAGGTTCTGAAACTGGGATGGTGCAATGAGCTAAAAAACGGTGTTGGATCTAGCCCTGATCTCTTGACTGGGTGAGAGTACTCTGCTTAATTCAGAGACTCTGTCCATCACCACCCCTTGTTGTAAATAATGTTGTCCACCCTAAGCGTGGAAGGGTATACTCAGACGTGAGTCCCTTGCTCATTGCACCATCAGGATTCAAGCAAGCCGGGCCGAAGATGCCTGAAATGGCAGATACCGGTCCCCGGAAGCTTGTTTCCTTCCCAGTGTAAGAATTGGCTTTTGTAGTCTGGTCTGCCCTGTTCCCATGATGCACTGGGCCAGGGACAGACTAATTTGCATACAGCCAGGTTCTGAAACTGGGATGGTGCAATGAGTTAAAAAACGGTGTTGGATCTAGCCCTGATCTCTTGACTGGGTGAGAGTACTCTGCTTAATTCAGAGACTCTGTCCATCACCACCCCTTGTTGTAAATAATTTTGTCCACCCTAAGCGTGGAAGGGTATACTCAGACGTGAGTCCCTTGCTCATTGCACCATCAGGATTCAAGCAAGCCGGGCCGAAGACGCCTGAAATGGCAGAAACCGGTCCCCGGAAGCTTGTTTCCTTCCCAGTGTAAGAATTGGCTTTTGTAGTTTGGTCTGCCCTGTTCCCATGATGCACTGGGCCAGGGACAGACTAATTTGCATACAGCCAGGTTCTGAAACTGGGATGGTGCAATGAGCTAAAAAACGGTGTTGGATCTAGCCCTGATCTCTTGACTGGGTGAGAGTACTCTGCTTAATTCAGAGACTCTGTCCATCACCACCCCTTGTTGTAAATAATTTTGTCCACCCTAAGCGTGGAAGGGTATACTCAGACGTGAGTCCCTTGCTCATTGCACCATCAGGATTCAAGCAAGCCGGGCCGAAGACGCCTGAAATGGCAGAAACCGGTCCCCGGAAGCTTGTTTCCTTCCCAGTGTAAGAATTGGCTTTTGTAGTCTGGTCTGCCCTGTTCCCATGATGCACTGGGCCGGGGACAGACTAATTTGCATACAGCCAGGTTCTGAAACTGGGATGGTGCAATGAGCTAAAAAACGGTGTTGGATCTAGCCCTGATCTCTTGACTGGGTGAGAGTACTCTGCTTAATTCAGAGACTCTGTCCATCACCACCCCTTGTTGTAAATAATTTTGTCCACCCTAAGCGTGGAAGGGTATACTCAGACGTGAGTCCCTTGCTCATTGCACCATCAGGATTCAAGCAAGCCGGGCCGAAGACGCCTGAAATGGCAGAAACCGGTCCCCGGAAGCTTGTTTCCTTCCCAGTGTAAGAATTGGCTTTTGTAGTCTGGTCTGCCCTGTTCCCATGATGCACTGGGCCAGGGACAGACTAATTTGCATACAGCCAGGTTCTGAAACTGGGATGGTGCAATGAGCTAAAAAACGGTGTTGGATCTAGCCCTGATCTCTTGACTGGGTGAGAGTACTCTGCTTAATTCAGAGACTCTGTCCATCACCACCCCTTGTTGTAAATAATTTTGTCCACCCTAAGCGTGGAAGGGTATACTCAGAAGTGAGTCCCTTGCTCATTGCACCATCAGGATTCAAGCAAGCCGGGCCGAAGACGCCTGAAATGGCAGAAACCGGTCCCCGGAAGCTTGTTTCCTTCCCAGTGTAAGAATTGGCTTTTGTAGTCTGGTCTGCCCTGTTCCCATGATGCACTGGGCCAGGGACAGACTAATTTGCATACAGCCAGGTTCTGAAACTGGGATGGTGCAATGAGCTAAAAAACGGTGTTGGATCTAGCCCTGATCTCTTGACTGGGTGAGAGTACTCTGCTTAATTCAGAGACTCTGTCCATCACCACCCCTTGTTGTAAATAATTTTGTCCACCCTAAGCGTGGAAGGGTATACTCAGACGTGAGTCCCTTGCTCATTGCACCATCAGGATTCAAGCAAGCCGGGCCGAAGACGCCTGAAATGGCAGAAACCGGTCCCCGGAAGCTTGTTTCCTTCCCAGTGTAAGAATTGGCTTTTGTAGTCTGGTCTGCCCTGTTCCCATGATGCACTGGGCCAGGGACAGACTAATTTGCATACAGCCAGGTTCTGAAACTGGGATGGTGCAATGAGCTAAAAAACGGTGTTGGATCTAGCCCTGATCTCTTGACTGGGTGAGAGTACTCTGCTTAATTCAGAGACTCTGTCCATCACCACCCCTTGTTGTAAATAATTTTGTCCACCCTAAGCGTGGAAGGGTATACTCAGACGTGAGTCCCTTGCTCATTGCACCATCAGGATTCAAGCAAGCCGGGCCGAAGACGCCTGAAATGGCAGAAACCGGTCCCCGGAAGCTTGTTTCCTTCCCAGTGTAAGAATTGGCTTTTGTAGTCTGGTCTGCCCTGTTCCCATGATGCACTGGGCCAGGGACAGACTAATTTGCATACAGCCAGGTTCTGAAACTGGGATGGTGCAATGAGCTAAAAAACGGTGTTGGATCTAGCCCTGATCTCTTGACTGGGTGAGAGTACTCTGCTTAATTCAGAGACTCTGTCCATCACCACCCCTTGTTGTAAATAATTTTGTCCACCCTAAGCGTGGAAGGGTATACTCAGACGTGAGTCCCTTGCTCATTGCACCATCAGGATTCAAGCAAGCCGGGCCGAAGACGCCTGAAATGGCAGAAACCGGTCCCCGGAAGCTTGTTTCCTTCCCAGTGTAAGAATTGGCTTTTGTAGTCTGGTCTGCCCTGTTCCCATGATGCACTGGGCCAGGGACAGACTAATTTGCATACAGCCAGGTTCTGAAACTGGGATGGTGCAATGAGCTAAAAAACGGTGTTGGATCTAGCCCTGATCTCTTGACTGGGTGAGAGTACTCTGCTTAATTCAGAGACTCTGTCCATCACCACCCCTTGTTGTAAATAATTTTGTCCACCCTAAGCATGGAAGGGTATACTCAGACGTGAGTCCCTTGCTCATTGCACCATCAGGATTCAAGCAAGCCGGGCCGAAGACGCCTGAAATGGCAGAAACCGGTCCCCGGAAGCTTGTTTCCTTCCCAGTGTAAGAATTGGCTTTTGTAGTCTGGTCTGCCCTGTTCCCATGATGCACTGGGCCAGGGACAGACTAATTTGCATACAGCCAGGTTCTGAAACTGGGATGGTGCAATGAGCTAAAAAACGGTGTTGGATCTAGCCCTGATCTCTTGACTGGGTGAGAGTACTCTGCTTAATTCAGAGACTCTGTCCATCACCACCCCTTGTTGTAAATAATTTTGTCCACCCTAAGCGTGGAAGGGTATACTCAGACGTGAGTCCCTTGCTCATTGCACCATCAGGATTCAAGCAAGCCGGGCCGAAGACGCCTGAAATGGCAGAAACCGGTCCCCGGAAGCTTGTTTCCTTCCCAGTGTAAGAATTGGCTTTTGTAGTCTGGTCTGCCCTGTTCCCATGATGCACTGGGCCAGGGACAGACTAATTTGCATACAGCCAGGTTCTGAAACTGGGATGGTGCAATGAGCTAAAAAACAGTGTTGGATCTAGCCCTGATCTCTTGACTGGGTGAGAGTACTCTGCTTAATTCAGAGACTCTGTCCATCACCACCCCTTGTTGTAAGCCATATTAGGATGGCTGCAGTCATATGCCTGGAAAGGCATACGGTGTTGTCTTCGGGGGTCCGTTGCGGGCCCCCAGGGGTGAAGGCGGGTGGGGGCTGCACATGGACTTTGCGTGCACGAAGCGGCAGGCACGCGGTGCCTGCAGCTTCGTGCATGCATAGGTAAACATGCATTTTTTTAACATTGCGGCGTGTGCTGCTTCAAGCAGCATCCGCCGCAATGTTAAGAATACAGGATGTGGCCGCCAGGGTGGCGGTCACATCCTATTTGGCACGGAGGGACCGCTGCTGCCCCTGCGGATGGTCCCTCCTCCTTTGGGGTGGCGGTCCGTCCGCCATCCCAATAGGCCCCTATATTCTCACTGTAATAATAACAAATAAATCCACTCTATTTAAATGTAAACACACGTATCACTACAATAATAATTTACTAATAAATTTTTTACTGTTTTAAAATTTGTTATTACTTAAATACCTTTCTAACCTATACCGTTACAAATTACACTAAACAGATTCAAAAATTGGATACAAATTAATAATATTTACATATTTCACATGATTAAACATCTATTACAATATTATTAATATTTAACTAATAAAAAAGATATTTGTATTTAATTACCTTTCCACCCTTTATCCATGCAATACAAACAACCCACACCTACTATATAAATGTAAAAATATTAATGACTTATTTGACATATTTTATTATCAATAAAATAATTATTAATAATTCACTAATATGAAATTAATTATATTTAATTAACTTCCCACCTTTACCACTACAAATGCAACAACTCACACCTAATATATATCTTAAACAATATCTTAATTACAAATTTAACATAAACTTTGTCATATAAATAATTATTAAAAATTACAATTATAATTTTATTTAATATAGTTAGTTTCCACTCCCCCTTTAGCCATACAACAACACACTCCTTTAAACAAACAAAAGAAATGTAATACATCACACAATTCACATATTTAATTACCAATAGACTTATTAATAATGAATAAAACATTCATTAATTATAAATAATATTTTTCCTACCCTATGCCCCTATAAACTCAACAACTCGCACCTAAAACATAACATTAAAAATAAATTGATTACACAGTCAGCATAATTAATTATTAATTACATAGTTAATATTCATTAAAAATGAAATATTAAGGCCCCCATTGGGATGGCGGGCGGATCACCCCCGCCAGGCCGGCGGTAGCCAACGCCTGCCAGGCAGGGGCGATCCGCCCGCCATCCGAGCCTGAATGACCCCTGCCATATTAGTATGGCTGGGGAGTCCCGGCGGACGGAAAGACCATCCGACGCTTTTCCACCCCGTTCGCCCTGCGATCGGAGCGGAAAAGGGTTTATACGGCGGCGGTGTCTATCAGACACCACCAGCCATATTACAATGGACTTTTTCAGATGCCTTTCCGTGGCGGCAATGCCGCCACTAAAAGGCATGCAGAGCCTGCTTTAGGGGCCCGAAGCGGGCCCCCATGTACTCCGGGGTGGTGGGGGGTGCAATGGGGTTACCTATGGTACCCCCCACCACCACGGAAAGGCATGCGGAGTCTACTTTAGGGGCCCGATGCGGGCCCCCCATGAACTCCGGGGTGGTGGGGGGTGCAATGGGGGTTACCTATGGTACCCCCCAGCAGTTCCATGCACAGCATGGCAGGCACCGCGCGGTGCCTGCCATGCTGTGCTTGGAAGTGCACTGCATGCCTTCCTGCCAGTGTGGCAGGCGGTGCTGAGTGCACCGCCCGCCACAATGGTAGGAATGCAGGATGCGCCCGCCACTGTGGCGGGCGCATATGAATGCTAGCCACAGGACCCCCGCCCTTATGGTGGGTGGTCCCTTTCACTGGTAGGATGATGGGCGGACAAAGTCCGCCCATCATCCTAATGACCCCCTAAGTATTTATAGTTAATTTACTTCCCACCCTGTACCCCTATAAACCCCACAACTCGCTACAGTACTAAAAATCACAATCATTTGTAAACAAAATGTATTAACTACTAAAAATTAAGCATCTATTTAAAAACCATAATCAATAATGACACATAACATGTATAACATATACATTTAAAAGATATACTAAAATACATAACAATAATGTAAAAACGATCTTATAAACATCTATATTTTTGTAAATGATATTAATGATTTTGATATTTTCAAAATCTTTATTACTTACCTTAAAATCAATATTTTTGAAAACCAGTGTTGGCCGGCACAGGTAAAAGTGGTGAGGTGGTGAGGCGGGTTGTGGTATGTTGACAGATGACGGGGTAGGTAAAATGAAATAATTTCTTTTTTAAAAAACACTTACCTTGCACTCGCCACGTCACCAAAACTTAGTTCTTTTACTTTTACCTGCAAGCCCACTTGGAGAGACAGCCCATTGGTCTTCCAAACAGATTCTGTTTTCTGGGGTTTGGTGTGGATTGCTTGGTACCCTGGAACAGAGATGGGCGCAGTTGACTACGTTTCTTGCTGGAAAAGGATATCACCAGTATGCAGGTTTTCCAAAGTATTTTTATTGCCCATCATAGAGTTTAGACCTGCCACATACTAGCTAATTATTTTAATGGTGGTCCTAATTGCATTTTTGTTATTCCCCCTGGTGCTAGGAATTTGACGGGCCCTTGGTTGTGAGAGCGGGCAGTAGCCAGACCCAATTAGTCTAATCATCAATGAGGCTGGTGTAGAAACTGGAAGATTTTTGTCTTTGAGTTTGTCAACATTAGAATGTGGACGTGAGCGGTATTCATTTTTTTTAATTAGCATTCGACCGCAAATACTGTGGTCTTTATTCCATTGTCTCTCAGCCGTCCTGGTTGGATTGCTCCACTGCATGTCCTGTTGGTAATCTGATGTGTCTTCCCAATGCGTTACAGTTTGTTGGTCATTTGTCCGGAAGTTCTCATGCTGCTCATTGAGAGCTTCCATGTGGAAGGATCTGGATCTGTGAAGCAGCTTAATCACCCTAATTGTAGATTGCCCCATTTTATGTCAGTTTGGTGTTTAGCTGCCCTAGGGCCTTATTATGAGTTTGGCCAAACCTGTGTAGATCAGGAGTTTTTGGGCAGTTCATTGACATTCCCAGGGCAGTGCCTATGAAATAGGTATTGCCCTGGGAACGTCAAAGACAGTACCTGCATGGCATGGACTGCTGCAGTCCATGCCGTGCAGGTACTGGTGTGCATGCACAAAGGGGGGCATATGTTGTGTCCCCTGGTGTGCATCCACAAGGTGTGGGGGCACCAGGGGGCCCTGTATGCCCCACTTTGTTTCCACATCGCAGCACTTTTCATAGTGGTCACACCGCCATGAAAAGTGTGGCGGTGAGGAAACTTGGAATATGCGTGGTGGGGATCACTGAAACAATATTGATGACACAAATAAAGAACTACCAAAATATCGAGTAAAAAATATAGAATGCAAAAATATCGAATTCCTATCTCCAAACAGGTAAGTAAAAAAATATCGAATCAAAAATATTGTTGTAAAAAAGATAGTCAAAATATAGAATTTTTTAAAATGCTTTAAAGTAATTAAAAATTAATGAAATAATAAATATAATTAACTTAAACATGCTTAAAATACTTAAATAACCTTAAAATTAATAAATAATTAATGTAAGTAATAAAAAACATACAAATTGATTTGTTAATACATATATATATATATGAACGTAATATTAATAAAAAAATTACAATATTTTTACCGTAGGATAGCGGAAAGGGAAAAATGTACTATTCCCACTCCAGTGAATACAACAGTAGAGAAAGCTTTGGATAGCGTAGGGGTAAAAATTACTATTCCCACTTCAGCGAGTACAACAGTAGGGAAAGCGTTGGATAGCGGGAGGGTAAAAATTACTATTGACACTCCAAAGAGTACAACAGTAGGGAAAGTGTTGGATAGCGTAGGGGTAAAAATTACTATTCCCACTCCAGAGAGTGCAACAGTAGGGAAAGCGCTGGATAGCGTAGGGATAAAAATTACTATTCCCACTCCAGAGAGTGCAACAGTAGGGAAAGCGTTGGATAGCGTAGGGGTAAAAATTACTATTCCCACTCCAGAGAGTGCAACAGTAGGGAAAGCGTTGGATAGCGGAAGTGTAAAATTACTGTTCCCACACCAGTGAGTGAAACAGTAGGGAAAGCGTTGGATTGCGGGAGGGTAAACATTACTATTCCCACTCCAAAGAGTGCAACAGTAGGGAAAGCGTTGGATAGCGTAGGGGTAACAATTACTATTCCCACTCCAGAGAGTACAACAGTAGGGAAAACGTTGGATAGCGTAGGAGTAAAAATTACTATTCCCACTCCAGAGAGTGCAACAGTAGAGAAAGCGTTGGATAGTGTAGGGGTAAAAATTACTATTCCCACTCCAGAGAGTGCAACAGTAGGGAAAACGTTGGATAGCGGGAGGGTAAAAATGACTATTCCCACTCCAGTGAGTGCAACAGTAGGGAAAGCGTTGGATAGCGTGAGGGTAAAAATTACTATTCAAACTCCAGAGAGTGCAACAGTAGGGAAAGCGTTGGATAGTGTAGGGGTAAAAATTACTATTCCCCCTCCAGAGAGTGCAACAGTAGAGAAAGCGTTGGATAGCATAGGGGTAAAAATTACTATTCCCACTCCAGAGAGTGCAACAGTAGGGAAAGCGTTGGATAGCGGGAGGGTAAAAATTACTATTCCCACTCCAGAGAGTGCAACAGAAGGGAAAACGTTGGATAGCGTAGGGGTAAAAATTACTATTCCCACTCCAGAGAGTGCAACAGTAGGGAAGGCGTTGGATAGCGTAGGGGTAAAAATTACTATTTCCACTCCAGCGAGTGCAACAGTAGGGAAAGCATTGGATAGCGGGAGGGTATAAATTACTATTCCCACTCCAGTGAGTGCAACAGTAGGGAAAGCGTTGGATAGGGTAGGGGTAACAATTACTATTCCCACTCCAGAGAGTGCAACAGTAGGGAAAGCGTTGGATAGCGGGAGGGTAAAAATTACTATTCCCACTCCAGAGAGTGCAACAGAAGGGAAAACGTTGGATAGCGTAGGGGTAAAAATTACTATTCCCACTCCAGAGAGTGCAACAGTAGGGAAGGCGTTGGATAGCGTAGGGGTAAAAATTACTATTTCCACTCCAGCGAGTGCAACAGTAGGGAAAGCATTGGATAGCGGGAGGGTATAAATTACTATTCCCACTCCAGAGAGTGAAACAGTAGGGAAAGCGTTGGATAGCGTAGGGGTCAAAATTACTATACCCACTCCGGTGAGGGAAAGCGTTGGATTGCGGGAGGGTAAACATTACTATTCCCACTCCAGAGAGTGCAACAGTAGGGAAAGCGTTGGATAGCGTGGGGGTAACAATTACTATTCCCACTCCAGAGAGTGAAACAGTAGGGAAAGCGTTGGATAGCGTAGGGGTAAAGATTACTATACCCACTCCAGTGAGTGCAACAGTAGGGAAAGCGTTGGATAGCGGGAGGGTAAAAATTACTATTCCCACTCCAGAGAGTGCAACAGAAGGGAAACCGTTGGATAGCGTAGGGGTAAAAATTACTATTCCCACTCCAGAGAGTGCAACAGTAGAGAAAGCGTAGGATAGTGTAGGGGTAAAAATTACTATTCCCACTCCAGAGAGTGCAACAGTAGGGAAAACATTGGATAGCGGGAGGGTAAAAATTACTATTCCCACTCCAGTGAGTGCAACAGTAGGGAAAGCGTTGGATAGCGTAGGGGTAACAATTACTATTCCCACTCCAGAGAGTGCAACAGTAGGGAAAGCGTTGAATAGCGTAGGGGTAAAAATTACTATTCCCACTCCAGAGAGTGCAACAGTAGGGAAAGCGTTGGATAGGTTAGGGGTAAAAATTACTATTCGCACTCCAGTGAGTGCAACAGTAGGGAAACGTTGGATAGTGTATGGGTAAAAATTACTATTCTCACTCCAGAGAGTGCAACAGTAGGGAAAGCATTGGATAGCGTAGAGGTAAAAATTACTATTCCCCCTCCAGTGAGTGCAACAGTAGGGAAAGCGTTGGATAGCATAGGGATACAAATTACTATTCCCACTCCAGAGACTGCAACAGTAGGGAAAGCGTTGGATAGCGGGAGGGTAAAAATTACTATTCTTACTCCAGAGAGTGCAACAGTACGGAAAGCGTTGGATAGCGTAGGGGTAACAATTACTATTCCCACTCCAGAGAGTGCAACAGTAGGGAAAGAGTTGGATAGCGTAGGGGTAAAAATTACTATTCCCCTCCAGAGAGTGCAACAGTAGGGAAAACGTTGGATAGCGTAGGGGTGAAAATTACTATTCCCACTCCAGAGAGTGCAACAGTAGGGAAAGCGTTGGATAGTGTAGGGGTAAAAATTACTATTCCCACTCCAGAGAGTGCAACAGTAGGGAAAGCGTTGGATAGCGGGAGGGTAAAAATTGCTATTCCCACTCCAGAGAGTGCAACAGTAGGGAAAGCGTTGGATAGCGTAGGGGTAAAAATGACTATTCCCACTCCAGAGAGTGCAACAGTAGGGAAAGCCTTGGAGAGCATAGGGGTAAAAATTACTATTCCCACTCCAGAGAGTGCAACAGTAGGGAAGGCGTTGGATAGCGTAGAGGTAAAAATTACTATTTCCACTCCAGCGAGTGCAACAGTAGGGAAAGCGTTGGATAGCGGGAGGGTACAAATTACTATTCCCACTCCAGTGAGTGCAACAGTAGGGAAAGCGTTGGATAGCGTAGGGGTAAAAATGACTATTCCCACTCCAGAGAGTGCAACAGTAGGGAAAGCGTTGGATAGCGTAGGGGTAAAAATTACTATTCCCACTCCAGAGAGTGCAACAGTAGGGAAAGAGTTGGATAGCTTAGGTGTAAAAATTACTATTCGCACTCCAGTGAGTGCAACAGTAGGGAAACTTTGGATAGCGTATGGGTAAAAATTACTATTCTCACTCCAGAGAGTGCAACAGTAGGGAAAGCATTGGATAGCGTAGAGGTAAAAATTACTATTCCCCCTCCATTGAGTGCAACAGTAGGGAAAACGTTGGATAGCGTAGGGATAAAAATTACTATTCCCACTCCAGAGACTGCAACAATAGGGAAAGTGTTGGATAGCGTAGGGGTAAAAATTACTATTCCCACTCCAGAGAGTGCAACAGTAGGAAAAGCGTTGGATAGCGTAGGGGTAAAAATGACTATTCCCTCTCCAGTGAGTGCAACAGTAGGGAAAGTAAATACTTCATATAATAATTTAAAAAAATTCAACATTAATACTAATTACAAATTAATTAAAAATAATTACCAATTTAATATAATTTGATAATTAATCAATTAAAAATAAAAATAAAAAATATTTATTAGAAATCATTACCTATTAACACAAATTAATTACCAATCTACAATTAATTAATTAGTAATTGAAAAATAATTAAAAATAAATACCAATAAATAAATTAAAACTTTTAATTATTTATAATTAAATTACTTCCCACCCTATTCCGCTATAAGCCCACAACCCGCTACAGTAAATAAATTAATAAAATTAACATAATTATCAATTAATCAATTAATAAAAATTAATTACCTATTATAATTTAATTAATGACCAATTCAAAATTAATTAACAGTTAATGCAAGATAAATACCAATAAATAAATTAAACATTTAATAAATTACAATTAAATTACTTCCCGCCCTATTCCCCTATAAACCCACAACCCGCTACAGAATTAAATTACGCAAAAATTAAATACCATAAAATTCATTACTTAAAATAAATTATAGAATAAATATACACTTTTCACACATATACTAACATAAAAAACAATTTAAAAAATTCGATATTATAAAAAATCGATATATTTAACATCTATATTATATACTTCGATATTTTGACTTTCTATATTTATGGAAATCGATATTAACTTACTTACCTCAAATTCGATATTTTTGTTGTCTATATTCTGTCCATTCAATATTTTGTCCATTCTATATTTTTGACTCGATATTAATGTAATTCTCTATTTTTAACTCAATATTTTGACTGTATACCGCATGGCGGGCCACAGCAGCCCTGGCAGGCATATTGCGGCCTCAAGACCACTGCGCCACTGCCAGGGATCTCTAATCCCTGATGGTCACGGTGGTCCCAGGGTGGCCCAACCACCCTGGTTTTATTAGGGTGGTCAGAAGACCACCACCACTCCGTCACTGTGAGTCTGGTTGTCTGTGGACCGCTAGACTTGTAATAAGCCCCCTAGTCATTTCTGGTTGTGCTGCATTTGCCCAGCTTTCTCTTGCTGCTCATTGGGAGCTTCAGTGGGGTGTCTTCTTACTGCTGTCGCTTAACACTCTGTTGCTTGTGCACCCTTCATTTATGATGTTCAGTTGTGAGTATGTGGCTTTTGTGGCCAGACTCACGCTAGAGCCTCTCATTGTGCCCTTGCCAGGATAATCCACATCCTCCATCCTTATGTTCTTTGTTCGGGTTGGTGTTTTTCCAACTTGAGATGTGCCTATCTGAATGCTTTTGCAATGTTTTATCAGTCGATAATAGTTCTGGCAGTGTGGCTAACTTGTCAATTATGGCATTGCCTGCCGTGCCCTCTTCACCCTTGTGCTCGTTTACCCAAAGATCTAACTTCTGTTTGAGCGTGTCCATATCTGCCCTAGAAAAAACATATGGATGGTGTTTTTAGTGGCCGGGAAACCGTGGGGCTGGGCTGACTATCCCTTTGTTCGTTCGATACCTGCATTGCCCTCCCCAGCCTGAGGTGATCCTCTCACAGGAGTGCTGCAAGCTTAGGCTCGCGTTGACCATAAGTAGCTCTGTGAACAATTTGTAGCTTCAGCTTGCCTGCTGACTTTTCCATTTCTAAAGGCCTTATTATGGGTTTTAGAGCTGCTTTTCTCAGTTCTCTTCTTGACCTAGCAATATGCCTGTGAGTTTCAAATACTCTGTGGTAAAGCTTCCAGCTGGAGCAAAATAGAAGGGGCTGCTAGCATGTTTCGCATGCGCAGATTGAGGGCCTTGATTTACCCATCAAATGTGCAGGCCAGTCTTCCAGTAACTAGGCTATCATGTGAGTCGTTCAATCAGGAGGTCAGGAGAAGTGACAAGGCTGCATTAGCTGCAGTTTACGATGGAGAGCAACAGTGAGCATGGGAAAGAGCACACCCAGGCTACAAGCCGCACCTAAACCTTGTCGGGTCGCATCCACAACCCAGGTCTCAACCACGCAACAAGGCCTAGCTTACTGCCCCCTACCTACCTCTGCCACTGCCACCACCTCTCCTTCCACCTGTGTGGCTTGATCCAGCTGCGCTCCGGGGTACTCACTGTTGCTGAGGATTGCATAGACAATTAGTAAGTGGCAAGTATATATATTTCCCTTCTATGCATCCTGGGGGCCTCTGATCTCTTCTGGACCCCATTCCCCCCTCTCTTCAAAAGCGATCTGTAGGGCAACATCTGTGTATTGGAGTAGACTGGGGGCTGGGTACTCACCCCTGCCTTGAAGTTAAAATGAGTTGTCCGGACTTTGTTGGCACCTAGCCCTGGATCCTGAGATGTCAGAATACTGATAAGCTGGAACGGGACAGTGGTCGGCATATTTAGTAGTTGCTGTATGCCTGTTACAGGGAGTGTTATGTGTGGTGCCTTTTACCACAGCTGCGGGGTGATCAACTAGAGTAGTAGAGTAGCTGGGTGAGGTCATGGGATCCCCCACCACTGCTCAATCACGCCCCTGTGCCCGGCTCCATGCTCCGAGCCCCAGAGTGCCACACAAAGCAAGACCAATTAACCACAGAGGCTGACCTCACCAACGGAGGCCCCCGGTAGCTATGGTAACCCATGGCTACAGGAAAAATGGCAAGGCAGAAAGGAAGAGGGTTTATAGGAAGCTTGGCAGGAGCCAGCAGCATCCTTGCTGCGTTCTCTGTGTTCACAAAGCTCCTTCCGCACAAGTCACTCAGTGCAGGCAATAGCAGTCTTATGCTAAAAAAAAAAGCACAAATGCAGACTTCGGTGTATATATAGGGGGGTTTTTACCCAAACATAGTCACTGGGACCTGGGTTGTATAAGTACTGAGAGGGAGGGGTCCCAGCGTAGGTGTGAATAATAATTATATAATTTGAAAAAAGTCTATAGAAACAATGAACGCAACCGTATTGTTTTAATCACAATGGGAGTAGGTATATTAAATATAGTATCACTTGATTACATATTATAATCGGTTGTACAGTGCCCCAAGGAAAGGAGGAAGTGATTGGGTGAGGATAGTGTGATAAAGGGATAGTGACGGTAAAATCAACCAAGTATCAGAGCTGCATTGGTAAGTGAATTTCTATACACAAAACAAAAGACTATTGGTTCAATGCATAAATCACCACATGTCATACTTCACAAAATACATTAAATGTCAGAATTCTGGCGTGAAGTTGACGACCAAGAAGCTATTGTCGACGTTTCGACCCTCTGTAATTTGCAGGAATTAGTGATGCCCTTGCTGCGGGGTCTTCATCAGTACGGGGTGCGGGGCAGGCAACCTAGTCAATATATATTAGAAAGAATTATTTTAAAATGGGTGATTCCCAAATGGTCGTATGACTCAACACAGTTAGATTAGGAATCATGCGCACACAGAAAGAGAGGGAGCATACCGTTCTAGTTAATGCTCATGTTGTAAATTGAGGAAAGGGCTTGCGTCACCATGAAGTTATTCAAATCTTAAAAATAAGGAAACAAAAATATGTGGATTTACTAAATTGGCAGAGACCGTTGGATCCGAGAGTGGCGGAACAAACAGGTTTGTTGTTCCAATAGAGGGCATCATGGTGCCTGATAATGTATATTATCAACTTACAGTGAAGACGTTTTGTAGAGCGGTGGAGGTCGAATCTGGCCCGGGGATGGTGGCGTTGTCAGGGTCTAAAACAGGATATTAATGTATAATTAAAGTCCATGCAGGATCGGTATATTCAGTATTACTGAAAGTTTGGACCACGCTTACCAGAATTATAAATTTGTTGGCATAGGGTCCGGGGGAAATAATTGTGGTAGAAATAGTCACTTCGCGGGATCTGCGAAATAATACAGAGAACTAGTCACACATGTAAGTATGCAATGGCCGTTGCAAATTAACATGGATTCGGGGTTCGTATTCCGAATCATTGGATAAGTTAAAAAGGGCTTACCCGAGGTATTGGGTTTGTTGACACAAAGTCGGAGAAATAATTATGTTGAATAGAAGACCTTTCCGTGATTTCTGTGAAGGAACATGAAAAAGGGGAGTCTTAATTACATGGTTTGAATCGTAGTTACGAGCTAACAGGAAGCGGGGAATCGAGTATCACGCATATTAAGTAAACGACGGCTTACCCAAAGTATAGTTTTAGTTTGGCTGGTTCAAGGTCCACGAATATAATTGGTAACACAGGATTACTCCGTGGTATCTGTAGAAAAACACGGAGAGGAGGTTGTGGACAGCGAGTTTGGGTTGTAATTATGGGTTACGCTACAATTAGAATCGCTGCGGAGATAAACTTACCATACGCCGACTAGATCTGGCATATAGCTCCGCTCGCTCGTGTCTGCAATCACGGACTGAGCTTCCTGGTTAGATCATTGCTATAGTAACCACATCACGTGACTCGGGACTAGCGTATCAACATGGTAGAAAGACCCGGACGTATACCTTCCACGTTTGTTCCTCATGCCAGCACAATGTCACACAAAATTCTGGCCTATGAGGCCGTGGTCTGGAGAGATGTCCAACAACTTCTACAAGAGAAATCATACATCAAGTATAACACAAGTAAAACTGAAAAGGTGGCACTTTTATCACTCGCCCGAAATAATGAAGTTGTGATCAAGCCAGCGGACAAAGGCGGTGCCATTGTTGTCCAGGACGTGTCTAACTATGAATCTGAAATTTTTCGTCAATTAAATGATGGTGTAAGTTACCAACAATTGAGATCGGACCCTTTGAAGGCTATTGCCTTGGAAATTCTGGAGTTGACACAAGCTGGCCTGGATCAGGGCTTCCTATCTGAGAACGAGTTTCTCTATCTCAATCAAAAACACCCTCGACTGGCCACTATTTACACCATACCCAAAATTCACAAAAGTATGGTTGATACACCTGGACGTCCCATAGTTTCAGGATGCGGCTCCATACTCGAGCCTCTTGGCAAATATATTGATTTCTTCTTAAAACCTCTTGCTGAGTCTACCCAATCTTATCTACGTGACACTATGCATACAATAAACATCGTCGAGAATTTATCCTTCGACCCTCAGCATCAAGTGCTAGCTACATGCGATGTGATCTCGCTATACACTTGCATTCCTCAACAGGAAGCTTTGGCTGTGATAACTAGATGCCTACAATGATGACCTGCTCCAGTACAGGTTCCCACTGATTTCATCGTGGCCCTTTTGAAGATAGCCATGACAAAGAATTTTTTCATATTTAAAAAACAATTCTATCTCCAGACATCAGGTGTAGCAATGGGGGCTCCCTTTGCTCCAGACGTGGCTATCCTCTATATGGCGGCTTTTGAAGATGATACTGTCCTCAACGAAGTCAATCCATTCAGAGAGCAACTAAGTCTCTGGATGAGATACATTGACGATATTCTGTTAATCTGGAATGGGGACACAGATGGGTTATCTTCCTTCTTCACATGGCTTAATCAGCAATCTCTACACCTCACATTTACGATCCAAAAAGACAATCAAACTATCAATTTTTTGGACATCACTATCTATGAGCAATCTGACAGCTTATTCACTACACTTTACCGCAATCCGGCTGAAAGGAACTCGTTGTTACAATACAACAGTCATCATCCGCGAGCACTTCGCGACAATTTGCCCTTTGGGCAATTCCTACGTATCCGGAGGAACTGCTCCAATAAAGACCCTTACTTTAAAGTACCTGAAGATCTTATAAACCGTCTCCAACAACGAGGTTACCCCCAACGTTTGGTCAAGAAATCAAGGAAACGTGCATGGTTCTATCCGCGAGAGGAGTTACTTTCGCCTAAAGACAAGGTAGACCCACAAGACAACAGGATCGTATGCGTAACAACGTTCACTACCAAAAGTAATAAGATCAAACGCATTGTGAATCAACATTGGCAATTAATATCGGATGATATCAACCAGGTGGGCACACCATTACACGCTTTCAAGAAAGCCAAAAGCGTCAAAGACTATGTGGTACGATCCTTTTTACACACTCCAGATGTTCCCACTATCACTTCACTATGGAATCTGCCCCCCATTGTAGGCCACTTCAAATGTGGCCACTGTAAGGCCTGTGACACTACAATCCAAACAAAGGAATTTGAACACCTTCAACAGAAAATCCAGCTCAAATCGCATAGTAATTGCAATACGTCCAACATTATCTACGCGATAATATGCCCATGCCAATTGATCTACATTGGTCAAACACAGCAGAAAGCGAAAGTAAGAATTCTTCAACACATGAGCCGGATCAGGTGTGAGGTCCAGGGAGCACCCCTTGTAGATCATTTCAAACTGGCTGCACACCCCCCAGAAAGTCTTCGATGGGTGGTATTAGAAAAGGCCATATTGGGACCCCGTGGGGGCAACATTTCAAGTATTCTTAACACACGTGAATTGAAATGGATGCTCTTCTTTGATTCTATTCACACAGGTCTTAATGAACAGGACAGTTCTTTTTCTCAGTTAGCAACCCTGCCTTGAGTCCTCTGTAATTGTAACATTCAATAAGAATATGTAATATTTTCACCTGAAATGGTCTATACCCTCTTGTGAGAGGTACGCCATAGCAAGAATCTAATGTTTATGCAGACCTCTTGATCAACAATTATGTGTTATGAATAATATGATTGTCAATCAACTGCTACGATTTTCATTGCGTCTATCAATGGCTTTACCATCTTGCGATAGGTACGCCATACTCATATTTTGATTACCTCGATCTCAATGGGTCATTATGACAACAAATGGCTTTCCCATCATGTGATAGGTACGCCAGATAAACATATTCATATTGAGACTACTGATCTATCATTTTATTGCGGTTAATTTAATCTGTGTTCAACTATTTGCGGACATGCACCCTGCATATACGCCACACTTATATGTCTTGATTAATTCGACTTGAATTGGTCATGATGTATATTATGTTTTTACCATCTGGTGACAGGTACGCTATACTAACTTATTTTAATTGTGATCACCAACTCACCCATTTCTTGCTGCCAATTATGTGTGTGTCCAATGATCGCGGACACAAATCCAGTAAAGAGCTTGTAATTGTAATTTTTATAATTATCACGTGGATAACAACCCACATTTCTTAAAAAGAGTCGTCAATTTTCTTAAAAATAGTCGTCAATAAGCTTAGTCTTATGGTACTCTAAATATACGTCCGTGTCTTTCTACCATGTCGATACGCTAGTCCCGAGTCACGTGATGCGGTTACTATAGCAATGATCTAACCAGGAAGCTCAGTCCGTGATTGCAGACACGAGCGAGCGGAGCTATATGCCAGATCTAGTCGGCGTATGGTAAGTTTATCTCCGTAGCGATTCTAATTGTAGCGTAACCCGTAATTACAACCCGAACTCGCTGTCCACAACCTCCTCTCCATGTTTTTCTACAGATACCACGGAGTAATCCTGTGTTACCAATTATACTCGTGGACCTTGAACCAGCCAAACTAAAACTATACTTTGGGTAAGCCTTCATTTACTTAATATGCGTGATACTCGATTCCCCGCTTCCTGTTAGCTCGTAACTACGATTCAAACCATGTAATTAAGACTCCCCTTTTCATGTTCCTTCACAGAAATCACAGAAAGGTCTTCTATTCAACATAACTATTTCTCCGACTTTGTGTCAACAAACCCAATACCTCGGGTAAGCCCTTTTTAACTTATCCAATGATTCGGAATACGAACCCCGAATCCATGTTAATTTGCAACGGCCATTGCATACTTACATGTGTGACTAGTTCTCTGTGTTATTTCGCAGATCCCGCAAAGTGACTATTTCTACCACAATTATTTCCCCCGGACCCTATGCCAACAAATTTAAAATTCTGGTAAGCGTGGTCCAAACTTTCAGTAATAATGAATATACCGATCCTGCATGGACTTTAATTATACATTAATATCCTGTTTTAGACCCTGACAAAGCCACCATCCCCGGGCCAGATTCGACCTCCACCGCTCTACAAAACGTCTTCACTGTAAGTTGATAATATACATTATCAGGCACCATGATGCCCTCTATTGGAACAACAAACCTGTTTGTTCCGCACTCTCGGACCCAACGGTCTCTGCCAATTTAGTAAATCCACATATTTTTGTTTCCTTATTTTTAAGATTTGAATAACTTCATGGTGACGCAAGCTCTTTCCTCAATTTACAACATGAGCATTAACTAGAACGGTATGCTCCCTCTCTTTCTGTGTGCGCATGATTCCTAATCTAACTGTGTTGAGTCATACGACCATTTGGGAATCCCCCATTTTAATATAATTCTTTCTAATATATATTGACTAGGTTGCCTGCCCCGCACCCCGTCCTGATGAAGACCCCGCAGCAAGGGCATCACTAATTCCTGAAAATTACAGAGGGTCGAAACGTCGACAATAGCTTCTTGGTCGTCAACTTCACGCCAGAATTCTGACATTTAATGTATTTTGTGAAGTATGACATGTGGTGATTTATGTATTGAACCAATGGTCTTTTGTTTTGTGTATAGAAATTCACTTACCAATGCAGCTCTGATACTTGGTTGATTTTACCGTCACTATCCCTTTATCACACTATCCTCACCCAATCACTTCCTCCTTTCCTTGGGACACTGTACAACCGATTAAAATATGTAATCAAGTGATACTATATTTAATAAACCTACTCCCATTGTGATTAAAACAATGCGGTTGCATTCATTGTTTCTATAGACTTTTTTCAAATTGTATAATTATTATTCACACCTACGCTGGGACCCCTTCCTCTCAGTACAAATGCAGACTTCAGCAGAAAAGGGCATAATTTAATAGAATGTGGTGCCCTACTTTTTACAATAAAAAGCAATGCCTCTTTATATAAGTGAACAGAAATATGGACGGTTTTTGTATATGAAAAGTTCACAAAAAATAACTCTAGATGTGCTAGGTTTCAGTTATACTGTTAAACCTTGTGCTGTTTAATATAAGGTTTGTATTTAAATATGTATGCTTCCTATATGCTGCAGATTTAGGACCTCAATTATGTCATTTTGGTGTAGGCACCTTGCTGTGCTACCCTGCGCCAAAGTGAAAGGGTAGGAATGCCCATATTTAACCAATACGGTACATTTCTGCTCTTTTTGCCTGCGCTGGTGCTGTTTTGGAAGCCTAATGCCAACGTAGGCCCCCTGGCACGATGGTGCAAAGGTGCCTCCATTGCAGGCAGGATAGTTTTTGTGCAGGAAGGGGCACCTTCTCCTAGTCTCGGCAGTGGGAAATCAGATGTAGGGCAAGTGGTCAGCCTGTGCTCTTGTGACCCTTGATATTGGATAACTAGACGCACATGGATACAGTGTAGCTGTGCTACAAGATCTGTGGGGTTCTGCAGCCTGGAAACAGTGCAAGTTCGTCCTTCCCCAAACAGCACACTGTGTGAAGTCACAGAGCCTTGCACACTGGTTTCACAGCGAGGAGCACTTACGGTAGAAAAATAGATCTGTTTCTGCAGCTTATTTATGCTCAGAGGTGATAAACCAAACACTTATGTTATCAGTTATGCGTGTAAAGAGCATTTGCTTTGAGCAAATGAGCACAGTAGGGTTTCTTATTACGGCATAGAGAAAGTCTTTCAGATAATTGCGAACAAACCTGCAGTGACCGGTTTTTGGTACTGTATGTACCTAACAATAACAATTAATGTGCAGTTTTCTTGTCTATTGCAGTGGCACATATCTACCCCAGGGAGTCATATGGTCTCTATTTTGAAATCAGTCAACCTGGACCATTGCCTAGAACACAATCACTGGTCAGGTGTTCAAGCAGGACAAGCATAAGCAAGAACGCTATGTGCCCGGAAAACATGCGTTGGTTATTTTATGACTATAATTGGGTTTCTACCTCAAAAAAGGATGAGGGGCAGATACACAAGAAAGTGATGCGTCACTTTCCCTGCGTCACCCTGAGAAACCCTTGCACCACTATGGATGCGCCATATTTACTATAAGGCGCACCATGGGGCATAGATTGACAGATGCATCAGAAATTCTGACGCATCTGTTGACAGAAAATTCACGCATTGATGGAGTTGTATTACAAGCTTGACGCTACTCCAGCAATGCAGGGGGAGTCCTATCCTCATTGTGCTGCATCACTCCTTACGCCTGCTTCAAGCAGGGGTAAGAATTTGACGCAGTGGCGCCCTAGAAGTGGTGCAGTGAAATCTTGTAGATTTCACTGCATCACTTTTACGCAGCTTTTTTGAGTTGGAACACCCACCCTGCATACATTATACCTGCAGCAGGTATAAGGTGACGCAGGGCTTTACAATTTGACGCATCTCCCTAGATGTGTCACATTGTAAATGGGCTGCATTTTTACGCTGCTGCTGCGTTACACAAAGTGACGCAATGGCGGCGAAAAAATGACGCAAGGGGCTTGTAAATCTGCCCCCTCGTGATTTGGGTCAGACTCAAGAGAAATCCTCTATTGGGGGCAGATTTACAAGGAACTGACGCATCTGCATAGATGCGCCAGTTTCCTTGCGTCAGCGCTGAATGTCCTTGTGCCACTATGGATGCGCTGCATTTACAATACAGTGCTCCGTGGCGCAAGAATTAAGACGCATCTGTTGGCGCAAAAGTGACACATTGCTGGAGTTGCTCATGAAAGTGATGTAACTCCAGCAATGCGCCACAATAGATGGGTGAGTCCCATACAACAAGCCCTACGTCTTTCCTTACGCCTGGTCTGTGCAGGCGTAGGATTTTGACGCAGTGAAGGCGTAGAGTGACGCAGTGAAATCTTGTAGATTTCACTGCATCAGTACTAGATGGCTTTTGCGTGGGAACGCCCACCCTGCATACATTATACCTGATATACATTATCTCCCTAAATGCGTCACGTTGTAAATGGGCTGCAAAATTTACCCCGCGGCTGCATCACAAAAGGGACACAACAGCAGTGCAAAAGTCACGTAAGGGGCTTATAAATCTTCCCCTTAGTGCACTGCTAATAAGTGACCTAGGGGCTGGTGTGTCACTTTTAATATAGGAAAAAGTGACATACCAGCGGAGAGAGGGGCTTGTAAATAAGCCCCCAAGTGCTTTCACTGCAGTTTTGAAAGTCTTTCCCAATGGCCACCTGTTCAAAGTCAGGTTGATGGCATTTGTGACAAGGTCTATAGTACATCCTTGAATTCCACGTTAAAGTGGATGTGTTTCTACAATTCCAACTTGTGACGGTATTGTAATGTGGCATTAAAACTAAGGGGTCTATTTAAAGGGTTGTCACGCCGTACAGCGTAGCAAGTCACCTTGATGCTTCACTGCGTGACATGAACTGGTAGCCATTTCTTTCCCCTCTCCACCCCAATGGTTATCCTCACCCATGTTACACTTCCTCCCCATGCATGACACCCACATTCCTTCCCAATCCACCCTTATCCCTCCTCTGCAGCTCACCATAAGCGTCTGTGCTGCAGCGGGAGAGGAATAATTTCTTCTGTAGCATTCCATTAACCCTCATACTTTCCATATAGCAGTGATGCTCAGTGAGGATGTTGCAGCTCATGCAGTATGAGCTGCAAAGAAACATTTGTTGCACACTGTCTTTGATTACATATGTTCAGGCCAGGGAGGGCCTGGCCTGACAGTTCAGGCTGGACTGTTTTAATTAGAGCAGGGTCAAGATTGATTTGCATATGGCTGGGTCCAAATTGAGGTTTAATGGTAATTAAAATAAACATGTACTGGGATGGGACTCGAGCAATTACCAGTGGTTGAGATTATTTCCAGAATTCCATTCATCACTTTTTTGTATACTTCAGTGAAATGCCCTTAGTGGGACAAGTGTTGACCCACCTTGAGGGGTTCCTACTCCTGTACATAGCATTTCAGTGGGTCCAAAAAAGCATGACCTATATAACTCCGAAAAGAAATGCAATTAACTAATAAAAAAAAAATTTAAATCATTGAAAGTATGGCAACGATATGCAGTGACTACCCCCAAAACCACAAAATGACCGCACAACAATAACAATTGAAATAGACACAAAGGGCCCATTTCCGAGTTTCGGAGGTGGAGGAGCAGGTGGTACACCTCTGCCCTGCCCCCCGCACTGTTGAGACTCACCGCCGCCTGTCTGCCAGATTACAACTTAAAAGTGGGGGTCCCGGAGTGGTGCCTCTTTCAAAGGCAGACCTTGTTGGGCTCGAAAGTCCATGCCACACAGGGGGGCACATGCTATGCCCCCCTGTGTGCATCTAGATGTGGAGGAGACACGGGGGCTCTGTAGAGTCCCCTTTGTTTCTTCTCTCTCACAGTGTACATGGAGGAGGAACCTCCATGACACCGCCGGCAGAGAGGAAACTCATAATATGCTTGGCGGGACCGTGGTGGTCATATTGTGCCCTCTGACCAACATGCCACCTCCAGGGAACGACAGTTCCCTGGTGGCGGAGACGGTCCCAGGCCAGTCAGACCACCTAATTCGTAATGGTGTGGCGAGACCGCCGGTGCAGCGGTATCTGGACCGCCACCACTGTGCCCCTACCAGTCTGACTGCCCTTGGACTGCCAAACTCATATTCAGGCCTAAAGTTAACATGCAAAAGTATATTTAAAGCTGTGCCTAAAAGATATGGGAATAGGTCATCCCAAAAATGTGATTATACTTGTCCATCTCCTTTCATAAGTGAATGTAATGCTGATCAAATCATGTAGCGTTGGCTCCATTTGCATTCATAACTTGACATCTGTGACATGTCTCTACCTCTCCCTGGTAATTCAAGTACCTCGATCGCCAACCATTTGATGTCACGCCCTGCATGATTCTTGTTCATATAACAATATACATGTGGGTATACCTAGCTCATTATTGTGCTCATATGTTGGCCAATACGTTTTCTTGAACCTTTTGACAAGTCTGTCCAAAGTAGGTTGAAGTTTAGTGACGTTTCTGTCAAGTGTCATAACCTTCAATAGCCGTACTGTAGTTCAGTCTCAAGATGCATGTGACACAATGTCACAGCCACTGTTGAATGGTATAACTGTGTAATACAGAATCGTTACCAAACGAAATTCAAAGATGGCTGCCTGCTACTATTGGCTTGCACTGCCGTTATACAAGAATTGGCAAACTGAATGCCGGCAGCAGCAGATATCTTTATTTTTATCTAAGAACTTTCAAAGAGAATGGTGGTGCAAGAGAAGAGCACTAGTGTGCGCTGGGGTGAAAAAAAGCATGAGGCATGGGGGCAGAGAGGGGTGAGGCAGAAAGAGATCCAAAGTGATGGCCCAGGAAAGAAAAATAGTTTCCTAAAATATGCAGTGGAAGGATATAACTCAGTTAATCAAAATCACTGTAGACTAGAAATGTTGTCAATGCAGGACAAACACAGACATAGGAAGGAAAGCCACTGAATGAGGGACATGGAATTGGAATGGACATAAAAGCCATCAAAGTATGAGCAGAGGCAGACCGAGAGCACATCTGTAGGAATACGTCAAAGTATTGGACAGAATGCTATTTGTGGCAGACAGCTAACGCTGCCTTTAGTAAGACTGCAAAAAATAAATACCTCCAACAGATTTGAAGCCTTAGATTTTACCACCAGCGGGAAGTATACCCTCCTTCTTCCTGAATGTGTCCATGATTATCCCATTAGCCCTTTCTGCAGACCCCAG
Source organism: Lissotriton helveticus (assembly GCF_964261635.1). Lineage (NCBI taxonomy): Eukaryota > Metazoa > Chordata > Amphibia > Caudata > Salamandridae > Lissotriton > Lissotriton helveticus. Next base: position 199,326,985 of record NC_136058.1, on the reverse strand, counting down.
AGAATCACAAACCACACCCAGGTGCCAAATGCTCTCCACTCCCACCCCAACCCACATGAGATTCACTTCTCAGCCCTCTAACACCACCAATAGTCATCTGAAACTAACCCTTCTGGCCCCCTCTGTTCCGTCCCTCCACTGCCCAAGATATTCCCATCTGCACCCTCCCACTGAATGAGCAGTAGGAGTAAGGTAGTAGTGGAAGGTAAGTATCAACAAAATGCCTTGGATTCCCAGATGTTTGGATATGCATAGTTGTGTATTTCTGTAGGTGGGTATGTTTTTGTGTGTGTGTGTAAATATGCATGAGTGTGTATGAACTAGATGCATTGCTCACTATTGATCACCAGATCAACTCAGAATCCTCAGCCTGTTTCAATACCCTCCGCCAGCTGCGAAAGACGCTCAGATGGATTCCCACTGAATCCAGAAAGACCATCACTCACGCGCTCATCAGCAGCAGACTCGACTACTGCAATGGACTCTATGCTGGCGTTACCTTGAAAAACCTCTGCAAGATCCAGATTGTCCAGAATGCCGCAGCCAGACTGGTTCTCGACCTCCCCCGGTGCAGCCACATCACTCAACACCTCGGCAAACTCCACTGGCTCCCGGCAGACAGAAGAATAACTTGGTTCTCACTCCTGCAAAATGCTGATACTTGCACAATGCTGGCCTTTTTGGTAGCTTGTAGGTGTCCATGTTGATACTGGAAGAATTGGGGCAACTCTTGGAAAATTGTAGATCTCTTTGTTAGGATAGTGTCACCTTTGAGCATAAAGTTGGCCCTGGCATAATGATGGTAATTGATAGCATATTGTTGGGATCCATGGTATGATTTGTCACTGACATAATGCTGGTCTTGACAAAGTAGATATCATATGGACATATGAGGCACATTAGTGGTCACCCATGGCATAATAGCAGGTCTAGCGGTAAGAGGTAGTTCTTGAAATATTGTGAGCTTAAAAGCACAGAGCTCCAACTGTAGGCTTCTTGTCCCACCGGACCGGGACAAGGGCATGGGTTAATGCTGAGTGCAGACTGGTTACAGAGACCCAGTTGAGTCTGCTGGACAGTACCATATGTCTTTGGTGCACAGTCTGCACAGCGTTGCATTGTGAGGGTACGCATCATCTAGCGTCGGTTGTGAGGTGCTGTGAGGGATGCGATGCGAGGTTCTGCTACTAGCTGTGTTGTGGCAGTTTCAGTGAGGAACTGTGGGGGCTGTGAGATCCTTGATCGGGTTGCGTCTTGCTGCATCAGATCCACTGAAGCTGTGTCGCAAATCTTTGTGAGACTTTGACTCATGCCACGTCAGTTCCGATAAAGCTGGCAGCTGGTCAGTGAGGCTTGGTGAGGTTTTGTGTTGACCTGCGTCGATTCCGGTGAGGCTTCCAGCTGTGCGGCAAGGCTTTATGAGGGTCTGCATTCCTCAGCGTGTGTTCCAATTAATCTTGCAGCTCTGCGGCAAGGCTTTGCCAGGCTTCGAGTTGCTTTGTGTCGCTTCGCCCCAAGTTTGATGAAGACCAGAGCTGGGCTGATAAAGCACCTCGGTTCCCACTTTGAAGGGTCTAGGACTGAAGGGGGACCACTTAGGGGGGGTTAGGCCTCACAGCAACTACAGTCCAGTTGCTGGGTTCAAGAGAGTTACAGCATTTCTGTCCCTGAGATTCTGATCAGGAGGCAAGCCAATTAGCTCTTTGAGTCACTCTAGTGGTCCTGTGTTGAAGATGCAGGTCCAGTCCTTCTCACTCAGGCAGCAGGGCAGCAGAGTAGCATGGCAGCAGGGCAGTCATTCTTGCAGCAGAGCAGCACAGCAGTCCTTAATCTGGGTCTTCCACAGGTACACAAGTGTACTGAAGAGTTGGGTCTGAGGATGCAATATTTATACCTGGGGTCTACTTTGAGTTGGGAGGAGCATTTAGAGTCCTCCCACAGAGGTGCCAGAAATTTCATGCCTCCCTGCTCAGGCCCCAGCTTCCCTGGGTCCACAAAAGACTAGTGTGAAATCCTTTGTGAGTGTGCTCAGGCAGAGTCTTCGTGATGTGTAAGTGTTGCAGATGACATCGCTGTCCTCCTATCAAGTCAGAGATGGCTCTACCTGGCAACACATATTCCCTTTTATTTCACTGCCTGGTAGTAATACCCAAAGACCAACTAACAGTCACACCTAGTCATGTGACACAATATACAGGCTGCAGGCACCAAATGTTTAGGCAAGAAAAATACCAACTCTAAAAGTGGCATTTTCGGAATTGGAACTTAAAATTCGATATTACCATGAAAGAGGGTTTTAAATTACAATTCTTTGGGCATCAAACTCAGCATAACTACCGTCTCCCAATTGAAAGTTATTGCTTATTAGATGTAAAAAGGTAACCCCAGATTATCAATGAGAGAGGTAGTCCTTGCACCAGTGAAAAAAGAGTTTTTCACTACCAGAACTTGTAAAAGTTAAAAGCACATGTCCAACTTTTTAAATACACTGAACCCTGTCATATTAGCTGCTTAAGGCTTACCCTAGGGTTGACAAATGTATTAAAAAGGAAGGCTTATGCCTTGCACTTGCCAGGTGGAAATCGAAGTATAAAACTGCACATGCAGGCCTGAGACAAAGTCTTCTTAAGTGGGTGGTATTATCAGTGCTGCAGGCCCACTGTTAGCATTTAATTTAAAAGCCCTGGGTACATGTAGTACCCCTTTATTATGGACATATAAGTAAATTAAATGTGTCAATTGCGTTGTAAGTGTATTTCACCATTTTTAAAGCAGAGAGGAAAAGCACTTTAGCACTGATTAGCAGTGCTAAAGCGCACAGAGTCCTAAAATCCAACGAAAATGGGTTCAGAAAACGGGAGGGTCAAGGCAAAAAGTCTGAGGATGTCCGTGCAGAGAGGGCCAAGTCCAACAGTAAGCATTCATGAGAGATTGGTGGCTCTAGTAGTATTGTGTAAATATGGCGATTCTGTTACCATCCACTGCACAGGGGGGATTCTTGACATACTGTAGGCAACCAAGACAAGACGGTGCCCACTCCTGCTGTAATGTGGCCCCTGCATCATGGAGGTCGTTTGTGACATATTGCAGGCATACATGATGTGGTGATGGCATCCACTCTGGCATAAAGCTCAATGTGGCATAATGGTCGCAATTCCTCGCATGCTTTGGTCAGGGATTACGGGGCCGTGTCCTAAATGCAAATAATTTTGTAAACCTATGTTTCATGTAAACTAGTGAACAAGCTCAGCAAACCCTGTCTCACATTTGTAAATGCTTTTTCTTAGATGTTGTTAAAGCAGGTGCAAAATTTACACCTGCTGTTCAAGTCTCGCTGGAGGTGACTCCCCAAGATGAAATGCGGAGTTCTCCAACTACTAAAAATCAGCGTGAAAGGAAAAAATGCACAGTGATCTGATTAGCTTGGATAAAGCGCACCTTTAAACATTTTTGATACGAATTGGCCATTGAAATGTTCACTGCATTCCAGCCTTGACTGAAACCCATCTGCTGCCACGTATACTAGAGCTGGAAAAATATGATTGCTTTCTGCGGATTGTTGGGTCGGTTTCAATCAAAACACAGTTATGACAGCCAGAACCTGAGCAAAAACGAAAACAATAATCAACTACCTGGGAGTTTAAAGACTGTTGTTGTGTTCATGCCCATGTTTTACTATGAATTACACGACAGGTTTTCACACTACGCTTTATTCAGAATAACAAAAATCTTGTTACAAAATGCTGCAAATGGCTTGAAGGATATGCTGACGAATGCATATCCCGGTGGGTTATATTCAATGAAGAAATCAATGAAACTGTAAAAGCCTTTCTTCGGCGCCAGACGGTTACCTGTTTAAAGCAGCAACGCCACACTAAACTCAGCACTACAGTCTGCCGCGGAACACGGCCCTGCCTCCCCGTAGATAAATTAACAGAATAATGCCACATGCACCAGATGTGAAAATTCATATAATGGCAGGTTGCAGTAAGCTAATTTCTCATAAAAACTGTCCCTCTTTGACAGCCTTCCTTTACGAGGCCAGCTGATCACATTCAACCAAACGAAGTGATGGAATCATAAAAAAAGATTTATTAAAACTGTTTCATTTTTTTCTCATTTGGTATTATTTGTTTGCTTTTGGTATTATTTGTTTGCTTTTTGATGCAGCTGAAAAACGTGATCACAGTCAAACTTTAGGCGACCACTTGCTTTTGTTCGCTGCACCACTGGCGATTTTGGTTGTGTGTATCTTTTTTTGCAGTTTTATATAGCACAAACTATGCCCAAGGGCATGTGAAGGTCAAATTATTGTTTACATAGGATGGGTGGTGGTGGGGGCGTGGGGTATATTAAGCAACTTGACCAGAATCGCAGGATGTTGAGCCGAAGCCGAGTCTCAAGTTTGGGGCCCCAGCTCCAAAGTCAGTGCCTCTCAACGTTAATCCACATCTACTCCACATCTGAATCTGAACTGAAGGTTCAAGAATCTATTCATTTTGCAAAAATGTTATGCGCTTCGATTAAGATGACTCCTGCGTCTAAAATTGACTAAAATGTAAGTGCAACCCAGTGCTTAATTTGAGCCCGTTGTTGCCAGTGGATGGCACCGGCACTTATTTTTTGGGGCTGGCACTTATTTTTCTGTATCAGACATTTACTGTGAACAAAAAAGGGATAACACACTAACTGTAAAGAGGAGGAAGAGAAAGAAGGAAAAGCGTCACAAAGGGAGAAAGCAGGAGGCTGCAAAAGTGATTGAAAGGAGCAGTCAGAAGCAGCTCCTCCGTTATGGCAGAGGAGCGTCGCCCCACTGCTGAAATGCATCATTCAGAAAAAAAAAAAAAAATCAATAAAACTAGTACTAGTCGTCGAGGGGGCAGGAGAGACTGAAGCCCTAGAGAACCCTTGGACAGCCGCAGCACAAGTCACCGTTCACACCCGAAGGTGCCTTCTTGTCCGGCTTGGGTATCCCGCTGCAAGGGATTCACTCGGGCGCGTGACTGGGTGAAGACCGGGCAAAGAACATTCCCATATGTGCCCATCAGTGGCTGAAGGAGGCCAGGTTGGGCCACCCCTCTAATCTGTGGTGGAAGATTTATCATGGTTTGATAGTCTGACTTCCTGGAAACCTCGAGGTAATGAGCAAGCGTAAGACTTTTGAAAATGATACACGGGGTGAAGTAGCTAATACTTTGGATTCCATTTTGTCTAGAGCAACAAATGCCCTCTTGGAGGAGCTTGCACTAACAGAGCATCGCCTATCTGTAGGGGAAGGGAAAAAAGAACTGTCCCCAATAGAATCCTCCCCGATTACAATTATAGCACCATCTATAATGACTCGAGAGTAAGGCGACACAAGCCCAACTAATGTTGTTCCTATTCAGCTAGACATGGACCAAGGACACCTTAGAGAACCTCTCTTTAAAAAAAAAAAGGGGGTGGACCAACAGTTAAACCAAGTATGCCCATGAAAGTGCCTCCTGCAGTGAGCTCGGGTGCATCGGGAAAAGGGGACTCTATCAAATTTAATGACGATTTATACGCCAGATTGGAAAATGTGATGGTGTCACTAATCCAACCACTTACATCAAGGTTGGGCAACATTGAGGGAATCTTAGGTGCACTTTGCAAACAAAAGGGTGATAAATTGCTCTGTGGAAGCAACAGGGTCTAAGGTAACCTCTAATCTTCTTCTCCAGAAGGATCATGTTAATACGGGAGGGGGTTGGAGAATGGAGCAAAAAGCTACACACTCACTTGGCTCCAACATATAGGGGGAGGTAGAAGGTTCTTCAAATTTAAGAACCTCTGGAACAATACCCCCATAACATACCCCACTTTATTGCCTGCAATCCAACAGCAGCCGACGCAGTCTAGAGATTCGATAATCCCCCCAGTTTAACCAGGGTGATAGAAAGAGTGGTGAACTAACAAAGAGGGAAAGGTGAGTGTGTATCTTAGATCCCCCCCCCCCGGCTGCTTGCTCCTTGGTCATAATACTGGCTGATGCACCAGCATTGAATGAGGGACAACAGGAGACTACTACACAACGTATAGCCAAGGGGGCAATATTCACTTCACCCCGTATAAGATCTGGAATCTTGCGATTGACTGAATAATGTCCCCACAGTTTTGATATCCCCACCCACAATAGGTAAGGTGTGGGCGGAAGAGAAAGAATTCAGCAATAGTTCTCTAGAAATATCTTCTTGGACTGTTGAGGAAATTCGGTTCCGACTCCATTTTGTGTCTCACCGCCATTTTGTGTTGCCCTCACTCAGGCAGCCTGGCAGACAGAAAACTCTTGCCCTTCGTACTGCCACGTATCAAATAACCCCTCTATCCTTGAGGTGAAGTCGATTCCAGGAACCAGTCCGACTCACTAATCCTTATCCAAACTGCCTGTTGGCCTTCAGTATTCTTGTCTCGACTCACTAATCCTTGTTTCAAACCATCTGTTGGTTTTCATTGTCCTTCTTCCCATCTTATTCTACCTTGCAAATTGGCCTCTTTTGCAATACACAAACATGTCTACAACTGTTGATTAACTCAGGGACACCATTATTGAACCACCTGTGGGGTTAGTCAAAACATGACCTAGGGGGTGGATAATCTAATCATGTGACGTCTTGTTTTTCCCAACAAAACATATCTTTTCATTGGTTTAAATTTTACGCATTGGGAGTGTTCTTATGCAGGTGTAAAAGAATATAAAAGACTGTGAGCCCCGGAGTAAAGGGGCAGTCTCCTGAGAACATACCATTGGTGTACTTCCAGGATCACTATGCATGGCTGCAGCTAATAAATCCAGTTGTCCAAGCTTAACAGAGTGTCCCGTGTCTCTGTATAATCAAGGCAGGTGAACTCGGAGATTTAGGCGTGCCATGCGCCGCTAGGCCCCTAAAAGGCCTGGTTCTTCAATTGGCGCCCAACGTGGGTCGGTGTCAAAGGTCGTGGTCAAGCCTGAGGGTCGTGAGGAGCTACGTGAGAAAATTCCGGAGGAAGCGCACCACATGAATGACCCCTGCATGTCACGGCTGTTGATGACTGCTGCCCTAACCGCCGCTCTGCTTTGGTTCGCGTTGGTAATGACTGGCATTACGAGACGATAGACGGGCCTCTGTTGGTGTGAGAGAACAATTTGGTTAAGTAATTGTGGGTAGCTCCCACATCTTTGTTTTGATTTTGCTTTGATTCGATTGTTGCAATAACCGAAGCCGAGGGGTGAGTACATTTGTACTGTGTTAGTTGATTAACCCCTTGATGTTAGTAAGAGGCCAGTGAAATAACGATGCCTGGTTTCAGTAAGTTCAAAAGATGTTGTTGTTGTTGTTGTTTAAGAGGTTACCGACTAGAAGACACTTGTCCAGTACCCTCAGTAGGGACTCCAAAATATGAAGTTTATTCCAAACATGGAACTGGTCCTATCATCTTTGTCGACCTTTGGGAAAAATACATTCAGAATGACGGTATTTTACAATAGCCAAAGGATGGTAGTTTTGAGCCATGTGTGTAGGATAATTTAGAGGAAAGACTATTTAAGAGAAAAGCCCGGCCGCTCAAAGTTTGACTCATTTCGCATTTGGCGAAAGGAGTCAAAACAGAAAGAAATAAAACAAGCAAAAAGAGATAGAAAGGAAAAAGAAACATCTGTTATACAGGCTGCTCAACAATTTAAAGACAATGAAACTGATCGAGTGATTGAGGTATTAGACAGACAACATCGTATGACAGTAGATAAATGTTATCCTGCTTTGCCTACTTCTCCATCATTAGATGAGGAGAATGAAAAATATCCTTTAATGTCCCTTCTGTTGTCTGCTCCACCGCCTTATGTACCAGCCTTAGCCCCTCCACCAGTACCTGCTATGTTACCTGTTATACCTCCACCTCTGCCTGTACCTCAACCTATGATCCCAGTTACTACTACGGGTCCTGGTGTAATACCTCCAGTAACGACACTCGTCTCTACCCCTGTGGCACAAGCTTCTACTCCACAATCAGTTAGCAGAAAAGATAGTGGGTTCTTTTCAGCTTTTACTCCTTTTATGAATAAGGTACGTAATTCCCCTATTATGAAGAGAACTCTTAGAAGTCAGAGTCATCTTGATCTTCATGAAGCTACGATACTCCAATCTCAGGCTCAAAAATGGATGACAAATGGTAATATGTATGGGTCATCTGATATCCAAGATCTAGCTATGCAATGGCCTACATCCACTCAGCGTTATGTCTTTAATCTCATGTGCGAGATATTGATTCAAATGTGGTAAAATGCAATCAAGGATGATTAATAGAATTAAGAAAGGAAGTAGCTACTGGAGCAGTAATAGGACACGATTATAAAGATGCAATATCGAATTTAGTAGCATATAGAGATCTTCTATCTTGTAAAAATTCAGGGACAGGAGGAATTGTTATAACAGACAAATTATATCCTAAGCGAGAGGTACAACCTTTATGGCACAATGCTGTGCCAGGGGCTAACCCCCCTGTGCTTGCTCATTTCCAGCAAGTTTGGGTACATGATCCGTTGAAAAGATCAGAAGTTATTGCGTTAAAGCAAGCATTACCTGATTCGCGTAAAAATCCAGCGGGATATTATAAAGAATTAACGCAAACATTGTCCTCTTGCACACTAACATTATCAGATATAGATATGTTGATGGGTCAAGTAGTTCCATCCGAGATATGGAATAACATTCGTAGAGAGGATCACGCTGTTGAATTAGGTGGTGATTGGGCTGCTATCCTACAAGCAGATCAAAGACAAGTGGGTGGAGCTAAGCCAGAACCAATGATTACAGATTTGCCCAACAGAATAATAACCCTTGTGAAAACTCTAATGCCAGCACAAGCAGTTAATTGGGATAAGTTGTCCGCCGCAAGCAAAAGAAAGATGAGTCTGTGTCTGATTTATTTACACGTTTCGAGGAATCATTTGTTGATCACAGTGGACAAGATATGGCTACACCAGGTGGCCAGAGATTGTTTGTAGATAAGTTTGTCTCTAATCTATTGCCGGAATTGTCTGCAAGGCTCAAGATGTCCGAAAGTGTGTGGCCTGTGGCAACGCCTTCGGGGATTTTGACAATGGTTCAGTATTATGACAATAGGGATTTAGAGGAGAAAGAGAAGTCATAAAAGAAAAATAAAGACCTCAAAACAAAAGTTCTTTTACAGCAAGCATATCCTCCTCGTTCCGTTCATCGTTCATACCAGCCACTTCCCCAATTTCAGAGGCTGTTACAGAAACCTGAACCCTTTGTTCCAAGGTCTCCATTGGGTCCTAATCAATGTGCTTATTGTAAGGAGGAAGGTCACTTCAAGAATAGTTGCCCGGTCTTGTTACACCGTACTGGTGATATGTCTGGGTCACGTAGCCGAAGTGGCTATCAGTAAACACCTAGGGGTAGGGGATGAGGTAGATTATCTTATGATCAGCATCAGCGTGATTTTTCCCCTCAAACTTCCACAAATTATTTTGATCAGCAAAATACTCAATCTGCTCAATACTACAATGATAATTATTATAACGAGAATGAGAGTCAAGATTTTCATACTAGCTAGAACAGCCATAGACAAAGTGAGGAAGTCATATCAGTTCCAGTGGATCAGAATGGGCCTTATGTTGAGGTAGTTACATTAGGTGTTTCAGAGCCATTTCTATTGGACACTGGTGCAACAAAGAGTTCTATTATCCACTCTAAACTCCCTGGGGCACCTTTGTCTGGCTTAACGATTATTTCCGTAGGTTTTTCTGGCGCCCCAGTTAAAAACCCAATTTCTCAACCATTGCCTATCTCGATAGGTCCTTATGATCTAGAGGCTCCACTTATTTTAACAACTGGTTGTGGTGAAAATTTGTTGGGTTTGGATTTATTAAAAAGATTGTATGCAACCCTTCTGGTGTACACCTCACTTTGGGTAGGGAATTGATTTCCCCAGTATATCTGTCTCAAGACAAACTTCCCCCTGAATTTGATTCTCTTCCTACTACTCTTTGGGCTACAGGTCCTAATGATGTTGGCCTCTTGCAAATTCCGCCTTACGTTGTCACCCTCAAACCCAATATTAAGTTACCACGCGTTCCCCAGTACAAAGTTTCCAGTGATGGTGAAAAAGCTCTTTTGGCTATTATTTATGATTTGGTTCAGAAAGGTGTGATTGAAGAGACTAGAGGGAATATATGCAATAGTCCTGTTATACCTATTCTTAAATGTACTGATTCTTCCCAACCTCCCGTTTATCGCTTTGTAATCGATCTCCGGGAAGATAACAAGATCGTTGTACCCCAATTTCCAGTTGTCCCGTATATCACTGTCCTATTGACAACAGTACCGGCTTCTGCCGCTTGGTTTTCTGTCATTGATTTGAAGAATGCTTTCTTCAGTATTCCTATTGCCGAAGAAAACAGGGATATTTTTGGCTTCTCTTTAGGAGGCCGAAGCTTCCGATTTACACGTGCTCCTCAAGGCTATTGTGAGAGTCCCTCCATTTATAGTCAAACTTTAAAAACACAGCTCGATACTCTTACTTTACCTACAGGTGCCACTCTTATTCAGTATGTGGATGACTTGTTGATTTCTGCTGATTCTGAGGATATTTGTAAACAGGCTACTATTACACTGTTACGACACTTGGCTGATCTTGACCACAAAGTTTCACCCTCTAAGATGCAATATTGCCGGCAAAAAGTTACCTATTTAGGTCATCTCTTGTCAAAGGAGGGAAGACAATTAACTCCAGAGCGTATCCAAGCAATTGCTCAAATGTCTGTCCCAAGCACACAAAAGGAGGTACGTGCTTTCTTGGGTATTACCTCTTATTGTAGACAATGGATTCCGAATTTTTCTTTGCTAGCAAAACCTTTGTTGTCACTCACTCTTAAAGATACACCCCAACCTCTCCCTTGGACTGCAGAATGTCAGAAAAGTTTTAATGATTTGCGTACTGCCCTATGTTCTGCTCCTCTGTTAGGTACTCCTGATTACAGTAAGCCCTTTACACTTTACGCCCATGAGAGAGAAGGTTGTGCATTGTCTGTTTTAACACAACAATTTGGGGATAAGCAATGCCCATGTGCCTATTTTTCAGCCACATTAGACCCAGTGGCCAAAGCATTACCTAGTTGTTTGAGAGCCACAGCAGCAACGGCAGAGTCCATTCGCCAGTCTGCTGGATTGGTATTGGATAATGCTCTTATTGTCATGGTGCCACATGCAGTAGATATCCTTCTGAATAGGACAAAGACTCAACATCTCACTAGTGCTCGTTTGTCAGGGTACAAACTGACGCTTTTGGCTAGTGTTACGGCGGGATTTTTGATCTATGGCTATAAGTCTAGATCCCAACTCAGGTCGACTGTACCGTTGATACCTGTCATAGAGTAAAAGGCAATCCACTACTAGGTCAATTAATAAGGACTTACACCACTCTAAAGAACCACCTACTACGAATAAGTTTTAAAAGTTTATTACAAAGCCAAAGTTAACTGGAGAAACAAACATCTCAATATAAGGTTCAAAAGATATACTGGTATCAATACAAACATACATTTTCTAAATGCTCTTAGTCGGCAGAAGAATATCACCAAAACCAATTCAAAAATCATCAGAGTTGCAAGAATAGACACAAGCTGTAGCTTATGAGTCATTTACAGAAAGGAAGAAAATTCAGATTAGACTGTCCTTACACTAGACTAAGTGACATCCCTACTTAGCAAAATCTTAACCTAAAAAGGTGTCAGCCGTGGTACTTCCAAAGAAGATCACTCACTTCCCTTAGTCTTCGTTGTAAATCGGTGTCTCGCAGTTATCCTATCTGCCTACCCATCCGCTCTCTTAGGTTCCTCAGACCATCTGCCCTAACTCCACCCAGGGGTGCTGTCCCTAATACAAAATCACATTTACAATAGAAACGCCATTTAGAGACGCCCCTCACGTGGTGTCAGTTCTGGCATTTTCCATGCTGATACTCCTCTGGGCCCATCGTTAGCGTTGACCTTGCTTCTCAGACTCTTCTCCGGCAGGACGGTACCCCCCAGGAAATTCCTGAAGCCTCCTCCAGGCCTGTGCCTGGCGCCCTGAACAAAACCCTATTCATCACTTCTCTTGATTGGAACCTCCTCGCACCTGCAAACAGACACTTGTGCAGTGGGCCCCAAATTCCGGCCTCCACCATATCTTCTAAGTCGTAAACCATCAAGCAGGCTCCGCAATTTAAACTTAACATGACATTCTTCTAACTAGCACATGCAGGTCAAAAGAAATGAACTTATCTATTCAGGTCTATTAGAACTACATGAAACGGCCTGTGCACTCTGTAAAACATTTAATTTCTTAGTCTAAACAGTATTCTAACTTATTACACGCAATGGTTATATGAAACACTTCTATAAAACATATTTTTCAGTTCTATGATCAATAATACTTTGAATTACAGCAACATTAAAATCCATCTCACGTGTGTGTGTAACAACCCCTTTCATTCTCTGTGAACTGCCATGTGGCCTACACATTTCTTCGTTTAGCAGCATTACATTCTCCTCTACAACAGCCACATAACATGGTATTTCACCATTATTATAACATCTTTACACACTTCTACATTAGCTTTTCACACTGATATATGCATTCTATTTGATTAAACACTCTTATGTATTTTCACTCTATAAATTCGACACTCTTATGTAATCTTTACTAAACTAATGCAACGTGCTTGTAAATATGGTGCACTTCTAATTTTTTTCTCGATTTGCGCTCTCTCAGTTCCCCCCTTTGATGACTTTTAGTAGTCATCACCATCACAACACCATCCTTGAAGTATGACCTAAATCAAACTGAACTCGTTGCAGTACTCTCTCGTTTCATCATCTCTAGAGCCCTCAGACTCCGGTACTGATTATCCTGCATCGTAGCTAATCTCCTTTCCTGCTCTCTCATGGATCTCTGCAACCTATTTGATCTATACCATTGGTACAGCCACACCAATCCCCACAGGGTGATTATACAAACCACTATTATGATGATAGGTTTCAGTATGTACCAAATGAAACCCTTTCCTAGGTTGGCAAACCAACCTCCAACTTTACCCATTCCATGACCTACTTTTTCCCACACATTTACCTGTGTAAAGTCCTCAATCTCATGATGAATTTCAGTGATGTTCCGTATATACTTTTCTAGAGGTTTTGAATTGTCTGGAATGTAAGTACAACATTCCTGAACCTTCAAAGCCTTACAGACTCCTCCCTCTTTGGCTAACAGAACGTCTAGAGCAAGTCGGTTCTGAAGAACCATTGCCCTTATCGATTGCATCTCTCCCTCCACCAGCATTAATGATCTAGCAGTACTGGCGGACAACCTATCTACAACTGTTGCCAATCTTCTGATCTTGACATCATTCAGTACTATCCCTAAAAGAGGAAACATAGCACCAAATACGTCTCCAACTACCTCCTCATCGCTTACATCCCTTCTTCCTCTAGTTTGAGTTCTTCCCTCTATAATTTCTAGATCCTTAGCATGGTATATTTTGGGGAAGACAATTGCTACATAACATGATCCATACCAATTATCCGGTAGTTTCACGTATGCATTTCTTCCACAAACAAAATATACATTCGGGATCACCTGCATTCCCTTCAAAAAATCTTTTGTATAATACTCTAATTGGAAAGCATGTTCACAATTTACTTCTCCCACAAACACATTTTCATCATAGGTTTTACCCCTATATATAAACAGTTTCCCTTTCTTCTCTCGATGTAAAGCTATTGGACCATTACTACCCTTTCTTTGGTGTGATCTTTCTTCCTCTGTCCAATCTGTTTTCCATTGGCCTGAAGCTTTTAAGATCTTCTGACTCCTGTACCGATCATCCACCTGCCCTATAAACCTTTTCTCAATTTCTGACACTTTACAAGTCAAATTATTTCTTCGGGCATGTGAAGTATCTAACGTTTTCCAAGGAATGAAAAATTTCTTTAGTTTATCTTCACTCTTATAATAATCCCACTTATTCATATGCTTGTAGTTTGGAACTTCTGGTAAAACAGCATCAAAATTTGAAAAATAATATTCAAACCCATCACGTTCATAGAATATACTAAGCAACAAACTACATGTGATTCCATAAGTCAATGGAAGATGATGATATCTAATACCTTCGTCTACAGAGGCTGGCAATTGCATACAGACATAACAATCTTTAGCCTCCATAGCATCAATATATTCATAAAGCAACTTAGCATATGCATTTGATTTGAAATTTCCCTGTGATTCATCCACATGCAACCTACGAGTCTCTGCTGCTAGTAAAGCTTTATCTTTCTCTGTATTGTCCCCCTTTTTACCAGCAGTATTAGGTTTCTGTGTCGATACAATTTTAGCTTCCTTTGTAGCCTTTTCTTCATTTTCATGTCCCACTACATATGATATGGTAACTACTAAAACTATAAGAAAAATTACTCCCACTAAAAGTGTGCCTACTATGCATTTTGTCCTGCGGTTTGGGTTACCAGCCTCCATGATCTCCAGACAGTGTAGTTCTGATTTTCTTTCACAACACAAAGTCTCTTTTCTTTGCTTATTCAGTCTCTCCGAACCACATCTGGAAGCTGATAATCCCTTCAGCAAGATCAGTTTTTAAGTTCTAAAGCAAAAGACAACCCTAGCCCTTCTCCGTCCACTAAATAGGAAGCCCCTAAATTTCTTCTTCTTCCACTTGGCGCTAGGTCAGCTTTCAATCTGTTTATTTACAAAGTCTTTAACAATCTGGAATCAGACGTGTTCCAGCGGCTCTAATCACGTATTCTAATATTTCCAAACGAAGAGTGATCTCCTCATGCGTTGGCCTTGTTGGACAAAAAGTCGGAAATTCTATTCTATTTAAAACCATGTCTCTTATCCCGCTCAGATAAGGAGGATTGGGGATAGTGAGTGTCAGCAACCCTTCGACCTCCACTCCGGGTATCACCAACACTATTTCCACTGTTATGATTGGGTCAGTACTGATCAATGTCACTTCCCTCACCCTCCCAGATCTCCGTGCACTGGATATCTGTAGCTAGGTAGGTCCACTCAGGAGTAGCGTATCTTCTGCAGGGCACTCGCACCCTCCTCGATCTTCTCGGACCTTCCTGTTCCTGTCCTTGTGCACCTTCGTCCAGATCCGAGTCTTCAGATATAGGAGCAAGAGTTCTCTCTGGAGTTGGCTTCAAGCTCGACCTCTTCTTTCTTTCAGGCCAACTAGCTTCTCCACGCCTTGTTCTCCTATTTCTTGTCCTCACACTCGGTTCTTGATCACTCTTGTCTTGATCTGCTCTCTGAGCCGTATTCACAGCAACTTTCTCCTTCGGTGGCAACTTCAGTTTCACTGTCGTCCTGTCTTTCTTCTTCTGGATCTGTAGCACTCCCAACTTCTTCCGACACCCCCACAGCTTGACTGATCCCCTCTAGTGGTTCGCCGTCCACAGCTGGATTTTCATCCGTGAGAGGAGCTGTTTCTTCTAAGGGTGCTGGAACTCTTCGAGTATGGGAAGCATGAATCCAGTTTGGCAGCCCTCCACACTTTACAGCAGTATTCGTTGTCAGGATTATTTGGTAGGGCCCCTTCCAACGCACATCTAGGCAGTTCTTCCGCACGTGCTTTTTAATAAGCACCCAGTCTCCAGGGCACAAGTCGTGACACAGGTCTCTTGAAGATGGAACTTCAGCAGCCTGCACCTGAAGAGACACAGAATGAATGACATCAGAAAGTCCCTTGCAATAATCCAAGATCAGGTCATCTGTAATATTCAACAAAGCTGTAGTTGGAACAGACGGAAGTCTCATTGCCCTCCCCATTAAAACCTCATGTGGAGAGAGACCTGTCCTCCTGTCTGGTGTGCTACGCATACTCATGAGTACCAAGGGCAAAGCATCAGGCCAGCTTAAGGACGTCGATGAACATACTTTGGCTATTCGGGATTTAAGAGTTCCGTTTATCTGCTCCACGATACCTGAAGCCTCTGGTCGATAGCTACAGTGCAACTTCTGATCAATGTTCAATGCAGAGCAAAGCATCTTCACAACTTCGCTGTTGAAATGAGTTCCTCTGTCTGATTCCAAGGA
Organism: Lissotriton helveticus; assembly: GCF_964261635.1. NCBI lineage: Eukaryota > Metazoa > Chordata > Amphibia > Caudata > Salamandridae > Lissotriton > Lissotriton helveticus. The sequence goes on along the minus strand of NC_136058.1, from coordinate 199,310,867 downwards.
GGTCGGCACCCCAAAGCGCGGGATCAACTCTCTAAGCAACAACTTTGCTACTGTGAGTGTGTCGCACCTGCGTGTAGGGTATGCTTCAACCCATCTGGAAAATATGCATACAACCACCAGAACATACCTGAGGCGGTTGCTTTTTGGCATCTCAATAAAGTCTAACTGCATTCTGTTGAAAGGCCCCCAGACCTCCCAATGTGACTCATTGTAACGGGTGTTCTTTTCCCTACGTTCAATTGCTGGCAGGTGACACATCTCCGACACACTGCTTCTGCTGCAATCCTAAACCTAGGATTATACCAAGTCTGCCTAAATAACCTCAGCATGGCATCTCTTCCTAAGTGTACTGGACCATGTATCTGTTGTGCCATTGGACTCACTAGTACATCAGGTAATACTGCCCTTCCATCTGCTGAAACCCACAAATCCATGTCACTTTTCACACAACCTGCTGTTTCCCATGCCTTTTTCTCAGTATCAGGTGCTTTCTCTTGCAGATCTTTTATATCATCCCAAGTATCGACTGTTTCTAGCATCATGTTTAACTCTGTCTTTTCCTGAGTCCCACCTACTTCAACTTCCGTGAAAGAATATCCTTGCTCCGCACAGTAGCGGGCAACTTCGTCTGCATAACGATTACCTTGCGACACAAAATCTGTATTTTTGGTGTGGGCTACACATTTAACAACCGCAATTGCTGCTGGACCTTGTAATGCTTCTAACAACAGTCGCACAAATTCCCTATTTCGAATAGGCGAACCAGAGGAGGTCATGTAACCTCTCTGAGACCACAATTGCCCAAAATCATGAACCACACCGAAACCATATTGGCTATCGGTATAAATGGTGACTCTAATTTTGCTACCTGCTAAACAGGCACGTGTCAATGCAATGATTTCGGCTACCTGAGCGGAGTGTACTCCTTCCAGGCAAGCGGCTTCCACAACTCCAGTAATGGTGCAAACAGCATAAGCTGCTCTCAACCGACCAGTATCGTCTCTTAAACATGAGCAATCAACAAAGAAAATTTCATCAGGGTCAGTCAACGGCTCATCCACAATATCTGGTCTTGGCTTGGTGCATAGTTCAGTCACATCAAGGCAATCGTGATCTTCACATTCTTCACCTTCTATATCATTAGGAAGTGGCCTCAATGTAGCAGGATTCAAAACAGAGCACCTCTTAATGGTCACGTTCTCCGCAGCAAGAATAACTTGCTCGTAGCGCGTGAGCCTATTATTGGTTAAGTGCTGTGTCTTTGTCCTGGTCATTAACAGTTCTACAGAATGAGGTACATACACCACTAATTGGTGTCCCATGACGATATTTTCACACCTTTCAATGCTGATACCTGTTGCAGCAACGGATTTGAGACATCCGGGCAACGCTGCGGCTACCGGATCTAAAGTAGCGAAAAGTATGCAACTGGTCTACGGGCATTTCCATGTGTTTGTACTAAAACTGACAAAGCACAACCTTCTCTTTCGCAGCAGTAAAGTGAATATGGTTTTTCGTACTCAGGCATCCCCAAAGCTGGAGCACGGCACAAGTCCTCTCTCAGCTGTAGGAACGACATCAAACAATCCTTGTCCCATGGTACCGGATCACTCACCTCCTTGTGCGTCAGTTTTTGGAAGGGTTTTGCTTTCAGGGAAAAGTTAGCTATCCACTGTCGGCAATAACCCACCATTCCTAGGAACATCCTGACTTCTCTCTGTGTCGTAGGCGCGTTCATCTTCATTATCGCCTCTATCCTATCTGGTGACACCTTGCGCTTTCCTTTTTCTATCCGGTGTCCCAAGTACTGTACTTCTGTCAGACAGTACTGCAATTTGCTCGGAGATACTTTATGCCCATTTTCAGCTAAATGGTTCAGCAAGGCGATGGTATCTATCTTACAAGCTTCTTCCGTTCCTGACGCAACAAGTAGGTCGTCTATGTACTGGACCAGAACCGAGTTCTGTGGCAGTACTAGACTTTCAAGGTTTTTCTTCAATAGCTGGTTGAAAATTGATGGGCTTTCTGTATACCCTTGTGGAATATGACACCATGTTAGAACACGATCTTCCAGCTTAAAAGCGAAAAGATACTGGCTCTCTTCATCCAATGGGATTGAAAAGAAAGCCTGACAAAAATCTATCACGGTGAACCACTCAGCTTGGAATGGTATCTGAAACAATATCACTGATGGATTCGGTACCACTGGACAACATGAAACAACTATGTTATTAATCTTTCGAAGATCTTGCACTATTCTAAATTTCCCACTAGGTTTCTGCAAACCCATGATCGGGGAGTTGCATGGACTACCCACGATTTCCTTCAGTATTCCCTGTTGTATCATAGAGTCGATTACGGATTTTATTCCTGCAATCGTCTCCGGGGTCAATTTGTATTGAGGCGTTCTTGGATATTCAACATTTGGTTTTACCATGATCTTCACTGGTTCTACTCCTTTGATCAATCCTATCTCTTCTCCAGTAAAATCCCATACCTCTGATGACACAGTATCTCGCAAGTCCCGTGGAAGGTCTCCCACAGTCAGGGTAGGATACAGTTCTACACACGCTCTCGAATTTGCAACTTTAAAGGTAGCATCCTCGTCTGTAGTCTGTACCTCTACTCCCTGAGGTGTGCAGTATATTGTGCAGTTCAGTTTGCACAATAAGTCCCTTCCTAACAGACACACAGGACTAGAATCACATACTACAAACTGATGTTCATAGTTGTGGTTTCCTATTCTCACTAGCACTGGTTCCGTCAAAGGGTTTGTCATTCTCCTATTTGCGACTCCTACTACTTGAATAGTTTCCCCCGACATTGGTAGATCTGGAACCACTGCCGATCTCAAAGTTGATCGAGTAGCTCCGGTATCTACTAAGAATGTTGTAGGACACCCTGCCACTTCTGCCTCAACAAACGGTCCTCTTTGATCCACCTCTAGAACTGCCCCGAGGGTACAGTCCTCCTCTCTACTTACACGTCGTCCCGTCAATGGATCAACGTAGTAACACTCTTCTTCGTCTATAAAAAGAGGCATTTGTCTATAGATCTTTCCCCCTGTCGTAATCTTTGGTGGCTGCGGGAACTGGGCTCGTGGAGCCGAAGTCCCCCCTTTGACCACCTTACTTTTTGGCACTGTCACCCTTTGAACTGGAACTTCTTGAACTTCCTCCTCCTCTACTTCTAGCTCTCCGTTTTTAGTGTTATAGGGACACTCGCGTTTCCAATGTCCCACCTGGTGACACTGGTGACACTTTGTCGTTTTTTTCAAAGTAGCAATGTCTATTCTAGGTCTCGAGTTCTCCTCGCTGTCCTTATTCTGACTATTTGGTTTCCGTCTCATTGTCCCTGTTCCCTGTTGCTGCTGTCCACCCTTTCCAGCCGACTGCATCTGCACCATCATCAGTTTCTCTTTTAATTTCTTTGCTTTGGAATCTATTTCATCACTGCAATCCCTTGCGTATCTCAGAATTTCATCCAGTGGTTTGTTTTGCCAACAAATTAAATGTTGCTGAATCATCAAACAAATATCAGGTCTCAACCCCAAAACGAACTTCGATACAAACTGTCCTATATCTTTGGGATCTATTACATCTAAACCACTGTATTGTTTGAACGTTTTCAGCAATCGCTCATAAAACTCATGAACTGTCTCCTTGGGTTCCTGTCTTGTTCGGTCTATTTTCACCCAATCTATATCTATATATTCTCCTTCAGCCATGTCATCACCCTTTCATATTTTACCATTACTGTTTCTGATGGTCCATTAGTACGTCCATCCCTTTCTGGTTCTACGGTTGGCCATTCGACACTAACCTTGCTTGCTATCCACAAGTCTCCTGGGACCACAATGTCAAATAAGGTGTTCAAATCAATCCACAATACTTTTGAAATTTTGACAAACCTCTCTACCTGCTTGTACCACTGTACAGGATTTTCCCTTAACTTCGGAAATGAGTTGGTGAATGCAGCCAAATCTCCCCTACTCCAGGGCACATGTACATAACTCCCATTCGCTATTTCCCGCGAAGGGAATGCCTCCATCTGCAGTAGCCTTCCCTCCGGAGACATCACATTCACGCTCCGCCTGACAGTTCCCTTTTTGGACCACCTCTCTTCCCATTTATCCAGATCTCTCCATGCTCTTATTCCTGTGATCAGTTCCCTTATGTGTGTTTTTAATCCAGTTGTCCTCCTCTCATCTAAGTCCTGATCTGAATAATGCAACCTATGGTTACCCTGCAATGCCTTTGTTCTGGACAAATCTACCATATACTTGTCTGCCAGTTCAGACAGTTTCTCATGAGTTGCTCTTGCCTTCCGAGTAACATCCTTTGCTATAAACAGCAGCTCATCTTGTTCGTACATGTCAATCCTTTCTAAAGGCAACACACCATCAATTATTTCGTCCAGGTCAGATTTTAAGCTGGTCACATCGAGTCTTTTGGCTTTTATCACAGCTTTCAGTATGCTATCTCTAGAGAGTCCATTTACATCTCTCCCATCACAGCTCTGAGTCCTACGTCTGGGCTCAGGCGTGTTATGGGGAGTCCTCCCATGCTCCCATCTCTCCAGGTCCCATGCAGTTCCATCCTCTCTGGGTGTATAGTGAAACACTTCTCTATTTCCCATAGTCCCACATTTCCCATTCAGCCTGGTTTCTCTCGGTGCATGGTAAGACATCCCATTATTCCCCATGCCTTCGCAATTTGCCTGTGATCACTGATCACTCGACGCATGGCAAGATCCTTCGCGGTTCCCCATGTTCCCACAATTCCAGTACTGTACGTTACCATCAGGTGCATGGGGAGTGCACTTAAATCTATCCCTGTACTCTTGTGTCCTTTGGTCTCCCTCACTTTGAATGAGACGAGACGTCTCTCCACACTCCGCACTTCTACCTTTTTGCTCCTGCACATTTCCACCGTCAATATGACGTGTAACTCCTCTACTCTCCTGACTTTTACGTCCCACTCCTGACTGCTTTCGCTAGCCCCGCAGTGAGATAATGTCCCGTTGCCTCGACTTCCCCATCCAGCTTCTGCTCTTGACTTGTTGCTCGGTGCTTCTGTGGACCTATCCCATTCCCTCAAGTCAGCCCTCAACTCTTTATAGGATTTTGGCCGTGGTCCCCTCAGGTCCATCGGTCCTCTCTGACCCCCCTGATCTGCTACGGGATCCACTGCTGAATCCAATGCTGTGCTCCACGTTATCGGTCCTGGCAATTTCCTCCAGGCATTTGTCGTGTTATTCCTTCTTTCCATCTCAACTCTTTCTCTGTCTAGCCGTACCTGTTCCTCCTCTCTCCCTTTCTCTGGGTGATAAACCGACACTATAGGACCTATGGTAACGGGTACTTGAAGAGCATCTGGCAATCCATAAGACTCAACCCTCTCTGTTGCTGGCATCTTCTGCACCACAACCCTTCCAACTACTCTCTGTACAGGACTATGTTGAGGTGTCTCCTCACCTTTGGTAGGTACCCAATCCGTTATAGGGAGTGGCCTGTTCTCTTCTATGTCAACCCTATCTTCCCTTGAGAACTCAGTACCTTCTATCTCCCTATTGTCCGGAGGTGGTCTATCTATCTACAACCTATTTATTAGGCCATCCTCCGACTCGCTCTCATCATCCTCTTCTATGGGTCTCTTTTCTCCTGTAACCTCTCTCACTGGGTACAACTTATCCACCTCAATCGTCTGTACTCTCCATTTCTTAGTTTCCGCATCCCACTTGGCATCTTGCACTGCCCTTACTGATCGCCTTACCCTTTCCTGGCGTCTGTTCTGACTCCTGTCGTGCGCCGCCCTAATCCACGCATTAAGCGCCTCAAACTGTGTTGGCCTAGGCAAAGGTCTCAATGAGGACATAACTGCTTTCAACTGATGCAACACTTCTAATCTAAACGTTCCGTATTTCGGAAAGGTCAGTTCCTCATTCCCCTCTGTAATCTTACTCCAAGTACCAAGCCACAGTATAGTATGCAACCCAACATTCGTTGCCATATAGTGAGCTGGTGTACCCTCTGGCGGTGCCTCTTCCCCGTAATAAGATTCTCTTCTTTTTCTCTTAAAGATCGCTCTCAAACATTTAAAACACTTCATGTTCAAATCTACAAAATTTCTATTTTCTCCGCGTTCGTTTACTTCCTGATGACAATCCACCAATCCCAGCGCGGTTCTCGCTAACTGGCCTATCACTGCGCGGCTTTTCGCTGACGTCACACCAACCGGCCTATCACAGTGCGGCTTCACACCAACCGGCCTATCACAGCGCGGCTCTCGCTGACGTCACTCCAACCGGCCTATCACAGCGCAGCTTCACACTAACCGGCCTATCACAGCGCGGCTCTCGCTGACGTCACTCGTCCCCCTTCGCAGCAGTTCCCCTCCTTTCTCCGCTCGTCTCCTGGTCATGCATGCGTCCCATTCATACTCTGAAAAATGATTACTTCCGACCAAGCGATCACTTTCCTTGACTGTACGCCCACAGTCTAACTGTAATTGTCACCTTAACTGATGAAATGTCTTTCCGTGTACGTCCAGACAATCGCCTTAACTGATAGGTTACTTACACACGGTAACTTTCGACCTGCGTCCGTTACCCACACACTCACTCTTGCGTTCCCCCTATCTTGGTCCTGCGGGCGATCAATGGTACCTCATGACCCCCTTTATTCTGGTCGACAACTACTCTGGATGTTCGATACACCCGAACCACTTAAGCTCTTCCCCGAACTTAAGACTTTCCCCTAGCCAGGTTGCGCGCGCTCACAACCCTCTCTCACTCACACTACAGGCATTCAACTCCGCATAACATTACAATACAGATACAACACAAAACACCGCAATCTGTCAACGCATGACCCTTGTTATACTCACTCTCGTCCGACCCTGCTGCTTTTCTCTCGCACCGTCAGCACCTTCTTCGGCAGGCGATTCTTCCGCTGCTCATCTCTCGATCTCTAGGGACCTTGGCGTAATCTTAACCTAGTCTAGATCACCTTCCTCTAGAAGGTAACCATCCTCTGCTACCAACTGTTACGGCGGGAATTTTGATCTATGGCTATAAGTCTAGATCCCAACTCAGGTCGACTGTACCGTTGATACCTGTCATAGAGTAAAAGGCAATCCACTACTAGGTCAATTAATAAGGACTTACACCACTCTAAAGAACCACCTACTACGAATAAGTTTTAAAAGTTTATTACAAAGCCAAAGTTAACTGGAGATACAAACATCTCAATATAAGGTTCAAAAGATATACTGGTATCAATACAAACATAAATTTTCTAAATGCTCTTAGTCGGCAGAAGAATATCACCAAAACCAATTCAAAAATCATCAGAGTTGCAAGAATAGACACAAGCTGTAGCTTATGAGTCATTTACAGAAAGGAAGAAAATTCAGATTAGACTGTCCTTACACTAGACTAAGTGACATCCCTACTAGAAAAATCTTAACCTAAAAAGGTGTCAGCCGTGGTGACTTCCAAAGAAGATCACTCACTTCCCTTAGTCTTCGTTGTAAATCGGTGTCTCGCAGTTATCCTATCTGCCTACCCATCCGCTCTCTTAGGTTCCTCAGACCATCTGCCCTAACTCCACCCAGGGGTGCTGTCCCTAATACAAAATCACATTTACAATAGAAAGGCCCTTTAGAGACGCCCCTCACGTGGTGTCAGTTCTGGCATTTTCCATGCTGATACTCCTCTGGGCCCATCGTTAGCGTTGACCTTGCTTCTCAGACTCTTCTCCGGCAGGACAGTACCCCCCAGGAAATTCCTAAAGCCTCCTCCAGGCCTGTGCCTGGCGCCCTGAACAAAACCCTATTCATCACTTCTCTTGATTGGAACCTCCTCGCACCTACAAACAGACACTTGTGCAGTGGGCCCCAAATTCCGGCCTCCACCATATCTTCTAAGTCGTAAACCATCAAGCAGGCTCCGCAATTTAAACTTAACATGACATTATTCTAACTAGCACATGCAGATCAAAAGAAATGAACTTATCTATTCAGGTCTATTAGAACTACATGAAACGGCCTGTGCACTCTGTAAAACATTTAATTTCTTAGTCTAAACAGTATTCTAACTTATTACACGCAATGGTTATATGAAACACTTCTATAAAACATATTTTTCAGTTCTATGATCAATAATACTTTGAATTACAGCAACATTAAAATCCATCTGTGTGTGTAACAACCCCTTTCATTCTCTGTGAACTGCCATGTGGCCTACACATTTCTTCGTTTAGCAGCATTACATTCTCCTCTACAACAGCCACATAACATGGTATTTCACCATTATTATAACATCTTTACACACTTCTACATTAGCTTTTCACACTGATATATGCATTCTATTTGATTAAACACTCTTATGTATTTTCACTCTATAAATTTGACACTCTTATGTAATCTTTACTAAACTAATGCAACGTGCTTGTAAATATGGTGCACTTCTAATTTTTTCTCTCGATTTGCGCTCTCTCACTAGTCATGTACATATTAAACGATGCAATACCCTAAACCCAGCCACATTGTTACCGATCCCAGAAGAAACAGATACTCAAGGACAACATGATTGTTTCTTCCGTACAGAAGAAGAGACAAAAGGTAGAGTTGATCTAAAAGATACTCCACTCTTGAATCCAGATGGCATCTTATGGGTTGATGGCTCTTGTTTTAAGCTCTCCAAAGGTGAGACAAACTCAGCCTATGCAGTTACTACTTTGTATACAATTGTGGAAACCGCACGCATTAGGCAAAATTCAGCTCAGGCAGCTGAATTGATAGCTCTAACTAGAGCTTGTGTATTGGCTAAAGGAAAAAGAGTGAATGTGTTCACCGATAGTCAATACGCGTTTGGAGTGGCCCATAGTTTGGCCGCTTATGGAGGGAGAGAGGGTTTCTCACCTCCCATGGTGCTAAGATACAACATGGCGAGCTGGTGAATGACCTTCTCGAATCCCTTACCTTGCCTACTCAGATAGCAATTATCAAGTGTAGTGCGCATAAGAAGATTTCTGATGATGTGGGTCAAGGAAATGCGTTTGCAGATCAGACAGCGAAAGAAACGGCCAGAGACGTTACAAGTTGCATGTATGTTGCAGGCCCTGCTAGATGGGTCAGACAAGGAGGGATGTGTGAGGACACAATAGAAAATGTGAAAATGATTCAGGAAGAAGCTACAGAGAAAGAATTGAGTGAGTGGAGAGAGACTACAGGAATGTTAGACGCAACAGGGTGTTGGACAGAATTGTCTGAACATCAGCGTTGGTTGCTACCAGATGCCTATGTGCTTCCAGTTGTTACCATGGCACTTGGTCCAGCTCACATCAGTGCTAAAGGAATATGCAAACTTCTAGCTCCTGTATGGCAAAACGAGGGTATTTCAAAATGTGCAGACAATCTAGTTAGACACTGTATTGTTTGTTTGATGCATACCCCAAGAAAAGGAACACCAACCCCAGCAGGTCATTTTGCTCCTCCAACATATCCTTTTGAGGTGTTGCAAATAGATTATATCCACATAGAGCAATGTAACAATTTGAAGTATGTCCTTGTGGTGGTATGTGCCTTTTCTAGATGGATAGAGGCCTACCCCCTAAAGGATAATACTGCTCTATCTACGGCTAAAATCCTCTTGAAGGAGTTTTTCCCGAGGTTCGGCCTACCTCGAATCCTCTGGAGCGATAACGGAAGTGAATTCATAGGTTAAATAATGCAGAAAGTATGCGCAGGTCTTGGAATAAAACAGAAATTTCATGCAGCAAACCACCCTCAGTCAGCAGGTTTAGTGGAATGTTATAATGGTACTCTTAAACTCAAACTAGCAAAAATACAGGCCAGCACGGGTCTTGCCTGGCCTTATGCCTTACCCTTAGCACTTTTGTCCACTCGAACAACTGTTCCTTCCCGTATGGGACTCAGTCCCTACGAGGTTGTGTTTGGACGCCCAGCAAATGTTTGGGGAGTCCCAAGGCCAAAGAAGTATTCCGAGATAGAGTATCCATTGTTAATTGATTATTTACATGACCTCAGCACTAAATTGCATGTCCTTCACCAACAGGTACAAGATGCCTTGCCTCCGGCTACAACTGATCCTGGACATGGCATACACCCAGGGGACTGGGTGTGTGTGAAAAATTTTCAGCGATCAAAGAATTTGGAACCTCGCTGGAGAAGGCCTAGCCAGGTCTTGCTGACCACACGAACAGCTGTAAAGGTGGTTGGCAAAAAGAACTGGATTCATGGTGTGCATTGCAAAAAGGTACCCTTGCCTTTGCCTTATGACCAGTGGGTCCGCGAAGGTATTGGCGATTTTGAAGGTGAAAGGATCCCCCGATTTGTACCTTTTAGCGATGCTCACCTGTATTGGACTCAATCTGAAAAAGAATATGATGACGTCTGGCAAGAAGCTGTCCCACCACATCTGAGGTTGAATACAACTAATCCAGAGACACTTTTTCAGAATCAGACTGTACCGAACAAAACTAGATACAATTTGAGATCTAAAGTAACTAAGAACAATTAAGAAACTTTTTTTTGTGTTTTGTGTTTTTGTGATATTGAGATATCAACCATCTAATTAGGTTGCAGGGTCGTGGTAAGAGCCTTAGTTAGTGACCCGAGTCGTGACAATAGGTCTGCGGGACTTGCAGTGTCATAGGACGGCTAATAATCACGGCTAAGTGAAGAAGGAAGACTGCCAAGAGCAACACCTAGAAGATGGATTCTGTTATGTTAAGGATAAAAGACAAAAAGAAACATTGTGAATTATTATATACCAGATGCGGTATAACATTGTGTATTTTAATCTCTTTATGTATTATATTAGCGTGTGTGGGTTGGATTGTTTACATTGTACAGCACAAACATATATCTACCTTCGAACAGTACAGGATGCTAGCTTAGCCACAAGTGTTTCAGCATGCCATATTTAGAAGTAACACTGCTACGTGCTAGATAGTGCAATCATTTCTATGGAAAAGTACTAAGGCTGGTACATTTCATTAGGCTGGACATTCCCAAAAGTGTCACCTAAACCAGGACTCGTGGTCAGAAACAGTATATCTCAGACCATTATAGGTATCACACAGCTTAGGCCTCCTCTGATTGGACAGATATTTAATGCTTAATCTGTATTACATGCATAATGACGTTCTTTCCTTCTGTGGTATGTATCAGTAAAAGCCCTTTCTGCTCGTGGACCGCCACCATGGTTTTCAAGCGTTATGTACAGATTGGCCGGGTTGCCTTCATCTCCTTCGGCCCACATGCAGAGAAGCTGGTTGCAATTGTTGACGTAATTGACCAAAACAGGGCACTGGTGCATGGCCTTTGCAGTGGCGTCAAAAGGCAGGCTATGCCCTTCAAGGGCATGCAGCTTACTGACTTTGTGCTCAAGTTCCCCCACAGCGCTCGTCAGAAGTTTGTAAGACGTGCCTGGGAGAAAGAAAATGTAAATGAAAAATGGTCTCAAACAAGATGGGCAAAGAAGATCGATGCCAGAGATAAGAAAGCCAAGATGACAGATTTGACCGCTATCGCGTCATGAAGGCCAAGAGGATGAGGAACAAAATCATCAAGGCTGAAGTAAAGAAACTCGAAAAGGAAGCTTCCAAAAAGCCAGAGTAAATTGATTTGTTCATTAAAGAGTTCTGATTTGAATCAGTAAAAGCTGTCAGAAACCTTCCCTCTTTGGTCATTCAGTGGCTATGCTGACTGTCTCTGTACTACACGTATTTGCCTTATCTTGTTGACCTATAATAAATTCTATATATGTTATGTGCTGACAGAGAGTATGTATTATTTGTTTTAGGCTTCTACACATGGAGATGTAGGTCTATGCAGTGGTTGCTCAATTGAAGCATTTGCTGGCTGTATGTGTGCTTACATGAAGGACAATACATTTTAGGGTGAAGTATTGTCAGCGTAAACAGGATTAGTATGTGTCCTGGCAGAGTGTGTATTTGTAAATAGCACAACTTGGTAAAATACAGAATGGCTACATTACTAATCAGTGCACACAGACTGAATGTGTGTGCTGTATGAATGTGTGTCTGCAGTGGTACAAGGCATTGCGGTAACAATACTGGAGAATAGGTGTGCTGTGAAAGAACATTGATTGCAAGTGTGTCTGTAATGGTATATTTTATGGAGGACCCTGGAATCTATTTTGGGAAGTCCTGGCCTTCCTGGTGAAGACATGAGGAGCACGGGAATCCCCCCAGGCAGATTCTCCTTATATACTGCAAATGGTTGGTCTTTGAGTCAGTGATACATCACAAGGAAGAGGCCTGGACACAGCTCAGAAAGGGAGATGGGGCTGAGAAGGGAATCATAAAGAGTAGAGCTGAGAGCCCAGGATTAAACTTTTGATACACAGATCACTGTGGCTGACATCTAGTTGTGAAGTCTGGTCCCTACCATTATTTGTGTTGTAGGTCAATCAGCTTCGGAGTCTTGCCTTCTATGAGAGTAAAGAAGAAAAGGAGAATTGTATACTTCAAAATAGGAAGAACCCCAAAATAAAACTTCAAAGACTCAGACCCTAAATCACACTTGATATCTGGAAAAGGACTGTAAGAAGGAAAGGTTGAGACACCAAAATTTGTCATCTATCAAGCAGCCAGACGGGCTTTGTGAGAAGAGGGAGATAAGCAAGACTACTGCCGTGACCAGTACTGGCCTGCTAGTCTCCCTGCTAAGTGAGATGACATCACCCGTAAAAAAAAATCACCTGACCTGTGCCTGGAGTAGCAAAGCCTGCTTGCTTGCCAAGACCAGTGTGCCCTGTGAGGAAGAGGAGAGCACAGGAGGCAGCAATGTCCCGTGGGGAATCCTACTCCCTGGGCGAGGAGAATGGCTGCACACCGAATGGGTTGCTGCCTGTGTGCAGAGACAGTCCGGTGACCCCCCGTATGCCAGAGGTGGACCTCTGTGATCTAAGTTGTGTAAGGAGAGCCACACATGAATCACTTCACCCTCACCGCCTCACCACAGAGACTCTGTATGCCAGAGGGGGGCACCGTTGAGCGTATTGCGGCTAGAAGCATGAGGCTTAGCCTGTTGAGATCAGCAACCCCTTATTCCAGAAGGGGTCACAATAATAAGGGCGATCGCACCAGAGGTGTCTGCTCCCAGATCACGAGTAACTTGGCAGTCCTATGTGCCAGCAGGAGCTGCTGGTACCACTGTGGCCTAGTGTTCGTGTTGTTGCCTGGATGGGAGGATTACTACTGTATCCGGCGTATCAGACCCTTAAACTGTGATCTTTTCCAACTACTTCCCTAAGGACTGCAGGGACATAACTGAGAAAGTCGCACAGCCGTTGGAGCTCCAGCCGGGAGTTGACAAATTCTCCCACTCCCGTTAGGGGAAGAGTGACTTACCTTGTGAGAGAGCGGGAGCAGCTCTTATTGATGGACAAACTGGCAGTGCTGCTTGAAGTAGAGAGCCTGCACCTGCTGGCTGCTGCCACAAGAATCGGAAGCAGTCTGAATTCACCGAGCAGGATCTGGACGGAAGAGCGCCCGCTGATAGAGCACTCACTGCACCAGTGAATGCTTCCATTCTGCCAGAGAAAGTGAGACTGGAACTGGGCCTGTAGGGGCCCCAGATACTCACTTCTAATGGTGCTGCTGCACCAAGACACTTTTGACTAATAACTAATGAGACACGTTTGATTAATAACTAATGAGTCAAAGGGGAAATTTTGAGTACTACCTACTAGTATACATTACCTGTATTTATAAGCAAGAGGGTGAGACAGGGATTTGCCTGAGAACAACTAGAGCCCTCGCCTCACGGGGATTTTGTTATTACTTGTGAATGTAGTTATTCCTTTGCATGTGTAGAGTTGGAAATAAAATACTTTCTTATACAAGTAAGTATTGAATTGGACATATATTTATTGTTTGCACTGTGTGCACTATGATGAGCCATTTTCAATTACCTATATCCGCACTTCCCCCAGAGAGAGCCTTTGACTGCTCATCCACAGCTACCACTGAGAGTCAAATGCAGAAGGGGCACTTGGCCCAGTTGTTCAGGGTCCATATTATGTCGGGCCCTGGAACATCAGAAGTAAAACACCAGTTGGGCCCAGTAGCCCCTTTATGCCCCGTGGCACTCTGAAAGGAATTCTGACAATAAGTGATAATGTTTGATTGGGAGCAGGTAGGAAAGTCAAGTTTTGTGACTGAACAATTGTAATTCAAAATCCTCTTTAGTGGTAAAGACAGATTTTAAGTCCCTGTTCTGAAAATGTCACTTTTAGAATGTTGGGATTTTCTTATCCTAACCATTTGGTGTTTGAAGCCTGTTCCTTGGTGACATGACTACGTGTAGTTGGCCTTTGTGTATTCCTCATAGACAGCATCACAAAGGAGAGTCAGGGTGTTGGCAGGATGGGGCATCTCTGACTTTATTGATGGGGGGTGGAACTGAGACCTACCATGGGGGGTGGAGCTGTCACCTACCACACTTTCAATTCAAATGCATTGGCTCAGCTCACTCACAAAGGCTTTCACACAAGCCTACTGTGCCCCAGACAGACTGGGACTAGAACAGGGAATCAGGAAATTCCAGACACTACTTGAGGGTTGGAAATTCCAGAAGCGTATCTCACTTCAAAGTGGTCACCAGATATACAAATGGGACCATCAGACCCACTCTTTAGTACACTGCTGGACCCTTGGACACTACAGAAGAATGACGTCCTGCTGCTCTGCTGCTTAAGTCCGGCCCTGCTTGTTGAGACTTAAGCTTAGACCTGTACCCTTCATCCCTGGCTGAGGTGACTCCAAGGGTAAATTGACTGACCTCCTGTCTGAGCTACAGGGCCATAACACGCTCTAGAGGACTCCCTGCATCCACCCAGCTGACCTGCTATACTGGACCTGCAACTGGAACTGCTTGACCCTGCTGGCCTCTGCTGGAGTGAGTTCCTGACCCCCAAGAGGTGCCCCTCAGGTCATGGACCCTTGGCATTGCATCAGTTGAATTCCTCCTTGAAGAAAAGAAGAAATCCTAATGTTTTTGGCTTTTGAGAGTGGGCCTGTTTGTGCCAAGATCTTGAAGCCCATGCCTACCAAACCTACAAACCTGACTCTTCACACTACAGTGACTGTCAGTGATGCCCAGTTATGCGAGATCTGCACTTTGCGCTACAACATTGACAGCCTGCGGTGACCGCCAACACAAATCTCCAGAAACGGCCTTCCCATGATGCCTGAAAGGATCTTTGCGGTACAGGGACGGGCATCCATGACACCCTGCTTGCTGTTCATGCTACAGTGAAGGCAATGCTCTACTTGCTCCTCGCAGCCTGCTCCTCTGCAGCACCCCAATCTGGACTCTTCGAGCTAGACATTAAAAGGTAACTATTGCAGCAGGACTAACCTGATCATTGTATTCGGCTCATGTTCCATCCTGGTAGGCCTGAACTTGTGACTTTCACCCGGTTTCGCATGACCATATAATCATGAGAGGCGCTTTGTGCTTTTACGCGTTAGACTTATTTTAAATATTTGAAATTGCATGTCTCCGGCTCTACTGATTGGATTTGTGTCTTTTTTGTGTCAAAAAATTTATTAAATTGTACTCCATCTTTCTAAATAGGTGTGGAATTTTTCTTCCATTTTGTTTTCACTTGATTACTGTTTAAGTGCTCCATAAATGCTTTGCACATTGCCTCTATGTTAAGCCTGACTGTTTCTGTACCAAGCTACCAGAGGGTTAAGACAAGGTTAATTTAGTGACTCTTTGTTCAACCAACAACCCAATTTCTTACCATACTGAGTCGGCATTGAGGGGAAAGTAGTCAGCAATGTGTTTGCAGAGGAGTTCCTCAAGGGTGATATCCTGCAAACACCAGGCGTTAAGTCACAAACACACCTTGCAATATTCACTGTGGGCAGCTACAAACTCAGTTCAATGGCAGAGTGGTCAGACACCTCACAAGGTAGAATGCTGGTGCCCCCCACATCTCACAGGATGTGCACTGGCACAAAGAAATAATCTATTTGAGAAGATGATATATTGTGAGGAGGATAGGAAGAGTACTGCATATCGAGTGGGTTCGGTCTGCGACAAAGATCAGTAACAATTAGGGGTCGATTCCGATTCAGGAAAAAAAACGTCCGTACGATTTGTATCCAGAGCCCTTTCCGTACGAAGCGTACCCGTCCGTCCGAGACGCGTAGTACAATCCGTATTCCGTGAATCCGTCCGAATCTTCGCGATCCGTACGTATTGCAAGGCTGAAACCATGAACCGTATGACTCGTACACATGCCGTACGACCCGACGAGTACGATCCGGACCGGGGTATGAGGACACGATTTGTACGGTCCACGTCAGGTAAGGGCGAGTCGTACGGAAAAGCACACAAACACATACACACCGTACGGTCCGTACATCCAATGATCGCAGGGTATGGTGCGTACCCCTGCGATCATGGGGTGTACACACGTACCCCATGTACGCTGGGTGTACGCACCGTACCCCATGTACGATGGGTGTACTCTAATGGAAGCCTGACCAGCATCAATCTTGGACTTATCAGACTTTGCTCTGGACATGCGAGATCATGGTCTCAGGCCCTGTTCCTCGACCTACGTCCTGGCTTTTCTGAGAGTAAAATAAATCTGCCATGTCATTGAGGAGAACTTTAAATTTTGCTGGATAAAGTAGCATATAGCGTAGGCCCGTGGCTCTCAAGTTTTGGTTAACCTGATCAAAAGTATGGCATTATTGATAGAGGATGTGCGTGTAATCCACAAAGATAAGGTTTTTATGTGAGACAAATTTTTGTTTTCATACCCCACAGGGCACATTGAGTCTATGCCCCAGTATTAGAGAAAACACATAGTGTGCAAGGTGGAGCACCCAGAGGTAGCCTGTGCTTCCACCTGCTCAAGAAATTCCTCTAGCTGATGGTTATTATTACAACTTGTTTGGCACTCTGCGTCCTCAGCACGTGTGCAAAGTTTGAGAGTTGTCACCTTCAATCTCTGAGCAGTCTCTTTGAGGCTTGTCACTGTGTCTACAAGTTGGGAAATGCGCCCCTCTGCTTCTGTGACCCTCCCAGCCATGTTCCGCAAGTTTTGTTGTGGAAGTGTGACCTCAGCTCCCATTTGCATCTTCAGGGTCTGCTCAGTGGCTGCAATGGTCCGTGGTAGTCTCAGGTGTTTCAGGAGACATTCCAGCAGACTGACTGGTATCAAGTAGCTTGTTAACAGGTGGCTGGTGGAGCACCATGATAGCCTTAGTGAACTTGTCAAATTACTCCTACTTTGGGGCCGCCGCAAGCCTGTCACTACTCATGGTGCACCATTGAGAGTTTGGTGATGTAATGGGGTGCCCCCAGTCCGGGCAGGGCAAATTGATGCGGCCGCCTCCCAGCAGGTTGCACTGGTCAGTTATGCCAAATGGGAGGCAGAGTACTCTGTGACCCACCATGAGTTTCACTCTCAGCAAGGATAACTGGTATCCATTCGACAGAGGTTGCTAAATTGAGCATAATTAAACTGACCAATAGCAAAACTGTCATTTACAGTGCAAAATACTATATGAAAGAAGTTAATACTACTCCATTTTCAATTACCTATATCCGCACTTCCCCCAGAGAGAGCCTTTGACTGCTCATCCACAGCTACCACTGAGAGTCAAATGCAGAAGGGGCACTTGGCCCAGTTGTTCAGGGTCCATATTATGTCGGGCCCTGGAACATCAGAAGTAAAACACCAGTTGGGCCCAGTAGCCCCTTTATGCCCCGTGGCACTCTGAAAGGAATTCTGACAATAAGTGATAATGTTTGATTGGGAGCAGGTAGGAAAGTCAAGTTTTGTGACTGAACAATTGTAATTCAAAATCCTCTTTAGTGGTAAAGACAGATTTTAAGTCCCTGTTCTGAAAATGTCACTTTTAGAATGTTGGGATTTTCTTATCCTAACCATTTGGTGTTTGAAGCCTGTTCCTTGGTGACATGACTACGTGTAGTTGGCCTTTGTGTATTCCTCATAGACAGCATCACAAAGGAGAGTCAGGGTGTTGGCAGGATGGGGCATCTCTGACTTTATTGATGGGGGGTGGAACTGAGACCTACCATGGGGGGTGGAGCTGTCACCTACCACACTTTCAATTCAAATGCATTGGCTCAGCTCACTCACAAAGGCTTTCACACAAGCCTACTGTGCCCCAGACAGACTGGGACTAGAACAGGGAATCAGGAAATTCCAGACACTACTTGAGGGTTGGAAATTCCAGAAGCGTATCTCACTTCAAAGTGGTCACCAGATATACAAATGGGACCATCAGACCCACTCTTTAGTACACTGCTGGACCCTTGGACACTACAGAAGAATGACGTCCTGCTGCTCTGCTGCTTAAGTCCGGCCCTGCTTGTTGAGACTTAAGCTTAGACCTGTACCCTTCATCCCTGGCTGAGGTGACTCCAAGGGTAAATTGACTGACCTCCTGTCTGAGCTACAGGGCCATAACACGCTCTAGAGGACTCCCTGCATCCACCCAGCTGACCTGCTATACTGGACCTGCAACTGGAACTGCTTGACCCTGCTGGCCTCTGCTGGAGTGAGTTCCTGACCCCCAAGAGGTGCCCCTCAGGTCATGGACCCTTGGCATTGCATCAGTTGAATTCCTCCTTGAAGAAAAGAAGAAATCCTAATGTTTTTGGCTTTTGAGAGTGGGCCTGTTTGTGCCAAGATCTTGAAGCCCATGCCTACCAAACCTACAAACCTGACTCTTCACACTACAGTGACTGTCAGTGATGCCCAGTAATGCGAGATCTGCACTTTGCGCTACAACATTGACAGCCTGCGGTGACCGCCAACACAAATCTCCAGAAACGGCCTTCCCATGATGCCTGAAAGGATCTTTGCGGTACAGGGACGGGCATCCATGACACCCTGCTTGCTGTTCATGCTACAGTGAAGGCAATGCTCTACTTGCTCCTCGCAGCCTGCTCCTCTGCAGCACCCCAATCTGGACTCTTCGAGCTAGACATTAAAAGGTAACTATTGCAGCAGGACTAACCTGATCATTGTATTCGGCTCATGTTCCATCCTGGTAGGCCTGAACTTGTGACTTTCACCCGGTTTCGCATGACCATATAATCATGAGAGGCGCTTTGTGCTTTTACGCGTTAGACTTATTTTAAATATTTGAAATTGCATGTCTCCGGCTCTACTGATTGGATTTGTGTCTTTTTTGTGTCAAAAAATGTATTAAATTGTACTCCATCTTTCTAAATAGGTGTGGAATTTTTCTTCCATTTTGTTTTCACTTGATTACTGTTTAAGTGCTCCATAAATGCTTTGCACATTGCCTCTATGTTAAGCCTGACTGTTTCTGTACCAAGCTACCAGAGGGTTAAGACAAGGTTAATTTAGTGACTCTTTGTTCAACCAACAACCCAATTTCTTACCATACTGAGTCGGCATTGAGGGGAAAGTAGTCAGCAATGTGTTTGCAGAGGAGTTCCTCAAGGGTGATATCCTGCAAACACCAGGCGTTAAGTCACAAACACACCTTGCAATATTCACTGTGGGCAGCTACAAACTCAGTTCAATGGCAGAGTGGTCAGACACCTCACAAGGTAGAATGCTGGTGCCCCCCACATCTCACAGGATGTGCACTGGCACAAAGAAATAATCTATTTGAGAAGATGATCTATTGTGAGGAGGATAGGAAGAGTACTGCATATCGAGTGGGTTCGGTCTGCGACAAAGATCAGTAACAATTAGGGGTCGATTCCGATTCGGGAAAAAAAACGTCCGTACGATTTGTATCCAGAGCCCTTTCCGTACGAAGCGTACCCGTCCATCCGAGACGCGTAGTACAATCCGTATTCCGTGAATCCGTCCGAATCTTCGCGATCCGTACGTATTGCAAGGCTGAAACCATGAACCGTATGACTCGTACACATGCCGTACGACCCGACGAGTACGATCCGGACCGGGGCATGAGGACACGATTTGTACGGTCCACGTCAGGTAAGGGCGAGTCGTACGGAAAAGCACACAAACACATACACACCGTACGGTCCGTACATCCAATGATCGCAGGGTATGGTGCGTACCCCTGCGATCATGGGGTGTACACACGTACCCCATGTACGCTGGGTGTACGCACCGTACCCCATGTACGATGGGTGTACTCTAATGGAAGCCTGACCAGCATCAATCTTGGACTTATCAGACTTTGCTCTGGACATGCGAGATCATGGTCTCAGGTCCTGTTCCTCGACCTACGTCCTGGCTTTTCTGAGAGTAAAATAAATCTGCCATGTCATTGAGGAGAACTTTTAATTTTGCTGGATAAAGTAGCATATAGCGTAGGCCCGTGGCTCTCAAGTTTTGGTTAACCTGATCAAAAGTATGGCATTATTGATAGAGGATGTGCGTGTAATCCACAAAGATAAGGTTTTTATGTGAGACAAATTTTTGTTTTCATACCCCACAGGGCACATTGAGTCTATGCCCCAGTATTAGAGAAAACACATAGTGTGCAAGGTGGAGCACCCAGAGGTAGCCTGTGCTTCCACCTGCTCAAGAAATTCCTCTAGCTGATGGTTATTATTACAACTTGTTTGGCACTCTGCGTCCTCAGCACGTGTGCAAAGTTTGAGAGTTGTCACCTTCAATCTCTGAGCAGTCTCTTTGAGGCTTGTCACTGTGTCTACAAGTTGGGAAATGCGCCCCTCTGCTTCTGTGACCCTCCCAGCCATGTTCCGCAAGTTTTGTTGTGGAAGTGTGACCTCAGCTCCCATTTGCATCTTCAGGGTCTGCTCAGTGGCTGCAATGGTCCGCGGTAGTCTCAGGTGTTTCAGGAGACATTCCAGCAGACTGACTGGTATCAAGTAGCTTGTTAACAGGTGGCTGGTGGAGCACCATGATAGCCTTAGTGAACTTGTCAAATTACTCCTACTTTGGGGCCGCCGCAAGCCTGTCACTACTCATGGTGCACCATTGAGAGTTTGGTGATGTAATGGGGTGCCCCCAGTCCGGGCAGGGCAAATTGATGCGGCCGCCTCCCAGCAGGTTGCACTGGTCAGTTATGCCAAATGGGAGGCAGAGTACTCTGTGACCCACCATGAGTTTCACTCTCAGCAAGGATAACTGGTATCCATTCGACAGAGGTTGCTAAATTGAGCATAATTACACTGACCAATAGCAAAACTGTCATTTACAGTGCAAAATACTATATGAAAGAAGTTAATACTACTCCAAATTTGTCTCTTTTGAAAAGGCCAGGGATCCACATGGCCAGGTATTATCTACAAATATTTGAAATTGTGAGAGATGCTGGTAAGGTAAATGTTTAGTATGCCTCCTATCCTTTCCATCATCCTTTTAATGAGCTTTTCCTCCCCATAATTAGAGACAGCTCAAATCTGCGGTGCTGGTTTTTCTGCAAAAAACAGATTTCTTACTTTACGTTCAGATGTTTTGTCACAATGCAAATATTTGCTACATTTAAAAAAATTTGCTAACTGCTAACACATTTTTCAACTTTGGAAATTGCCTACAGATTTTCTGGCTCTGCAGAGAATTAGAGACACCTTTCTACGTGAATCACTTGATTTCAAGAGTGTCTGGGGCACAAAGTCTCTACACCCGATCTCTCCGGTTCACTGATAGAATATTGAATACAAAAACATTGATGTTAAAAACATTGAAAAAATATATAGAATACAAAAATATCGACTCTCAAACCTACACAGGTAAGTACAAAAATATTGAATCAAAAATATCAAAGTAAAAAATATAGATGTACAAAATATCGATTTAAATATGTAAATAAAATAAAATCATATATATATATATATATATATTACATTTTAATATTAATTTTAACAAAATAAATTACATCTAATATACATTTTAACAAAACATAACAGATTAACGTAATAAAAAAATAAACAGACAAACATTATAATTTATTCATATATATATTTACTTTAAAATAATGAATACACTTTTATTTTAGATTTATTTTAAAACTTTAAAATCATATAAAAAATAAATATATATATCAATCATTTAAAATATAAAACAAATCTACAATCATTTAAAACATTAAACTGTTAGAAAATATTTAAATTTTAATTTCCCAATACAATCAGTGCAACTGTAGGAAAAGTGTTGGATAGCAAAATAATACAATTTACTATTCCAACTCCAGTGAGTGCAATAGTAAGGAAAGTGTTGGATAGTGGAGGGGTACACATTATTATTCCCACTCCAGTGAGAGCAACAGTAGGGAAAGTGTGGGATAGTGAAGGGGAAAAAATTACTATTCCCGCTCCAAAGAATTCATCAGTAATGAAAGTATTGGGTAGCCGAGGAGTAAATATCACAATTCTCACTCCAAAGAGTGCAATAGTAGGGAAAGAGTTGGATAGCGGAGGGGTGTAAATTACTGTTCCCACTCCAAACAGTGCAACAGTAGGGAAAGTGTTGAATAGTAGAGGGATACACATTACTATTCCCACTCCAGTGAGAGCAACAGTAGGGAAAGTGTTGGATAGCGGAGGGGAAAAAATACTATTCCCACTCCAAAGAGTGCAAGAGTAGGTAAAGTGTTGGATAGAAGAGGTAAAAATTACTCTTCCCACTTCATTGAATACAACAGTAAAAAAAACTGTTGGATAGCAGAGGGGTAAAAAGTTTGAGTCCCACTCCAGGGAATACAACAGTACGGAAAGTGTTAGTTGCAGATAGGTAAAAATTACTACCCCCACTCCAGTGAGTGCAACAGTAGGGAAAGAGTTTGACAACCGAGGGGTACAAATTACTATTCCCCCTCCAGTGAGTGCAACAGTAGGGAAAGTGCTTGATAGCAAATAGACAAAAATTACTATTCAAGCTCAAACAGTTAAAACAAAAATAAAACACATAAATAAATTAGAAAAAAATCATTAACAAATAAACAAGATTTGGAAATGAAAAATCAAATATATTCAATATATAAAAATGTAAAATATTATATTAATTACATATAAACAAAAAACAAATCATACAAAATATAAAGGTATAGATAGATTTGTAAAATAAAATTATTTTAAACTACAAAATATTTACAAATAAATTAATACATAAATGTATTTATTGTATTTTCTACCCTAAAACACCACACCAATAACAAAACATTTCAACAATTCGAAGAATTTTTTCCCTGAAAATTAACATAATTAATAATGAATTTAAATATTAATAAAAAAAACTCATAAACATTAATTGACAACAGATGCTTTAACATTGTGAGATCCATAACACGCACCTAAATTAAACTCTAAAATAATTAAACACAATTAAAACTTATTTATAAATTAAAATCTATTACTATTAACAACTAATAATAAAGTAACTAAATGTATTTAATTCCCACCATTTACCCCTTTACAAGTAAAAACAGACAGAAAAATTATAGAATTACCCAAAATACATATCAAATAATTAACATTCATTAACAACTCTTTATTAATTGATTAAATACAAATTATTTTTACCCTTTACTCCTATAAACACCAAAAGAAGAGCCTACAATTAATTACACAATTACCGTCATTAAGTACCAATTAATTAATTAAAATGAATTAACATCCAATTAGTAATTCATCAATTTAAAATAAATTACTTCCCTCCCTTAACACCTATGAACAATACAACACACATTTAAAATTGATTACATAATAACCAGAATTAATTACCAATTAATTAATTAAAATTAAGATCCAATTATTAATTTATCAATTAAAAGTAAATTACTGCCCATCCTTAACACCTATAAATACCACAACACACACCTAAGATTGATTACACAATTATCATAATTAATTACCAATTAATTAATCGAAATTATTTAACAACCAAATACTAATTAATGAATGATAAATTACTTTACACATTTAGCACTATAACATTAAAATTAAACAAATATTATTAAATAAAAAATAATCAATACATTTAATATAATTAAACTACTTCCCACCCAAATCAACTATAAACCCACAACCCGCTACAGAACTAAAATCAAAAAA
Organism: Lissotriton helveticus; assembly: GCF_964261635.1. NCBI lineage: Eukaryota > Metazoa > Chordata > Amphibia > Caudata > Salamandridae > Lissotriton > Lissotriton helveticus. The sequence goes on along the minus strand of NC_136058.1, from coordinate 199,286,790 downwards.
TTCAAATAATTGTTTTTTTTATAACTACTCAACGTTTAACACATATATTAAAATGCAAACAATTCTTATACAAAAAACATACAACACATACATATAAAATAAATACTAAAATACATAACATTAATAAACAAATTATATTTTTAACAACTATATTTTTGCAAACGATATTAAACACCGATATTTTTAACATCGATATTACTTACCGAAAGTCGATATTCTTGACCACGAGAAACTGTATGTCGATATTTCTGACCCACGATATTTGCAACTCAATATTTGTGGAAGTCGATCTCTTTGATTCGATATTTTGTCTTTGCACCGATCTCTCCTATAGGAACCAAGAAGCGATACCTGTGTCTAGGGGCTCGAATACGAGTAAACAGTATAGAGACTTTTACCCCATATTCCCTTGCAATCTAGTGATTCATGTGGAAAAATGTCATTATTTGTCTCTAATTGGAAGGTAGGTTGATGACCTTGAAGAACTGAATTTCAAACATAACGAGTCTCTTGGTGCTTACAATAGTCAGATGACTTGTCCTGATGATACCCTATAAATAACCTAAGGATCGAAAGAAATATCAACAAAAATCCTTTGACTTAAAAGGACCATCACACAGAAGGAGCACCAGTGAAGATATTAACAGGCTATTTAATGAACCAGAGATTATTAACAAGAGTTGTTTTTGTCTGTATATGTTACTTTATCACCTTTTTTCGCACACGGCGTCGTCTGCACTATTGTCACAAAGAAGTATATTTTGTTGTGTGTCTGCACAAAAAGAGTTGCATACACTAGAAAGAATATATGCAATCACATTTGAATGAGGTAGTCTGAGTTGTACTGATTATGATTATTGGGTGACATTCTCATTAAGTGACATCGCCATGAAAGCTCAAAGGAATCAGGGTACCGCCGACTCTCACAAGTTACCTTAAAAAAGAAAAGTCCCACTGGGCCATTGTTTCTTATAATATGTTTACCCAGCTCCTGGTTGGCGTATTGAGTTGGTCTTTGTGTTAATTTGACAAATTGTGTTTAGATATTGTGTCATGGAGATTTGTAAATTCTACCACCTGTTAAATTTGACAGGGATGTTTAAACCCAAACCCTAGTGTTACATTGAACACAAAAATTAAATTTGTACCTGATTTAGTCTGCCAGTTAGGAAGTTAATACAAATTGCACTCACTCGTGTGTTTATGAATGCACTTACTACCAGGTTTTTCCTGGTGATAATCTCCTGCATGAACCAGTGCAGTGTGCATGGACTCACCAAATATCAAGTGAAAGGTTATTTGTGTAAGGGTGTTTTTTGACAGTCATTTTTGTCAAGCTCTAAAGGACCATATAAGAATCACTAATAGTGGGTCCCACATATTGTCTCTGTGTGGGCTCGTTAAACACTCATAATGGCACTGATCTGCACTGATCACAACCGAGGGCATGTGAGCAAATAGATAAGCAGACAATAAACCACGGAAATTCTGCGTCATCTGTGAAGAAGGAGGTCCAGGTCCTCAATCCAATTTTTGCCCAGGCGCACGTTGCTCTTCATATGGCCACATAGGTTTTGTATGCAACTAAGGGCCCGATTCCGATATCGTTCTGAAGGGCTCCAAATCGGATTTAGCTTTCCCAGATCCGATTTGTTTATGACCAAATTGTACACATGCCCGGCCGACCAAGTACGATGCGAAGATCGCGTATGTGCCGACCGAATAGTTTCCGGGACCCAAACCTGTCCGTACGACTCGTTTGTTGCCAAATCGTGCCACTCTATGGAGTCAAATACCGACAGAGCGAGTACGATGCATGATTCGGACAGCCGCTTCACCATGGTCTCAACGAGACAAAATGACTGTCGGAAGGGTCACCTGGGGCCCTCCAATACTCTCACGGGGTGTGCCCATGGGTCTCTCCGATCCAGGCATGCACAGTGTGGTGGGTACCATGGGGTGCCTGCCACAGGGTGTACGCTTTCCCCCACCCACCCCATTTCTGCTATGGGAGCCTGTGTACACGTCAGTACACGGGCTCCCATAGAGTTTAATGGGAGTCCGAGCGAACCGAGTCCGTAAGCACACGGCAACATCGTATTCACTCCATCCGACTCCCGCAGCACGTCTCGCTCAGAAAGCCCACCAGATCCGAGACGTACAGAGGGCTTTCCTAGTGAGATCGGAATCGGGCCCTAAGTGTATGTATGTATGGGGTTTTTCTACTGTGCAAACTTAGGCAAACCTCAGAGGAGCTCTGTACAGGGATGCAGAGTAGGATGAAGTCAGCAAATGAATGGAGAGGTAGCTGGTTTGTCGACTGCTTGTGCATTGTGATGTAGTGTTCTTTAACCCCTTCCACGCTCATGACGAGCTGGGCTCGTCATGCAGTAGCCTCCTCGCACGCTCATGACGAGCCCAGCTCGTCATAAACCAATGAGGATCACGAAATCCCAGCACAGCAGGGGAATTCCCATAGCATCCAAGAGGTTAAGGAGGTGCATCTTCAAATCTTTCCTAAATTGGAGCAGCATTGGTGTGGTCCTGATAGATACAGGGATGTTGTTCCAGATACTGGGTGCACAGATAAAATAGGCATGCAACCTTGTCTTTTGTTTATTTACACTTCTTAGTCTGCAGTCTTATTGTGTTATAGCACCAGGGTATTGCACTAAAATCCTGCATATGAGGAATGCATTTTAGAAAAAGAATAGTAATTTCTCTTGTTCTCCTTGAATGAAAAATGACAAAATACATTTACTCAGTCAAAAACGAACTAAAACTAGTTGGCATGATGGCTGGCTAATTAAATCTATCTTATCTACCAGGTACCAGGCTGAAAGAGCTAAACTCCTTTTCAGATATTTACAATACGCAACCATCAGCGAACTTCTTGAAACGAACCTGTGTACCCCTAGGCCAGTGGTTCTTAACATGTGATCCAAAGAACCCTGAGGGAGTCACGAAGCCTACTGATTGGGTTCATGCCTTCTTTGAAAAATAAATAATATTCACAGATTGATGAAATGTATGTAATCAAACAAGGAAACTGGAAAATAGAAAATGTGTAAATATTCTGTAAATGTTAAAGAGTTTGAAATTGGAGGCTAAAATTAAGGGGCCCATTATGATCGCAGACGGACTTGAGTCCGTCCGCGACCATTGAGGAGGAGGGAACCTCCGCATGGCCTGCGGAGTTCCCTCCTGTCCAATTAGGATGTGACCGCCACCCTGGCGGTCACATCCTCTATTTTTACTATTGCGGCGGATGCGGCGTCAAGCTGCACCCGCCGCAATGGTAAAAATGCATACATTGCATTTGTATGCAGAAAGCGGCAGGCACCGTGCGGTGCCTGCCGATTTCTGCATACAAATGCAGGGGGGTACCATAGGTACCCCCCATGTGTATCCCACACCCCCTTCACCCAGGGGGCCTGCAACGGGCCCCCACAGTGAAGTTCCACATGCTTTTCCACGGCGGAAAACTCGCCGCGGAAAAGCATTTTTTAAAGCTCATCCTAATATGGCTGGCGGTGTCTGAGAGACACCGCCACCATATTAGAGCTTTCCCGCTGCGGTTGTAAGCCAACCGCGGCGGAAGAGCTGCAGACGGAAACCAGGACCCACCAGCCATCCTAATGTGGCGGTGGGTCTTTGGTGGGTCCACTGCGTTTTGTCCGCATCCTCCGGGCCGGCGGTGGCTTCCGCCGGCCCGGAGGATGCGGAAAAACCGCAATCGTAATAGGCCCCTAAGTTAGTATCTTCAGACTGATTCATGGGAGCAATGTAAGTGCATCAAACAGAATAAAGTATGGACGATGAGGGGCCTCAATTAAAGTCTAAAAAGCTCCAACCTTCCAATTAAAATTAACATTTAGATGTTTTCCAGTAATGATTAAGTCGGGGTCCACAGAAGTCAAAAGGTTAAGAATCACTTCTCATTTTTTTTTTTATTGTATTTTTTTATTTTCACATTGCCAACAGAATACAAAGTCGACTGTTTCATCTTTAAACAACATCCCCCCCACCCACCACCCCAGGTCCGAAAGAAAAGAAAAGATTATGTTTACAAGCATTGAGGCATAGACATATATTAAAGTAAAAGTTTCCAATGTTATCTATACAACAGTCAACAACAAAAAAAAAGAAAATATCCAATCCTAAAGAGAAGAGCAGATGCACAAACAGCACTAAAAGAGATCAAGGGGGAGGGAGGAGGCAGAAGGCGGAGGGTAGGGGAGCTGGCAGGAGAGGCAGGGAGGAGGGGGATGTAGGCAGGGAGTAAAAGTAGAAATACCAAAAACAGTTCATGATTCATCTTAAATATTCAGAGTATCAAGCCATCTGGTTAGAGGATCCCAAACCACCAAGCCCCTTTTCTTTGCCCTTCTGCCCTTTTTAGCATAGATCGCTCTCTCTAATCTATAAGTAGCAAGTAATCTGGCTTGCCATTGACCGAAGGATGGGGGATTCAGGTCCTTCCAGTGCATAGCAATGCATATCTGCAAGATGGTCATTGCAACAAACATTAGTGGGCCCTCCTCCTTGAGGTCAAGCTGATCATAAAGCCCTAACATAATATTTGAAGAGAGTATTCTGCCAAAAAAAACGTTGTACCTCTTTCAGTAGTAGCTCAAGTTTTGGGCATGTAGCGAACATATGTACGGAATCTGTACGATATTCCGTGCAGCGTGGACAAGAGGTTTGTCCATTTGGTGATTCTATTGGGAGTTATATACAAAAAATAGCCCGTCTTATAAAATTGGGCTTGTAGTTTAGGGGATAGCAGGTATGTTTGCGCTAATCCCAAGGCAGAGCAGAAGCCATTAGGTGGCGTATTTAGTTTAAGCTGCCACTTGGCATCTACCTTACTTAGATCATCTGGTCATTGTTCGTTCAGAAGACAATAAATATCTCCTATCCTAGGTAGGTTGGTACCAAGTAATTTATCTATGAGTCCCACCTCTGTGAACCCATCAGTACACCCAGTTTTGTTAGAAAGCTTGTAATGGCACGGTACTGATATATCTGATTATTATTTAAATTGTAGCAAATTTTCAGTTCTTCAAATGACCGTATGCGGTTCTTGCTAAACAGGTGTCCTAATCTACAGATACCTGCCAGATACCACTGTTGAAGATATGTATATTTAAATATTAATGGTAGGTTATCATTGTTTCTAATAGGAGTATAATGATTCAATTTGGCGTTTCCAAATGCTTTCAGGATATTACTGAAGACCCCATAAGCGCCATGGGTAGAGGGAGAAGATTAAAGGCCCTTCTTGGCTGCGCATATGCCCAGGTGAATTGAGAAAAGATTTGCTTGAACACTAAAAGTATGTGATTATTGAAAACAAGCGGGATTGTCCGGAAAAAGTAAAGTAGTTTAGGAAAATTAGTCATTTTTAGCACGTTGCATCTTCCTACGATAGTTAGATGTAAGTTATCAATCTTCCTGAATGGCTTTTTCATATCAGTGGCCAGTGGGGTCAAATTCTCTGCAACCAGCTTATCTAAGTCTGAGTCAATATTAACTCCTAAATATTTCGCTTTCTTGGTAATTTTGCTATCTGCCCAGGCTATTTTTCCATTGACCACAATCTGAGTTTTTGTTTTATTCAGGGCTTAACCAGAAATCAGGCCAAATTCTTGGGCCTCTTGCTCCAGGGTACTGATAGCTGACTCAGGTTCCAGGGTAAATATAGCTACGTCATCGGCATAAGCCATTATCTTTGTATATATGCCGAACCTGCTCACTGGCGTAATTGCGGGATTTAATTCTATTCTTCTTATCACGGGGTCAATATAAAGGGGAAACAGTAGAGGCGAGCAGGGACACCCCTGCCTCGTTCCTCGTGGTATCTTTATTTGTTCTGACAGGTGACCATTGATTAACCTTTTAGCTGTGGGGTTTTGATACATTGCTTGCAGAACCTGGATCATTCTCGGCCTGAAGCCAGCCCGCCGCATGATAGCCCAGAGAAATTGCCAGGAGACCCGATCAAACGCTTTTTCGGAGTCTAAAAGGATTAATGAGATCGAGTCTCCTGCCACCTCTGCGGCATCAAATAAGGTGATGGTCCGACAGACATGCTCGGTTGTGCCTTTTTTTGGAATAAATCCATGTTTGCACCTAGAAACAAATTGCTCGATATTTAAAGATATTCTGGTGGCAATAACTTTAGAGAAGATCTTGGAATCAGTATTGATTAATGTGATCAGTCTGTATGATGTAATCTCCAGAGTTGATTTTTTCCTTCTTGGGAAATATCGCTATTTTAGCTGAAGACCAGGACATCGGTGCTGGAGTTTCCTCCAAAATAGATATTACTACGTCAGTAAAAAGATCTTTTATTTGCTGAGGGAAGATTTTATGAAATTTGACTGGTATGCTATCTATCCCGGAAGCTTTACCATCAGGGATTCTAGCCAGAGCGGCTGAGATCTCCTCCCAGTCTAGAGAAATGTCCATTTCATCGTGTATATCAATATTGAGTTTAGTTGTAGGTATTGTCTCTAAATATTCCCTTATCTTTGTTTTTATATCTTCAGCGAATCCTGCTATCTCCTCGAAGTATAGATTCTCATAAAACTTCCGGAAAGCTTTCTCTATTTTTGGGGGATCAGTGATTAACCCTTCAGTATCTGTATTGATTGAAGTGATAGAGTTTACAGTTGCCTGCTGTCTAGTAGAGATGGCAAGCTGGTGACCAATGAGTTCACTCCACTCATAGCATTTCTCTCTCGATGCGGCCCATTTAGTAGCTATTTACTCTGCTAAAATAGTTCCCATTTCTGATTTAGCAACCAAAACCATTACCTGTGCTTCCTCTATTCCTGATCCTACCTGAACAGCCTGAATTAGTTTTCTTTCCGCTTCTATCATTTGTCCTTATAATAGATTAATCTGTGTCTTCTCTTTTTTATTCTTTCTAATTGAAAAGCGTAATGTCTCCCCCCTTATGCCGGCCTTAAGGGTATCCCATACCACCATTATAGGCGCAGTCCCGATGTTTATATTGAAAAATTCCAGAATTCAGCTGGCCATATATTCTCGATAATTGTTATCATATAACAGTGCCTTTTCGAATGTCCAATTTGAGCTTGGCCCTTGACTGACCCAACCCTCTAGATGTAAAATGAGGGGATTATGGTCCGACAATAACCGGGGGGGCAACATCAATAGAGCAATCATGAATTAGAGCAGATGAGACAAAAATAGTCCAGTCTTGCTAGTGACAGGTGAGGGGCTGAAAAAAAAAGTAAAACCGTTCTGCTCAGGTTTTGAATGAGCCCAAACATCTTTTAAGCCATGAGCGTTGATTAAATTGAGCAGCACCTGAAAAACTTTGGGCTTTCTACCTTCGTAACGCCAAGAGTCAGCTGTGTCACAGATACTACGGTACAAAAGGGGGTGGTGATGGATGGAGCATCTGAACCAATCAAACACTCACACCCAGTCAACAGATCTGGGTTTAATCTATCACCGTTCTTTAGCCCACTCTGCCACCCCAGTTCAGACATGGCCATATGCAAATCAGTCTGACCCTGTGCCTCATGGGAACAGTCCACCCAGAACTGCCAAGCCATGCCTTCCTTGGACCGGAAACAAGCTTCCTAGGACCGGTTTCTGGCATTTCAGCCGTCTTCAGCCAGGCTTGCTTGAATCCAGTGGCAAAGTGAGCAAGGGACTCACATCTGAGCATACCCTGCCAACTTATGGCATGTTGGGCCTGTGAGAGGCAGAGTGACAGTTGGTCATGGGCTGAGCAGCTGACAGGCAGCTCCTGGTGGGGCTCTGATCTACCACATGGAAAAAAGAAATCTGAAAGACTACCTTCCTGAGTGGACCTTCATCACTACATATTTTGGCGACAAGGTGACGAACCCACAGCTTCAAGCAAATCTCAGGTACCTGACTTAGAAGTGGTCCTGGAGATGGCGCAAATAAAAGAAACTACAGTGGCAACAACCACAATTTTCAGAAGAGGAGGTATCCACAAGAAGGAAATAACTGCTAAGAAGAAAAATGCGTTTTCTACACAGTACAATGAAGACAACTGCAAGGAAGCACTATGCCTTTAAGCCCCACCACTGGCCTCACCATCAGCCAGCCCTAACCCAGGCATGCAGTGCTCATCAACATTACTTATTTTGTCTTACTCGCTACAACCAATGATTCCTGACATCAAGCCTTCAACCTACAGCTTGAAAATGCTTTTGTCTCAGAAGAAACCCATAAAGAATACAGAAGCAAACTGAGATGACATCAGCAGTTAATTGTTTGCTGATGAAATATTTGGTAAACTTTTGTGATTTAAAAAAATTCAAAAAGACTCCTCAGAATAAAACATTGGATGAAAAAATTTAAAGAATGATGTTAATGCAACCTTTCTTCCAATAGCCTGAGCCCGAAATGCAAATCCTATCACCCTGACCCCAGACTACTTACTCCATTGATTGGTGACTTGGTTTATTCCTGAATATGCATCTCTATGACTGTAGTATGTTGACTTTCGACTGCTTGCTATGCTATTTTGAGTAGTGGCCCACTTGCAGAACTCCAAGCAGTGTCTTGTCAGATGACATGCAGGATATAACTTGAAAATACCTGTTTTTCCCCCTCCCTCCTACTCTCTCTCTCCCTGGCAGCCTACCCTTTCCTGTATACGGTACCAATTACCCATCTATGCTTGAAAGTTCTGTGTTGTTCTTTTTTAAACCTCAGTCCTTATGATTTGAGGTGACTTGTTGACATGTAAACTTGTTTTCGTCTTGCATTGAACTACAATTAATCAATCAATCAATCATAGCATTTGTATAGCGCACTACTCACCCGGAGGGTCTCAAGGCGCTTGGGGAGAGGGGGTCCGCTACTGCTCGAACAGCCAGGTCTTGAGCTGCTTCCTGAAGGCGAGGTGGTCTTGGGTCAGGCGGAGATGGGTTGGGAGGGAGTTCCAAGTCTTGGCGGCCAGGTGGGAGAAGGATCTTCCTCCTGTTGTGGCTCTTCAGATGCGGGGGACGGCGGCGAGGACGTGGCTGGTCGATCGAAGGTGGCGTGTGGGAGCGTAGAAGTTGAGGCGGCTGTTGAGGTAACTCGGGCCTTGGTTGTGCAGGGCTTTGTGTGCGTGGGTGAGGAGGCGGAAGGTGATTCTCTTGTTGACCGGGAGCCAGTGCAGGTCTCTCAGGTGTCTGGAGATGTGGCTTCGTCTGGGGATGTCGAGGATGAGTCTTGCTGAGGCGTTCTGGATTCGCTGGAGTCTCTTCTGGAGCTTGGCGGTGGTTCTGGCGTAGAGGGCGTTGCCGTAGTCCAGACGGCTGGTGACGAGGGCCTGGGTGACCGTCTTCCTGGTCTCGGTGGGGATCCACCGGAAGATCTTACGTAGCATGCGCAGGATGTTGAAACAAGACGAGGAGACGGCGTTGACTTGTCTGGTCATGGAGAGGGAGGAGTCCAGGATGAAGCCCAGGTTGCGTGCGTGGTCTGTTGGTTTGGGTGCGGAGCTACAATTGCAAAACTGTTTGATTTGCAAAGGTTCACTTATCGCTTTCAACTCCTGGGAGATAATTGCTGATCAGCTGAGCTAGACATGTGTTGAGCCCTAACACCGTACAAATGCATGCCCATACCATAGGCTGTGCTGCACATTGCTGAAGAAGAGGTTCAGACCCAAACTAGTAAAACACGGAAACTGGAAATATATGGTTTGTTTCGGAATGGGTATTTAATTATTTTTCATAGCTTGGTTTTCATGTCATTAGTGCATAATTCACATAAACCTCTTACTTATGAAAATATGGTTTTGCTCATTCTTAGTATGCGAGACTTGGGTGGAAATTAATAATGGGGGCCGCCAAGGCGATCAAATGATTGAGTAAGATGTATAGGAGACGTTCTCGTACGTCCATATCCGTTTGATTCTGATGCCGTTTGGCGGCCCCCCATTATTAATTTTCACCAGCTGGTGAAGAAGGAATTTTATGGCTTAAACAGACCACAATCTATGGATGTGTGTTGGAGGTGTCGGCTGACACCTCCCTTAATATTGCTGCAAAGTTGGATGCGCACATTATAAGGCCTCAAGTTGTTTAGCTGTCACCCTTTCCCCTGTCCTGATGAAGACCCGCCTCTGATGCTTATTAATCTGCACAACCTTTAAGGGTCGAAACGTCAAACTTGTTGTCTCAATTAGTCCACGCAATTCCCTGACTTGAACAGAAAATTGTATCTTCCGTTGGGATGTAGGCAATGAGTTGTGGACTTACATGCTAAATATTGTTTTGGTGTTTTTTATATGTTATTTATGTCACCACTGTACAGCACTTTGTCACATATCACTACCAGTCACTAACTGTACCACACAGCTACTGGCTCATTCGCCGTATGTGTTTGATGTCTTTGACAGCCCCCTTTTTTATTGATTTGCATATATACAAATGCAAAGTAAAGAAATTCAGTTTTTGGTAGAAATTGGTTGTATTTTCTTTCTTTTTCTTGGTGTGAATCTTTGTTATATGACTAAAACATACTGCCTTTAAAATATTAGGTACCTTGTGAAAATCAGTTGATCTCCCCGACAGAACCACTGTTTTTCTTTAGCACACTTACTCAGGTTCTGAGGGTTACTGGGTTACCCCATTATCTTTAATGGATACCTAGATCACCAGCAAAGTCTTTACCGTTACATACACTCTCAGACATATTGATGATTCCAAAACTATTATCAACCACTTATTGGGAGTAATTCCAAATGAACACCTCTTCTACTAACTACATACTAACATAACTAGGCAGTGATGAAACTGATGCTTTGGACCAGTTTGAACAGCCAGTTCTTCAGTATACTCGCTGAAAGATTTATCTCCAGTCAAATAACATTATTCATGGAAGGAAACAATACTTCTGACTATCAATCTGGCTTCCACTTGCTTTGCAGCACAGACACTGCTCTGAATTCGTCATGGGATGACATCAAGGGCCAAATTTACTAAGAGCTTGTATTGTCCTTGTGTGATGCAAGTCGTCACAAGGCAACGCAAGACCTTTAGTTTGATGCACTAAGTGACAGAAAGCCACCTTGTGTGGCTCTGCATGGTTTAGTAAATCCCCAAAAACCGCAAGGCAGCGCATATCGCTACTTCGAGTTACCTTGCGGCAGGGAGGTGTTCCATGGGTGGAGAATGGGTATTCCCATTTCCCACATATCCACCCATGGATTTTCACATATTTAAAAAGAGTTGTAAAACTGGGAATGTGGCAAAATTGCATGCCTCCTAGACCCAAGCAACAAAAGAATAAATATCTAAATTACTAAGCAACACACAGTGCGCCAGTACAAGGAGGCAACAGAAAGACACTATATGTTTGTAAATATGGTACAGTTTAGTTGTTTCCCTATCACTCAACATAGTGCAGCAAGTTGCCTTGCGGCACTGAGTTGTGTGAAATATTAGTAAATCTGGCCCAAAGTCTATTGTTGATTCAAAAAGATTCATAGCCTTAGTGTTACTAGACCTTTTCTGAGCCTTTGGCATTGTTCATTGCCCTGCAGGGCTATAGAGACTCAAACACATAGAAACATGTGGACCCCTGATTTCACCATATTTGAGCTGTAAAGGGTAATTGCCTCAAACTAAACACTCTTCTTTTTACTCATGACAAGAGCACCTGCTTACTAAAAACCTACACAGTCCCTCTTAATCATTTTTAAACCCAATAGTCACAAATCTACACACACTGAACCCTCACACAAACCACATTGTGGCTTTTTAAGACTTTCGAAAGATCTCAGACAAAGAGCTCCCTTGAGGGGCCTGTTGGGCATTGCAGTACCTGTCCAAAGAGGAGCTGCCCGATAATAAACCATGTCAGCCATCTGGGTGTGTGAGGGCTCTTGCTTCTGATCAAGTGGATCCCCGATCTGCTTGATCAGCCCTTTCCAACATTCTTACTTTCTTGACCTCTAGTCTGTAAAGGAACTGCATACCTTTTGTGGATACATTTAACATTTGGGAGCATGTATGCTGGGCCTAAGGTGCGCTCCCAGTCCCTCCTTGTTGTTTTTGACTGTTATCTACTAATCATCACACTGCAACACGTATGACAGTTTGGACTAATCATGTTCACCCGAAGCTGCAAGATTCGCATGGACGATGTATTATTATTGTAATGTTAAATTTATTAGAGATAATCTCTCCTCAAAAATGAATACACAGTGACAACTATTGGTGGACAGTCAGAAACGGTGCTGGTGTTTGTGAAATAAGTGCTGGTGCTGAGCACCGGAAAACACCGCACAAATTAAGCACTGCTTGTTAATGAAACCGTTGATATCTTCAGAACCTCAAATTCTACCTTAATTCCTATTGTTTCAGGAGAGAAGGAGACTATGTCTATCTCCCTCTAGATTCACTTTCTTCTTGCTTGATCTCAAACCACCCAGAACCTCCTGCATCCTCCATCTCCCCAGAACTGGAGGGGTCATGTTCCCTATCTTTCACCAGGCGGTACCTGTTTGTGTGAGCAGAATCCACCAGGCAAGGAAAAGTAGGGAGAACAGCTGGTATTTGTCCACCTGAGTTATTGTATGCCTCCAGCATTTTATTTAGAAGTTGCCACGAAGCAACATGTTAGGTCTCAACAAATCAAATAAATGAGGAGCAAAACGTCTCGTGCTTCTGTGTGTAATAATAATAGAAACTTCTTAAGTAAACTAAAAGCATAGCTATCATTAGTACAGCAGGCGCAGGGTACCGGGACCCACAGGTGTAAGGGACCCTAATTATGGCTGTCATTTATGCCCAAACGAGAGGCCCATTTTCCTGGCTTGCATTAGTGACCATGGCAACCTTGTGATACTACTTTACACTAGGCTTGTCTCTCCTCCTTTCTCGGCGCCTGTTCTCTTCTGAGTGTTCCAGGCTCATTCATTCCAACTGTCATTTAACAAAAAAGTAAATCAGTTTTATTTTTTACTTTGGGTTAGATTGAAACATGTTCCCTATTTCAGAGAGATGATGACAGAATGAAAGGCGGTGTGTAATTGATGAACGGGAGGAATATGAGCACTTAACGAGAATGATAAACTGATCTTTGGGTACCAAACCTCTCTTTATTAGAAATAAAAAGATGATATTTTCGGGACAAAAAATTGAGTTTCTCATTGAAAATATACGTTTTTTGGGGGGCAATCAGATGTATTTTCCACAATGAAATGTGTGTATTTAATTGCAAATTGTGCCTGTGTTCAGAAAGTGAAAAGCGGCCGTCTGGGGACAAAAATGTCGCATTTTCAAATACATATATAAAAAAGCAGATTTGTTGACACTCAGTAGTACCACTGTCTAAAACCCTAGAGCCTCATTTATGAGAAATGACGCATCACTGCATAGAAGCACCGATGCGTCACTTCTCAGTGCGCACTCCTTGCGACATACCTGATGCGTCATATTTAATGTATGACGCATCATGCCACAAGGAGTTACAGATACGTCAGTCACATGTGAAAGGGACTGTGTAAGCCTTACACCTGCTGTGGGGCAGGTGCAAGATTTTAACGCAACAGAGTCCTAGAAGTGACGCAGTGAAATCTCATAGATTTCACTGCGTCACTTCTACGAGGCTTTTTGCGGGGGAACGCCCCCCCTGCATACATTGGGCCTCATTTGAGAATTGAGGCATCGCTGCGTGAAAGCAGCGATGCGTCACTTCTCAGTGCGCACTCCTTGCAACATACCTGATGCGTCATATTTACTGTATGACGCATCATGTCGCAAGGAGTTACAGATACGTCAGTATTTCTGACGTATCTGTATGGCGCAAAAGTGATGCATTGCTGGAGTGTGTCACAAAAGTGACACTACTCCAGCAATGCTTCTTTTCACATGGGGCAAGCCCCATGTGAAATGGCCTGCGTCAGTCTTACGCCTGCTGTGAGGCAGGTGCAAGATTTTGACGCAACAGCATCCTAGAAGTGAAGCAGTGAAATCTCATAGATTTCACTGCGTCACTTCTACGAGGCTTTTTGTGGAGGAACGCCCCCCTGCATACATTATACCTGACGCAGGTATAAGGTAGCGCAGGGGTTTACAAAGTGACGCATCTGCTTAGATGCGTCACTTTGTAAATAGTGTGCAACAGAAGGCATGTTTTACACTGCCGATGCATCACAAAAAGTGACGCATCAGAAGCGCAAAACTGACGCAAGGCCTCATAAATGAGGCACCCAATCTGTAAAGTTAAGTTTAACCTGCCTGCTGTGTGGACCTGTAAGGCCTTCGTGAGTGACAGCCATGCAGAATGAACTGGTAAAAGCTTAGCAGCTCTCTTGGTCTAACACAGGTTTTAAGATATCTCATATTTAATTTTCCACTCCACCCTTTCCGAGGAGATTCCCAGTCATAACATATAACTGGGAATCTTTTTAGAAGGGGTCGTGGTGGAAAAGGCAAGACATTGGCATATGCCTGTGCACACAGACGCTATCGTAGACGATAGATCGAAATTGCATTTTCATTATCACCTGCAGCAACACTGTCAGTAGACATTGTTAATGGAGGAACTGCACCTGCTGCTGCCATTTCCTCATCTTAAGGACGCACAAATCTTAAACATTCATTGGGCCTTATTCACAAAGGCAAACTTGCATGTTTGGGGCAGTGGAGGCTGGTGACATTTGAAAGTGGTGGGGTGTAAACGTTGGGCATAATTTTTATATAGCAAACAATGTGAAAAAGTTCAATGGACAAACCTGGGATCCAGGGGAATCCCTCTCCTGAGAAAGAAATTTAAAAAAGATTGGCAAATGGTGCATTTATAAAGCAAATGAATGTAGCGATAAAGCAAGGCTTATTAAGCAGTGGGAACATGGGCCATATGTATGAACACATTTTCCCATAGACACAAAATGGGTAAAACCCTTTGATACATCTGGCCCTTAGTCATGAAATATTAAACACATTAAAAACTGCACCAGATCTTCTTGCATTAATTTGTAAAGTGTAAATTGACCTGCATGACAACTTTAGTCCTTTAAAATGTATGCTTGCCCAGTGTCTTGCACTGCATGCAGTATTTTCTTTTGTGTTTAAGAGATTTATTGGATTGTCGGGAACAAGAAACAAAGAAAGAAAATAATAACAAGAAGGTAAAAGCACTTATAAACATATAAACATAATACATAATATAAGTAAGCAAATATTATACAGTTACAATATATGCATAACAATTCAGAGAAAAGGAAAGGAAAAGAGAGAAAGAAAAAGAAGATAAAGATAGAAGAGAAAAGAGAAAGAGAAAAAGAGAAAGAAAAAATCTAAAACCATAGGTGAGATGAGGGAGGGAAAAAACCAAAAGAACTAGTGTAAAGGAGCATGTGTAGAGAGATGTTGTAAAAGGTAGCCAAAGCAGATCACATTTAAGTTTCTGAGAAATAGAGATAGAGGAAACATTAGCAATTCCTATGTTCATCACAAATAAACTTCCAACAAGTTAATGAAGAAATTTTAGAGCTATCACTCCAAGATGATAAGATAACTTTGAAGGGTAAGGCAATAAAAAGGTCATATAACATGGAGATAGAGGAGGAGTCATCCACATCAGGTGAAGAAGAACCTAGAAAAACATTTTGTAGTAAAAATGTATGGTAACATTGAAGAACTTTCATGCAAATAGCCCAAACAGAATTCCAAAATGATAAAACTGGTGAACAATCATAAAGTTTATGTCTCAATGTGCCAATATCATTAGAACAAGACCAGCATAATGGAGAAGAGGAAGGAGAAACTTGAAAATATAAGCGGGAGGGAAAACAGCCCTTTTATAAGTAAAGTACAAAGATTGGGTTATGCATGCAGCAGCAGATACTTTAAATAGCTTAGACCACAATTTGTCCCGTCATAATAGAAAAAGAAATAGACAGGTCAGTTTCCCATGCAATTTCAATAGGGGATTTAGGTCTTTCGGTAACTTGTTATGACAATAACTTATAAACAAGAGCAGCTTTAGGTCTTTGTGTCGAAAATAAACTATATAATAGAGAGGGTGGAGTAAGAGAGGGTGTATTAGTTGGAAAGTCAAAAGAGGCTAAGTGAGACTGTAAGCCATTAGAAATCAGAGTATATTCATTGATATAAGAGTCAGGTATGTGAAATTTTACTTGTAGATCAAGAAAAGAAATAACAAAATTTTGGTTAATTAATTGGTGTACAAAAATAATTCCCTTCTCCTTCCAGTATTTGTTATAGAATGATTTACCTTTATATTTGAGAAATGTGTTGTACCAGACTGTAGATGATAAAAAAAACATTGAAATGGAGTTAAACCAGTGGAAAATGTGTTGTACAATACATTTTTGGAGCATTTTAAAATGGGATTGGTAAACCTGAAAGTACTATTGGACATATATATTACGTTCTGAAAAGAAAAGTCTTTTAATAGTGAGTGCTCAAAAACAATCCATCTAGGAATCGGGATATCAGTGAAATCATAGGCTAAAGCAAAGGATTGTTTAATCAAAAAAGCCGAGTGGTAAGCTTTAAAATTTGAAAAACATACTCCACCTTCAGTTTTGGGGCGAATAAGTCTTGCAAGAGCAATTTGGGAATGCTTCTTATTCCATAAAAAGATTATACAGATGGAGTTAATTTGGAAAAATAAGAGATGGGGATCCGAATAGGTAACATAGATATGGTATATAGGACATATGTTACAATCATCATTTAGATAGTATCCAACCTGCCTCACCAGGAGAGATAAAGGGGAGTCCAAGTAAGAAGGTGGGATTGGATTTTTGTGATTAATGCATTAAACGTATATTGAATTGTAGTAGACAAAGAGTCAGAAAACCAAATGCCAAGATAATTAATTTTTGTGGGACACCATGCAAAATTAGTATCATTAAACATAAATTGGTAAGATAAGGAGTTTAGAGGTAAAACGTCTGTCTTAGAGAGGTTTAATTTATAATCAAAAATACTGGGGCATAACCGAACCTCATCCATAAAGGTTGGGAGAGAAGTAGAGGGGTTAGACATGTAAATTAATATATCATCTGCATATGATGATATTTTGGTTTCTATGGAATTATAACTAAAACCAGTAATGCATGAATTAGCACGAATGCGTTCAATAAATGGTTCAAGGCATAAAACAAATAATAGAAGAGACAATGGACAGCCCTGGCGTGTACCTCTAGACAAAGAAAAAAATCTGGAAAAATGATTATTTACAAAAATACTGGCCCGTGGACAAGAATATAACAATTAGTAACAACCAGTAAACCGTAAACAGTAAAATCTTTATTGTTTCAGTTAATAAAAAATATACAATATCGAAATAAGTTATATTCTCTATATCTTAAAATTTTGCAAAAGATTTCAAGAAGATTATAAAAAAGTGATTTCATACAAAAATATACGTTGTTGATGACTTTTTGGCTAAAACAAAACAATCCTTGTAAAACCTACCTAATCTACAAACAAACCGGCATACCTAAACCTATTTATGTTTACCAAGAAACAGGGCTTCCGTTGCTACCTGTCTTAGTCCCAATATTATAGTTAATGATGCAGTCCCTACTACCAGTTCATATTAATACTTGCTGAGCACTACCCCAGCAATGGTGTGGTGGTTTTGTTATCCTTTTTCATTATTATCTGTTCATATTGTTTCAAAAATGTCATCATCTTACAATTTAGATGGCAATCCGTTGCGTCCAAACCCTTGATTATTGTGGTTCTACAAGACCTAATGTCTCTCTCATTAAATACCTTTTTTAAAAACCACACCCGAGTCAGCCTTAAGCCAGGACATATACAAATAAGATGAATGAGGTCTTGCTTCTCAGTCCCACATAGTGAACATGAATATAATAATTTATTATATGAAGTAAATGTGGGTCAGAAACTAAACCACTGGAGAGTTCTCAACATATTTTGCCAATTAATGCGATCAAAAGCCTTTTCTGCATCCACAGAAAGTGCTGCAATAGATTCGATTTTTTTCCCCATAGGAAATAATATTTGCAAACTTTCGAGCATTATCCAATGCTAACCTGCCCTTCACAAACCCAACTTGGTCAGTTTTAACCAATAAAGGAATAACATTTTCAAGGCAGGATGCAAGAACCTTGGCAAATATTTTACAATCATAATTTATTAAAGGTATAGGACAGACATTTTTACAGAGGGAATGATCTTTATCAGGTTTATGAATGATAATAATTAAGGTGTCCATAAAGGAACTGGATGCTTTAGCGTCAGCAATAAAGGAATTAAAAAGTGTTAGAAGTTTGGGGAAAACAATGGAGGAAAAAGTAGCATAAAATTCAATAGAGAGACCATCAGGTCCAGGCGCTTTTGATTTCCTTAAGGATTTAATAGCGTTAGTTAATTCTTGCACCATGACTTCTTTCTCTATTGCATTACATTTATCAGGTAAAGAAGGGGGAGAGGGAAGGCCTGAAAAAAAGGTATCTAAATTATGATCAGAAGGATTTGTGTCATCTGAATAAAGAGATCGATAATATTCATGAAAAACGTCAGCAATATCTTCATCCGACGACACCATGGTTTTAGTGGATTCATTTAAGATGGGCCCAATGCTTTTGCGCTCAGATTTAATTTTCAAATAATTAGCTAACATCTTACCAGCTTTATTTTGACCACCATGATATTTGGATTTAATTTTAAGAAGTACCTTACAGGCTTGAATCGTTGCAAGCTTCTTGAGTTCAGATTTGGCCTTAAACAATTCATGCAGATTTGAGGACGATTTGGAAGTAAAATAAGTGTGTTCCAATAATTTAAGTTGTTGTAATTGAACGTTATATTTTTTCCTTGTAGCTTTCTTTTGACATAAGAAATAGTAAAGGCACGAAAAGAGGCCTTAAAAGCATCCCAGTTGTTGGAAACAGAAGTGGCCTGAGGATTATTAAAAGTAGAAAATTCAGTAATAAAAGTAGTGGCCTCTTTGATGTAAACAGTGTTAGATAGTAAAAAGTTATTAAGTTTCCATCAGCTGAATTTTAGGGACGTAAGTGATAGGTCTAATACAGCATGAACTGGTGCATGGTCAGAGATAAAAATTGATCCAATTTCTGATGTTTGTATGGAAGGGAGCAAGGGTTTACTCACTAAAATAAAAATCAATTCTTGAACGTGTTTGATGAACATTAGAAAAAAAGTATATTCAAGGGAATCAGGTTTACAAGTCTTCCAAACATCATATAATGAATGAGAGGCAATGGCCGTTGAAATGCTTTATGGGATTTATCAGGGTTAAATTTACATTTAGAAAGTCTATCAGAAAAGGGGTCCATCCATTGGTTAAAATTACCAGCAATAATAATATTAGGGCAATCAATGGAAGAGAGTAAAATCTAAGGGGCTCATTATGATCGCGGACGGACTTGAGTCCGTCCGCGACCATCGAGGAGGAGGAAACCTCCGCATGGCCTGCGGAGTTCCCTCCTCTCCAATTAGGATGTGACCGCCACCCTGGAGGTCACATCCTCTATTTTTAACATTGCGGCGGGTGCAGCTTCAAGCTGCACCCGCCGCAATGTTAAAAATGCATGCATTGCATTTGTATGCAGAAAGCGGCAGGCACTGCGCGGTGCCTGCCGATTACTGCATGCAAATGCAGGGGGGTACCATAGGTACCCCCCATGTGTACCCCCCACCCCCCCTCCACCCAGGGGGCCCGCAACGGGCCCCCGCAGTGAAACTCCGTATGCTTTTCCACGGCGGAAAGGCCGCCGTGGAAAAGCATTTCTTTTTGGGCATCCTAATATGGCTGGCGGTGTCTGAGAGACACCGCCACCATATTAGGGCTTTTCCGCCGCGGTTGTAAGCCAACCACGGCGGAAAAGCTGCGGACGTAAACCTGGACCCACCAGCCATCCTAATGTGGTTTTTCCGTATCCTCCGGGCCGGCGGAGGCTTCAATCTTCAATGAAGAATAAGGCTCCAATGCAGAAATAGATCAAAAGTCACTCTCCTGTCAGCACTCAGGCAATCGCTCTATTGAGTAATAAAGCAAAAGCGATAAGGCAAGTAGTGAATCACAAGCCAATTTACATGAGGCTAAGGGGTGTGCCTGAATATAGAAACAAAATGTGAGAAATTGGTTAAATTAGAGCAAAAAATGCCATATGCTCATTAAGTGTAGTAGGCACTGAGGTAGGTTCCACTCATTCAGAGGCTGGAGAATGAGTTATATATGGAAACTGAGGAAAAAACATTGCGGCAGATAGCAGTGATAGCATGACTGAAAAAAAAATATTTTTTTCCGTTTGCAAGTGCTGTAGAGCCCAAAAAGTCATTGTGTGCACTTCTAGGCAATTATCTTGAGAAGGGGCAAAATTAACACGTTGCCGCATGTTAATAAATAAAACGCCGGTTTACCTTAAGAGTTTGCAGTTCACATGGCCGAGATGAGATGGCGGCCGTCGCTCACATTGTTGTGAGGAGGAATCACCGATATCGGCGCTGGGTCCTTGTCAATTGTTAGGAGCGCTAGAGTGGTTCATGCGCTGCTCCACACCTTCAGAAGCAGGCATTCAACATTTGCGGTCCCCACTGTGGCCAAAATAAGTGCTGAAATCCGTGTAGAAGCTCCGCAGTCACACAGAGCTTGCGGAGCAGGTGCCATCTTCCTGCGGAGTGAGACCACGCCCCCCACTGCATGCAGGATTAACTTTGGAAAAATATGCTCTAACCAGACTTTGAGAAGCACCCACAGATGCTTGCTGTAATCAGTCATAAAGTAATATGCGTAGACAGGTCTTTAAGTGAGATGAAAAAAGTGGGTGCCAAATACATTTCTGTAGTTCTCATAGTGTGCCATCAGACCGATATTTTGGATACTCTCTGAGGTGTAGTTTTATCCAGATAAATGGCACAGCAACTGACATACGCCTAAAGCCTCTCAGTATGATTGGATTTGTCACTGGGTGTTAGCTGTTTAAGAGAAATGAGTAACAACAATGATTTCTTATAAATAATTAACATTGGAAATGTTTAAATTCTGAAATAGTGAGTCTGTGAATTAAATAGCATTGAGGCCTGTGGAAGGAGTTTTGGCATTCAATTATGTGTGCTTTAAGTTAGATATGTATCCTCTTATTTTTAAACATATTTTTATTGGCATTTTGCAATTGTATGGATGTGCTTTACAAGTACGAACAATCATATAACATTACTGGACTTGACAACCTGTACAGGTCGTGTTCAATTTTACAAAAAAAGTAAAGAATACACTCAATATACACTCCCATCAGTGGTTTGAAATGTTCTCTTTGCTCCTACATTCCGTACCGTGTCATAAAAGGACCTAAGTGAGTTTCTTCATTGTCTTAATAAGAAAAAAGAAAAAATTACAGGCGCTTCTCACCAATTTATTAACAAATAATACTACAAAATAAACTTTGTGGTGTAATGTCTCTTTGTACTTTATGGATTCTTTTGTGTGTCTCCTAATCTGTTTTGGGGCTCCTAGTTGAGGAGCTTGCCTCTATGTTTATATAGTTATATGCTTGTCAAGGTGGGGAACTGGGGGAGTCAGGGGATCCCTAACTAGGGGTATCTTCTCCCAATTCCTCTGCTACCTCATCTCTTCTTTCTGTTTCTTCCCTATTCCTGGACACCCAATCCCTCATTACCTCCACCCTTAGTTGCTCAATGGGGCGTTTACGTATTCCCAGTTGGTCTCCTTTCTGATGAGCCCTCAGCTCCGCCTTGGACCAAGTATCTACATTTTCCTCCCATGTCAGTATTGAGGGGTGGCGCTTGCCATCCAATGCTGCGAAAGTGTCTTCTTGTCAGGATCAGCGCTAGGTCCGTAAATCTATTCCTTATTCTCCTGGCTCTGGGTCTGGGGAACAGGCCCAACAGGCAAATCTCTGGTGTGTTCGGAAGTGTACAGAGTAGTGTTTTCCTAATCTCGGTCAAGACCTTTTCCCAGAAATCCCATAGATGTGTGCATTCCTAAGTCATGTGTGCAAAGCCTGCATCTATTAATCCACATCTAGCACAGGATCTGTTGCCCTCCCCTCCCATTACCTTGAATCTGTGGGGGTTCAGGTACACCATGTGTGTGTGTAGTCAAATTGAATCTTCTTAAAATTAGAATTTCTGGACAACTTTTTGAACCCTCTCAGTACTCGTACCAACTCCTTATTCATTAGGGTTTCCCAATGATCTCCTCCCATTTTCCTTTGGTATGGTCCAGCTGTTTTGTAACTGATTCAAGAAGTGCTTGGTATAGCTATTTCACCAGATGCCGGGCAGCCCCCAAAGTCAGCAGCGATTGGAGCACTCTGTGAGTGGGGGGTTTGGTGGAACCACCCCGCCACAGGTCTCGAAATTTTTGTATCAGTGAGGGGTAGGTCAGGAATTGGCCATGTGATATGTCCGATTGAGATGTTAGCTCATCCATAGGCATCAAAGTTCCGAGGTGGAAACAGTCTGTGATCCCCGCTTCAGTCAATACTGCCAGTTTAGGTCCAGAATGGGGGGCCAATTGGCTCCCATATGGGAATCCTCTAAGTGGTATTTCATGTTCATGTGCAAATGGGTTGGCCTTCTCTCTGCGCCGGAGGCATCTCTTTCAGCAGTATAAGGCTGCCTTCAGCAGCACATTGGGGTACAGGAGGTTCAATTTCTGGTGTATCAATTTAGCCATTAACTGTCCTCAACTGTTTCTCCCGCTCATCTCTCCTAGTAATTCCACATTCTGGCCATCCAACCACTGGGATAGCCACTGCAGCAAAGCCGCCAGATAATACAATTCAAAATTAGGAGCTCCCAGTCCTTTATTCTCAGCCGTTCTTTGTACTATTTCCAGGGCTACCCTATTTCGCCCCCATTCCCAAATCAATTCCCTGAGCAGTTGATTTAAGCCCGAAAACCAGCCAGGAGGTATCACCACTGGAAGGTTCACAAAATGGTACAGTAATCTAGGTAACATAATGATTTTTGAGAATGCCACTCTAGCCATCAGCGGCAACTTGAGGGAGCGGCAAAATTGTATGGACCCTTTCAGAGATCTAACAATCGAATTAAGGTTGCCCTCGTGTAGATCTTCTAACTTGTGAAAAATCAGGACTCCTAGATACTTGAACGAGCAGGGGGCCCGCAACAGGCCTTTTTTTTGGTCCTCATTTAAAGATAATATGCTTCGATAAAAATCAAGAGAGATGTTTTTTTTTTTTTTTCTGGCCCCTATAAAGGGGCCCATTAGAATAGGGGGTGGATCCCCCTGCCAGGCTGGCGGTAGTCACCGCCAGCCTGGCGGGGCGTTCCGCCCGCCATCCTTGCTCTAAAGACCCCCCTCCATATGAGTATGGTGGTAAGACCGTCCGCCGCTTTTCCGCCCCGGTCGCAAGGCGACCGGGGTGGAAAAGGTATAATATGATGGTGTTGTCTATCAGACACCACCAGCCATATTATGATGAGAAAATTTGAATGCCTCTCCGTGGTGGCAATGCCGCCACAGAAAGGCATGCGGAGAATCCCTGCGGGGGCCCGTTGCGGGCCCCCAGGGACTCCGGGGGGTGCACATCGGGGATACCTGTGGTACCCCCCAGCAGTCCCATGCACAGCATGGCAGGCATCGTACGGTGCCTGCCATGCTGTGCATGGAAGTGCACAGCATGCCTTCCTGCCATTGTAGCGGATGGTGCTGAGTGCAACACCCGCCACAATGGTAGGAATGCAGGATGCGCCCGCCACTGTGGCGGGCGCATCCTAATGCTGCCCACGGCACCCCCGCCCTTATGGCGGGCGGTCCCTGTCCACGATGGGATGGCGGGCATACTAAGTCCGCCCAGCATCCTAATGGACCCCCAAGTGTCTGAAGGATGAAAATCAATTACCGGTCCAGTTTCACCCCCACAGAGGAGAAAAGATACTATGTATCTCCAGAGCCGCACCTTTGACTACTTCTTTGGGGGTTCAAACCTCAATCTTGAAAAACAAGACGGCCCATGTAATCTCACGTACCAGCGAGTGGCCCTTTCAGACTGGTCCTCCGGACCATATCTGAAGCATATTATTAATCATATGACCCATAAACACATAGATCTACTTAATAGTCAAAAAAACGTAAACCATGATCCAGAATATTTAAAACCCATAATCCATAATCCTCATTATATATTTTGTGCCCCTGTCTCAACCCAATTATCCCAGATTTCCCAATATTTGGACTTTTTTGTGAAATTGCCTGCTTGATCCAAGCGTGCTATCCTCTGAATGGAATAAATCCATTCATTTTCCGTAGGAGGGCATGCTAATATCCATTTAAAACATAGTTCCCTACGGGCTAGGAGATTCAAGGTAAAAAACAAAGCTTTATGATTCTTTGTTAATGTTAAATCACCCACTCCACTAAAAGGTAACCCAAAAATTACGGATCTAGAGGTTAGTTTAATTTCCATCCCCATAACATTTGATATTGTCTTACCCACTTTGTTCCAAAATTCAAAGATTACCGTACAGCTCCAGAACATATGGACCTCATTAGCGTTTTCTTCCCACGTTTGAGACATTTCTTGATCTCCCGATTTCCCATCTTTGAGATTCTCCGAGGGGTCCAATATGCTTTATAAGCTGTGAAAAGGTGATTCTTTTTTAATGAAGCAGCGTTTATACATGACCAAAGAAGTGACATTGATACGTGCCCAATAGATTCAAGATCTTCATCTGGCAAGTCCTTCTTCCAAATCTCCATAAATGAGGCCTGCTCCTCTTCTCCATTTTGTACCAATAGCCAGTACCAATCTGCCACCTCCTTTCCCTTATAGCTTCGAGAACAAATCTTTAGTGATAAGTTCGAATTCCCTTTCAGTTCTTTTCCAACTGCTTTTGTCCAGCTTGTTAATTGGTAATATTTGATTTTTGAGATCAATTTTCCAGGTATGGCTGATAGGTGCGGCCAAGAAATAAGGTCTCCCTCAATTATCAATTGGCCCCAAGAGATTATTCCGCAATATCTCAAAGGTAACGCTAGTGCGTCTGTTAAGCATACTGGTATCCCAGGAGAGTTCCAGATCGGGGTAATATCGTTATAATATGGAATTTTTAGGAGGCAACTTACTTGTGACCAAACTTTTACAGATGCCAGCAGAATCTTCAATTTAACTTTTTGTTTTAATTTAGGGTTACCAAATTTTAGAAGAAAACCATCAGCTTGTTGAGATAGAGCCCATGTGAGTGCTTTAAAAAGGGGAAAAAACGCGCAGTGTTCCAGCATTAATTGTCGGAAGTTTTTTAACTGAAATGCACACATATACAAATAAAGATCCGGGCTAGCAATCCCGCCATACTCCTTTTTCTTTCTAAGTTTTTTCTGGGAGATCCTAGGGCACTTATTTCCCCATATAAACTTTGTAAAAAAAAACAGCGCCTTCTTAAACCAAATTTTTGGGAACTCAAGGGGAATAGTATTAAATAAAAAAGTGTATTTAGGGAGAAGCGACATTTTTATTAAATTGGATTTTGCCCAGAAAAGAGAGAGATATAGCTCCCCAAGATTGTAAGAGGGAGCTTACTTCTTTTGTTACTTTGTCAAAATTAACTTGCGCAATTTTATCTATAAAATGAACTATTTGAATTCCCAGGTATCTTATCTCTCTCTTTTCATAGGTACTCGCAAAATCTGTATTCCATTTCATTAGCTCTGTTTTTTGTTGGTTTAACAAGTATCCTGAAACCTTTCCGAACTTCTCTATCTCCAGCCATATTTCTGAGTAAGATTTTTCTATATTACCTGTGTACACAATAAGGTCGTCGGCATATAGCCCTATTTTTTTCCCATCCGTTATAATTAAACGGGATGATTTTCTGCGATGCTCTTAATTTAAATCTAGGGGCTTAATATACATGTTAAAAAGTATCGGGGAAAGAGGGCACCCCTGTCTAGTCCCTCTTCTGATCTATATTGCTTTAGTCAAATTCCCATTAACCAGGATTTTAGCAGAGGGGTTTTTGTAGATGTCCTTAATTGCTGCTAGGCAATTTTCCCCGAGATCGAAACATTGTATTACTTTAAATAGAAAGTTTCAATTAACTCGATCAAAAGCCTTGGCGGCATCGAATGTCATTACCACCAAAGGGGACTTGTACGTCTGTGCCACATCTAGAGCTCCGATAAGGTCCTGAGTCAGCTCGCTTAATTGTCTCCCCTTCATAAATCCTTTTTGGTCCGGATGTGTAAGTGGTCCTAATACTTTATCCAATCGTTTTGTTATAGTCTGCGTATCGATTTTATGGTCGCAGTTTAAAAGCGAGATTGGACGGTAAGACTCACAATCTCGCGGGTTTTTATTAGATTTTAAAAGGATTGTTATATTTGCTTCCTCCCAAGATACTGGGGGACTGTTTCCTTCTATGAAAGAGGAGTTAAATAGTTGTAATAGGAAAGGTGTTAATTCATCTTTTAAGATCTTATAGATCTCATTAGGGATAGAGTCTGGGCCGGCAGCTTTTCCCTTTTTTAAGGAGTTAATTACTTGGAGTGTTTCCTCTAGTGAAAGGGACCATTTATAACTTCTCTGTCTTCTTGTCGGAGAGTGGGAAACTCACCAACTCACCCCATGCGGCGAGGTTGATGTTGATAGTTCATTAAAATATCCCAGCGTACACAGCTGTAGGCAAACCCAAAAGCCCTGGCCCAGCCCAGCCTCTTCTGGGCGATGATGGGCAAGGACGGGCCCACCCTTGGCCCGGGCTTTGCCAGGGCGTGGCTTGCACCGCAGGATGTCAGAAGCGATTTTAAGAGTGTTTGGCGGGTCCTCCCCCTCCTGGGGTACTGAAGACTTCTGGGCGATGTAGTCCCCACACGAATGGCACCGGCAGCACCAGCAAGTGGAGAGTCCGGTGCCACGGGATGTCAGAAGCTCTTTTAAGCACGTTTCGTGCCTCCTCCCCCGCCCTGGGGTACTGAAGGCTTGTGAGTAATGTAATCCCCACACAAATGGCACCGGCAGCACCAGCAAGCAGAGACTCCGTGTCATGATTGCATTGGAAATATTGTATGATGGCCGTCTGTATGACATATGAAACGGGCCATCTTCTAGTAGGCTAGGATCCAGTCACCATGCGGGAGTCAAGGTGGGTTCTGATAATGGGCAAAACACAGCAACGTGGGGTTGTGGTTGGATATAGTACGCCCTAGGTATTCTGTATGGGTAACGGATTGTCCTAAACTATTGGAGCAGGTATACATATCCATCCTGCTATGCAACTTGTACAAGTGGGAGTAAACGAATAGCCCCTCACATGTCCATGTTGCAGTCTTTAGATATCCCTCATATATCCCATCCCTCCAGCCACTCTCGGAATCCCCTAGTCACCTTAGCTACCGGGGTATTGTTCAGCGTGCAGTTTTTGACCTGTCCATCTCCATATCAGCCACACAATTAAAAACTTCCCAGCAACATATGGGAAGTGTCGAGTGCAGAGAGGTGCTTTGAAAATCTATACAGGAACTGGACCTGATTGTGGTTTGGTGCATAAATACTCCAAAGTGTAAGTTCCCTACCTAAGATCTTCCCCTGTATCAGGACATATCGGCCCTCCGGGTCCATGAGAACCTTGCTCACTTCAATGGGGGTGCCTGCTCTGATCCATATCAGGGAACATCTCGAAAATGTGGAATATGTGGAAGCATACAAGTGTCCCCGCCATCGACGTTGGAGTCAAACCCTCTCTTCCAGTGTGAGGTGTGTTTCCAGCAGCATCGCTACCTGTATGCCCCAGCGTGAGAGGTAGCTATGTATTTTGGGCCTGGTGAACATTGACCCCATGCCCCTGATGTTCCAGGAGAGTATCCTAATATCATGGTGCACTAGTGGCTTAATAGGGCTCGTTGTGCACTATATCTTCCCTCCTTTCCCCCCATTTCTTGCTGATGTCTTGAGATACAATAGTAACAATCTGTCAGAGACCACCACCTTTCCCCAACAAGTAACTCCCTTTCCCCCGGGCAGCTCTGCAATGGCAGGACGCCCAAACCTGTAAAAAGAAAACCATTAGTACAAGATTTTCCCACTGTCTCATCCAATCAGGACTATCTTGGTGGGGAGCGTAGTGCGTTAGTCACTGCGGGCAATTTCAGCTCAGGCCTCAATATCCTTCAACAGGGATCTGATTCCCTCCTGCTGCTGGGACCCATGGATCCAATTTGTCTTTTGTTCGCGTCTTCCCAATCTGGGGCCACGATGGCCAGTTTAGATAATGTCGTCAGCCATTTGCGGAGTCACTTCTGGCATATTCACCTCACTTCTGGCCTAGGCCCCTGATTCGGAGTCCCCGGCACTGTGCTCCGAAGTGTTGTTGGAGTTTCTCTTCGCCGTTTCTTTTGTCAGCCACAAATGTAGGGCTGAATTTCTTTCCTGTGCTGTTTGCGATGCAGTGGGTTTCTGCAGTGGAGTTCTCCTAGATGAGCGCCATAGCTGTTTTCACTGTGGCTTAGGCGGCTTGGAACCATGTGGTCATTTTGAGCCATAGGGCCACCCTCCTTGCAGGTCCCCAACCAAGTCCACACATCTTCTGGTGAGTCACAAAAATGTGTGATTCCATCTAGGGTGATTTGTGACTTGTCTCCCTCTTCCGCGGGGGCACCGCCCTGTTTTTGCCGTGTTTTTATGGGAGCATGTCCAGATTCTAGGAGGGTCTCTCTCTGAAACCCGGTGTGTCCTCCAGCTCCCCCTTTGGAGAGTCCACAACTCCGTTCTCGGCATGCATTGGTTTATTGCCAATTCTCTACGTATTCTCCTCTTGGAAGTACCTCACTGTACCCCTTTCCGGCATCTCCAGCTCGCATGCTCTGCCACCACTAGGGCTCGTCGCACTTTCCCTGGGGGTTCCAGCGTAGTTACTTCTGGCAAAATCCTGTGTTCACCTTCAATGTGGCCAGAGTTCTCCCCAGTCACCTTGTATATACTTACAAGGCAGTTTCCACCTCAGAGTAGAGGGGGCTCCTCAGGGCAGTGGCGTAGGATCTTGAGCCAGATCAACATATCCCCAGGGTCCGCCCTGTCGGTAACTTACTTCGAGGGGTATCCGAGTTTATGGTGGGCCACATTGTCCCTCCGTTTTGCCGGGATATGGTGTTCTCTAGCTTCTGGCACCCAGAGTGCCTGGGCAGCTCCCACTGTGTGTGATCACAGTGCCTGGGGGTGGTGAGACTGGTGGAGGCGTCATCTCAGGGGCCACACAGTGTCCCAGCCCTCCTCGGAGTCCGCCCCAGGTTGCACAATCCTCTATTTGCACCAAAAGCCTCAAATACTTTTCTCACAGGCCGTCACATCTGACGGGGGTCCCGTAGCCTCAGGTTTCAACACTGTGCCGGCTCTCTCCTCCCAGAGTTCCCCTTGGACCGGGTCGTGCGCTGCCTCTCTTCATATTGTTTGGTACCATGTGGCATCACTGGCACACAGTCTGCATGCAACTCCGTGTGCCTCCACAGTAAATAGGCTAAAGGCAGGCCACCCCTTATGCCATGGGACCCACACCGGCAGACTTACATTTTCAGGGGGTTGCCGATTCCTCCTGCGAGCCCACCATGGGCCCGCTCCCTGGTGAGGCTTGCCTCGCCCCGACCACACCTGTCCGGGCATGCATTTCTTTACTCATTGGCTTTCAGGGCGTTCATGTCGTACCGCCCCCCACCGCTCTGCCGCCTCTCTGCTTGCTCCTCAGTTCCTCCGGTTCCTGGCAACTTACCAGGATGTTCTGGTGCTGGCAGCAGACTGTTTACTCAGGATAATTATTAGGCCTCTGCGGAGCACCTCGCTCACGCAGCTGCGATGATTTGCGTTTAAGCCACGCCCCCTGATATGCATCCTCTTTTTCTCTGCATATCTTTTCCATCTGCACATCTTCAACCCCCACTCTTTCCTCTTTAGCATCCTCTTTTCACACTTCCTCGCATCTCTGTCAGTTCACCCCAATATGCACTGCACACACATATCCTCAGAATGTCAGTTGCACATGGAATACACAAACATTGTTCTGTGTGCTCTACAGAGAGGTCAACCCACTGACAGGCACTTTGTTTAGCTTTAGGCTTAGCGCTGTCTTGCTAAATCAAACCCCTTCATGAACACCTGGCATGGCTCAAGCTTCAAAGTATTGACAGAAAAAAATACAGATACACAATAACATTATAAAATAGCTAACTCATGGGGAATGCAAGAATAAGTATAGCATGTAAAATAAGAGAGGAACTTAATTGTTGAAATGCATTCCCTTGATGTTGTTAACATTCATTGTTTGCAATCCATGGCTTTAGCAGCAGTGTTAACTTAGGGGCATGTACACAGGGACAGTTTTAATGCCATACATCAGAGAACTGGCCACATGTTACACAGTAAGCACATATCTCTCGCTTTGGGCCTGACTCGGATATTTGGATCCATTTCACAAGGGAGCAAATGCCGCAGCTCCACTTCTAAAGGAGGGAGCGTTAAGCAGCGAGGGTCTGGGGTGTCAAAGTGGGGGAGGTTAGAGTGATAAGGGGTCTTGGCACAATATACAGAACACAGCATTAGCTTGCATTCACTTATCATCACCAAGAACAAGGCACCGGATCAGACGTGCGTGCATCCACTCCCACATATGACAAAAGGGTGGTATCTATGCCTTTGAATGACGGATGTCTGAAATCATGCACGGATGAAGCCTACGCCCGAAACCATGATGCTTATTGTGTCACTGGCCTACAGTGTGCATACAACCAAAGACCCCATTGGCAATGAAGGGCTTTAAAAAAGAAGCCCTGCGCTGTGTATCACGTTAAGAAAGGTGATTTACTGCATGTTTTCCATCTCCTGCTTCAGAGCGAGGCGGGACAGGCAGCCTGAAACAGACAACCCAGACTTAAACACATCAATTTATTTAGAGATACAATAGTATCTCTAAATAAATCGATCTATTTTATATTTTTTTATGTAAATATGTAGGAATTTTCAGAGGGTCTCAGCCCCACAGCCCTACAGGAGAAACCCCCCCTGGTTTGGGGTAAGTTTACACTTTTTTTTGCTTTTCACAAACTAGACTAGACATCAAAGTTTACCACTTTGGTATTTCATGAAGGGCATTTATGAATACCTTTATATCCGCACTTGGGACGAAAGATTCGGCCGAGTGCGGACATAAAGATAGCACTCGTAAACACTCTTTGTGAATTCCCAAAGTCGTAAACTTAGACATCAAGTCTAAGTTTAGACCAAAAGTATACGTTTACCTTTGTGAATCATGTCAGTGGTGTAGCTGGGTGGGGGAATGGAGGGTCCACCCCGGTTGCATTTTTTTGAGGACGTGGGCGAGTGCAAGGTATGTTTTTTCTCCCTTGTTGTCGCTCCATCGCTCGTCGGCGTTTGTCGCCACCCCTGCTGCCCTCCTTTCTTACCTCCACTGGCTGTCCCTGGGCGGCAGGTTCTGGGTTTGCCCTGGGTGGCAAAAGCACTAGCCATGACACTGAATCAGGCACTACGAGAGTAGTTTTACATTTAGTATTTTTATATCTGTGGAGAACTGCACATAAAAAGACGGGAGAGTCTCTATAGTCGTAAAGATTCTACACATAAAACTAAATTCGTAGTTAGTGAATAGCAAAAACACAGTAAAGTTAAAACATAGGTTTAAGTTTACCATTGTGACTAAGGCCCATGGAGAGGGGCTGTAGTGTAGTTCCTATATTCCCAATAGGCTCTGCGCATTGGAATAATATCTTCAGTAATATAGACGTAGGACAGAGGTTAACTAGGTCTTCTACTGACGATATTAGACTTAAGTTTTTGCCAGCTAGCTCAGAGTTCACTAGAAACTTTCTCGAATAAGTGAGGAGGAGTTTAACCTCCCTGGATAGACAAGAAGGGATTTAGTTTCTGACAACCATAGAACATGACAACTTTGCTCTCCCTGATTAAGAGTATATCTCTAGAGTCGTGTGAAAACAAAAGACAGCTATTTTACTCAGTCAATACGTGCGTACTTAGTTTCACCAGATTGCAGAGAAAAGAAGAGACGGGCGTTTTCGATAAAAGGTGTTATTTATTGATCAGTCTCTTTTCTCATACAAGAGAAATGAATTGCTACAATTGCAATACTTATAGTTAAGTAAAGTGCATTCAGTAAAAGCAGGATTATGAAATAATACTGTAAAAGCATTGATATGGTTTCTTAGCCATACGATACTTTAAAATGGATAAAATAGATACATACATATATACATTTGACTAATCGTACTCAACTGGTGCTTCTAACTATGCCTACCCCGGTGTACCTGACCTAAGCCTAATACATGGGAAGGAGTAAGTAAGTAGCAGTTTAAGTTAAGTTTGGTTTGCCAAGAATCTGACTCAAGAATTCTCTGTAAGGGTTTAGTCAGTTCAGTACCTGGGGATTTGAAGGCAGGAGGGCTGGTATCTCTCTCTCAGAATTCGATATCCCAGTTCACCCGCAAGGGCAAGCTGGAAGCGCCGGAAGCTGGATTTCTTGGCAGGAGAAAAGACAGCGTCTCTCTCAGCGCGTCAAAAGGGAGGGGCAGCGTCCGTGGGCTCTCATCAGCTGGGCTCTCGGCAAGTAGTCGCTGCTCCAGATTTACCACCACCGTGTCTTTGCTTAAGGCAGCGTTGGTATATTTATACCTGAAAGGTGCCGGGTTTGACGTAAGGATGGACATAAGACGTCAATAAAGATGTCATTAAGAACTGGTCGTTCTTACAGTATTACAGGAGTTCTTGGACGAAATCAAAACAATAGCAGAGGGGATTTCCCAGGTTAGCTGGAGGTTTGGATTTGTTTAAGAACTCGGTGTGCTTTCTAGGGGGCTGGAGGAATAGGCTTGCTTAATGTGACAGCATGCGCAATGACCGAATTATGAAAAAGGGTTTCTGTGCCGTTTGCAGGGATATTATTGATTTATAACCGGACAAGGGCAAAGAATAGGATATTGATTCAGGTACCTAGGTAAAACACACTACACCCACACCACGAATTCATGTCCATAATTACTAAAACTAAGCAATAGAAAACATATCTAACGGTGCATGTGTATACCGATCCACCCCAAAAAACATTATTTTGCATCTGAAATGGTATATGCGAAATACACGAAAAACGAGTATAGGTACTGTATGCTTTTAAGCAGTGTAATCATTCAAACAAAGGATGCACATATATCGCAGCAGGAATGATTTGCGAAAATTACACATGAAATGGTTCTTAATACAGAAAAAAAAATATGCGAGACCATTCCATCACATATAAATACAGTTTATGTAAATATGCTAGAGGCTGAGGTAATATATCGTCTCTAGAGTTCCTAAAATAGAAGCTCTGTTCTCTAAGAATAGTTCTACTTTAAGCAGAGGATGAGTGCCAAAAATTAAGTAAATATTTTGGAATCGGGGAAAAAATAGTTTCGTTTTCAGGGGAGAAAAAAGTTCCAAATAGTCCCAGTAGTTTTTTGTTTTTTAAAGCTGAAGGCCAAATGCAGAGTTCAGGGAACGCTGTGTGCTCGTTTGCTTAAAGTTATTCTCTTTGTTCGGGGGAAAACCTCATTCCAGACAGACTTTAAAAAAAAACAGTCTACTGCCTCAGGTGAAAGTTCGACCAAGTTGGAAAATGTCGCTACCATGCAATCTTGAGCATGATTGCCTTCAACGATGTTTTGATCAGCATTGCTTACAGAAGGTCGTACCTGGTTGATGCTGCTCTCATCTCGTGCTTCACTACCCTTTAATCGCAGTGGTGAAGTCTCAACGAATGCCGTCATCAGGATGGGTAACCGCTGGGGACAACACGATGCATGAGCCTTTACTGGACTGAGCAAAGTATCTGTATCCAATGGTACTTCTGATTGTAGTGTAAGACAGATGTCTAACACGCATTCTTCTCCGCATAGCAAACATCTTAACACAGGTAAGATACAATTCTGCCAGATGGGTCTGAATGAAAGAAACCAGGTCATATTTAGATCTCTTAGCCGGGCTAATCCAAGGACTTTAGTTATGCGGTCCCGAGAGCGTATAGCTAGGATCGTTTCTTCCATTGTTGCTGGAGTTTTGTCTGTGACATGGCTTGCCATAACGAAGCAGCAGTACCAAAAATAGGATGCCTGCTACGAGTCCCAACAGGAGTGGAAGTCCGCCAAAAACAGAATGGACAAAATTAGGAAAAATACCCAAGACTGCTTTGAAGGGTGTTAACAGTCCCGAAAAAACTGTCTTAAATACACTCGCGATACCATTCGTATCAGAAATGTTTAAGATTTCGTTTAGCATTTCTGCGAAGTGTAGGGGGCAATTTGTTGATAATAATGCATGTATCCCTGTCGTTGTCCTTGCAACTTGGAGATCATACGTTTCTTTTGATGACGTCAAGTGAACTGGCGTCTGTAGAAGCACAGTCTTCATTCTGCTTAAAGTATCAATTCGAATAGAAGAGATATTCAAACTGGGCCAAATTTTTCCCTCCCTGTCTGGAGTGTCGTTTGTAAACAATACTCGCTCACAGCAAGTGACCATGGAACTTACACTAACTAGATACGCTTTTCCTGGCACTAGGCCACAACATCTGTGATCCACAATTAGAATGTAGCTCCCGTTAGAAAGCCGTCTAAAGAATGGCTCTATTCGAGTTGCAGGTGTGCCAAGCTGGTGACATGAAAGGTTATTAGAAGTCCCCTCACAGGCCCCATGCAAATTTATGCCCTGACACAGAAGTATACCACTTAGTGATTTTTCACAATTATTTCCACTAAGAAATACACTCTGTCCTTTTTCACTATAACATGTGTGTGTGTAAGGTAATTTCCATGTTGACTTAATGTATCCTTTACCCAACCTTTCATACTGGCCTGCCTGTATATACTTTTGGCAGTATCAAAATTGGAAAGTCGTTATCGGAATAGTTATTATCCCATGTATTATCCATTCAATGATAGGTCGTTCTGACATTGTCAATGGTAATCTCTCGAGTTTTTCAATGCTCAGAATTGTATACTCTGCTCCCTTTTGTGCCAGGCTGATTTGTGTATCAGTAAGGTTATAGATAGAGAATAATGACGTTGTGTTGATTAAACGCCAAGGCACGTAGCCTGAACGCAGATTTTGTAGCGTCCAGCCAAGCTGTACAATAGAACGCAATTGAGACTGACCGTGTTGCAACATCAGTAAATCCTGCTCTATTATATCGATTGCAGATGATACAATACTGTCCAGTGAATATATTCTGGAAGACAGAGTCATTAACCCATTGTACACAACAGAAAGTGATTTTTCCAAATTAATACGGTCAATTTCCCGTATTTTCTCTGCTGTTTTAATTTGAGTTACTTTCCAAGCTTCGTTATAAGCTGCACATATAGAGGCCGCTATGAAACGTTTTTGACGCTGTTTGCGTGGTCCCATAATGAAATCACGCAAGTCAGCACCTTCTTTAAGTAAAGTTAAGTGTTGCTTAATTTCTGCCAGTGTGGATGTTCGTAGCCAATCAAGGCAGAGTTTACCCACACTGTATGTTGTTACAATCCCTGGATGTTGTCGCTGGGAGTATCTAGGGTCTGGCCTGGACATTTTTAACCCATGTATTTTGTTCAGGAATCTATCTTGACAGTTATTTGTGTCTGTGGGCCAGATCAACCATTTCTTCCAATCAGGATGTGTTCTGTTTTGGTTAAAAATATGGGATACGTCTATCGCAAAATCTGTAGTGCTATTACTGTCAGGTGTGGGCTTTGGAGTAGACGGTTTGCTCAAGTCTTTTATTTTGGCTAGGCCAAGACAGCTTGTCTGTTGAATTGTGTCATTCAAAAATATAATTTGTTCTGGGATCATGCAGGCTCTGAATAATGATTCTATACCTTGGACCTGCCAATCTTTAGTACCCCAGATGGTCTTCGTTTCAATCATATTGTTCCAGAAATCAAAACCAAATGTATTCATTTTTTCAAAAAATGTTTCTGAATAGATTAATTTTGTGTTTGTCAGCATGGTTTTCATTCCTGTCTTATTTAGTAGTTTGAAATAAAATGTTTCTGCATTACTTGTGTTAAACCCTGAGAAGTATGGAAATTTCTCATAGAATGTTTTCGAGCTTCCTTTCGGTGGAGTTGCACAATGTTCCCATTGGTTATAATTTAAAACATTTCTAGGTTGAGCAGATTTATGCAAATAATGGTTAGCATAGTGGTTGTAACAGTACATCTGGTCATAATTAGACGAACCCTGTAAATAATCATGTTCAGTAAATTTAGCTGACATAACTAGGTCTGACATCATATCATTAATACTTTCAAAGTCCCACTCATCCATAAATGTGCTCGGTTTTACAAAGTCACTTAATGAAACCTTGAATTGATGAGGATACTTCAAGAGCTCGACCGGGCCATAGAGTTCGTAATCAGTTTTGTCCCATGCTACCCCACCGGGTAATGGATTGGCTGTGAAGTTCACTGACGAGAGTTCTCTTTTCTCGATGTGTGAAGACTTGTGTGGTTTTAGGACTAAGTTGATTTTCTGGCTTGCTGTGTCCATTTTAATATATTTCCCCTCAATGAAATGTCCCAACCATAGTACCATGATGAGCCAAAGCAGGAGGAAAAGTACACCCAGTACCACCCAAAATTCAATCCATGGAGAAATCAGATATGTTGCTTTTAGTTGATGAAAAAGTTCTTTAGCCTTGTCTTTAAAAGTTGAAGTTGATGTCGGCTGTTCCTCAGGTTCACTCGGATCCTCAGAAAAGTCATCGAAGTTGATGAAGTAGCCTGATGCAGTTCTGTCAATGGTTTCAATGGCTTCTGGGTTTTTCCTTGTTTTATTAGCATAGTTTGTGGCTACATCATTGTAGACTGGTGTTTCTTGTTGATTTATTACAATTTGGGTTTCAAGAGGCTTAAGTTCCATGGCTTTATTGCATAGTCCTTGTTGATTCACTGTATGTTTATCAAATGTGATTAGTCTTTCAGTTTGAACCTCTTGATTTGTAGCAAACTTTGGTGTTCTGCTACTTCTTGGGAGTCCACTTGGCCTACTACTTGTTATTGGCCACATGATTGTGGTTTAACCAGGTCGATGGATACAACTCGGTTCTCCTTTTTACCAGCAAGGGGCGGTAGTACAACTGATCTTGTTCCGTTGACAGCTAAGACAGGTACTGATTTTCTGTAAGAAGGCCCAAATTCCTTCTTCACCGCTATTTTCTCTCTGACCAGATCCCCAATCTTTGGAATCCAGACAGGCCTTGCTGGGACAGGTGGTTTCTCTTCAGTGGATGTTGGCTGTTGTTTCAACTTTATGTTGCTCAGGTTTTTTCTTTTTTCATTTAAGTCCTGTAAAATAGCCAAACGATCTTTGATATCAAAGCTTTTTTCTTTCACCACTGAAGTTTGACTATCGAGGTTCTGGATTAGCATTCTAGTCCCGAACAATAGTTCGTACGGACTGAGACTTTTTAGAGAATTTCTTGGCAGATTGTTAAGACTACGTTGGACACTTATTAAATGTTTGACCCACCCAGCCCCCGAACCTAATACCTTTGCCGTTATAGATTGCTCTATGCCTCGGTTTTTTCTTTCCACCATCCCGTTTCCCTCAGGAAGGAAGTGATAAGAGTCCCGCAATGCAATGCCCATCCTGGCCGTTGCCTCCTCACAAGCTCGAGAGCTTAAAAGCAGGACACTGGTCAGAATGTAGCATGCCAATCGCGTATATGCCGATAAAGACTCGCAAATCTTTTATAACAGTTCTGGCGTCAGCCGAGCGCTGGGGTCTACATTTTAAGTGAAACTAGTCTCTATATGTTAATGTGACACATTATCCCTACTGGGTATTTTATGTAGATAGCCTAATCCTTTATTGAGCGAAACGCCACGGCAATACACCGTCTCGGTCGCCACTGCGATCTCTGTTGCAGTTTGGACAGTTTTTTGCAAATATGTCATGTTGCAGGCTCATTCCTGGCCACCAGTATGTGGATTGTAATTCTTCCAGAGATTCCTTAATCCTAAGGTGTCTAAGACCTTCACCCATGTGTGCGTCTGCTATTAACAATACTCTCCTGTTCGTGTTTGGAATTACTCTATCCCCCACTCCAGGGATTTGAGCAAAAGGAACAGAGTTTGCATCTATTATGTATGTATAATGGAGCGGATAGTTGATGGGTAGCGCTGAGCGGTCGACTTTTGATGATGTTTTCACCGCCAGCATTGTCTCCCCGTCAATGTATTTTTCTGAACGCTTTTTTGTAGCTACGGAAGACGGCTTACTTGCTTCCGCTGTGGCTGTCTCAGCCAATGAATTCCCTGGAATGTGAACGCCATCACGTTCATGACTCAGTGAATGTATCACGTGAGTCTTTGGTAGTTCTTTCTGTAAAAGAACTACTTGTTCCCAAAGCGATTTTTGCTTTATTGTGGCACCTGTGTCATCTTTGTAACCGTTTTGAACCCAGTTCTGCAAGTCGTTACTGTATGATTTGACGCAGTAATATGAATCACACACTATTAGTGTCGGGAATTCGCGATCCGCATTATCTAGCGCCATTTTTAACGCTATTATTTCAGTTTGCTTATCTGAATTCTTTCCTACAGAGTGTGATTTTGTTACCAGAGGTCTCAATTTACCTCCGCGCCACACGTATTTAACAATCTCGCATGTGGCGTTATAGGCTTGTTTTCCCCAAACCGAAGGTTGTGCATGTCTGTCTGTGTATATTACACAGGCGTACTGTTGTATGGGCCGAATGTCGATTGGCAGAGGATATTCTCTTTCATATACTAGATTTTTTAATTTTTTCATTTCCGGGTCAAAATAGTATTTCACTTTGTCTGTAGCAAGAGAATTTTCCCATTGTATCCATTTTGGATTTAATGCCACAGTAGGTAAATTACATGGGCTTGTTAATGCCTCAAAGGCTGATTCTGCTGTTCTGACAGTAATCCGTCTGCCGTCAGCTTGGTCTCTTTCTGTTGCTACAGCTGTTTGAACCGCATGACAATGTTTTCCTTAATGCTGAATGTTTTTTCAGTTTCTGTGTACAAATGTGATTTGTATGCTATTGGTACAGTTTCTCCTTCATTAGAGGTTAGGTATGTGAATCCGAATCTTCCTGGGATGACTCGAATCACAAGGTTGCGTGTGTTATCGCGTGTTTGCAATTTTGTTTTAGCTAGCATGTCTGTTTGCAATGATCTCAAAATTTCTGTGTGTTTTTGAGTCCAATTGATTGTTTTAAAATCTGGTTTTATTAGGTCATAGAGAGGTTTAACCCTCTCTGCATAATTTATAATGTAAGTTCTTCCGAAGTTCAGGAAATCTAGAATTGATTGTAAGTTTTTCAGCGTTCTTGGTGCTTGGATTACAGCGCATTTCTCTAAGAAATTGTCTGCCAGGCTTTTGCCTTCACTTGATAATTCATATCCTAAAAACAGGACAGTTAGATGGGCAATTCTTGACTTTTTGAAGTTGAATTTGTAACCCTCTGCTGCGAACCCAAGTATTATGGTGTTCACTCTTTTCAAGTGAGTATCCAAGTCATCATCTGTTAGATAGATGTCATCGACATAAGATAATGCCTCATCATCATACATTTGTAGTAACTCTGTTACTCTTGCTGAGAATAATCCTGGGCTGTTCTTGAACCCCTGTGGCAAACGACAGAAATTTTTCTGCGAGCTATTTATTGAGAAAGCGGTCAAATATCTGCTTTCAGGTGCTATGTTTTGACAAAAGAATCCATTAGAGATGTCTAATGTTGTTTTGTATTTTTTGTGCACTATGTTATTCATTAGTGCTGCACTATGTGAGTTTTGTACTGCAAATGTTTTGCAACATGAGTTAAGGTGTCTGTAGTCCAAAACTAGACGATATGAATCGTCTGGCTTGGAGATAGGAAACAAAGGATTGTTCATTTGTGAGGTGCAAGTTTCAATCACCCCCTGGTATTCAAGTTGATCTAAGATCTCCCTGACCTGTTTTTTAGCTTCTTGCCTAATTGGGTACTGCCTCTGAGCAGTTGGTTGTGATTTTAACTGGATTTTGTGAGGAGGTGAGTCCTCATCCCATCCAACATGATTTTTATATAATGCAGGAGCCTGGGCTACTGCCCACTTTCTTGCAAGTGTATATCTTTTATGAATAGGAATGTGATTTGAGAAGGCAGGCATAATCATTTCTTCTCCATGAGGGCACTCCCTGACAAACTCTGGAGGCCAGTCTTTTTCAGCTAAAAGGATGTCATAGCCTTTGGAGAGGTTATCCCAAAATAGACCCCTTATTTTCCTAGTCTTATCTCCCTCTATACGTAATGTTATTTCGTATGTTTTATGAGGTTTGCTAATCCTGGTATCTGCAGTTTCCACCTGAATGTATTCATTCGTGTCCACTGTCTCCAGATGATTCATCAGGATCTTGCGAGCTATGCTCACTTCTGATGCACTGTCTAGCATTGTCTGAGCCCACTCTCCGTTTTTCAGCTGCGTCCTCAGTAACTTCGGCATGTTTGATTACTTTAATACTGGCTACCTTCTTTTTTGGAAATTGTAATTTTTTATTTTGATGAGCAGGTTCCTTGTCTTTGGACTTGATGTGCTCTTTCCTGTGTTCTGAACGTCCTCTTCTTTCCGATTTCTGTGAGGAAGTCTGAAAAGATCGAGAGGGACGTGTATCAATATCTTGATATCTATCAGGTTTCTTCAAATTATCCCTATTTCTAAGGTTGTATCTTTTCTCAGAGGGCTCCCTCTGGGGAGACTTGTGTCCTTGGTCTGGAGATCTTTCTCTCCGCTGAGGAGACCTTCTTCTGGACTGGAATCTTTTTTCTTTGGGAGTGGATTGTTTATTTCCATCCCAGCTCTTTTTTTGAGTGTTCAGATTATTTTTAATAAATACATTTTCAGGATTTTCAGTTAGTTGTGGCTTCACTGGTTTGCCACCCAAACTATCTCTTCCTAGTTCTTCATAGGATTTCTCTATGATTCTGGCAAGTTCAAATGGTTCTTCTGCTATATCTGTTTCTTTCAACTTCTGGCGGATCGCCACAGATGCTGCTTCCCCTTTTATGTTGGCTAGTAATATAGCCGAGACCTGCTTGAAATCTTTCAGTAACTTCATACCCAGAGTTAAAGCAGGTTCTGGACCGTATTCGTTTTGAATTTGTCTTAGCACATCTGGTATTACCGCTATGGACGGAACACCATGTGTTTTTGTGTAAATGGAAGCAACGACTGTGCCCCAAGTGTCACAGTCCTCCACATGTGGTGCGATCCCCATTGGAAGACAGATAGTCAGAATTCTGTGTTTCTCAGTAGGGGTAGTATCCGGAAATACTGCCTCTATTTGAGTGATTTTTTGTGCTAACCAGAATGGAATTTGTTCCCGTTTAATGGGTACTTTACCTAGACATGACTGTATGTTCTGTGGTGTGATTTTATTTGTGTTCCCCTGATGAGGGGTCAGCTGTGGAATTTTAATAGCTGGTTGGACTGTTGAAGTCCACATTACATATTGGACTAATTGTCTATGAATTTTAATCAGTTGTTTTAGCTGTGCTAAAAGTTCTGGTATTGACATTTTTTCAATGTCTGGATGTGGTGTGTAACCGGCTAGAACCGGCCACGTTGCTCCTGGTCTACCTAGTGGACTGAGCCTGGTGATGTGATCATTATGTTTTGGGGCGCCTTTAAACCAGAGCAGGTGCTCTTGGTATTTTAATGGTATTTCCACCTCCTCGAAAGGAGTGTACTCATCCGGTGGTTCCTCTATTTTGTAATAGTGGAACTCATGTGTGACAGCGTTTGCTGCTGGAAATTTTATCCATGAATAGAATACCTCTGTCTGCCGATATTCATGTGCCTCAATTACGAATATGACTGTACCACCTCTCGATGTTAGTCCATTTTTTATTAGCTTAAGAGTTATAGTTTTTCTTATGCTGACCGGGATGAGTATTGCACCCGGGTCTTGCTGTAGGAGACTTGTGTCATCCGCTAGGAGTTGAGCTGCTATTCTAGCTGCCTCCATTTCTTCCTCATTGTCTGACATTTTACTGACAAGAAGGTTTTTTTTTTTTTTTTTGCTGCAGATCAGGTTTTCAAGGAAACAAAGATTAGGTGCACAATATTTTGGAACACTGTATCCTTCAACGTTGAATAAACCAAAAACTATACATAGAAATCTCTTTCTACTAAGTTCCAGCGGATTTTAACCTTTGACCCACTCCAGACGTCTTTCGAGTATTTACGGGAGAAAGGGTCTGTGTGAAAAAGCACGACTGAGTTACTCTAATGCCTTGCGTTAGATTTATCGCCTTACCAAACGTTGGGCACCATGTAGTGTAGTTCCTATATTCCCAATAGGCTCTGCGCATTGGAATAATATCTTCAGTAATATAGACGTAGGACATAGGTTAACTAGGTCTTCTACTGACGATATTAGACTTAATTTTTTGCCAGCTAGCTCAGAGTTCACTAGAAACTTTCTCGAATAAGTGAGGAGGATAGACAAGAAGGGCTTTAGTTTCTGACAACCATAGAACATGACAACTTTGCTCTCCCTGATTAAGAGTATATCTCTAGAGTCGTGTGAAAACAAAAGACAGCTATTTTACTCAGTCAATACGTGCGTACTTAGTTTCACCAGATTGCAGAGAAAAGAAGAGACGGGCGTTTTCAATAAAAGGTGTTATTTATTGATCAGTCTCTTTTCTCATACAAGAGAAATGAATTGCTACAATTGCAATACTTATAGTTAAGTAAAGTGCATACAGTAAAAGCAGGATTATGAAATAATACTGTAAAAGCATTGATATGGTTTCTTAGCCATACGATACTTTAAAATGGATAAAATAGATACATACATATATACATTTGACTAATCGTACTCAACTGGTGCTTCTAACTATGCCTACCCCGGTGTACCTGACCTAAGCCTAATACATGGGAAGGAGTAAGTAAGTAGCAGTTTAAGTTAAGTTTGGTTTGCCAAGAATCTGACTCAAGAATTCTCTGTAAGGGTTTAGTCAGTTCAGTACCTGGGGATTTGAAGGCAGGAGGGCTGGTATCTCTCTCTCAGAACTCGATATCCCAGTTCACCCGCAAGGGCAAGCTGGAAGCGCCTGAAGCTGGATTTCTCAGCAGGAGAAAAGACAGCATCTCTCTTAGCGCGTCAAGAGGGAGGGGCAGCGTCCGTGGGCTCTCATCAGCTGGGCTCTCGGCAAGTAGTCGCTGCTCCAGATTCACCACCACCGTGTCTTTGCTGAAGGCAGCGTTGGTATATTTATACCTGAAAGGTGCCGGGTTTGACGTAAGGATGGACATAAGACGTCAATAAAGATGTCATTAAGAACTGGTCGTTCCTACAGTATTACAGGAGTTCTTGGACGAAATCAAAACAATAGCAGAGGGGATTTCCCAGGTTAGCTGGAGGTTTGGATTTGTTTAAGAACTCGGTGTGCTTTCTAGGGGGCTGGAGGAATAGGCTTGCTTAATGTGACAGCATGCGCTATGACCGAATTATGAAAAAGGGTTTCTGTGCCGTTTGCAGGTATATTATTGATTTATAACCGGACAAGGGCAAAGAATAGGATA
This sequence comes from Lissotriton helveticus, assembly GCF_964261635.1. Classification (NCBI taxonomy): domain Eukaryota; kingdom Metazoa; phylum Chordata; class Amphibia; order Caudata; family Salamandridae; genus Lissotriton; species Lissotriton helveticus. The sequence goes on along the minus strand of NC_136058.1, from coordinate 199,243,188 downwards.
TTGATTCAGGTACCTAGATAAAACACACTACAGGGCAGGCCTAATTGGCATGCACGGAAAGTTCTGGAATATTTCATAAATAGCCTTCCAAGTCCTACGGTTTTATGTAAATGTTCGTGAAATGTGCATTAAAATGTGCAATCTGCCTTCACATTATTTTCATTCACATCACAACATCTATTGCACCAGTTTCAGTGGTCACCCGCCACCAATGGGACCAGGAGGTACTTCAAGCTATTTCACACTGTCTGCACTATCATCCCAGCACTGAAAGTAGTGGGAGGAGCTTGGAGTGGCTGTGGGTGGTACATTCACATCAGAAACCTTTGGCCATGAGACATTTCTAAATTAAGCACTGAATGTGTGCATGGTGTGAAATGAGCACAAGTGATTTTTCAGTTCCTATCAAAGAGCACTGCCTTAAAGAGGTATGTTCAATTCACAGTGATGTAAAGTGCAATGGTATAACTGTAGTGTAGCTCCTATTTTCCCAATAGGCTCTGCGCATTGGAATAGTACCTACAGCAGTAAAGGCCTAGGCCAGACGTTAACTAGGTCTACTACTGTCGATGCTAGACTTAATTTTTGGGTTTGCCAGCTAAGCTCAGAGTTCGCTAGAAACTTTCTCGAATGTTCAAGGAAGGATTAACTTCCCTGATTAGACAAGAAGGGATTTTAGTTTCTGACAACCATAGAACATGACAACTTTGCTCTCCCCTAATCAAGAGTCAATCTCGAGAGTCGTGTGAGCACAAGGCAATTATTTTACTCAGTCAGTACGTGCATTCTTAGTCTCATCAGAATGTAGAGAAAAGGAAGAGACGGGCGTGTTCAATAAAAAAGTGTTATTTATTGATCAGTCTCTTTTCTCGTACAAGAGAAATGGATCGATATTATTGCAATACTTATAGTTAAGTAAAGTGCATACATTAAAAGCAATAGTATAAAATAATATGTAAAAACATTGATATGGTTTCTGAGCCATATGATGTTTAAAATGATTAAAATATATTTACATACACATATACATTTGACTAAACGTACTCAACTGGTGTTTCTAAATACGCCTACCCCGTGTACCTGACCTAAGTCTAATGCGTGGGCGGGAATAGAAAGTTACAGTTTAAGTTAAGTTTGTTTTTGCCAAGTGAATAACTAAAGAATTCTCTGTGAGGGGTTATTCAGTTCTGTACCTGGAAGTTAGGATGAATGAGGAATGGTATCTCTTTCTCTGCTCTCGATATTCCAGGCTGCCTGCGAGGGCTGCCCAGAAGCGCCGGTGCTGGGTCTCTCGGCTTGAGATAGCAGCGCGTCTCTCAGCGCGTCAGGAAGGCGGGGCTGCTGCCAGCGGGGTCTGCTTCTGCTCTCGGCTTCGGCAAGTATGGCTGCTCCGTCTTGTCACCACGTGTGTGTTTGCATAGGGCAAGGTCGGCAATATTTATACCTTAAAGGTGCCGAGATTGACGTAAGGATGGACATAGATACGTCAATAAAGATGTCATACGACTTGCTCGTTAGCACATTCTTTACTAAAGTTCTCTGTGAAATCAAAACAATGGCCGCACGGATTTTCCAGGTTGTCATAGGTTTGATTTGTTATGAGAACGTCGTATGCCTTATCAGGGGCTGGAGGAATGTCGCTTGTCTAATTAGATCTCAAGCGTTATGACCTAATCAGATAACACGTTCCTGTGCCGGAGTGTGACTGCGTCAGATAACGGTATCTGCATCATGGGGGTTTTCTTGCCTCATGGGCTGACTGTTAGTTAACTTGATAGTTAGTTTAACCAGAATAGGGTCAGGAATAGGGGGACTGATTCAGAACCTATAGAAATACACGACACCCACTCCACGCTAACTATGGTCATATCTACTAATCTATGCATAGTATAACATAGTACAACATACTATAGAGTATAGTGTATACCTTACCACCCCAAAATACATAAATGCATTTCGAAATTTTCAAATATACTGAAAAATTGCAGTCATATATATTGTATGCACTTAAGCTATGAATTAAATGCAAAAGTAAACATGGATTTTTATGCATTATTGCTTATCGGTATATGAGAAATACACATGAAATGGCTCTTAATATGGCTATACAGAAAGGAAGTCCGAGACCATTTCATCACATAATAAAATATCTGTGAACCTACCAGCGGGCATCTAAAGTCTATAAAGTATCTAAAAATAGAAATTTTAGTTCTCTAGGAATAGTTTCTTACTTTAAGCAGAAGATCAGTGTCCCGGGAAAAAATATGTAGAAAAATATTTTAAGGGGCATGCTGAAAAAATTGCTGTCCGTGAACTGGAGTGAAATTGTTCATGTGACTTTATTTTTAAAGTTGAAGGCCGAATTCAGGGAACGCCGTGTGCGAGTTTACTCAAAAGTCTCTATTTCTGTTCTGGAGAGAACATCATATCATTCAGGCTTTCGAAAAAACTGTCAACAGCTTCATGGGAAAGTTCCACTAAGTCGGAAATAGGTTTAACCATGCATTCGTGCGCATGATTGTCTGCCTTGACATTCTGATTCGCATTGCTGACAGAAGGTCGTACCTGTTCGATGCTGCTTTCATCTTGAACCTCACTACTCTTCAATCGCAGTGGTGAAGATTCCAGGAATGCCGTCATCAGGATTGGCAGCCTTTGAGGGCAGCACAAAGCGTGAACCTTGGTAGGAACCAACAGTGTATCTGCATCCACCGGCGCATCCGATTGTAGCGTCAGACAGGTGTCTAACACGCATTCTTCTTAGCATAGCAGACACCTTAGTACAGGTAAAACACACCTTTGCCACATTGGTCGAAATGATAGAAACCAAGTCATGTTCAGGTCTCTAAGCCGGGAGAGTCCCAGGATTTTTGATATCCGGTCCCGGTATCCAATGGCTAGGATCGTATCTTCCATTGTCGCGAGAGTTTGATCTGTGACATGGGTTGCCATAACGAAAAATAAGGACTAGGAATAGGATTCCTGCAATTAGTCCCAGGATCAGGGGAAGTCCGCCAAAAATCGAATGGACGAAATCTGGAAAAATACCCAGTATGGCTTTGAATGGTGTTAATGCCATCGAAAATACTGTCTTAAATACCTTTGAGACCCCAGTGGTATCAGAAATATTTAAGATTTCGCTTAGGATTTCCGCGAAATGTACGGGGGAATTAGTTGATAATAATGTATGTATCTCTGCAGTCGCCCTTGCGACTTGTAGATCATACGTTTCTTTTGATGACGTGAGCCTTGTAGGCGTCTGAAGAAGCACTGTTTTCATTCTGCTTAAAGTGTCTATTCGAATAGAAGTAATTTTCAAACTGGGCCATGCCCTTGCCTCCCTGTCTGGAAAGGAGCTGGGGAATAAAGAGCGTCTACAGCACTTGACCTTCGCCGTTGTAGTTACTAGATAAGGAGTCCCGGGCATAAGACTGCAACATCTGCGGTCTACAATAAGAATGTAACTCCCATTATAGAGTCTTTGAAAGAATGGTTCTATTTCAGTTGCAGGTGCGCCTTGCTGGTGACATGAAAGGTTGTATGAATTCCCTTCACAGGCTCCATGCAAACTAATTCCGTTACACAGAAGCGTGCCGCTTAGTGACATAGCACAATTGTTGCCACTAAGAAACACTTTCTGTCCTTTATTACTGACACATGCATGTGAATAGGGCAGGTTCCAAGTTGTTTTAAGGTACCCCTTTCCCAATTTCTCGTACATGCCAGCCTGTATATATTTTTGGCAGTATTGAAACCTGAAGGTTGAGATTGGAATATTTATGATTCCGTGTATTATCCATTCACTGACAAGTCGTTCTGACATTGTCATTGGTAATCTTTCTAGTTTTTCAATGCTCAAGATTGTATAATCAGCACCCTTTTGCGCCATACCGATTTGTCTATCAGTAAGGTTAAAGATTTGGAATAGTGACGTTGTGTTGATTAAACGCCAAGGCACATAGCCTGAACGCAGATTTTGTAACGTCCAGCCAAGCTGTACAATGGAACGCAATTGTGACTGACCATGTTGTAATAACAGTAAGTCTTGCGATAATATATCGATTGCTGAAGACACAATGCTGTCCAATGAAAAAATTCTGGAGGACAGAGTCATTAACCCATTGTCCACTACAGAAAGTGATTTTTCCAAATTAATACGGTCAATTTCCCGTATTCTTTCTGCTGTCTCAATTTGAGTAACCTTCCAGGCCTCATTGTATGCTGCAAATACAGAGGCTGCTATGAAACGCTTTTGACGCTGTTTGCGTGGTCCCATTATGAAATCACGCAAGTCAGCACCTTCAGTAAGTAAAGTTAGGTGTTGCTTAATTTCAGGCAGTGTGGAAGTCTGTAGCCATTGAAGGCATAATTTGCCCACACTGTAGGTTGTTATTATCCCTGGGTGATGTCTTTGGGGATATCTAGGGTCTGGCCTGGTCATTTTAAAACCCTGTGTTTTATTCAGGAATCTATCTTGACAGTTATTTGTATCTGTGGGCCAGATCAACCATTGTTTCCAATCAGGATGTGTTCTGTTTTTGTTTAATATATGGTTTACGTCTATCTCTTCATCTGTATCAGAGTTATTGCTAAACATTGTTGGCTTTGGAATAGACGGATTATTTAAATCTTTGATTTTGGCTAAGCCAAGACAGGTGGTTTGTTGAACAGTGTCATTTAAAAATATCATTTGGTCTGGGATCATGCAGGCTCTAAACAAAGCTTCTAAACCCTGTACTTGCCATTCTTTTGTACCCCAAACACTTTTCAAATCAACATTTTTGTCCCAATAATCAAATCCAAATGTATTCATTTTTTCAAAGAATGAATCTGAATATATCAATTTTGTGTTGGTTATCATGGTTTTCATCCCTGTCTTGTTTGACAATTTAAAATAAAATGTTTCAGCATTACTTATGTTAAAACCTGAAAAATATGAATATTTGTCATACACGGTTCTAGAGCTCCCTTTTGGAGGTGTAGCGCAATGTTCCCATTGATTATAATTTAAAACATTTCTAGGTTGTGCAGATTTATGCAAAAAATGGTTACCATAATGGTTATAGCAATACATACTATCATAATTTGTAGAACCTTGCAAATAATCATGTTTTGTAAATTTAGCAGACATTACTAAGTCAGACATCATGTTGTTAATACTCTCGAAGTCCCAATCATCAGCAAATGAGTTTGGTTTTGCAAAGTCACTCAAAGAGATCTTGATTTGGTGTGGATATTTCAGGATCTCGACCGGACCATAAATTTCATAGTCAGTGTTGTCCCAGGCTACCCCACCAGGTATAGGATTGGCTGTGAAGTTGGCTGAAGAAAGTTCTGAAGAAAGTTCTCTTTTCTCGACGTGTGAAGATGTGTGTGGTTTGAGGACCAAGTTGATGTTCTGACTTGCTGTGTCCATTTTAGCATATTTTCCCTCAATGAAGCGTCCCAAAGTAAATACCATGATGAGCCAAAGTATGAGGATAAATGCACCAAAACCCACCCAAAATTCAATCCATGGAGAAACCAGATATGTTTCTTTCAGATGTTTCAAAAGTTCCTTAGCTTTGTCTTTAAAGGTTTTTGATGATGGCTGTGTCTTTGATTCGCTGAAGCCCTCAGAGGAATCATCGAAGTTGATGAAGTACCCGGATGCAGTTCTGTCAATTGTTCCAATTGCTTCAGGATTTTTGTTCCTTGCATTTTCACTTGGTACTTCAGTATAGATTGGTGTGTCTCTGCTAAATGTCTTTATTTGGGTTTTCAGAGGTCTTAGTTCTATTGCATTGTTGCATAGTCCTTCTTGTTCTTCTGCAGGCGTTTCGAATGTGATGAGCCTTTTTGATAGGACCTCTGTGCTGGTAGCAAACCTTGGTGTTCTGCTACTTATTGGGAGTCCACTTGGCCTACTGTTTGTTATCGGCCACATGTTGTGGTTTTACCAGGTCGATGGATACAACTCGGTTCTCCTTTTTTCCAGCAAGTGGCGGTAGTACAACTGATCTTGTCCCGTTGACAGACAAGACAGGAACTGCTTTTCTGTAAGAAGGCCCAAATTCCTTCTTTACCGCGATCTTCTCCCTGACTAGATCCCCGACTTTTGGAATCCAGACAGGTCTTGCTGGGACAGGTGGTGATTCTTCAGTGGTTGTTGGCTGTTGTTTCAACTGTATGTTGCTCAGGTCTTTTCTTGTTTTGTTTAAGTCCTGCAAAATAGCCAAACGGTCTTTGACATCAAAGCTTTTTTCTATTACCACTGAAGTCTGACTATCAAGGTCAGAGATCAACATCCTAGTTCCGAATAATAATTCGTACGGACTGAATCCCTTCAGAGAATTTCTTGGCAAGTTATTTAGACTACGTTGGACACTTATTAGATGTTTGACCCACCCAGCTCCCAAACCTAATATCCTTTCCATTATAGATTGCTTTCTGCCTTGGTTTTTTCTTTACACCATCCCGTACCCTCAGGAAGGAAGTGAGAAGATTCCCGCTGGGCTGTGCTCATTTGGCCATGTTTCCCCCCCAGGCTGGATTGCCTGAGTGAAAACAATGGTCGAACGTAGCATGCTCTTAGCGTATATGCCATTTAGACTCGCAAATCTTGTATAATAGTCCGGACGTCAGCCGAGTGCTGGTGATCTACATTATAAGTGGAAACTAGCCTGTATATGTTAATCGCAAGCCATTCTTTTTACTGGTAATATTATCTGCCTTGATACGACGAGGTATTAAACTGTTTCTCTCCCCACTGCGATCTCTGTTGCAGTTTGGGCAGTTTTTTACAAACATGGTGTAGTGCAGGCTCATGCCTGGCCACCAGTACCGTGATTGTAATTCTTCCAGAGAATTTTTCAGTTTGAGGTGTCTGAGACCCTCGCCCATGTGTGCGTCTGCGATTAACAAGTTTCTCCTGTCCATGTTTGGAATCACTCTATCCCCCACTCCAGGGATTCGAGCAAAAGGGACGGAGTTTGCATCGATTATGTATGTATAATTGAGTGGATAGTTGATCGGTAACGCTGAGCAGTCGCCTTTTGATGACGTTTTCACCGCCAGCATTGTTTCACCGTCAATGTATTTTAATGTACGCTTTTTTCGATCTACGGGAGCCGATTTAGTGGCTGCCGCTGCGGCTGTTTCAGCCAATGAATTCCCTACAACGTGAACGCCATCACGTTGATGACTCAGTGAGTAAGTCACGTGAGTCTTTGGTAGTTCTTTTTTCAAAAGAGCTATTTGTTCCCAGAGCAGTCTCTGCTTTATTGGTGCATCTGTGTCATCTTTGTAACCGTTCTGAATCCATGTCTGCAAATCCTTGTTATATGCTTTGACGCAGTAATATGAATCTGACACTATAAGCGTCGGGAATTCGCGATCCGCATTATCTAGCGCCATTTTCAAAGCTATTATTTCAGTTTGTAGTTCTGAATTAGTTTCTACTGAGTGTGATTTTGTTAATAGAGGTCTTAGTTTACCTCCGCGCCACACTTCTTTTGTAATCTCACATGTGGGGTTGTATGCATGTTCTCCCCAAACGGAGGGTTGAGCATGTCCGTCTGAATAGATTACACAGGCGTAATGTCGTAGAGGCAGAATGTCGATTGGCAGAGGATACGTCTTTTCATATTTTAGATTTTTTAATTCTTTTAGTTCTGGATCAAAGAAGTAGTATACTTTGTCCGTTGTGATTGAATTCACCCATTGTATCCATTCCGGATTCAATGTTGTTGTTGGTAAATTACACGGTGCTGTTAGTGCCTCAAAGGCTGATTCTGCTGTTCTGACTGTGATATGTCTACCGTCAGCTATGTCTTTTTCTCTAGCTATTGCGGTTTGAACTGCACGAATGATTTTTTCTGTATTACTGAATTTCTGTTCAGCTTCTGTGTACAAGTGTGATTTGAATGCAATTGGTACCTTTTCTCCTTCATTAGAAGTCAGGTATGTGAATCCGCATCTCCCTGGGATGACTCGAATCACAAGATTGCGTGTGTTATCACGTGTTTCTAATTTTGTTTTAATTAGCATGTCTGTTTGTAAGGATCTCAAAATTTCTGTGTGTGTTTGAGTCCAACTGGATCTTTTAAAGTCTGGTTTAATTAGATCATAAAGGGGTTTGACCCTTTCTGCGTAATTTGCAATGTATGTTCTTCCGAAATTTAGGAAGCCTAGAATTGACTGTAGGTTTTTTAGTGTTTTAGGAGCTTGGATTACGGCACATTTCTCTAGGAAATTGTCTGCCAGGCTTTTACCTTCACTTGATAACTCATATCCTAAGAATAGGACCGTCAGATGGGCAATTCTGGATTTTTTGAAGTTGAATTTGTAACCCTCTGCAGCGAACCCAAGTATTATGGTGTTCACTCTTTTCAAGTGAGTCTCCAAGTCATCATCTGTTAGGTAAATGTCATCAACATAAGATAATGCTTCATCATCATATAGTTGTAGTAATTCTGTTACTCTCGCTGAGAATACCCCCGGGCTGTTCTTGTACCCCTGGGCTAACCGACAGAATTGTTTTTGAGTGCCATTTACTGAGAATGCAGTTAAATATCTGCTCTCTGGTGCTATGTTTTGACAAAAGAATCCATTGGAGATGTCCAAGGTTGTTTTGTATTTTTTGCGCACTATGTTATTCATTAGTGCAGCACTGTGTGAGTTTTGCACTGCAAAGGTTTTGCAACATGTGTTAAGGTGTCGGTAATCCAAAACTAGACGATATGAATTGTCTGGTTTGGAGACCGGAAACAAAGGATTGTTCATTTGTGAGGTGCAAGTTTCAATCACCCCCTGGTATTCTAGCTGATCTAGTATTTCATTTACTTGTTTTTTAGCTTCTTGCTTAATTGGGTACTGCCTTTGTGCAGTTGGTTGTGATTTTAACTGGATTTTGTGAGGAGGAGAATCCTCATCCCATCCTACATGATTTTTATATAAAGCAGGTGCTAAGGCCACTGCCCACTTTCTAGCAAGTGTGTATTTTTTATGAATCGGTATTTGATTCGAGAAGGCAGGCATAATTACTTCTTCGCCATGAGGGCACTCCCTGACAAACTCTGGTGGCCAGTCTTTTTCAGCTAGAAGGATGTCATAGCCTTTGGAGAGGTTATCCCAAAATAGTCCCCTTATTTTCCTAGTCTTATCTCCCTCTATACGTAATGTTATCTCGTATATCTTGTGGGGCTTGCTAACTCTGGTGTCTGCAGTTTCCACTTGAAGGTATTCATTCGTGTCCACTGTCTCCAGATGATTCATCAGGACTTTGCGAGCTATGCTCACCTCTGCTGCGCTGTCTAGCATTGTCTGAGCCCACTCTCCGTTTTTCAGTTGTGTCCTCAGTATTCTCGGCATTGTTAACTACCTTGATACTGGCTACCTTCTTTTTTGGAAATTGTAATTTCTTTTTTAGCTGAGCAGGTTCCTTGTCTTTGGACTTGGCGTGCTCTTCTGATCGTCCTCTTCTTTCCGATTTCTGCGAGGAAGTCTGAAAAGATTGAGAGGGACGTGTATCAATGTCTTGATATCTATCAGGTTTTTTAATATTATCCCTATTTCTAAGGTTATATCTATTCCCAGAGGGGTCACTCTGTGGTGACCTCTGTCTTTGGTTTGGAGATTTCTCTCTTCGCCTCGGAGACCTTCCTCTGGACTGGAATTTCTTTTCTTTATGATTGGATTGTTTATTTCCATCCCAGTTCTTTTTTGGTGAATTATTATTATTAAAAAATATTTTTTCTGGACTTGTAGTCAGTTGCGGTTTTACTGGTATTCCAACTAGACTATCTCTGCCTAGTTCTTCATAGGATTTTTCTATGATTCTGGCAATTTCAGCTGGTTGGTCTGCTATATCTGTCTCTTTTAACCTCTGGCGGATCGCCACGTTTGCTGCTTCACCTTTTATGTTGGCTAATAATATAGCCGAGACCTGCTTGAAGTCTTTTAGTAATTTCATACCAAGAGTTAAAGCAGGTTCTGGACCGTATTCATCTTGAATTTGTTTTAGCACATCTGGTATTACCGAAATGGATGGAACACCGTGCGTTTTTGTGTAGATGGAAGCAAAGACTGTACCCCAAGTGTCACAGTCCTCAATGTGTGGTGCGATTCCCATTGGGAGACATATAGTCAGAATCCTGTGTTTTTCCAGCGGGGTGGTGTCAGGAAACACCGCCTCTATTTGGGTGATTTTCTGTGCCAACCAGAATGGTATTTGTTCCCGTTTAGCTGGAACTTTACCTAGGCAGGATTGGATGTTCTGTGGTGTAATTTTATTTGTGTTCCCCTGGTGAGGGGTCAGCTGTGGAAGTTTAATCGCTGGCTGAATTGTTGAAGTCCGCATTACATACTGAACTAATTGTCTATGAATTTTTAGTAGTTGTTTTAGCTGTATTAACAGCTCTGCTGCAGGCATTCTTTCGATGTCTGGATGTGGTGTGTATCCGGCTAAGACCGGCCACGTTGCTCCTGGTCTTCCTAAAGGACCGAGCCTTGTAATGTGATTGTTATGTTTTAGGGCGCCATCAAATAAGAGCAAATGCTCTTGGAATTTGAGTGGTACTTCCACCTCCTCGAAAGGAGTGTACGTTTCAGGAGGTTCCTCTACTTTGTAATAGTGGAAGTACTTTGTTACAGCATTTGCTGCCGGAAAATGTATCCATGAATAGTATACCTCTGTCTGCCGATATTCGTGTGCCTCAATTACGAATATGACTGTGCCACCTCTAGGTGTCAGTCCATTTTCTATAAGTTTTAAGGTTATAGATCTCCTTTTGATGACCGGAATGAGTATTATATCCGCGTCTGCTGCTTGCATGGTAGCATCAGCATCTGCGAGTTCAGTTGCTAATCTAACTGCCTCTCTTTCATCATCACTCTCTGCCATTTTACAGACAGGATGGTATTATGTTTGTTTGCAGATCAGGTTTCTTATGGAACAAAGATTAGATGCACAATATTTTGGAACTGTTTATCCTTCAACGTTGACTATACCAAGAACCATACATAGGAGTTCCCTCCTGCGAGGTTTTGGAGGATATTACCTTTCACCCACTCCAGACGTCTTTGGAGTATTTGGGAAAAGGGGTCTGAGTGAGAAAGCACGACTGAGTTACTCTAAATGTCTTACGTTAGTTTTATCGCCCTTTTCAAACACGTTGGGCGCCATGTAGTGTAGCTCCTATTTTCCCAATAGGCTCTGCGCATTGGAATAGTACCTACAGCAGTAAAGGCCTAGGCCAGACGTTAACTAGGTCTACTACTGTCGATGCTAGACTTAATTTTTGGGTTTGCCAGCTAAGCTCACTTTCTCGAATGTTCAAGGAAGGATTAACTTCCCTGATTAGACAAGAAGGGATTTTAGTTTCTGACAACCATAGAACATGACAACTTTGCTCTCCCCTAATCGAGAGTCAATCTCGAGAGTCGTGTGAGCACAAGGCAATTATTTTACTCAGTCAGTACGTGCATTCTTAGTCTCATCAGAATGTAGAGAAAAGGAAGAGACGGGCGTGTTCAATAAAAAGGTGTTATTTATTGATCAGTCTCTTTTCTCGTACAAGAGAAATGGATCGATATTATTGCAATACTTATAGTTAAGTAAAGTGCATACATTAAAAGCAATAGTATAAAATAATACTGTAAAAACATTGATATGGTTTCTGAGCCATATGATGTTTAAAATGATTAAAATATATTTACATACACATATACATTTGACTAAACGTACTCAACTGGTGTTTCTAAATACGCCTACCCCGTGTACCTGACCTAAGTCTAATGCGTGGGCGGGAATAGAAAGTTACAGTTTAAGTTAAGTTTGTTTTTGCCAAGTGAATAACTAAAGAATTCTCTGTAAGGGGTTATTCAGTTCTGTACCTGGAAGTTAGGATGAATGAGGAATGGTATCTCTTTCTCTGCTCTCGATATTCCAGGCTGCCTGCGAGGGCTGCCCAGAAGCGCCGGTGCTGGGTCTCTCGGCTTGAGATAGCAGCGCGTCTCTCAGCGCGTCAGGAAGGCGGGGCTGCTGCCAGCGGGGTCTGCTTCTGCTCTCGGCTTCGGCAAGTATGGCTGCTCCGTCTTGTCACCACGCGTGTGTTTGCATAGGGCAAGGTCGGCAATATTTATACCTTAAAGGTGCCGAGATTGACGTAAGGATGGACATAGATACGTCAATAAAGATGTCATACGACTTGCTCGTTAGCACATTCTTTACTAAAGTTCTCTGTGAAATCAAAACAATGGCCGCACGGATTTTCCAGGTTGTCATAGGTTTGATTTGTTATGAGAACGTCGTATGCCTTATCAGGGGCTGGAGGAATGTCGCTTGTCTAATTAGATCTCAAGCGTTATGACCTAATCAGATAACACGTTCCTGTGCCGGAGTGTGACTGCGTCAGATAACGGTATCTGCATCATGGGGGTTTTCTTGCCTCATGGGCTGACTGTTAGTTAACTTGATAGTTAGTTTAACCAGAATAGGGTCAGGAATAGGGGGACTGATTCAGAACCTATAGAAATACACGACATAACCAATCAGAGAGTGTTGTCCCACTTCCATGTTGACTTGAAATCTGAGTGAAGGTAATTAGTAGGGAGTTTCTCTGCATCCAATTTCATTGCTTGATATCCTGGGAAAAAGGCAAAATGGGTCAAGCTCCATTAGTGTTTGCTCCTGTTATGTGCTTAAAATAATCACTGTCAGTGCATTTGTAGGATAACTGGAGGGCCCAGTTTAGAGATGTGTAGTCAAATCCCTCCTGTAATCCAGGTGGGCTTTAGATACCAAGAAATAAAAAGGGTTTCCCATGCCTTTCCTCTGCAATAACCCGTTTGAGGCATTGCATTTTTATATATTTATGTATCATGGGATGTCTCGTGGGATGTGCTAAAAGCACACTGAGTTGTTCTCAATTTTAACTAATGTATTCAGAACCCATGACGGCCTGGGGGAAGGAGGGACAATTTATTTAAAAAAATAATATATTAAAAAAGAAACTACAAAAGGCTTCTCTGTGGCTGTCCTCGAAACCGGTGTCACTACATTACTTCAGCATCTTATTACACAGAGTAGCCATTAATATTGAATGTCCGGAGCTCTGCTGTCTGTGTGCATACTGTAGGACATGTTTCACTTCCTCCAGGCTGCATGAGTGTGAACGGATGCGCTAGAGGTGGCTGCAACATGGATTCTCTGATGTCTGAACGCGAGATGAGGGAGGCAGGATCCTGGGATCTGCAGTAATACTCTGTTCCCAAGCTGCAGTTATACCTGGTAATGACTCATAAATGAATCCTCTCAAGAAAAATGCATTATGGAATTAATAAAGGACGGATAATGCCTTTGCCGGCTGTGATGGCCTAGAAAGTCGGTCTAAGATGCCAACAAAGCGTCTAAGTTGCTCTTCAATATATTTGCAAAACCAACATATCTTCCTCTCCCACCCTCCAGGGATCTCGACTCCCAACGTGCTCTTCATGCAAACTATTGTTGCTGGCAATGCAGATAACATCGCCCCACCTGGGTAGGGCAAATAAGAACACTGTAAGTAGAGTTCAGGCTCAACATGGCTGCCTCCATCAATCAATGACACTTATAGAGCGCGTTACATACCCGTAGGGTCTCAAGGCGCTTGGGGGAGGGGGGGTGCCGCTACTGCTCGAACAGCCAGGTCTTCAGCTTCTTCCTGAAGGAGAGGTGCCTCCATGATGGTTTTGTAAATGAAATCTGGTATTGATTGCTTTCTGCTTGCAGAAGAATAGTGACAGCGCCTGGTGAAGAGCGGCGGTTTCTTCCCTTGGACAGGTGAGTCTTCGCTTTACCTCCTGCCTACCTCTTCATCAATGCCTTACTCTCACCACTACCTCTTTGACCAAGTAACCTTAATGTTAAACCTATGAACCCTTCTAACCATATCTCATCTGGCACACTATATGAAATAAAAGGATTGGAACATTTTAAAGGCAGCCCAGTCCTATTAAAAACCTAAAATAGTGGTGTTAACATGATACTGATGTATGTTAATTTATTTTTCCTCCAGACTCTATGAAGTCTATGTGCAGGGATTAAGGCTGGCCATCACTGGACAGCAGAACCATGAGAAGATAGCTGGCTATAAAGATTTGCAACACTGGAAGAGGACTAATGACAACTCTAAATCTAAAATAAAAATTGAAGTTGCTGGCTTTCATTAACCCGTTTTGTTCTTTTTGTAGTATTCTGGCAATATTTCCCCTCTTGGACAGTGTCCTGGACTTTCTCTATGTTTTCTTGTTCAGTATCCTGGCTCCTATGGGGCCAAAGGTGTGTTTTATAGGTGTGGCGCCGCGGCCAGGGCGACTGACGCTGGAATCTGGGGACCACGGTTCGATCCCCGGCTCCGGCGGCAGGTTAGCCCAGCACCATGTGACTCTGGGCAATAGCTCGCTTAATCTTCCCGACGGCCCCCCAGCGCCTAGAGACCCTTACGGGTGATTGTGCGCTTTACAAATGTGGACTTTACTTTACTTTACTTTTTAGATCAATAAAATTACATGTTAACACATCCCCATTGATGCTTTTTTTATTTAACCATTGCTTGTTTCAGTGTTTCACCACTGGTCACCACATTAAACAGCTTCAGATAATGTCCTGTACCTCAAAGTAAGGCAAGGCCCAGTGAGCCAGGAGTATGGGAGTAGCTGCACAAGTTGTCAATCTAATCTGAATGCAAAATATAGCATTGTTGAAGCTACTACTTTTGTATGCATATGGAATTTCTACAGCACAAAGCTAGCCAAAAGGAATGTTTCTGAGATTTATTTTGTACAGTGCCCCCATCTCACGGTAGAGTATAAAAAGTAATCTTTCCAGAGTAGGAGAATATTGATCTTATAATTGGGACCAGATTTATGGAAGTTTTGTTTTTGGTTTGCTTAAGTTTTATAATGCAGACTGGACGCAAAATCTTTTTAGGATTTATAAACCAGAGCAAATTGGTATTTGTTACAACACTCATTCACAATGGGAAACGTTTTCAGGTTTTTCTAGGCATAGTATGTTTTGTACTGTAAGGGGGCCCTTCCAGTACAAAACCTAAGCTTGACTCTCACAGACACCTTTGCACCATAGTGCAAATGTGTGTGCATGGTGCTCGACTGCCTAATGGTGCAGTGGTGCAAAGGAGAGGGGTAGACATGGCACTTTCCTGCTCCCACCCTGTGATGCAACGCAGCAAATGTGGGTGTTGTGCTGCATTAAGTGACACTTTTGTAAATCTAGGCCTTACTTTAGAACTCATGGCATTGCAAATAATTCATGGTATTATATAAAGAAGGCATATTGCATCCAGAGGCCTGTTTTTGACAGGAAGGTTCATTGAGGAGGTGATCCTCTAAATATTTCCCTACCAGCAAATCCATATTCCTAAACTGATAGTGGGACCCTGCAAGGGAATACTGGCAGTCGGCTAATGTGCTTGTAACATGGAATTTTTAAAGTGTAATCCAGCCCTTAATTAATTATTAGTGATCCACAGCCACTCTAAGTTATTCATTAAATCACCTGGGAGCTATCTACACTTGGCCTGCCGTTGGCATAAAATCCTGCAAGAGTATTTGATAACCATCTTAAAGACCTTATGAAGTCATTGTCTAGTAATCATTCTGTAGTTGTCCTAATATAATCCTAAATAATCTATGCTTATTTTTGAGTTATCATTAAACCACACTTATCCTGAAATTATCATGGGATCATTCCAGAGTAATCCACTTCCATCCTAGCGGTAATAGGATCATCCAGGAATAATCCACAATCATCCTTAAATTGTCTAGAGCCCATCCTGAAATAATTCTCACTCATCCTGAAGTTGTCAATTAGTATTCGTGTAGTTGTAAAAGGTAATCACTCCCTGCCAGTGGAAGTCATCAGAACACCATCGTAGAGTAGTTTTTGTGATTACAGTAAGAGTCATCCCATTTAAATATTTTCCCCTATAGGCATACTTCAGGATGGTTTGGGATGACGTCCCCAGATAATTACAGGAATAGCTCAGCTGAAGTCATCAGATGACTTCAGAATGAGTCCAGAATGATCTTCCTTTTTGACCAGGGAAATCAATACAGTGTCCCCAGATACTGTATCACATAATATCATCTCTCTACTCTTGGGGGTGTAAGAGAGTGCCATTAGAGTGCCATTGGAGCTCGTGTGGAGTGCTGGAGATACACCCCCTTACTGCAGATTTGTACCTTTCCCTAGAGGCAGAGACTGAAGCTGCAGTGTTCCCCGAGTCTGAGAATACCACTGACTGCTCACCTCAGCTGCAGACTGGAGGGCATAGCCTCTCTCAAATGCTTTGCACTCTCCAGTGCCAGTGGCATAATTTGTAGTTTTCTACTGAAAACACAGTGACGGCCCACTGGCCTCCACTGTTTAATTGAAGTCCCATGGCCTCGAGCAGTGGCGTAACGAAACTTGATGAGGCCCCCCTGAAAATTACATGAAAGGGGCGGGGCCACCCCCAGACCCAGTCAGTAGCTCTCAATCCAGGGGCCGGCTGTCCGTGCACAGTGCAAGAAGGGCCCCTGGAACATGGGGCCTCCGCACCGCGGGGGCAGTGGGCTATTGTTGCACCACTGGCCTGGAGCAAACCTCACATAGGAAAGAAAAAACACCCCCCATTCAGTTAGATGGCTCATTGAGAGTCACTGATCACAATAGGCTGCCTGGAAGCCAAGTACATGGCATATAAGCAGGAGCTCTCATCTAGCTTCAGGAAGAACAGCAACATCAAACAGGTCTGCGTGGATCTTGCAGGGGTGCTTTGGAATGTGGGTCTAAAGTGCTGGCCGTTTCCCCTCCAGCTAGGAATAAGCCTTAGGGCTCATTTTAATGTACCTTGGCCTGACAAACTGTTGCTACTGAATTGCCATTGTGGAAGTCCCAAACAGTACAACAAGTACAGAGTAGCACACCTAGCACCTAGAAGCTCTCTTTTCCACTCACTGGAAGCGATAGCATGTTTGCATTAAGAATCAGCTTTACCTTGTATTGAGAAGGCATTTCAGGGTGGGGCATGGGTGTTCCCATGCATCCACTATGAATTTTGAAGCAAACCCAGATTTACTAAGGTCAGTAAACCTAAGATTGCACCAAAATGGTGCACCTCCCAGACCAAGGCGGAAAATGGAGAAATATTGTTACTTTCTTTTTCTATGTGTGTTCAATTCTGCTTTACACATAGAAAAAGGAAAATGCCTTTAAAGATTTTTTTTTGCAGGAAGGTGTCCCTTCCTGCACACAAACAAACCTGCTTGTAATGCAAGCACTCTTGCAGCATGGCACAAGGATGCCTGATTTGGCGTCAGTCACCACAGAGTGCACCAGTGCAAGGAGGGAGCGGAAGTGCACTGTTTCCCAGTAGACAGGGTGCACTTGAGCTCTCTTCCTTTCACGCAATACAGTGCGGCAAGATACCTTGCTGCATGAAACCTTAGTAAATATGCCCCAAGTGTCTCCGTGGGTCAGATTGGAGTCTTTCCCTCTTCACCAGCGAGGTTGCTTCCACTCTCTCTGAGTGAGGAGATATTGACCTGGAGTCACCAGAAGCCTTAGGTTGCGAGATATCTTCATTTTAACAGCCATTCAACACCATATCCCTAAAAGGGGAAATACGTGTTTATTCATGGTCTCTCTGCTTCAACCAGAGCTTTGTTACCCCTTTGTTTTTCTTTTGCAGAGTTACTGTGTTACTATTTAAAAATGTCCCTCTGCCTTTCCTTTGTTTTAGAAGTGTTATATTTTCACCATGTCTTGGCTAATGAAAGATTTGCAAACCTTTTACAACAAAACCTGATGTCGTTGACATGACCACAAACCGACGACCAAAGATAATCTAGCCGGGAACCTTAAGGCTGCATTGAGGACCGGATGAGGACAGTATGTCATGAGGAGTTGAATCTATTAGAGGAGCAGGTGGCATCCATCATCTCAATGGAGCTGCATGCTAAAGTTGAGGGCCAGGACAGTGCTGACAAAAAGGACCAACAAGGTTTACAAGGTGAGTCTGAACAGCTTGCATGCCCAATATTCTCACAAATTCCTACTAGTCCCATAATAAGCATAGGGGCAGATGCATTAATCCTACATTCGACATCACAGTGTTCATGACCAGGTGGAAAGTGCAAACACTATATGTGTGAGGGCACTTAAAATTGGCCTTAACCATCTTACCATTTTTACATTGAATACAGCTAGTTACATTTGTGCTCCTTTCAGGAGCTTGTTGGTGTTTGTGATAATTTTGTGATTGCAATGAGTGTCTCGTGCATACAACAACTTTATCTCTTTGAGATATTAGTAAAGTGTTGCGTCCTCCATACAACTTACAACCTGAGTAGACTATTCACAACATTTTTCTAACTGTGATTACTGTGTTAAATTGTACCACTACACAAAATTCACACCTTCGTCTTTGAAATGAATGTCATCTGCTCATGGACAGGTACCTATAGATTAAATGAGTCATTGTGGTCTGTGCAGCCCAAGGACTCGGGTCACAATTTCTTATTCAATACGCAATGCTGCATTGCACAGCCTTGCGTGAGAATGTGATGGGCCATGATGCAACAGAATCCTGCATCATGGATGCGCCATATTTACAAACAGTGCACCATGGCGCAGGGCTAAGATATGTGTCGGACAGTGTGTAACGCAACTTCATCCTAGTTGATGCAAAGTTGAATTGTGTGCCGTAAGACACCTTTACGTGCAGCAAGACAGCATTGTGTCACGCTGAAGTGCTTTGCATCACGGAAAGATAGAAAAAGTGCTTGATGCAAATCTCTGCAGAGTTTATCAACATTTTGCACCACGGAAGGAGCAACAGGAAGCCAGGAGGCCACCAATCCGCAAGATGTACTAGAAGTAGTTTGCAAAAGGAAGAGGAAGCCCAACTTCACTGAGGATGAAAGTGAAATACTCATAAGTGAGGTCCACATAAGTGAGTATTTCTTTTTTGTCACCTCAAAATTACCCTTATAAAATAGGATGTTTAATGGCAAACAGTAGTTGAAAATATCAACTGTGAGGCACCAATAAGAAGAACTGTTGTGAAAAGCAACAAGCTTTGACATGACCACAAATTGACGACCAAAGATAATCTAGCCAGGAATCTTAAGGCTACATTGAAGACCGGATGAGGACAGTATGACATGAGGAGTTGAATCTATTGGATGAGCAGGTGGCATCCATCATTTCAATGGAGTTGCATGCTAAAGTTGAGGGCCAGGACAGTGCTGACATAAAGGACCAACAAGACGTACAAGGTGAGTCTGAACAGATTCATGTCCAATATTCTCACACATTCCTACTATGTCCCAAAATAAGCATAGGGGCAGATGGATTAAAAGTTCATATAACACAAGTAAGCCTTGTTAATTGAGCAATAGACCTGTGCCAAACACTATTCTGCCAGAAAGCAATCAGGGTTGAATTAGAGGCAAGGTGTAAAGTATGTATGCTGTAATTCAAACTGTATTTAAATGAAAACACAACACAATTACAATAATACACCAATTTTGATAAATCGAGTCACGTCAAAAAATTGCCTTATCACAAAAATTGTTAAAAAATAATCTTGATATGCACTTTAAAAGTGTTTTGGGAATTGGCGGCAGAAAGAAAAAGTGATACTGTGGTCATCTTGTTGTTGCAGACTGTGACTAATTCACAAATATAGGACAACTGGACTGGCATGTGGGCCCTATATAGTTGCAAATCTAGGCCTGCACAACTGTATGGTATCCAGATTTCTGAGTGTAGGGAGTCCCTGCATTGGGTATGTGTTGAGCTATGGTGATGCTGATGTGAGTGTGAGTAGAGTGTGTTGAGCAGAGATCTTGTTTTGCTGCACAGGACCATAGGAGGCCTGGCAGAGCACCTACAGGACCCCTTCCCAAGGTCCACAACTGTGGTGATACCTCATGGGGGGTAGAGCTCACAGCAGACACAGGCCAGGTGCTTGGACAAATGTGTTTTAAGGCTTTCCTGTCCCTGAGGCCCTGATCAAGAGGCAAGCAAACTAGCCTTTGAGGGCACACTGTTGGTTCATGGTTGAAGAACCATGCCCACTAAATTCAATCTGGCAGCAGTTCAGCAGGGCAACAGAGTAGCAGTCCTTCTACAGAGCACCACAGCAGTGTTTATGATTGTTCAACAGCTCCACAGTTTGAATGAACAGTCTGGTATGATGTACCTCTATAATGCATCTGGTGCTCACTTTAAAAAAGGATAATGTACTTGAGTTTGGCATTTGGCAGAGTTGTGATTATTGTGCCTGAATACCCTGGCCCCAGCTAGTCTTGGGTGACAAACCCTTTGTGACTAAGCTCAGGCAGAGTTCAATTGTGTCAGGTGACACCTCCTCCCCCTCATCAAGTCTGAGATAGTCCATTCTGCCACCATCTATTGCCCATTGTCTCACTATCTGAGAACAATGCAGAAAGACAAACGGGAAGCTACACATGGTCATGTGACCTAAGATGCAGGCAACAGTCACCAAATTGTAAAGACAGCATATTGTTCCAATAAAAAAGTAGTATTTACTGATCTTTCATCCCCAAACCAACATTTCCTTTGCATAGCGTTCTATCATACAATTTATCACACACCAGAATCTTCTTTCATACCTGATCCCAGTTGATTATTACCACTTTCGATATTGCATAAGATAAGCTAATGTCATCCTTTGGAAGATGTAGACTTCTCAGTGTTGACAAATTGCTTTCATCATTTTATAGCTACCAGGAAATTTCAAATTTCAAAGTACATGTGTGATGCACACACTGGCAGGCCTCAGTCATGTATAAAGGCCTACAAAAGAGTGTGCTACAATAAGTGCTACATGGACACTAGTAGCATGTAAATACCAGGCCCTGGGTACATGTAGTACTACTTTACTAAAGCCTCACACATTATAAAAAAATTAAATGTTGGGTGTGAGCCTGTGTAACCATGTCAAAAGGAGAGCGCACAAACACATTAGCGTTGCTTAGAACTGGGAAAATTCCTAAAGGCATAACAAATAAGTCGGCCAAAACAGGGGGCCATAAGTGAAGATGTTTGTAAAATCCACCAAGGATGTCAGGTCCTTCAATCTACAATGTAAAGAACACAGTCTACTTGGGAACTATATTGCAGACCCTACAATTTGGACATATTGATATGCTTTAAGTTAACATATGTATGAAAAACGACTGTCTAGGACAAACTGTTATGTAAGCCTGTCATAAATAATGTCTGTTCTTTCAATCAGTAAAAAAAGAATGATAACATTTATCTCATCACCTTACAGAGGAAATGACATCATCTCCTGTACAGCAGCCTGTTGCTGACGATCAACCTGACCTCGACTCCACTCTGGCCCCCTTATTATGTTATGTCCCGTTAAATCGACTTGATATAGCTCACAAATCACCCTATGGCATCTTGGCGCTGCATGTGGATCAAAGACAGGAATCAATGAGCGTATTGTTAAAATAAGTGGACTTTGAGTTGTTTCCTGAATTTACAGCAACTTGGGCAAGAACGTACATGAAGAGGGAGCTTGTTCCAGTACACAGGGGTGAGATACGAGAAAGCCTTTCCACCGCTGCGTGTTAGACAAATGCTAGGGACCCACTGCAGTGCTTTATAGCCAGATCTTATATTACGGCAGGGGGCATACGCTTTTATTCTTTTCTGAAGGTAAAGTGGGCCTCTGCCCTTTAAAGCATTATATGTGAGACAGATTTTAAAATAAAAGCGTTTCTTTACAGGCAACCAATGTAGTTCTTTCAGCAGAGGCGCCGAAGAGGTGCCAGAAGGGCAGTTGAGCACAAGCCTTGCTGCCATATTTTGAACAACTTGAAGTTTAGAGATCAGTGTTTCACTGACATTGGCCAACAGGGCGTTGCCATTGTCCATTCTGCGTATTACTAAGGCCTGAACCAGCGTTCTCCGGATGGAGATAGGGAGGTAAGGGAAGATTCTGCGCAATAGGAGTAGGCAATGGTAGAATGAGCCAGTGGTGGCCAGAATGTGCTCTTTTATAGTTAAGGCTTGGTCCAATTTTATCCCCTGATTCTTTACTGCTTGATTGGGCACCGGGGAGGCGCCCAGCTGCTGCGGCCACCCAATCATCAGCCCAGATGGCAGGGGCTTTACCGAACAGCTTGATCTCGGTCTTATCTGCATTCAGCTGGAGATAGTTCTCATTCATCCAGTCTGAGATGGCTAGCATGCCTGAGGAAAACGGTTATTTTTCTGCCATCAAGTCATGGCCTAGCATAAACATCAGCTGGGTCTCATCAGCGTATTAGATTATATCGAAGCTAAAGTGCTCTGCGATCCCAGCCAAAGGAGCCATATAGATATTAAACAAGGTGGGACTCAGACATGAGCCTCCTATTTTGTGTGAGAAATAAGGCCCCACGATTATCTAGGATTATTTTGTGTGAGGAATAAGGCCCCACGATGACAGTTTGATGTCTACCAGTCAGGAAATGTTGGAGCCATTTTAATGCCAGACCCTAAATGCCAATGTCTTGTTGCCTTTCTATCAGCCTCAAGACCTTCGAGCTGTTTACCCAAAAGAGGTAATAAGGATATAGGGCGATAGTTGCTTAGCGATTTATGATCCAATTAAGGTTTTTTAGAATGAGACGTAGGCAGGCCTTCTTCCATTCTGGTGGGATGGTACATGCTTTGATTGAACAATTAAAAATATCTAAGATTCCTGGGGCGCAAAGAGTGGCCAACAGAGACATTGTTTTGGGTGGACAGGTATCCAACCGGGAACCATGGATGAAGTCACCTTCAATCAACTTGTGGACATTATGCACACTCCTCCTATGGTCTTGGCATCTGAAGAACACTTTGTTGGATCTCAAAATTAACCAACCCTGAATGTATATCATCCACCTGTTTACCACCCTGGCAGCATGGATTCTGATGACCCCCCCAAGTCATGTTTCAAAGGAGAGTGGTAGAGGTCCAGCACCGTATGGTGGAAACAGTCAAGCAGAGAATGGAGCAATTAATGAGAACACTTGAAGGAATCCAGAGATGTCTCAGCCCCATTAACGGGATGGGAGGGGCTGTAAGAAATACCTATTCTTGGCTCCCCTAGAAGACACTGCTGTAGTCATGAAGATTAGGGACGAAAAATAAATTGCCTCATCTACAAGAAAATGCTGCAGCACAGCGCCGCAAGCCATTTAGCTGCACCTTGCTAAGTCATTTTCAATGTTGGTCTGTAATGTAACGTGGATCCACAAATGTAATACCCCCCAGCGTTCCCCCAGGTATCCAAATAAAATTGGTACCTCACTCGCGTGGGTGGGTCAGGCGACAGGCAAGAGCCCAAAACTTATTGAGGAGACATCAAAATTATCTATCAAAAAACAACCTAGTTTTGCAAGGGGGAGTCACCTGGGTTTTTGGCCCTGGGCTCAGTGGCCATCTTGGGAAACTACCAAACCCACACATTTCTGAAAACTAGACATCCGGGGGAGTCCAGTGAGGTATGGCTTGCGTGGATCCCCAAACATTTTCATACCCAGAATCCCCTGCAATGGGATTTTGATGGTTGCAAGGGATTCTGGGTAACAGAACCTGGTGAGAGCCAGACAAGTCACCCTATCTTGGATTCACCTGGGTCTCTAGTTTTTAAAAATGTATAGGTTTGCTGGGTTTCCCTAGGTGCTAGCAGAGCTAGGGTTCAAAATCTATAGCTAGGCACTTTGCACAAAAAGGGTCAGTTTTCACTGTGAAAATGTGGTGTGTCCACATTGCGTTTAGGGCCGTTTCCTATCACGGGCAGTAGGCTACCCACACAAGTGAGGTAGCATTTTTCTCGGAAGACTTTGGGGAATGTGGGATAGGTGGAATTTTGTGGATACACACAGATTCCAGAACTTTCCACCACAGAAATGTGAGGATAATGTGTTTTTTTTACAAAGTTTGCAAGGGATTCTGGGTAAAGGAACCTGGTGTCTATGTTGCATTTTGGCCGTTTACTGTCACGGCCACTACACCTACCCACACAAGTGAGGTATCATATTTATCGGGAGACTTAGGGAAACACAAAATTGTGGAGCAACTGTTATTACTTATTGACTTTCAATGCATTTCTGCCTTCAAAATGTAAGACAATGTGTAAAAAAGAAGTCACTTTGAAAAATGACCTATAATTCACATGCTGGTATGGGCACCCACAATTTCGGAGATGTGAAAATAGCTACTGTTTCTAAATTCTATATTTTGTTCCCATTTCAGAAATACATAGGTGACTTTCATACCGATTTTTCCCTGTGTATATATTTTTCCAATTGTATTTCTATATACCCGGTACACAATAAAAAAACATTGCAAGAAGCTGCTCAGTTAATGTAGCTGGGTTCCTCTGGTTCTTGGTGAACCTACAAGTCCTATATATCCTTACAACCAGAAGGGTCCAGCGGATGTAATGATATATTGCTTTCTTTTTTATTTTTATTTTTATTTTTTATTAATCATCATCAGTGCGAAATTACATCATTTCATTTTTACACAAAGTGAGTACCATAGGTCATATATTTCTTTTCAGCGGTATAGAGAAAAAAAAGAAAAAAAAAACAAGAAAAAGGAAAATAAGAAGCCAGAAACAGAGAAGCAATATCTACAAGACCATGTCAAGATTTCAAGACAAGATACAGCCTCTTACCCGCCAAATACATTTCGTACTACTAGCCTTTCCTTTAGCTTCCCTCCATCCTCTTTTTTCCATTCTGAGACAGGAGTCCAAATGCGCTTCCCTAATTGTTTTGCCTTCCAGCCCTTTTTCTCATATAGCGCCTTCTCAAAATTATATGTTGCTAATAGCCGTGTCATCCATTGTTGAAATGTTGGAGGGATTGGATCTTTCCATAGAGATGCTATGCATATCCTGCTGATGGCTATCACTAGAAAGATAAATTCTTGATGAGCTACAGGGATCCCTTCTTTCACTACGCCCAATACCATTACTTCATTAGTTAAATTAATAGATTTCCCCATCGCTCTGTCCAAAAACCGTTCTATTGAATTTTTGAATGGATCTAGGTTAGGACATGAGGTAAACATATTGATTGTGTCAGCTTCTGTACTTTGGCATCATGGGCAGGTTATACCACTTGTTCCCCCCCAACTAGCTATTCTATGCGGTGTATAATAAAGCTCAAAAATAGTTTTATAATGTTGTGCCTGGAGGTTTGCTACCTTTAACACTGTGTTTCCGAATTTGAGCGAGGTATCGAACTAATTACTTTCTAAATTCAGTTTCATTCTCCATTTTTCTGAGACCTTCCCCTGGTCATCTTCAGTGTACTGGCTCAGTTCTTCATGTATGTGTGAGATTGTGCATCCATCCCCACTATTACTTGCTCCATAACTTCTTCTCTTTTGAATACCATATTACCCCCTTGCTTCTTTAATAGAGCTGATCTAATCTGCAGATATTTAAAAAAATCTCTGCGCTCTAGGTTATATAGATGTTGTGCCTTATCAAAGGTGATTATGCCGGTGGTATCTGTGAAATTCCCTATAGTTTTTATACCAAGCGTATCCCACCGTCTCATTACACTATCTCGAAACACCCCCGGCAGTGAGGGGTGATTAAATAAAGGAGTATAATAGTTCATTCTGCCAAGACCTAGCCTTTTCCGGACCGAGGTCCATACTGACATTGCGGCTCCCAGTGTCTTAAACTTTACTTTCTTGTAGTAGTTTGCCTCACTATATGTTAAAAGCCATCCATTAGCCTCCGTTGTTATAAGTTCATATGTGTCTGGAATGCTCTTGTTGCCTCTCCACTTATCTTGTGTGTTGCCCCCCCATTAGCCCTCTAGTATATTGGAGGACTGCTGCCCAGTAATATACCCTAAAATCTGGTGCCGTCAGTCCCCCCGCTCTTTCGATAGACATAAATTTGATGACTCTTCGTGTTCTACCTTTCGGCCAGATAAAGCGGTTCACGACTCCCTCCATCTCTTTGAACCAATTGCTAATCATTTTTAATGGGATTGTCCTAAAGAGATATAGAATTTTGGGGAGGAATAGCATTTTTATTATATTACAGTGGCCTATTATTGTCAGGTGCAAATTGTTCATTTTGTCTAAGTATTTTTTAGACTTTTGGATCACAGGCACAAGGTTTTTCTCTACTAATTTCGTTAAATCTGCCGTTATCGTTATTCCCAGATATACCTCTGAGTCGGTTACTCTTTGGTCTGCCAATGTGATTTTGTTGTTGACCACGATTTACGTCTTGCCTTGATTTAATTTATACCCAGATAGTGCCCCAAATATATCCGCCTCTCTTTCTATTTCCACCAAAGCAGACACTGGTTCTGGTGATGTAATCGCTAGGTAGTCTGCATAACCTAAGATTTTTGTCTCATGCCCATTTAATATTATTGGCAAGATGTTTCTGTTAAATTCTATTCTCCTAATGAAGGACTCAATATAGGAGGCAAAGAGTAGCGGGGAGAGGGCAGCCCTGTGGAGTCCCCCGTCCGATGTTTATTGCCCCGCTCACCTCGCCCATAACTCGAAGTCTGATCTTGGGGTTTATATAGAGTGCCTGTAGGGCCCTTACACACCCTTTGCCAACATTTGCCTTTTCTAATGCTGACCAAAGGAACCCCCACGAGACCCTATCGAAAGCTTTCTCAGCATCTGACAAAATAAGCGCCATAGGGTCTCGTGAGGCTGCGGTACCATCGAATAGCGTACACACTGTCCTGATCTGATCTGCCGTACCCCTCCCTGGGATGAATCCATGCTGCCTGGAGGAGATTATCTTACCGATCATTAGACTTAGCCGACTTGCTAGGATCTTTGAATACATTTTTGTGTCGCTATTCATAAGGCTGATTGGCCTGTAAGAGCCTGGTTGAGAAGGGGGTTTACTTTTTTTCAAGAATACCACCATTGTAGCCTCCCCCGAAGATGGTGGGGGTGCTGCTCCCCTTTGAATTTGGGTCAAGAGATTGTAAACATCCTCTCGCAGTATAGGAAAGAATTTTTTTGTAAAATTCAAGTGGGATGAGGTCTGGCCCTACCGCCTTGCCGGCGGGGAGATCGTTGATCGCCCCCTGTATTTCCTCAAGAGAGAAATTGGTCTCCATAGCCTCCTTGTCTTCCACTGTGAATTTCTCGATTGATGCAGTCTCCAGATAGTGCTCGATTTCCTCTCTAGCCACCCCCCTGCCTGCGTTATATAGCTCTTGATAAAAATCCTGAAATATCGCGCAAATCTCCTTAGGTATATTAGCTGTAACCCCAGCGTTTGATATTAGCTCTGATATATCCCCTCTAGTAGCTGCTTGCCTGGTTCTAATTGCTAGTAGCTGCCCTACTTGCTCACTGTACTCATATTGCTCCTGTTTCCAGGCTAAGAATTTTCCGGCTGCTTTGGAGGCGATCGATTCCCCCACCGCAGCCTTGGCTAAAGCCAATTTCTGTGCTATCTCTTTGATGTCGCATTTGCTACTAATTGCCTTGACAAGTTCTTTTTCTAATGTGGTAATCCATCTCATCTTCTCCTCCATCGCCGCCTTTTCTGCCTTATTGCACCTGATAGAGTAGCTCATAGTTTTCCCTCTGATACCCGCTTTCAATGCATCCCAAACTATCCCGGGTTGTGCGGACCCTCTATTTGTTTTGAGAAAGTCTTTAAGCCAACTTTCCATATGAATGACATAATTCCTCTCTTGTAGTAGGGCTCTCTCGAATTACCAGCTAGTTGGCTGTGCCTGATTGTTTGGAATTGCTATGTCTAGTACTAGGGGATTATGGTCCGACATTACCCATGGCAGCCTATTTATCTTAGAGATAGAGATTAACACTGGTGAGATCAAAAAATAATCCAAGCGTGCTATGGCGTGCTATGGCCTTGTGTGGCGCAGAATAGTATGTGCTACCTCCCCCAGATGGATTTTTTTGTTCCCACATATCTATAAGACCATTGTCCTTCATCATCTGGATCAGGGCTCTGTGGCTTGTTCTCTTTCGGCCTGTGAATCTGACCGGATCATCTTTCCATAGGCCGTTAAGCCCATTAATATTCAGATCTCCACACAATATTATTGGAAGAGACCAGGTAGCCATCTGAGTATTAACTTGGTTCATTATTTCTGGATCGTCTACTGTGGGGGCATATATGGAGCATAGAGTAAAATTCCACCCCTGTATTTGACATTCTACCATAGCCCAGCGACCATAGCTATCTGCAAGTTGTTTTCTTATTGTTACTGCCTTAGCCCGTGCAAGTATCGCCACCCCCGTGTCCTTGTTCCTTGCGTCGTGCATGTTAACAGTTGATAGCCCAGCTGTTCCAGTAGGAACTTGCGGAAGGCCTCTACATGTGTTTCCTGTAGGCATATTATGTCAGCGCGTATTGTTCAAAAATACTCTTTCACATTCCTAAGTTTCCTAGCATCGTTCAAGCCACATACATTTATAGTGACTATCCGCATTAAGTTTTTTAAAATCTCACTTCTTTCTTCTTATGTACCCTACTTTGATTTACTTTGTTGACTGATGATGATGATTTTATCTCTCTTTTTACCCCCAGACCCAAACCCTGTCCCCCATTCCTGAGTTCCCTCCTCCCTCATTCCCCTCCCTCCTCCCTCCCCCCCACATACAGAAGCAAGCAGACTTAAGGTCTCTGTGATGGAGTCCGGCGGTTGACCTCCATTCATATATTGCTTTCAAACATCTGTCATACTTAATAGAATTTACAGGTGAAAATGTTGGCACAAATGGATGTTTATTTTACTTATTTTCAATTTTCTCTATTTTCAAATGTTAGTTTCTATAGGAAAACCTTGAAGAATCTACACAAATGACCCCTTGCTGAATTCAAAATATTGTCTACTTTTCAGAAGTGTATAACGTTCCAGGATCTATCCCTGCTTTCATACCCATTTTTACCATAAACTGGAAGGAGGTTGAAAGCAAAAACAATAGCAAAAATAGGCTATGAACCAGAGAAGCCAAAACTGTGTAAAAAATGTGGTTTTATGACAAACGTCTGCTTGTCCCTGAAAGCTGGGAAGATGGTGATTTCAGCACCACAACCCCTTTGTTGATACCATTAAACAGACGCGTTCATCTGTAGCCCTTTTTCCCATTTTTCCCCCCAAAAACTAAATTTAGCTGTATTTTGGCTAATTTCTGGGTCCTCTTCAAGGGAATACACAAACCCTGGGTACTTTTAGAATTCCTGTGATGTTGGAAGAAAAGGACACAAATTTGGCGTGGATATCTTATGTGGTCAAAATGTTACAGGGTCCTAAGCACAAACTACCACAAATAGCCAAAAAAAGGCTTAGCACAGGGGGGTAAAGGCCTTGCAGCAAAGGGGTTAATAAACACAAAGCAGACATGACACCAGAATTGAATTCAAACACAAGGGTTAAAGGGGACTACACAGGATTTAACACACCTCCCCCTTAACAAACAAAATAAAAACAAAGACAATAAGTAAGAAAAGAAAAAAACAAAAATGAAATAAGACAACATTATAAAAAATACAAACACTTCTTGACGCACTTTGCTAAATCTCTGTTCTTGGACAAAATTGAGTGTGGACGAGTGTAGTGACCTTTCTGGGGTGTATTTCCTCAGTCTAGTCTGCAATGGTTTTGGACCTTTATTTTGAAAAGCTTTGAAAACAATATTGAGTGATTTAAAGATACTCCTCTGTTTAATGGGCAGCCAATGAAGATCTCTGAGAGCACTGGAGGAGTTCCTTAGTCTTTTTACCCCTTTACCGTGGCGGACATTCCGCCGCGGTGCTGGCGTTCTAAGGAGTGGGTGAGGCTGCATCAGCCAACGGTCGTGTGCAGCTCCCAAAATGTAGTGCTCGCATCGGCTGTTGAGCAAGGAACGGGTTAATGTTAATTTAGCTGTAACTACCTGGACTTATTCCAATTTCTTTATTAGGGATTTAGGGACACCAAAGAGTAGAGCATTACAGTAGTCCAGCCTATTGAGCACTACACACCTGGAAATCAGGGATCTTGCTTGGGCAGGTAGCATTGGAAACAGCTTCTTGAAACCCAGAACAAGAGAAAAGCAAACCTCTCCTGCTCTATTCATATCTTTCTCAAGTGAAAGATTTCCATCCAGCATTACTCCAAGATTCCGGACCATGAATGAGGTACCATGAGGGGTCCCTGTGGGCAAAGGCCAAAAATTGGAGGGTATAGATACCGGGATTTTACTTGGAGAACAGCAGAGGAGCCCGGTTTTACCTCCATTTAGCTTTGGGGTATTTACACTGATCCAATTAGAAATGTCTAGTATACAGACCTGAAAATTACCGATCGAGTCCAACTGATTGTTAAGTGAAAGAATCAGTTGAGTATCGTCAGCATAATTGAAAACCGTGATCTGTTAGGATTTAATGAGAAAACTTAATGGCTTGATATAGACATTAAACAAAATTCGACTTAGTGAGGATCCCAGAGGGATGCCATTTTGAATTGTTCTGAATTTAGAGCAGAAAGAAGGCAGAGCCACAGCCTGGTAGCGGTCTTGTAGACATGACTTTAGCCACTTGCCATGAGACCACCAACACCGACTGAGGATAGTCTACAGAGTAGAGTTTGGTGGTTCACCATGTCAAAGGCTGCTATCAAGTACCACTGAGTGCCCGCTATCTACCATCCTGTGCATTTCATCAGTGGCACAGAGCAATGCAGTCTCAGTGCCATAGGCTGATCTAAAGCCAAACTGTAAGTAAAAAAGAAATCCGAAATATCGGATCAAAAGAGCCTAGCTGTAACAATGAGTCACTGTCAACATTGGATGTGGCTCACACAAAGCGAAAGGGGGGAATTATCCTTTTTCTTTAGTCCCCTCACTCACCGGAGTTTCCTCACGGTGACATGCTTCATCATAGGGGCTTCCCAACCCGCTGTGGGTTGAGGGGTGCTGCGACTAGCGCCACTGCGTAGGAGCACTTTTAATTGAGGACTATGTGTGGTGTCATGTGAAAAAGGAAGTGAGAGGAGTGGTGTGAGTTAAAAATATCGTACTAGGCAGAAAAAACTTTATTCGTGCTCCTAGTAGATATATTAAAAATGGGGTGGTTCTCTATGTGAGCTGGTTCAATTATGAAACCGGGACCCTAGTAGAAAGCCAACTTGTTTCGAGCTGTACCCCTCAGCTCTTTTTCAGGACATCACAGGGTCCAGCCCTGTGAGTACCACTCCAAAAAGTGAATAGTATGCCTACCAATGAGCATCTACTAATAATATTTATACATACGACTCTTCTGTGATTCAGTGGCGTATCTGTAGGAAAAAACAACAGTGTCAAAGTGCAGACCCTAGACATCTGCCAGATCTCTTCCTATTTCACTGTAAATTAAAGGAGCTGTTAAATGTGCATATATGCTCCGTTAAGTAGCGCTCTTGAATGTGAGCGTGATGTTCCTAGAAAGGAATATATGTTAAAAACACACCGTTTTACATGGATAGCCTCATGCACTGTTAGACCCTCGTGTTTTACTGAAATGGAGGAGCTTGAGTGCGGAAAGACAAATAAACGATATACATTTTTTTCACACAGACCCGTAATTTGTGCAGTGCCTATAGGTAATACATGCACGAAAGATAGACGTACAACAAAGGTAAACATACGTTATTTAAGGCTCTAATGGGCCTCTGGGTCATACAATGGATGAAGGAAAAGTCCGCGGGAACCATCTGTAAATGTTAAATGGTCAGTCGTTAGTTTGGTGCTGATCTTACCGTTCCAGTCTGGGCGTGCCGTGTGTTGTCAAACGCGGCCGCCCCTTTGAATCCGTGTGATTTTTAAGGAAGGGATCTTACTTGTAACGGAGCTCTTCCTGGCTAATACACCTAATCGGCATCCCTCGAGACCGGCGGATGCCGTCTCAGTCTCGGGGGCTCGATATTAAGGTTTCTGAGTTGCCGCCTAGCTTCCTGTGGAAGACTAGACCGCGGGTAGTAGAACAAGATGGCTGCCCTGTGTGGAACACACCTGCGTCCCTCTTGGAAAACTCGCTGGTATATTTTAGTGCATTTAGACTAAAAGAGCCGCTGGACCCCACAAAAAACAGTACACCATAGGCAGTTTGGGAAATAAAAGCATTTATTTACAATTTGTTTAGTGGTTATTTTTATCATTATTTGGTTTCAGAGAGAGGTTTTTTTACAGTTTAAAGGGTAAGTTACCAGTGTTGGTCTAATATAAGGTAGTATCACTAATACATTCCCGGTTTGATCAGGTAGGGATAAGTTATTATTAGAGGTGTGAAAATGGAATTTTCAAGCCAATGGTAATTCGTGATTGTCAGGCTAATATTCCCCATGGAATGGCATCATTCAATCCATTGGTATCAGTCTTTAGTTTGTACACCCAACGTTGTTCCTCCTCCAGAAGGCGTTGTTCTAGGTTGCCCTGTCCATTTAGATGTTCCAGAATTACCCATTTCATAACGTTTGGTGTATAGTTCTTTTCAATGAAATGTGATGTCATTTTTGTGGTATTCCTTTTGCATCTTATATTGCTTCTCCGCTCTACTATCCTCGTGCTGGCTTTTCTTGTTGTCATACCGATGTAATGAAGATTACAGATGAAGGTGATCATGTACACTACGCCCGTAGTATTACAGTTGGTAACATTTTTGATTTGCCACGTCATTTTGTTGTTAAATTCAATTTTCTTTGTCACACTCGTCAGATGGCAGACACTGCAATCACTCCATGGGTAATGTCCTATGGGTACTGTAGCAATCGTTCTTTGTTTCAAGTTCCTGTTCTCCACTCTCGGGCGGGTATGAACAATGTAGTCTTTCAGACTTTTGCCTTTCTTGTGACTGAACATTGGTGTTGGGATATCGAGATTCCCACTGTTCAGTGTGCGCCAATGTTTTTTAATGATTTTGGTCACCCTGTCAGAAGCAATGTTATATGTGGTGATACAGATAGGTCTTTTCTCGCCTGGTGTATCTTTGATCACCTTTGGTTCAAGTAGTGCCTCCCTGTTGTTATTTGCAGCTCTCTTTTTGGCTTTTTTGACCAAATTCTCTGGGTATTGTCTATCGATAGGTTTTTTTGTGAGGTCATTCGCTTGTTGATGGAATGCCTCTTTAGTGCTGCAGTTGCGCCTCAATCTTAAAAACTGTCCATAGGGTAGGTTCTCTTTTAGTTGTCTTGGGTGGAAACTATCAAAGATTAAGAGACAATTTCTTGCAGTGGGTTTAAAATGGGTTGTAGTACTCAGGTAATCGCCAGTTGCCATGATGTTGAAATCTAAGAATACTAAGTGTGACCTGCTCATGGTATGTGTGAATTTAAGGAAGGGATCCTGTTGGTTTAGCCATACTAGAAATTCTTGTGCCTCTATCTTGGAACCTTCCCAAATGAGTAGGACATCGTCGATGTACCTTTTCCACAGACTCACATGATGTCTATGTGGGTTATTGTCGTTCAGGATTTTCTGTATTTCCAGTGGGTGGATATACAATCCCGCCACGCTCGGCGCGAAAGTGCTTCCCATGCTGGTTCCGTGGGACTGATGGAATAGGGTTTCCTCCAAACAAAAAAAAGCTTTCCGTGAGGGCGAGGCGGCAGCACTCAAGGACGACGTGCCGTGGAGTCTGGTATCTCCATGTTTGTTCAAACAGGACATCTTCCATGATCTGTAATGTCTCGGTGTGAGGGAGACTCATGTACAGACTCTCCACATCCAATCCTATGAGGATATTCTTAGTGGGGTCAAATGGTAAGTCTTGGACTAATGTCAGAACTGATTTGGTATCCTGTAGATAGGTGTCGGTGGTTTGGATCAGTGGATTTAGGAAGGCATCGGCAAACTTTGATAGGGTTCTAGTATTGATCCTATGCCTGATACTATAGGTCTGCCCGGAGGTTTTGGTTATGGATTTATGAATTTTAGGTATTGTGTAAAAGTAGGGAGTGATAGGATTTTTGCTTTCCAAAAAATCGGCTTCTTTTTTTGACAACCAATTGTTAGCAGTTGACTCCTCTACTAGGTATGCGATCTCTTTTCTGAGACGGTTGGTAGGGTCTTCAGAAATGTTTACATTGTTTCTTTGGTCAGCCAGGAGATCTAGGCATACTTCCCTGTAGGTAGTTGTATTTTGTACCACTATGGCACCTCCTTTGTCCGCTGGTTTTACTGTTACCTCCTTGATTGTTGATAGGTTCCTTAGTGCTCCACTTTCAATTCTACTGAGATTGTGGAAGACTTTGATAGTTCTACGATCTATTTCTCCAATGTCTTTCATTTCCGCTTTTTCAAACGCTAAAACCTCCACTGGAAGGTTAGCGCTTGGCGGAGTGAAGGTAGACTTTTTGTGCAATCCCGTGTCATTTGAAGGCTGATTAGTTGTCGGTCTGTCTTTAAAGAAGACTTGTAACTTAATCTTTCTCATAAACTCGTTTAACTCACGAGCTAGGAGGAATTTGTCCATGTTCGGGGTAGGTACGAAGCCCAACCCTTTTTCCAAAACTTTTCTTTGTGTTTCAGTACTCGGGAAATCGGAAAGGTTGACCACTAGGCTGGTGGTTTGCTAGTTGTCGGCTAATCGGCTGGGCCCATGCTCCTGGTGTGGCTCCTGGATGTTTCCAGTGGTTGGGCCCACTGGACTTGTTCTCGTCTTATTTTACCCCTCTGTGGTCCTCTGCCTCTTGCTAAAAAAGACTGTGTCTGCTGTTCCTGTGCATTCGTTGGGTCCCAGAAATGATTGGGTTGGTGCGGGTATTGTTGTTGAAAACCAGGGGGGCCATAGAAGAAATGAGGCGGTGGGGCCCCATAAGGTGTTGGTCCGTAATATCCTGGCCAGTTGGGGTTGTATCCACCTCTATTCCTAAAGCGTCCTCCTCTAGGGTGTCTGGTTTTGTTACGGGTGTAATTTTCACTGTTGTTTGAGTTATCCGAGCCTGTGTCGGAGTTATCTGAATCTGTATTATATCCCGGATTTCTGTTAGAGGGGATATACCGTAATGTGCTTTTGTGTATGGATACACTTTTTCGTGAGAGAAGTTTTTCAAGTCTTTTTTAAATTTTGTGAACTTGGTGTCTTTAAGACTTATCTCATAGTCTGTCATTTGTTTATTAAGCTCATCCAGGCGTTTTTTGAGGTCAGTTATGTCCTGGAAGCTTTTTAGCTGTACTTCAATTTTGAGTGCCTCTACTCTCATTTCTTCACACAGTCTCCCTGCTGTTTTTATGATCAGCACGAGCCAATCCCTGGTGCAGTGCCATGAAATTAGCGACCAGTTAGTTTTGATGTTTGTCTTGTTGGAAAATGAAGGGTTCATTTTTTACTATTAGTCCTCTTGGGGCTGCATTCGCTCTTAAGTATTGTGCCATCATGACACCATGTATCAGGGTCTTCACTAGATTCTTTTTAAGTTCGGATAGTTCATCCCAACACCGGTTGAAACTATCAGAGTCCTTGTGTGTGGTGTCCGTTAACGGAATCATGGATGCTATAATTCTCTCTACTTCCTCTTCTGAAAAAGTGAGGCCACTGATCTCTGCCATCTTGTGATATGGCAGTGAAGTAAAACAAACAAGGTCTGTGTAGAAAAAACTGAAAAACTACCACAGCTGCACGCTGTAAATCACGAATTTCATATATAAAGGGGGGAGGTAGAGGAAAAAGCAGCTAGGTTTGCCCTCCACACCAAAGTATAAGTCCAAAAAAAAATCAGAAATATCGGATCAAAAGAGCCTAGCTGTAACAATGAGTCACTGTCAACATTGGATGTGGCTCACACAAAGGGAAAGGGGGGAATTATCCTTTTTCTTTAGTCCCCTTACTCACCGGAGTTTCCTCACGGTGACATGCTTCATCATAGAGGCTTCCTAACCCGCTGCGGGTTGCGCCGTGCTGCGACTAGCGCCACTGCGTAGGAGCACTTTTAATTGAGGACTAT
Source organism: Lissotriton helveticus (assembly GCF_964261635.1). Classification (NCBI taxonomy): domain Eukaryota; kingdom Metazoa; phylum Chordata; class Amphibia; order Caudata; family Salamandridae; genus Lissotriton; species Lissotriton helveticus. The sequence goes on along the minus strand of NC_136058.1, from coordinate 199,207,206 downwards.
GTGTGGTGTCATGTGAAAAGGGAAGTGAGTGGAGTGGTGTGAGTTAAAAATATCGTACTAGTGGGCGGAAAAAACTTTATTGGTGCTCCTAGTAGATATATTAAAAATGGGGTGGTTCTCTAGGTGAGCTGGTTCATTTATGAAACCGGGACCCTAGTAGAAAGCCAACTAGTTTTCGAGCTGTACCCCTCAGCTCTTCTTCCGGACGTCACAGGGTCCAGCCCTGTGAGTACCACTCCAAAAAGTGAATAGTATGCCTACCAATGAGCATCTACTAATAATATTTATACATACAACTCTTCTGTGATTCAGTGGCGTATCTGTAGGAAAAAACAACAGTGTCAAAGTGCAGACCCTAGACATCTGCCAGATCTCTTCCTATTTCACTGTAAATTAAATGAGCCGTTAAATGTGCATATATGCTCCGTTAAGTAGCGCTCTTGAATGTGAGCGTGATGTTCCTAGAAAGGAATATACGTTAAAAACACCCCGTTTTACATGGATGGCCTCATGCACCTTTAGACCCTCGTGTTTAACTTAAATGGAGGAGCTTAAGTGCAGAAAGGCAAATAAACTATATACATATTTACACACAGACCCGTAATTTGTGCAGTGCCTATAGGTAATACATGCACGAAAGACAGCCGTACAACAAAGGTTAACATACGTTATTTAATGCTCTAATGGGCCTCTGGGTCATACAAGGGATCAAGGAAAGTCCGCGGGAACCATCTGTAAATGTTAAATGGTCGGTCGTTAGTTTGGCGCTGATCTTACCGTTCCAGTCCGGGCGTGCCGTGTGTTGTCAAACGCGGCCGCCCCTTTGAATCCGTGCGATTTTTAAGGAAGGGATCTTACTTGTAACGGAGCTCTTCCTGGCTAATACACCTAATCGGCATCCCTTGAGACCGGCGGATGCGGTCTCAGTCTCGGGGGCTCGATATGAAGGTTTCCAAGTTGCCGCCTAGCTTCCTGTGGAAGACAAGACCGCGGGTAGAAGACCAAGATGGCCGCCCTGTGTGGAACACACCGGCGTCCCTCTTGGAAAACTCGCTGGTATATTTTAGTGCATTTAGTCTAAAAGAGTCGCTGGACCCCACAAAAAACAGTACACCATAGACACAGTGGGACATAAAAGCATTTATTTACAATTTGTTTAGTTGTTATTTTTATCATTATTTGGTTTCAGAGAGTGGTTTTTTTTACAGTTTAAAGGGTAAGTTACCAGTGTTGGTATAATATAAGGTGGTATCACTAATAAATTCCCGGTGTGATCAGGTAGGGATAAGTTATTAGTAGAGGTGTGAAAATTGAATTTTCAAGCTAATGGTAATTCATGATCGTCTGGCTAATATTCCCCATGGAATGGCATCATTCAATCCATTGGTATCAGTCTTTAGTTTGTACACCCAACATTGTTCCTTCTCCAGAAGGCGTTGTTCTAGGTTGTCCTATCCATTTAGATGTTCCAGAATTACCCATTTCATATCGTTTGGTGTATGGTTCTTCTCAATGAAATGAGATGTCATTTTTGTGGTATTCCTTTTGCATCTTATATTGCTTCTGTGCTCTACTATCCTCGTGCTGGCTTTTCTCGTTGTCATACCGATGTAATGAAGATTACAGATGAAGGTGATCATGTACACTACGCCCGTAGTATTACAGTTGGTAACTTTTTTGATTTCCCACGTCATTTTGTTGTTAAATTCAATTTTCTTTGTCACACTCGTCAGATGGCAGACACTGCAATCACTACATGGGTAATGTCTTATGGGTACTGTAGTGATCGTTCTTTGTTTCAAGTTCCTGTTCTGCACTCTCAGGCGGGTATGAACAAGGTAGTCTTTCAGACTTTTGCCTTTCTTGTGACTGAACATTGGTGTTGGGATATCGAGATTCCCACTGTTCAGTGTGCGCCAATGTTTTTTAATGATTTTGGTCACCCTGTCAGAAGCAATGTTATATGTGGTGATACAGATAAGTCTTTTCTCGCCTGGTATATCTTTGATCACCTTTGGTTCAAGTAGTGCCTCCCTGTTGTTATTTGCAGCTCTCTTTTTGGCTTTTTTGACCAAATTCTCTGTGTATTGTCTATCATTAAGTTTTTTTGTGAGGTCATTCGCTTGTTGATGGAATGCCTCTTTAGTGCTGCAGTTGCGCCTCAATCTTAAAAACTGTCCAAACGGTAGGTTCTCTTTTAGTTATCTTGGGTGGAAACTATCAAAGATTAAGAGACAATTTCTTGCAGTGGGTTTAAAATGGGTTGTAGTACTCAGGTAATCGCCAGATTGAGGCGCAACTGCAGCACTAAAGAGGCATTCCATCAACAAGCGAATGACCTCACAAAAAAACTTATCGATAGACTATACCCAGAGAATTTGGTCAAAAAAGACAAAAAGAGAGCTGCAAATAACAACAGGGAGGCACTACTTGAACCAAAGGTGATCAAAGATACACCAGGCGAGAAAAGACCTATCTGTATCACCACATATAACATTGCTTCTTACAGGGTGACCAAAATCATTAAAAAACATTGTCGCACACTGAACAGTGGGAATCTCAATATCCCAAAACCAATGTTCATTCACAAGAAACGCAAAAGTCTGAAAGACTACCTTGTTCATACCCGCCCGAGAATGGAGAACAGGAACTTGAAACAAAGAGCGATCACTACAGTACCCATAGGACATTACCCATGTAGTGATTGCAGTGTGTGCCATCTGACGAGTGTGACAAAGAAAATTGAATTTAACAACAAAATGACGTGGGAAATCGAAAGTTTTACCAACTGTAATACTACGGGCGTAGTGTACATGATCACCTGCGTCTGTAATCTTCATTACATCGGTATCACAACGAGAAAAGCCAGCACGAGAATAGTAGAGCACAGAAGCAATATAAGATGCAAAAGGATTATCACAAAAATGACATCGCATTTCATTGAGAAGAACCATACACCAAACGATATTAAATGGGAAATTCTGGAACATCTAAATGGACAGGACAACCTAGAACAACGCCTTCTGGAGAAGGAACAACGCTGGGTGTACAAACTAAAGACTGATACCAATGGATTGAATGATGCCATTCCATGGGGAATATTAGCCAGATGATCATGAATTACCATTAGCTTGAAAATTCAATTTTCACACCTCTACTAATAACTTATCCCTACCTGATCACACCGTGAATTATTAGTGATACCACCTTATATTAGACCAACACTGGTAACTTACCCTTTAAACTGTAAAAAAAACACTCTCTGAAACCAAAAATGATAAAAATAACCACTAAACAAATTGTAGATAAATGCTTTTATGTCCCACTGTGTCTATGGTGTACTGTTTTTTGTGGGGTCCAGCGACTCTTTTAGTCTAAATGCACTAAAATATACCAGCGAGTTTTCCAAGAGGGACGCCGGTGTGTTCCACACAGGGCGGCCACCTTGGTCTTCTACTCGCGGTCTAGTCTTCCACAGGAACCTAGGCGGCAACTCGGAAACCTTCATATCGAGCCCCCGAGACTGAGACGGCATCTGCCGGTCTCGAGGGATGCCGATTAGGTGTATTAGCCAGGAAGAGCTCCGTTACAAGTAAGATCCCTTCCTTAAAAATCGCACGGATTCAAAGGGCAGCCGCGTTTGACAACACACGGCACGCCCGGACTGGAACGGTAAGATCAGCGCCAAACTAACGACCGACCATTTAACATTTACAGATGGTTCACGCGAACTTTCCTTGATCCCTTGTATGACCCAGAGGCCCATTAGAGCCTTAAATAACGTATGTTTACCTTTGTTGTACGTCTGTCTTTCGTGCATGTATTACCTATAGGCACTGCACAAATTACGGGTCTGTGTGTAAAAAATGTATATAGTTTATTTGTCTTTCCGCACTCAAGCTCCTCCATTTCAGTAAAACACGAGGGTCTAACGGTGCATGAGGCTACCCATGTAAAACGGTGTGTTTTTAACATATATTCCTTTCTAGGAACATCACCATCACATTCAAGAGCGCTACTTAAAGGAGCATATATGGACATTTAACGGCTCCTTTTATTTACAGTGAAATAGGAAGAGATCTGGCAGATGTCTAGGGTCTGCACTTTTACACTGTTATTTTTTCCTACAGATACGCCACTGAATCACAGAAGAGTCGTACGTATAAATATTATTAGTTGATGCTGATTGGTAGGCATACTATTCACTTTTTGGAGTGGTACTCACAGGGCTGGACCCTGTGACGTCCTGAAGAAGAGCTGAGGGGTACAGCTCAAAACTAGTTGGCTCTCTACTAGGATCCCGGTTTCATAATTGAACCAGCTCACCTAGAGAACCACCCCATTTTTAATATATCTACTAGTAGCACGAATAAAGTTTTTTCCGCACACTAGTACGATATTTTTAACTCACACCACTCCAGTCACTTCCCTTTTCACATGACACCACACATAGTCCTCAATTAAAAGTGCTCCTACGCAGTGGCGCTAGTCGCAGAACGCCTCAACCCGCAGAGGGTTTGGAAGCCCCTATGATGAAGCATGTCACCATGAGGAAACTCCGATGAGTGAGGGGACTAAAGAAAAAGGATAATTCCCCCCTTTCCCTTTGTGTGAGCCACATCCAATGTTGACAGTGACTCATTGTTACAGCTAGGCTCATTTGATCCGATATTTCGGATTTGTTTTTTTACTTATACTTTGGTGTGGAGGGCGAACCTAGCTGCTTTTTCCTCTATCTCCCCCCTTTATATATGAATTTCTAAAGCCAAATTGCTCTTCCTCTAACCATCTGACCCTCCAAAAATTGTGACAAATATTTACTGACGTATCGATCCAGTATCTTTACTGGAAAGGGTAGGATAGAAATTGGTCTATAGTTGGCCAAGATTGTAGAATCAGCTGAGGCTTTCTTTAATAGTTGTTTCACTATGGCCTTTGTCCAGCATTCTGGCACCACTCCAGATTCAAGGGACTGGTTACAAAGTTGTAACAAAGAGGACGACAATTTGTCCTCCTATCTTTTCCTTAGATTCCGAGGAACAGGTTCGAGGGGGGATCCAGACTTGATCAAACTAAACAGTATATTTAACACATCTGTAGGGTATTGGATAAAAACTGTTTAACCTTACTTTTGGAAAGTCGGACAACTGCATTATGTCGTTTCTAAGGTTGGGAAGCTCACTAATACCACTGTTAAGGTGGGTGACAAGCAGGGCTGAGCAACTTATATTGGAAGCTAGAGTCTCTAGTTCATAAGAATTTTCAATATCTTTCAATATCAACTTGATTTTATTTTCAGAAAAGTTTGACAAGTTATCACATCGCTTCTGTGATGATGTAATCTCTTGCTTGAGACAGGAAGGATTTGTAAGATCACAATGTATTTGAAAGATCTTTTTAGCTTCATTAGAGGCAGCCGAAAATATCCCACAATATTAATCAGCTTTTACTTTCCTAACTTTGCTTTTATAAGACGGATCTTATCTTCATCTAGATAATGCTGTCGCCATTTCCTTTTGAGTTGCCTACAGATTAATTTAGCCTCATTTAGGGCTGCAATGTACCAGACAGACCTATGAAAGGTTTTTGGGTCATAAAGGGAATCTGCCTATCAAGTACCTTTAAAATCTTACATTCAAAACTTTGGCAATTCTTTTGTATAGAATTTGAAGGGTTAAAAATCTTTGAAAGTATAAAGACGGGCTCTGGACCAGGCATGGAAAGTTTATGCCAAGCTCTATTTTTGGATCTGAGCATAGCGATATTCTTAAGACGACCCACCATGCCCACGTGTAAGAGGAAGGTAATAAATGAGTGATCTGTCCAGCACAGAGGAGTCATTTTCCTGACTGATATCAGTTATAGGTTTTCAACATCCTTGACCAGTAACCCAATTTCATACAACCATGATTACCTGACCAAACAACGATTGGAAGAGAACAGTGATAAGCCTTTTAATACCAGGTCACCTCTAAATAAAATAAACAAAAATGTAATCTTTATAAGCAAACACCAAGAAATCTTGTGCTCCACATATGGTTGAGGGCCTTTTTAAGACTGTGGTGGTCCTCCAGCGGCGTCGCCATCGCAGTGTCTGCTGGAAGACCGCCAAAGCTTTGGTGCGCCCGCCCACCGGATTAGGAGTTAAATCTTGGTCTGGTGGGCGGTGCTGCAGCTATCTGATGGTGACGGTCTGTTAGGCTCGTAGGAGAGCCTAACAGGCAGACCACCACAGTCAGGGCGCCGACTGCACATTCCTGCATAACGTGCATTGTGCCATGATGTGCATGCCATCCGATACAGGAAAGGGGTGCAATCCCAGGAAGGCACAGCATGTGTACCCCCACATGCACCCTCAGGCCCAGAGGCAGCAGTGGGCACCCCCTTAGTTGCCTTTTTGCCACCCTTTTCATGGTGGTCTCACCGACATGAAAAGGGCGGTGGAGAGGCAACTTGGAATGTGCGCAGCAGTACTGCTGTGGCACTGCCAGGATATTCCTGCCTCTGACCGCTGCATGACCGCCGTGGGACGGCAGGGGGATCCTGTTACCTCGACAGTTGCAGCAGTCCTGTGGCGGTCCGACTGCCACATTTGGAATACTGCCGGCGTGCCTGCAGTGCGGCCCTGGTCGGACCGCCACTGCAGGGCTCTTAGTATGCTTATTATCCCTTGCTTGGGAGCATGTCAGTGGCGTCATGCATCTGTCGACTCTTGTATGGTGTTGTAAAGCTACAGTGCTCTCTATCGAACCTGGTCAATTTAGGAGAGATGGTTCCAGTGCTTAATTTTAGCCAGTAGTTTCCTGTACTTGGCACCGGCACTTAATTGCTGGTACCGGCACTTGGGACAGTTTCTCTTTTAAATATGAGCAGAAAAACTGTTCATTATTAATTAAATACATGTTTAATACAACGAATGCCTGTCACACAAACCATTCTTAAAGCTTGGGGGCCTCGAAGAGCCCGGATTCTCACACTTGTAGCAGTGTGATGGTTTGTAGTTGTGTAAATTCTGTCATTGGCAGTGCAGGCAGTGGCAATGTGTGTCGCAAACTGTGGTGGCCTCTTCGCGAGAGCCCGCCACTTATTTGTTTACCAATCATGCACTGGATAGTGTCCCTGATGGTTTTCTTACAATATGTTCTACAAATCCATGACTTTTACAGAGAATTGTAAATGGCAATAGATGACATATTAAAACTTATCCCCAAAACAAACTCCTTGTGGAAGTTTGAGGATCACCCTTCATGACAGCTTTGCCGAAACTGGGTAAACTATGCATTTTTCAGCACAATTTGCCTCAAAATAGGGCTAAAAAGACGGACAATTTACAAGCAGTACAAATAATCTGGGCATGGCCTCTCATCATTTTACAAAATATTTTAAAAGTTGCTCTTTACTTCTACGTTCCAGTACTTTTCACTCATATCCCTTAAAATCGAAGTGCAAGGGGCTATCTCTCTGGTTAAGCCGATCATGCAAGTTTATACAGCAGCCATGCCCCTTCTTTAAAAAAGTCATTTGGCTTTGGCTACGTCTCATGTTTCAAACTATGCTGGTGATAAATACATCATAAAAAACTACCAATCATTCTCCCATGAGTCATTAAATAACAGCCTTAACAGAAAATGATCGCACACAGAAAATATCAAGAGCAATGAATGTCCACAACTTCTCATGAATTTAGAATCAAATGTCAGCTTTAAACATACTTATTTTGTAAGTACAGGAATGTCCTCCCTAAACACCAACTATCACTTGACAGAAAGACCATGTTTTAAATGTTGTTAATAAAATTCGACATTCTGGAGCCTACGTTCTTTACAATCCTGTTGAATGTGTGACTTCTGTCGTTTTACTGCTCACATACAGGAAACTACTTTTTAGTTCGAGCCTGGGCAGCGCAAGCGCTGCGAGCCAAGCTGTATTGCAGTATGTACTTGAAGCCCTGCCTACTGTACGCTTATATTGGCTTGTGTCATTGTCCTTCATAAATGCTGGCTTCTAATTTGTTAGTAGGCTTGTAAGTCCCTCCTAAGTACCGCCTTGTCTTCATTTTTAACCTCCCATGAGGACTGACCCTTTTATTTCGGCTGTTACACGGTATATCTTATTTAGCACTCATTTATTTAATGAGTTTCTCTAACTGCAGGGGGGTCTCTCGCGCGCAGTTGTGACCACCGGCTTGTTTATTTAACTCGTAGGAAATGGGGAGCTCTTCCGGGGCCATGGAAGACAGAAGGGGGCAACTCAGTGATGCCTTCAAAAATTTGGAATGCAGTAGGTCTCGCATTTGCGAGAGTTTAAGCTATTGGAATTATAAATGACAATGCTTTTTATTTGTTTTTTAAAACCAAAACATGAAGGCATTGTCATTTACAATGGCAATAGCTCAAACTCACATAAATGCGAGACCTTTTGCATTGCAGATGCTTGTTTCTTTTGGTTTTAGCACTTCATGTGGAGTACATGGGTTTTCCTACTCCTCTCTTCACATTTCTGTGTTCTATTTCCCCCTTCACACTCCTCTCTGTATTGCTCACTCATCCTTCAGCTTGTCTGTTGCTTCTCCAACTCCACTCTGTCCCACTCATATTTTTTAGGTCTCGGCCTTGCAAAAAGCAGCGCATGCGCTGCTCTGCCATGCAGAGGACCTTTTGGAATCGATACGATTCCAGCGTGCATGCGGGGAGATAAACAAGACAAAAGCTGTGCACGCGGGGATTGGATCCTTTACTAGCGGTGTGATAAACTGGAGATGTTTTTTTCTCTCCGCCAGTAAAGGCAGTCCCTGCGTCTTCTGTCCCTCCCATGATGGGCTGTGCTTGTTTTACTCGGTTCGCACAACATACGTCGATTTGGAAATGCCGTGAATTTCAATGTTTTCTATTCCTGAAGCACAAAGCTCCTCGTTCACTCTCTCTAGCTCTGCTTTGAAATTGAAAATGCGCTAGTGTTTACTATACTCACGTCCGTATGCAGGCTAGAAGTTACTTCCGGGCCACTGGCTGCTGAGTTCAGGCTACACCTCCCAGGACTCTCCGCGGCCGCTGGTACCTCCAGCAGATGTGAGTACTGGGTTGAATTCACTCCGGTTCTGCCGCCTGCTACCCGCAAAGAGGCCGATGAAGGGGCACTTCCTGATCCGCCGCACCTTAGCCTACAGGGAAGAGGGCAAGATAGTCTTCAAGAGCTCAGTGAATGTCATGACCGTCAATTACAACACACACAGGGAGCGTGTGAAGGGCGCCAGGTAAGACTCTACCACTAGCATCGGGGTGTGAGATGACCGTCTCACCAGAAGGGGTGGGGGTCATCACAGGGGCACTGTATGCCCTCTGATGGTCTCTGCTTCTACGGGTTGAGGCGGCAGTCAGGGGTCATGTGCTTCTCCATGGGCCTCCTACAAGGGTGGGGGTTAAACTTTTTTTCCCGTTCTCTGGACACCTGGCCTCAGATATAGATCTCGGCCTGGGCTTCGCTACATTTTCGTGCTCGGCCCTTCACTTAAATTGAGTTTATTCATAGCCCTCCTTTCAAATGGCTGCCTTTGGTTCCCATCAGAGAGGCTGCCAGTAGATGCGAAAAGGATTAATGGCAGGGGCTCCCTCACCCATCAGAGACGAGAAGCACATGCATAGCACAAGAGATCAATACGTGCTTGCGGATTCCCCCTTTTGCAAACCAGCCCAAATTTTTTTTATTTTGCACTTTATTGCAAATATTTTGGAGCTTGCAATTACTGTATATATATATATACATATATATATATTTTTTTTTTGTTGCTAGACCCTGTGAACCCCATTTTTTTTATTTTTCTCTCACACATATGCTCTATTTGTGTCTGTTCAGAACGCCTCCGCCATGCTTCTTTGGGCTGATTGCTATGTTGGTTTGTCTCTTGGTGACCCGTGAACCAATAGACAAATTGGCCCACTTTGGGGGTCTTTTTTAACCCCGGGTGGGCCTGTGCAGTTCGATACAATGTGGGAATGCAAGCTCCTGGTGCCCATCCTCCCAAAACCCTGTGGGTAGGCGTTGGACCAGCAGGGAAATGGTAGAGATGGGCTTCTTACATTAGACGAGTGATCTTCGTGCTATCACCAGTGACCTTTGTTTTGCTTCAGGGTCGGTACTCTTCAGCAAATTAAAAACAATTTACCCCAGAGGCTGTATTTTACTGGAGTGTTTTGGGTTGTCGTGGTATTTATAACTCTTTCCATCCCCTTTGTCAGAGAACTAGCACTTTTACACAGGGCCCCTTCTGACAGTTTTGAGTAAAGAAAGAACATCATTAGTGGAGAACGTTTCAGGTCATGGTGAGTTGGAGGGTGTGTGTGTGTGTTGTGTTTGGGGAGGGGGGGGTCTGTTCTCTCCCCAGAGCAGGCAACACCTATTGGCTTTGCCAATGTTTGTTAATAAATTCTCGTCTCTCACAGTGCAATCTGAGGGTTCATCTTTCGTTTGCCTTCGTGGGTAGTACTCTGCACTGTGTAGGGTATGTTTTTGGATGGGTGGGATATTTGTTTTGATCCTATGGTGCAAGTAAACTTATTGTATTGTAGCATTTGCATCTCACTTCATAACGCTAACAGGGCCCCAACGTGCTTTCTAGGTGCCTCGATAGCTACTCAGTTCATTATGCGTGTTTGTTAGAGAATAGACTTGTAGTATTGCTTATGAGTAGTAGGTTGAAGATGTGCCCGAGTCGTGTTGAAGCAGGCTCGTAACACCAATACGTAGGTCAGGACACAAGTCCTAAAGAAGCATTAAAAACGCAATAGGTCTCGCCTTTTATTAAGTTAAAGCCATTTGCGTTGCTATAGCAAATGGCTTTAACTTAATCAAAGGCGAGACCTTGTTTTTAGAGCACCCTTTATGGAGCTCTAACTTGTTTTTAGAGCCCCCTTTATGTTCCACCACCATAATAGTCTGCTCGACTTTACTGCTGGTTGGTGACGTTCACTTGCTCCTTCCACCCACTTACCTCCATTCTGCCCCGCCATGTCACATTATTTTTAACTTAATGTTTTAAACTTTTTAGTAGGGCCTGGCAACTGCAATGTGCTACTGAACCACTTATTTTTGTAAATGCACTTCGATCGTGAAATGCTCGATTTAAGCAACAAAAAAAAATGGCTGGCTTATAATGACAGATGCGTGTTCATGCATGGTGACGCGGGTATGAATAAATGCACATGACGATTCGTGTACATTTATACACCATCTGTTGGGATATTTTTTATACTTTTTTTGCAAATGCTGTTGAGCAATAACCAATTTTTCTTTTTACTGGTATTAAATTGCATTGGTAGAAAACAGTAAAAAATCGGCTTAGCCACTTCTTGTTAGTTTTAGATAGAGGACGTTTTTGCTGTTCCTCTTCTCTGTTTGATGGTCTGGAAGGTATGTTTTGTCTTTTTGTAATAGATGTTGGCTTTTCAGAATAATGATGAGGTCAATTATTTGCAATGAAACTTACTTTTTGATCAGAAATGATGAACCTCTCTTGCAAAGTGTCAGGTATTGAATATCTTTCTTACATATTTGCTGGCCTGATTGTGTAAAAGAAGTTTATTTCTGTTGAAATGTGACACTTGTCCTTTGATGCTTATTAGTTGTTTTCCTATGTATATTGTTAATATCCTTGATTCAACTACTTGACTAAAGTAGTGGTTTTATTTGGGCACTGTAGAAGTAAGCTTTTACCAGTTTCTACTAATAATTGAGTTTTAGTATTCGACTATGTGCCTCTTTTGACTTATTTGGTGTATTCCACTCAATTTCCCATGACCATTTTTGAACCTTCATTGCTATTATGCAAATCATAGTGTTTATTTTAGTGTATAAATATAATCAGATTTCTTTGATTCATAATTTCTTTTCTCCAGGTATGTATCAGTTATTTTGAAGTCAGACAGAAGATTTGGAATGAGACGCAAGGTGCTGGTGCCTTCATCGTCACAGATTGGCAGCCTATCACTAATTAACCGTGTGTTGTCCTTCTGAAATACTTTGAAGGATCCTTCTTGTTATATCCATGTTTGGTGAAAAATGATGGCAAAAGGTTTCATGTGCATCTCATTTGTCATGTTCCCCTATTCCTCGTTAGCCACCAGTCTTGCATCCTTCTCTGTGGGCTCTTTAATGCACTTGTAGTTACTTCTTGCTGTTTGAACCTTGATTTATAAGTCAGGAGATTTGAGACCTACCCTTCCCTCCATTTGGCCTTCAATTTTAAGTGCCTTGAGTTCAGTCAAAAAAAGCTGTCTTTGCTTCATCTAAATGTTGCTGTTGTTTCAGTTAGGGTATGAATCTGTGAATTTCGCACTTTGTTGGTAGTCTAATTTATATCAAATGGCGTTGGCGTCTTAGACTTAATTTGACTTTCTATTGTCATGGTGTGGCATGAATATATTTTCATATCTTATTTTGTGCTACTTCCTTCATATTTTGTGCAGATTTCATCCAGGTTGTAGGGTAGTAACTGCAAATCTTTATTTTCCTTCTTAAGGATTTAGATACCCACTTTGGTATTTAGTGTTAAGGAGTAAGACTATGTAAACAGCTACCTTCCTTGGGCTTGGCCCAGGGGAGTGGTATGTTTACGATTTTAAGATCAGGTGCGTGTTTTGCTGCTTTGACTTTGTTCTGAACCCTAGCTGCCTACAAAATGTATCTGCCATTGCTCCAAATGCCTTCTGCTCTCTGGTGACATCCAAGTGAGACTGGGGACCTGCCTCTTTGAGCTTCTTATGTTGTCTAGGACTTTTTTGATATTTGTTTTCAACTCCATAGCTGCTCAGTGAAGGTACTGAGGATGTGATGACCCCTGAGATGATTCCATGGCATTTGAACAGTTTCTGTTGATGCAGTGTAGGAAGTTGGCTCTGTATATACTATACCAAAGTAAAGTATAGTGTGCACAGAGTCCAGGGAGTCCCCAGAGGTATAGCAATGGCTAAATTAGGTAAGTACTAACAGCTCTCTTTGTGGCAATGCGGGTTAGCAGTTAGGCTTATCAAGAGGGTATGTTAAGCATTTATTGTATTCACTCAATCAAGACTGACGCACAAACTCAGAGACTGAATCCAGACCAATTCGGTAAGTATAAAAAAAGGTATACTTATGTTTTATTTTAGGAACCAAGCAGAACTTGGCATATGTAAGTAAAATATACTCTCAAATGAAAGACTACACCAGGAAATACAGTTGTGGTTGAATTTGCAATAGTTACAGGTTAGTATTGGTTCAAAAAGCAGTTTACATTACACAATAATTACTTTTAGAATAATTTTGATTACTTTGACTACTGGGCGTGGTATCCCTAGATACCACACCGAGGGATCTCACAGTACAAGGTAAGTAAGACTTTTCTCGGTTTAAGTTATATCGTCATTTTACTCCATTCAAAACAACAGGTCAACACATAGAACATTTTAGGCCAGAAATCTCATAACATGGATTCCTATGGAAGGAAAATGTTTATCAGTTTCACAGGTAAGTAAACGTCTTACAAGTGTGAGTTTTGGGGGTTAGGACCAAGGTTGCCCAAGATCTACGTAGGCACTCAAGCTGCACCTTCAGCGGTACTGGGGCAGCCGGGTGGAGAGTGCAGGGGCCCAATGTTAGCCAGCCAATGGGTCTAAGGGTCCTCCGGTTATGGACTGCTTACAAGCAGGGCACCTGGGTGTGGGAGCAAAGCTCCTGGGGTTAAGGACAACACTGCAGGAGCCAACAATCAGCACAGGGGCTACCCAATCAGCGGTACAGTGGTAGCCGGGTGCAAGGTGCCAAGAAGACGTGAGGAAGCCTGCAATTCTCAATGGAGACCTTCAGTTTGGCAAAGATGCTGCAGGCTCGGGCAGGGAGTCTTCCAGAAGGCGATCACTGGCTAAAGAGGTAAATTGGGCTCTTGGAGGATGCCTGGTCATTGTCGGTTGGGCCTCCCAGGGCCGTGGGACATCGGGTGCAGGGATATCTTTTGGCATTGGGTTTCTTTTACCGGCTCTGGTCACCGTCGGGGAGGCGCTTCATATAGAGGCTGCAGGCGTCATCTTGAAGCTTGAGGGAAGTTGGGGACCACCAGATCCCAGGTCAGGATCACTGGGAATCCTCCTTGTGGTGTTGGGCCACTCAAACTCGGGCCAGGGGGTCGGGTACAGAGTGGTGCATAATCGCGAAGTCGGAATCTGGATGCTGGTCTTGGAGTTTTTGTTGAGCAAATCCGGTGCTTACTGGAGACAGAGTCTGAAGGTGAGTGCAGGGCAGGTCCTCCAGGCTCTGGGGTCTGCTGGCTGCTGGACACACCAGTTTCTTTGCTGTAGGCAGGTCGTAGTCGGGACAGGCTGGTAGGGCTGGGGCCAAAGCAGTAGGTGTCCTCTTCTTCCTGGGTCAGCACGGCTCTTTAGTCCTTCTTCTTTCTTCTACGAATCTGAAGGAGGCAAGGTTCAGGGTTTGCCCTAAATACTAGATTTAGGGGCATTTGAAGGGGTTTGCAGGTCAGGACCAATGGGTCCCTTACTTGGGGTGGGTACACCCCCTATAATACCATCCTTCAGTGGAGGGGGCATGAATCTCTCCCCTCTTCAAGATGGAGTGAACTGAGATGTGTGCTTCACCTCGCCTCCCCCACCAGATGGGTGGGGTTGGCAAAGGTGGGCACATCTCTCTTTTTAGCTCAGTTTTCCCACCGATTCTCCCACCCAGAGTGGGTGGCTGAAGCGGTGAGAGCCAGTTGCTGGGTGCAGTAAAAGGCAGGGACAGCTTCTAAAGGCTGCAAGCCTTTGTAGCTTTTCCTTTGTGAACCCAATCCATCCTGGTGGAGGAGGCATGTCACCTCTGCCCAGGATGGGCTTTGTCTCTCGACCCAGAGATCAGAGGCTCGCAACAGGGCTGCCCTCTGTCGCCAATCCTTTTCACGCTTGCAGATGAGCCACTGGCTGGAAAATTGCATCAGCGGCATGGACAGGCAACGCTACGGTACGTCAATATCCATTGGTGGTCTTGTTGTATGCGGATTACATGTTGTTATATGTCCGAGAGCCGGCCACATCTTTATCTGCATTGCTGCGAGAGTATGTAAAGTTTGAACGTTACTCGGGCCAGGTATCAACTGGGCAAAATCAATGGTGTTCCCATTGACGGCTGGTACACGTGAGGTGGATTTGGACTTCCCCCTTGATTGGTCTACTGACCCAGTTCGGTACCTGGGTGTGTGGCTGCATTGAAACCCCCGAAACGGTAATTGCCATGACCTGTGGCTTGCCCATCACTAAAATCACTGATCAGGCGGCACAGTGGGCCGCACTGTCGCTTGTTTTAGCTGATCGAATAACAGTCGTCAAGATGACGATCCTGCCAAAGCTTCTCTATTTGTTTATTATTATTCCGATTTGCCTCAACCTTGCACTTTTTAACACGCTTCTCCCGTGTGGGGTTCCCCAGAGAGGTGGTGTCCGACAGGGGTACTAATTTCATATAAAGGTATATGAAATCTCTGTGGAAAGAGTACGGTGTAACTTATAAGTTCACCACACCTTACCACCACCAGGGTAATGGTCTCGTTGAGAAGTTTAACCGGACCTTGAAGGGCATGTTTATGGGTCTGGAGGAACCCATGAGGTGTTAGTGGGACATCCTCTTTCCATGCCTGCTGTTTCCCTAGAGGGAGGTGCCACAGAAGTCATTGGAGTTTAGTCCCTTTGAACTCCTGTATGGGCACCCGGTCAGAGGACCCCTGAGTTCGGTGAAGGAGTGGTGGGAGAAGGCTCCTAGTAAACCCCACCAGGGTATCTACAGCAACATGCTGGCTTTCAGGAACCAAACTAGGTGTTTCAGGCAGCTCGCTCAGGCAAACCTGAAGTCCAGCCAGGAGGATATGAAATAATGGTACTACCAGATTGGCACTCTGGTCGAGTTTCAACCTGTATAAGAAAAGAAAGGAAAATTACAATTTACAGGTCATGTGTATTACCTACAATGTTGGGAAGCACGTAGTGTTTCTTAAATACCCCTCACACACCAAAAGGGCCCTTGGTGTCATGCTCCATCATAGGGGTCTCCCCCCCTGCAGGATGGGGCGTGCTACTACATTCGACTATGTGGGAGCACTGATGTCACAACGATGTGTGGTGTAGGAATGAGTGAGTGAAAAGGGTCAGGAGCGAATAAAAAATTGAGTTAAAAAAAACCATCTCCTGCTGAGTGATTAAGGATTCAGACCCCCAGGATCAAAGGGAGAAAGGTGACAATGGGAGGGAATTGATTTAGAGAGGGATCAGGGACCCCTGAGCACAACAAACATCAAATACATTAAGGGGTATAACTATGAGAGCTGAAACCCCTGAATGTTGGAATGAAACAGAAATGGATTGAGACTGAAAAGGCTTGGACCCATTTCGTGGTCAAGAGGAACCTCTGCTAAAGAAGGAGCAACTGAAAAGACTGCTGTGGAAAGACCAATCCTTAGTTCGTGATCTGGGGCTGGTCTGCAGTTTGCTGTTCTAACCAAGGAAGAGGCTGTCGGGACTGTGCTTGGAGGCGCCGGATCCCCCTACTTGACAGAGACTGTGCTTTGTGCTGTGCCTTGTAACCCCAAGGGCCCGAGGTGAGATGGCTCCCTGTTTGGAAACACAGGAACATAAAAGTTTCTGGAGAAATTTCAAGCGACGCGGTGGGAGCGTGTTGTGGCAGCTTGAGACCCTCGGAAGGTGTGCCCTGTGATCTTGGACACACGAAGGAGGAGTGAGACTTGGACGCGCTGGGTGCGTTTCGTGGTGCACCGCAGGCATTAGGGAAGAGCGCCTGGTCAGCGTGAGCACCGAAGCTGAAGTGAGACTCGGATGCGCAGTGTGTGTGTCGTGGTGCACTGCAGGCGCTGGTGAGGGGTGCCTGGTGGGCATGTGCACCGGAGGAGGAGTAAGTCTTGGACGCGCATGGTGCATGTTGTGATGCATGGGAAGCGTTGGTGAGGAGCACCTGACCAACGTGTGCATCGGAAGTGGAGTGAGTCTTGGACGCGCATGGTGCGTGTTGGGGTGCATCGAAGGCATTGATGAGGAGTTCCTGGTAATCGAGTGCACCGTAGTGCTAAGTAGGAGAAGTGAGGCTCGAACAAGGTGAGTGTGTCATGGAGCGGTCAAAGGTATTGGTGAAGAGCTCCTGGATATCGGGACACCGGAGTTGGAGTAAGTCTCAGTAAAGCAGTGTGCATGCTTTGTTGCATCCTGGGACTGTGGAGGTGATCGGCTGATCATCGTGTACACTGGAAGAAAGTGTGTCTCTGCAGCACGATGTGCATGTCTTGGTGCCAACTGAGACTGCAGGAAGTAGTGCTTGGTGAGCGTGCACTCGAAGACAATGTGAAGTCCAATCAGCGTTGTGTGCATGGCTTCGTGCCAGAAGAGACCCGAGGGTGCAGTGGTGAACGTGCACCCGGAGTAAAAGTAATCTCAGGGGCGTGGGGTACGTGTGCCCTGGGCCGCCTGAGACCTTCCTAACAGGCACAGCCTCGACAGGCAGCCAGGGAGGAGCTGAGCTGCCAGGCCGAGCTGCTGAGGCCCCTTTAGAGAGTTCTGCATGGAAGGCCCAGTTCGAGGAAGGAGGAGAGGAGAGTGGGGTCGTGCTCCCAAGTAAATGGATTACTACCTGGGTGAGGTGCGGCTCGGAGGGACACTCTCTCGGCCTCTCAGTCCTTCTGACGACGTGAGCCTTTGCTTCAGCTCAGATGGGGGCCCATACTGACAAAAGGAGTGGCAGTACAGAGGCCATAGTAAGAAGCTGTTCATCGTTGAACCGTGTGGGGGCAACTGTTATCAAAGAGGCTGAATTGTCGTAATACACATTGCCAATATTGCTGCTAACGAACTGTCTGACTGTCTCAGGGCACCTGACATTATTATTGCCTAACGAAGTACACGATTGAAGCGCTACGCATTGCATTATTTTTCTCTTGCCAAGAACAGGAGTGTAGTGGCCCGCATTGCATTATTTCTTCATTGCAAAGTACATTATTGTTGTGACACAATGCATTATTCCTTGATTGCAAAGTACATGATTGTAGCTGCCCGCATTGCATTATTTCTTCATTGCAAGGTATGTGATTGGGGTGTGACACATTGCATTATTTCTTCATTGCCCTGTACATGTTTGTAGCTGTACGAATTGCTTTATTTGTCCCATTGTAGGTACTGGGGTGTATCATTACGCATTCTATTATTTCTCCTTTGCCAGCACATGATGATATCGTTACGCAGTGCACTATTGTTTGTCTATCGCAACATGTGTGATTCTGGCATTATGACTAGCATAGTATTTGGAAAGCGGTGGTTGGGATTCGAACCTACCAGCCAGCGGAACAAATATTACCCTTTAATCTATGTTGGCTTATGTATCATGTGGTCTGATCATATATCTTTTTGTATAAAGTTATACTCATTTTTATCAAACTCGTGTTGAGTCCATTTGTGGTGTCACCGGGGGTTGCTGTGAGCATGGTTGCACATACAGAACACTTGTGCCTTGGAGCTAGGCCTGGCTGCTCATGCCAAGCTACTAAGGGGGTGAGCAGAGTTATCTAAAACGGTGTCCTTACTTGGCCTAGCATTGAGTGGGGAGCTCCGGGACGCGCACTTGGTGACAGTAGTGCAGGACTGGCACTCCGCTTCCAACAGCAGGCATGTGCTTGGTATGATGTGAATACGCATATTGGTTTAATCAAGGGCGTAGCCTTTTAATCACATAGACACAACTCATTGTGAAATGATAAGTGACAACCTTTGTCATAGTAAAGCATACATTGTTATGAGAACACCGTTCATAAGATCAGCCAGATCATACATAATTGTTTTAGAAGCAGGATATATGGCAGATGAACAGTTGATCGATTGTGTAAGCAACACATCAGTATCTCGACCTTCCTCTACCAAGTAACATTTCCGAAAGGTTAATGCCAGGTGCCAGCAGGCCCCTTTACCTTATCCATCGCCCTCACCTTCAACAAAGGGCATACATTTATTAATAACTTCCAGGGCACTGCATCGCGGTCCATGCCTGCCAGGGGATACCTACCACTAGACAAAATCCCCCAAAATGTTCACTTTTCGGGCATCCCGGGGTAGGGCAGAAAGCTCCAGGACCACCAGCAGGTCAGTCCCCCCTCCTGCCTGCCCAGTGCACACATTAATAAAAAACCCCTTCCAAGGGGAAAGTCCAGTAAATCAGTCCACATTTGGGTTAGCCCCCATTTCTGCGGCAAGATATTCCGCCACATTCTGCCTTCTTGCCAGGGTGGGTGGGTGGTTGTGCGAATCCGGTGTGATGGATCCCGGAGCTCGGTGGAGGGAAAAATAGGCCGATCCCTCGCTTGCTGGGCCTTATAAGCTGCTGCCCCCCTTTGGCGCCCTCTGATGATGTCATAGGTGCGGCCCCTCCATTGTGGCGACACCGAGGAAGGACGAGAGGAGTTGGAGTTGGAAAGGAGTTGGCCTAACGACTAGGGCGCTCGACCTCGGACCTGGAGAACTGGGTTCGAGTCTCGGTAACGTCGCCAAAAACCTCCTGTGATTCTGGGCAAATCACTTAGGGCCATATGTATCATACTTCCGTTTTGCAAATTCCAAATAGCGAATTTTAAGGAATCGCTATTTGGAATTCGCAAAACGGTATGTATGTACAAAATCGCTATTTAATAGCGATTCCTTACCATTCCTAATTTGCGATTAGCAAATTGCTAATCGCAAATTACCCATTCATTTCTATGGGCCAGGAGGCCCATAGGAATGAAGGGGCAATTTGCGATTAGCAATTAGCTAATCGCAAATTAGGAATTTTTTCAAGGGTGCAGGGGTGTCTCAAGAACACCCTGCAGCACCCCTGAAAAAGACGTTTTGGGGCATATGGCGCACATACATGCCCTAAGGGCATGTATGAGCGTCATATGGCACCTTTTGTTTTTCGGAAAAAAGAGTTTTGAAAAGAATTCGCAAATTACCACCAACTAGAAGTTGGTGGTAATTTGCGAATCCTTAATGGCATTTTTTGAATATTTTTTGTTTGATACATTGCATTTAAGGAATCGCAAAATTTGCGATTCCTTAAGTGCAATCGCAAAATAAGGAATTGCAAATTTTGCTATTCCTTATTTTGCATCAAACATGTTTGATACATACCATTTGTCTAATTAGCATTCGCAAAGGCCAAAATTCGCAGAATTTCGGCCTTTGCGAATGCTAATTAGCTTGATACATATGGCCCTTAATCTCCCCGTGCCTCAAAAAAAAAAAAAAAAATGAATGTGTGTCCTCATGTAACGTAACTGGTGCTATGTGAAGCGCTCTGATACCCGATTCGGTTCGGGTCTAGTTCGCCCTATGTAAACCTCTGCAAATAAATAAAAATAAAATAAATAAATTGGTTAAATGACCATTGTGCACATGTCAATATCCAAGGTGCTGTTGAGTATTGAAAGTTTGGTCTGGGATATGTGTTACACTGCAACCATATCCTGTGTCCTGGTAAAAATATGACTTGGGCACGCATACTGTGTCCAGGATTTCACAGCCAGTGCCATGCAAAATTTGTGTCACATACTTGGGGTAACATAATGGCAATGATGAACCATAGTATGGGTGAGAGACATTATAATTGTTTTCCATCATGAGGGTCTGGGGCAGGTGATGGTACATGCGGCATAAGTCTCAACACCATAGCTGACACAACATTAGCACAGCATTTTAAGTGGCATCCATCATGTGGGCCTGCATACATTGCTAATGATTCCACATGGCAATTTAGCCCTGCCATTTGCACATGCAATTTTGTCCTACTTCTGTAGTAAATCCACATGTAATGTGCAGCTTGTTTCCGCAGGGTGATGATACGCCTTGGACATCTTAATGCAACCCATTTCAGCAAACACACACAATTGTTACACATCACAGAAACAATGAGGTGACATTCACCAGAAATAGTGGCATCTCTGAATGTTGTCACATCGGTACGGGTGTATGGGTTTTGGTTCATCTACATGAAAAATCATGGTACTCAGCTCTGTGAATGCTGAACATTTACACTGTGTAGATATGAAGCACAGTACATTGTCTTCACAAATGCCTGGTATTGTCTGTACGTTGGACTTGTAGCATTAGCCACAGTTGGAATGCCCTCATAACGGATATATGTATGCCATGTTGCAGTGTATTCAGATGAGGGAAGACATGACATGATGCGGTACAAAACTAGCCTAGCTTGCAACATGGTTCTAGGGTGCCTGATGAACAGTCCAAACTGATTGACCACACTCTACATAGTATGACAGTGACAGAGCCATCTCAACTTCATACGTGCTACCCACATCAGACTATACGAAATAGAAGGGGGTTCCCCGGGTGGGGCTTCAGGATACTGGCAGGAAATAGGGAAAGTAACAGCTGAATAGAAAAGGAGGAAACCCTGCCAGGGTCAATTTTAAGGTCCCACTAGGGGATCCTCACATTCAAATGAAGGGTGACAGAAATTTACGTATCAGAGCTGACATAGATTTACACAGGATCCATACAATTTTCTTGAAAAAATAAATATATTTTATTTATGATAGATTAAGATAAATTTAGAATATACAAAGTGTCATAAGAGTTTATAAATCACATACATTTCTTCAAATCCCACTTACTCCCACAGTCATCCAAGGCATATATTCTCACTCATAACCACAAGCAATGCAACATTAACACATTCGTACAAGAACCATTAGAGGGATACATAGCAGTCTGGGGAAAAGATTTTACAATGGCCACTAGGACTGGAACAGTAACATGGGGGCAAGGTACAGTAAATAAGATGGAGAAGCTTGCGCTACATAGGTGCCGTCCATGTGGGTCACGCCAACGCGCGTTTCGATGCTACGCCTAATTAGGCTGCACCTTCATCAGGGCGAGGGGGGCCATGGGAGGGGGCAGGACAAGAACAGGTACACTGTGAATGAGAAAGGATTTGGTTTAAGGACACAAATTCATATAAATAGATCATATGACATTCTTCAACATGATTATTTTAAAACATCAGAAAACATTTCTCATAATTAGTCAAGTTTCTAGATAAACAGTTTATATACAATGAGGATAAAAATTGAAGAAAATTCATTTCTTATATAGGAAAAATAGCTCTGTGTGTATGTCATCACTCTGATAGGTAGGCGTCACTCATTATGTTAAACGGTTCCTCTAGGGAAATGTATTCACGGGCTCAGTCAAGTATTCAAACAACCATTCAGGCGTACAGGGGCGTCACTCTGTTTAGGTAGGGGGCCCAGGATTTATGGTCCCTCACAGGAAAGGGGGTAGGAGATTTATTGAAAATAGGGCAGGTCTCGGGATTACAGAAGGGGGGGTACGTTTAATTTCTTAATAATTAGCTAAGGAACTTACCTCTTTTTACACTAGGAAGGACAGATATTTCAGTCAGAGTTCGAAGGCAATCTGATTCTACTTCAGGGGGGTCACGGCACAAGTATATGATAAGTCCTCCGAATGAAGTAAGATCCTAAGTAGGACAAAAAAACGGATACAATTCAGATAGAGTATGGAGGAGTCCATGGCCCCCTTGGAGTTGGTCACCGTCTGGGGGGGGGGGGGGTGTTTGTTGATGTGGTACCGACCGGGCCGATATGTGATCAAAGGGTGTCTTACCTCAACAAGGATGGGGCAGACAGCCTCTTATCCGGAGGGTTCAATTTCTGACAGATGCAGGCAAGATGTTAATGGATACCCCGGGTGGTCCTGTCAAATAAAGCTTCATGTTAGCGTCAGCTATGAGTGTCAATCCAAGCGATCCATGTCGGGGTCACTACTGAACATGGGCATTCTAAGTACCTTGTAGGGGAATAGGGGGGCGCAGGCCGCAAAGTGGCGTCCTCTTTTCTAACAGATACAGGTAAAGGCAGGCTGATACCCCAGATGGTCCTACAGGATATGGAAGGATCTCCGGTTAGCGCTGGTCAAACACAGGATTTAAGGTCGGCCATGTTAAGGTCATAACTAGGCGCGGGTATTCCGATTACCTTATTAATATATAGTGGACACGGGCCGCGGGGCGGCGTCCTCTTATTTTGGCAGATAAACACCAAGACAGGCAGATATCCCGGGCAGTCCTGCAGGGCATAAGAGGACCCCCGGTTAGTGCCGGTCAGACAAATGATTCAAAGTAAACCACTTCATGGTCGCAACTATGCGCTGCGGTCCGTACCCTCCATCTTTAGATCAGGTAATCGGAGTACCTGCGCCTAGCTGTGACCCTGATATGGTCACTATAAAGTACATGCTCGATTCGCGCTAACCGGAGGCCCCTTTATGTTTTACAGGACCATCCGGGATCTTTGCCTGCCCTTGTGTGTATATGCTCGTAAAGAGGACGCCGCCCTGCGGTCAGCTCCTACCATTCACAACTAAGGTAATCAAACCATCCGTGCATAGTTGCGACCATGAAGTGGTTTACTTTGAATCATTTGTCTGACCGGCACTAACCGGGGGTCCTCTTATGCCCTGTAGGACTGCCCGGGATATCTGCCTGTCTTGGTGTTTATCTGCCAAAATAAGAGGACGCCGCCCCGCGGCCCGTGTCCACTATATATTAATAAGGTAATCAGAATACCCGCGCCTAGTTATGACCTTAACATGGCCGACCTTAAATCCTATGTTTGACCAGCGCTAACCGGAGATCCTTCCATATCCTGTAGGACCATCCGGGGTATCAGCCTGCCTTTACCTGTATCTGTTAGAAAAGAGGACGCCACTTTGCGGCCTGCGCCCCCCTATTCCCCTACAAGGTACTTAGAATGCCCATGTTCAGTAGTGACACCGACATGGATCGCTTGGATTGACACTCATAGCTGACGCTAACATGAAGCTTTATTTGACAGGACCACCCGGGATATCCATTAACATCTTGCCTGCATCTGTCAGAAATTGAACCCTCCGGATGAGAGGCCGTCTGCCCCATCCTTGTTGAGGTAAGACACCCTTTGATCACATATCGGCCCGGTC
This sequence comes from Lissotriton helveticus, assembly GCF_964261635.1. Lineage (NCBI taxonomy): Eukaryota > Metazoa > Chordata > Amphibia > Caudata > Salamandridae > Lissotriton > Lissotriton helveticus. The sequence continues at coordinate 199,183,165 of NC_136058.1, read as the reverse complement.
GGTACCACATCAACAAACACCCCCCCCCCCCTAGACGGTGACCAACTCCAAGGGGGCCATGGACTCCTCCATACTTTATCTGAATTGTATCCTTTTTTTGTCCTACTTAGGATCTTACTTCATTCGGAGGACTTATCATATACTTGTGCCGTGACCCCCCTGAAGTAGAATCAGATTGCCTTCGAACTCTGACTGAAATATCTGTCCTTCCTAGTGTAAAAAGAGGTAAGTTCCTTAGCTAATTATTAAGAAATTAAATGTACCCCCCTTCTGTAATCCCGAGACCTGCCCTATTTTCAATAAATCTCCTACCCCCTTTCCTGTGAGGGACCATAAATCCTGGGCCCCCTACCTAAACAGAGTGACGCCCCTGTACGCCTGAATGGTTGTTTGAATACTTGACTGAGCCCGTGAATACATTTCCCTAGAGGAACCGTTTAACATAATGAGTGACGCCTACCTATCAGGGTGATGACATACACACAGAGCTATTTTTCATATATAAGAAATGAATTTTCTTCAATTTTTATCCTCATTGTATATAAACTGTTTATCTAGAAACTTGACTAATTATGAGAAATGTTTTCTGATGTTTTAAAATAATCATGTTGAAGAATGTCAAATGATCTATTTATATGAATTTGTGTCCTTAAACCAAATCCTTTCTCATTCACAGTGTACCTGTTCTTGTCCTGCCCCCTCCCATGGCCCCCCTCGGCATGATGAAGGTGCAGCCTAATTAGGCGTAGCATCGAAACGCGCGTTGGCGTGACCCACATGGACGGCACCTATGTAGCGCAAGCTTCTCCATCTTATTTACTGTACCTTGCCCCCATGTTACTGTTCCAGTCCTAGTGGCCATTGTAAAATCTTTTCCCCAGACTGCTATGTAGCCCTCTAATGGTTCTAGTACGAATGTGTTAATGTTGCATTGCTTGTGGTTATGAGTGAGAATATATGCCTTGGATGACTGTGGGAGTAAGTGGGATTTGAAGAAATGTCTGTGATTTATAAACTCTTATGACACTTTGTATATTCTAAATTTATCTTGATCTATCATAAATAAAATATATTTATTTTTTCAAGAAAATTGTATGGATCCTGTGTAAATCTATGTCAGCTCTGATACGTAAATTTCTGTCACCCTTCATTTGAATGTGAGGATCCCCTAGTGGGACCTTAAAATTGACCCTGGCAGGGTTTCCTCCTTTTCTATTCAGCCACATCAGACTATAGCCATGCGTGTTTGTTCCCTTCACTTAGCTCCTTATATGTGAACAGTGGACTGCAAATGAATAATGTTCAATCACAGCCTAGACAAGCTCTTAAATATATGAGGATGTAGTTATGTAACGGAGGCATATGTGTGACTATTTTGGGGAGACACAGACACCCTGTCCAGCCTGTGGCCTGATGACATGTGAGTGCATTCCCCTGAAAAGAAATGGGGGGTGGCCCACACAGTTCAGTTAGTAATGACCTAGCAGGCCGGGTAACAATACCCCTTGCACAGCGAGGGGTGTGTCCCACATCACCTCTAGACCTCCCCGGCACTGCACGGTCTGCTTTAGTGATTATAATGCTTCTCAAAACAGAGCCATGTCATTTGAGAGTTTGTAATTTAGTTATCATGCCACAGTCACCTATATACATATCTGGCCCTTTCACTTACAAAGATGTTAAGAGTAATTTGCTATAGCCAAACAGCTAAAAGCTCATCGTATAAGGGAACTTACTGATATTCCCTCCAACTTGGTGATCCAGAAGATCTTGCTCCCGGTTGACAATGTCAGCCTACTTGTGTTGTACTGTTTGATGCTCGGTCCATGCCAAACACTCTTGCCATTTAGAAGCGCACCTTCTACCACCGGGTGCCTCTTCTCCTAGGTTGAGTACCCCTGGATCACCTTGCTTCCACTTCCAATCTTGTTCGGCAGGTACTTCACAATCAGCCACAGCAGGCCCAAAACTGCTCCTCCGTCAGATTCCTTGCCCTTCCTGACATCTCCCTACACCCACTAGTCACCCTAACCCCAACTACAAAAAAGCCACTATACATTTCCCCTACAACTATTATTAATAACCCCTATATAGACAAAGATCCACAATACACTGCACAAAACAACACAAAACACAAATGCGGGAAAAAAGTGACAATTTAGGGACATGAAACAGACATCACAGACACCTCCAAGACCAGGAAACACCACCAAACTCTCCAGCAAACACCTCCACCACCCAGCACAGACAAAAAGACAGTAAGTGAAAGTGAAAGAAACTTCACACTTCTGAATTGCAGCATGGCTGAGCCATTACATCATTTCCTGTGTGGATGCAGCACGTTTTTGTCGTAATCATCATTTTTCTAACTAACGCGTAATTATTTTCAGGCGCTTTGTTGGACAAATATCCAAGTCATTAGTTATACTATGGACAAAGCATTGTTTTTGAGCGTTTACTCTTGGTGCGTGGCTTCCAGTGGATGCTCTTCCTACTCAGGTATCATGCTTAGTAGTAAAGCATCAGTTTACCTACAAAAGCATCACTTTGTGGAGAAGTGTGGCTCAATGGTTAGAGCAGGCAGACCTTGATGCTGAGCTCTGGCCAGGGACCAGGGTTCGATTCCCGCCTCGGCGGGTCTCGTGCTCATTAATTCCCCTGACCAGATATTCTCGCCTCAGTGCCTATTCTGATCATGGGTCCTGCGCTGCAACTCTGGGCAATAGCTTGCTTAGTCTCCACAACGGCCCCCACAACACGAGTGATGCCTGGTCTGCACCATGGGGGTGCCCAGAATTGGACACTTCACAGGGAAAGCCAGGAAGGGTTCCCTTGCGGTATTCGTACAAGCTCCGGGAAACCCACTGCGGGTAGCTGTGCGCTATACAAGTACAAAAACATTTACATTTTACTACATAAAAGACACCTTTCATGCCATTGAGTCACCTTTCTTGGTCCTACATAACTTTTAGTGTGCAAGATTGGCTTTTCATGCCCAAGAGTCACATTTCCTAGTCACATTTTATAACATTGAGCCACTTTCTTAGTCCTACGTAACTTTTAGTGTTAATGAGTGACTTTCCATGAAAAAGTCACATTTCCTAGAGTCACATTTCATACCATTGAGTCACTTTTCTTCGTCCTATGTAACTTTTAGTGTGAATGACTGACTTTCCATGCCAAAGAGTCACATTTACTATAAAAAAGTCACCGTTCATATGGTCGTATCACCTTTTGTAGTATAGTGTAATCTTTCCTATTAGAGTGTCACCAAACCTAGTTACACGTGTTTGTGTACTGGCACATTGCTATGGAAATGGGCAAGGCACAAGTGTCACACTTGACAATGCACGGTGCATTGCTTTGGAAGCTTTGACGTTGATGCCTGCCTTCCAACCTAATAGCACACTTCTGACGCCCACTTATAGTTGATGAAATATGTGTACGTAGATGCTCTCTGGAACTGTGACATACACACAAAGACAAGTATAGTTTCAAACATTTATGGTCATGTTGAAACTTTCATACATGTTGTTTTAATGGTCCATTCACAAACAAGTGTTTCAAGAAAAGAAATTTGGAACAATGTGTGTGCGTCTACGATTTTCCGAAGCTGTATTTTTGATGTCTTGAGCCTCAGCATCCTCCTCTTCATCCTCCTACTTGGGGTCCTGCAGTTGTAGGTCCAAGTACCAGGGAACATTAGTACGCACACAAATATTGTGCAGTACGGCAAAGACCAAGATGATTTTGCTGACCATTCAGTGGGAGTAGAGCAATCTAGCCCCAAAATGTCCAAGCAGTGGACCTGGCTTTCGGTAGTCCAAAGGTTCTTTCAACGATGTTCCTGGTCTGGCTGAGAGCCTGGCTGTAGGCCTTCTCAGGCTCAATGTGGTGATGTGCATAGGCTATCATGACCCATGGCAGGATCCCATATCCCTGGTCATCTGAACGTGAAGAGAAAGGATAACTGTCAATACTTTAGCAAACTATTACTGATACACGGCAGGCCATGTCTGTTATGTGGAGTTACATTGTCATACAGGTTTCTAACATTGTTTTCACAATTTGTGTTAGTCATACTGTTGTTAATAGGTTGAAACTTTTCCATTACTCTTTGTTATAGTAAATGCTGAGCATGGGCTGATACATTGTTCACTTCTACATCATGACTGTGATGTTGATCCTGATGTTTTTCTGTGATCTCTATTTGGAGATGCTTATGACCACACTATGTTATGTGCTCCCATAACATGTGTGAACTTGCTGATTGCGGATCTACTATTTGGGCAGTTGGTCCTCCCTAGGTAGATTATGACAGAGGCATGGACATCATTTGGAGGTAGACATGGGACGCAGGTGTGTCCCATAGTTTGCTCCCTGCTACACCTGGCACTTCCTTTGTGACCCCTGGCAGCAGAGGGGGCAAACATTTGCCTCCTCTGAAGCTAGGGTTCACAAAGAAAGGGCCAGGAGTAGCAGGGAGCAAACTACAGGTCATAGCTGCTACCCCTGACTACCTCAAAATGACGTCCATGGACATAGTAGACATGCCTTATACTGACACGTGCATATGTCTAATTTGAAACCACAAGGGTGGGTGTTGAGATACATGACAAGCCTGTTGAACCATGGGAGTGACATGTAGCCACCCTCACAACCCCCATGAAACACCTACGTGGACACATGAATGCTACACAACATTTCGCCCAGCAATACATTGCTCTTTACCCTTCCACCATTAAACGGAAAGCACTGTGTCTTAGTGTGTCTTAACATTAGTAACTTGTGGGTTTGCCTGACACATGTACCATGATACATGCTGCATGTAGGAGCCACACCCCTATTACCTATATTCCTATCTGCATCAACAGACACAGTGATGTGTATTATATCGTCCATTTATAACTTTTAGTGGCTGTGTTAGGTATTTGAGTTTTGCTTACCTACAAGTAGGCCATTCCCATATTGTCCATTCTTGAATAAGTCATTGATGATGCAGTGCCTGAATATGCAGACATCTTGCACACTGCCAAGGTATTTGGCCAACATAACGATGAAGAGGCCCTGATGGTCCATGATGGCCTGGACATTTATGGAGTGGGTGTGTTTCCTGTTGTGGTAGAGAGGAGATGTGGCTGCAGGGGTATGTGTGCAGTCCATGGCACCCAGCACGTGTGGAAACCCAGCAATGGCAAAAAACTCTTGTTAGTTCTCCAGTTGTAGTTTCTGGGTGTTGGGGAAGAAGAGGTAGCAGGGTGTCAACTGGATGATGACATCCAAGATGGAAGGAAGGAATGAGGAGAAAGATGGCTGGGAGATTTCAGCCACTCTGATGGCTGTTGTCTGGCAGGACCACTATGGCAGCATATGTAGTACCGCCATGAGCTTCACTAGTGGAGGGATGCTGGTAGGCTTGTCAGCTGTTGGCTGCAGCCTTTACCGGCCTCTTCAGTCAGTAAAGGGTGATTACCTCATCCTCCCTGACTCCTATTAGAGTGATCCTCTGGTGATAAATACGCTCCCTTCGCCTGCGTTGCCTTCATGAAGGTGGAAGGGGCCGGGTATGTGGTTGGGATGGGGCGGACGGTGATAGTCATCTCCTTGTGATTCCAAGCTGCAAATGTACTACCTCCATGGCGTGGTTCTAGTTGCAACACTGTCCTGTCTAGCTTCTCTTTATATAGCAGAGTCAATGCATTATTTCCTACACGTGGGTTTCACAGGCACATGATTTTTATGTTACTGGACCTCTGTGCCACTTAAGCCACCACTACATAATTTTTCAAAAATTTCATAAATATCTATGCATTGGTTTAACGCTAGAAATTATGAGAGAACGCCAACCTTGCATATATTAACACTTACATGATGCAGGCAATTCCGACAAAGGCTCCTTTTAGTGCTAGAGTCCAAAAAGCGACACATCCTCAAAGATATGTCACCTCGTAAATATGGAGTAGTGATTGCGCTGCCAATGCATCAAACATGTTGACGTATTGGTTGTGCAAGCCGCTTGTAAATAAGCCCCCCAGCTTTTTCAGTGGTATCATAGATCATCTTTTGGGTCTAAGACAAGGGATTACATATGAGAAGAGAATAGTGATTGTAATTTTAAAGTTGTTGTTGAATTTCTGCCTTGTAAGATGTTGTTGTTTGAACCACAATCCCCCCGCCCTTATCGGCTGGCTAAATTATTAGATCTTTGTTATCCTAGAGGGCCAGCTAGGCTTGTCTCTCTTCCAATGTGACATTATATGGGATGTACTAAAATTTGTTTTTAAGTTTCACTTCTTTCATAACCATACTTTCGAAAGCAAGAAGTTCCACGGGCATCGTATTGCTAGGTGGATTAAAAGAGGAAAGAGGTCTCAATTTAAAAGGGTAAAAGGCCTCATGAGAAACATGATCCATGAAAAGGCTTTCAATCACAATTTGCGGAAGTACTGGAGAAGTTGAATACTGAAAACTTTTGTCACTGCAGTAGGCACAAAACCCAGTCCTCTGCTGAGTAATGACATTTCAGCCGAGGAGAGGACATGGTAAGACAAACTGAAAATTGGAATAAGGTCAGTGCCAGATACCTCATCTATTGGCATAACAAGTAAAGAACGCAGCGGGTGTGCACTCTAGAATCTAGTTCAAAATCAGTGTATCCAAAACGATTCAATATTTGCAATTTTCAAAATTGTGTGCACCAGGCGAGGGGTTCTGCAAGCCGCCTGATTCAAGTTAAGATGAAAAGTAACCTAGAAATATATCTATATTAGGTTGAATTATGGTTGTACACTAATCTGTGACACTCCGTAGTGCACTGGGTCAACCTAGATATATATCTAGGTTACTTTTCCTCATCTATTGGCATGGCATGCGGTCCTTGTTTGAGTTTCGTATGGCTATTGGGGTCAGAGTGCCAAGAGGCTCCATAAATTAACTGTGGATACTTTCAGAGAGATGTACAAAGCCCCCCTGCCTGATGACTACTCAGGAAATATGACTACTGAGCTCCAGCAGTTTGAGAAGACTGTTAGTGAAGCAATAAATTCCACCATCCCACTGAAAACGTATAAACCCCGCCAGGCAGATAGACAAGAAATATGGTTCTCCGAAGACCTGAGAATGCTGAAACAAAAAAACAGGAAGCTGGAAAAAGCATGGAGACAGTCTCGTAGGCTGGATGATAAGGAACTCCATAAAACCTCACTTAGGGCATACCACAAAGCCATTAGGGCAGCTCGGAAAAATTATATTGCAACACAACTAGCAGAGGCTGGGAAAGACTCCAAAGTGCTGTATAAAATCCTACAAACATTTACCAGACCAGCAGCATGTGAGACCATAGAGGTTGCTTCCCAAGCTCTATGTGAGGAGATTGCACTATTCTTCATGAAGAAGATTGATATAATCTATGAAAAGATAGTAGCCTTGAAGGCAAGTGAGGCAGCTGAAATAAATCTCTCTCATAACAACATACAACAGAAACCAAATCCCAACTGCCTTAAAAGCTTTCCCCCTATCTCTTTAGAAGAGGTCACTGCATTAATCACCCAGATTAAGAGTGGTAGCCCTCAGGATATCATCCCAGCCCGCAATTTGCCTATATTGTCGGAAGTCCTTGGGCCAGGAATTCAACAGCTAATCAATCTATCTCTTAGTACTGGAGAAGTTCCGAGAGACTGGAAAAGGGCGCTAGTGAGACCTTTGAGGAAGAACTCCGCTATTCCCTGGACTGAATTTGCCAACTTAAGACCTATCTCTCTTCTCCCTTTTATGGGCAAGATTGTGGAGAAATATGTCAATAGACATTTGTCAAAATACATCGAAGAGACAAATGGACTGGACCCCTCCCAGTCGGGTTTTAGACACAGCACCGAGACCACTTTGCTGTCAGTCGCAGACGATCTACACAGGTTCCAGGATAAAGGCTACTCTGTTATCCTGGTTCTGTTGGATCTGTCTGCGGCGTTTGACACTGTGTCATATGACATCATGACCACCAGGCTTATTAACATCGGCCTGGAAGACAAGGCTTTGGCATGGTTGAGGAGTTTCTTGGCAGATCGCACCCAAACAGTCACCTTGGGTGCTTATCGGTCAGAGGAGTTGGGAATCTCGAAGGGGGTGCCACAGGGCTCTTGTTTGAGCCCAACTCTTTTTAACATCTATGTGGCCCCCCTAGCTAACATCATGAGATCCCATGGGTTTATCCCTGTGTCATACGCGGATGATACCCAACTCCTCTTTCCCTTTAAATCCCTTACGGATGAGATCAGGAACTCCTTTTCCCAGGGGATGAAGGCAGTGGCTCACTGGATGGCATCTAACCTCCTGCAATGTAATGTTGCAAAGACGGAGGTGATGCTGTTCGGTGAAGCCAAACTCCTGTGGTCCCCTGACTGGTGGCCGCAGGATCTTGGCCCAGTCCCTGAGCCCAAGCAGGCGGTTAAGGACCTCGGTGTTCGCCTAGACCAGGAACTTTCTTTTAAGCAACATACTACTCAAGTGGTGGGGTCTTGTTTCCACGTTATTGGGATGTTGCGGAAAGTATTCCCTCTGCTTCCTGATTCAACCAGGAAAACCTTGGTACAGGCCTTAGTGTTGAGTCGCTTAGACTACTGCAATGGGTTGCTTCTCTCAGCTAACGAGGGAGTAATCTCTAGATTGCAGGTAGTCCAAAACACCGCTGCTCGTCTTGTTCTCAATCAGCCCCCTCGAACACCCTCTAAACCCCTCTTGACCACTCTGCATTGGCTCTCTGTGAAACAGAGGGTGAAGTTTAAGGTCTGTTGTATTATTCACAAGTGTCTTCAGAGGAAAGGCCCTATGTACCTGTCCAATAAATTCTCTCTCTATGTACCCTCGCGATCCTTGAGATCTAGTGAACAGGCTTTGCTGCAGGTACCTAGAGCCAAAAAGGCAAGACAAGGGGATAGAGCACTTTCCATTGCTGGTCCAACGTTGTGGAATACCCTCCCACTTTCCTTGAGACTCTGTAAGGAGCATTTCCCCTTTAGGAGACAGCTAAAAACCTTTTTATTTCAACACTAACATGTTACACTGCCAGGACTGTTTATTTGCAATAAGGATGCCAAAGGCGCGGAGATACTCCTTCGGGACGTGATCCTAGCGCGATACAAGCTCGCAAATAAATAAATAAATAAATAAATAAATCTGCGTCTACGCAGCCGGAGCATCATCTGCAGAACCTTGAACCAGCTAAGCATTTTGTTGCCAGACAGGGCCCGTGGCCTGCTCAGTCTGCAAGGCTATGGGCACTGCCCAGCTGGACTCAAGGCTGCAGTGTGGACGGCGTCCTCTGCCTTGCTGGTAATCTACATTAGCCGGTGGCCGAACAGTGTGTCACTTGCTCTCCCCTGAGTTGCCGGTCGGACGGGGTGGGCCCAAGGGCATGCGATGGAGGTAGCTAGAGTGGTGCTCTGCCACTTTGGACGTAGAGAGGGCAGGGCTGTCCATGTTGTTCAGAAGGGCCCCTCGAAAGTACTCTTTGGGGCAAGGGAACCCCTTTATGGACCCTGAACAGGCATTGGCTTTGTGAGAAGCGGGGTGAGGCCTACACCCAACAGCTGTGCCCAATCTTGGGAGTGCTTCTGCTCGCACTGCCTGGTGGGACCATCATCACCTAGCTCAGCGTTGACCAGTTAACTCACTGAGCCATCCTGGAAACTAGTACAAATGGCAACATCCTGTGTGATGGCAAATTTATCTTAAGCTGGAGTTTAATAAGGGATACCCAATCTGCAAGGAACAAAACAAGACCAACATCAGTTAACTTCATTATTTTTCTTCCAGAACAGAGTTTGTACATTGTCAAACATACTAAATTATGAAATCTGCTCTCTGCTAAGACTCGCCTTATTAAAATGTAACGTGTGTGCCAACTAATTTTTGATTTGATGAGATTTTGCATGTAGGGGCACGCTCACCTAAACAGAAATATCTTAAAATCATTAATATACATGTGTTTGTTTTACTGAGTCCAAGACAAAACTGAGAAAATATCATTATTGTCGGGAAAATTAGAAAGGGTGACAGCCGCAGTACAGACCTGAAGTGTGACTGTTCTCCTCCTGTACTTATTAATTCTTGTCAAATGTAAAAAAAAGAAAACACAGATTTTTGCAAACACTAAGCAGCAGTGACAAGACTTTCGAATGTGAATAGCTATTAGAAAGATTCAGAGCTTCGCTCCAGGCAAACTTACATGTGGCGGAACCTGAACACATTAATACAGAAGCAGAAACATGGAAGCTGAGCTGGGGAAACGTCCTGGGGGACTCGTTGCCAGCTACTGCTAAAGCGCTGTCACAACACCGCCTTCACAGCGCGTATGTGCTGAAATAGACAGTCTTCTTGCAGCAGCTTTCTTACAGAAAAGCTCTTAAGTGGATGGAAATTAACTTCCGACTTGCAGTGCGCAGCGATTCTGCACTGCCTAATACACTCTACTTCTGATTCAGTCATTCACGAGTGTAGTAAAAGTTACTTACTTTTGAGTTTGCGCTTCATACTACTATGTGGTATCAAGGCGCTATAAATAAAATGTGTTACCCATTGCTCACCTTAAGAGCGCGCTATTTGTCAGGATTCAAATGTGTGGCTTGCAGATTGCTGCAGATGTCAGTGGTGAGTGTTTAACTAACTGTGACATATTGCTGACTAAAGTTTACAGACCGTATCATAGTGACCGTATCATACTGTCAGTCAACGTATAAGAAAGAGAACACATCAAATATGGACGAGCTTTTGGGGACAATTACTACCTCTGATCTCACAATTGCCATATTACCAAACCCAAGATGGCATGTGCAATGCTTTATCCATGCATAAGGTTGGCTCAAGATGAAGACCGCATTTACAGAATGCTGGTCAAATCAAAACTTTGTACCAAAGGCCATAATATTATCTTTTGCACTGTGTTAGAAATTAGGTTGTTGATTGACTGATATATGAGCCCAGATGATGCAGCAACCGCAATCCTAGTCAGGGTAAGAGGCAGGGAAACCCTAAATTAACCAGTGCTCACCCTCTAGTTGCTTGGCACCGACCAGCCAGGCTTAAATGTGTATAATGTATTTGTGAAACTCTTCAAATATTAAATCAGTGTAAACACCACAGAAAAAGATTACACATCAAGTTACAAAAATAACTCTGTCATTAATAAATAAATGGGCATATTACCAAGCAATAGCGATAATTATCGCTATTGCTTGGTTAGAGACAAAATTTTACCGCTGAGCTGCGGCGATTTTTATCGCAGATAAACCTTGGTACTACCAAGGTTTATCGCAAATGCGATAAAAAACGGCCGCAATGCATGAATATCGCTGAAAAGTCAGCGATATTCATGCATTACCGAGCTAATGCTCTTAGCCATGTTCTCCACCTCCCATTGGATAACATGGCTAAGAACTGCTCAGGGCAGGTATTAGCTTTTGGAGATATTCGCGCTTAGCGCGAATATCTCCAAAAGTTGGTAATAGGAGATAGCGATGTTAGCGACTGTTTCCAGTCACTAACATCTTGGCATGCCCACTTTGCATGTCATTAGTGATAAATATCACTGACATGCAAAGTGGGGCCCAAGATGGTCGCTATCTCCTACTAGCTGTCGCTAAGTGGTGTTAGCAACAGCTAGGTAATAGGGAGATAATTTTATCTCCGCTTTCTTGGCTTTTAAAGCCAAAAAAGCAGAGATAAACCCCCTTGATAATATGCCCCAAAATGAGACCAAAACAACAAAAATTGAATTAGTAGTTCTGGAGATACTGAATTTTAAAGTTTATAATAAAATATATTGCCAGGAAGCAAAAAGGTTTATAAGGGATATCTGGTCTCGCTGGACCAGGACAAAGTAACGAGTTCAGGCCACCTGCGATGGAGCGTGGGCTGGCTAAACGGGCCCAGTATGGCATGCTGAACAAAGTGCCTTAAACTGGGTTGCGGGGCATTGGGTGGATCCACATTGAAGATATGTCGTGCAGCAGAGGCAATGCGTTGGTTTCAAGATATGACTAGGCTGGGGTGTGTTGATGGTGAGGATCCTGTCAACAGGGCTTGTGATGCGGAGTACGGTGTCGAGGATGTGAGGTGCAGCAGAGGTGATGCGTCATTTCCGATGAGTGGTGGAGCTGTAAGGAGGAGTTTCAGCATCATCGTCAAGACTGCCATCAACAAGGATGTAGGCGTTTGCAGCAAGTAAAGAATTGTGCAGCAGTTGTTTCGAAGGTGATTCATTGGTTCCAAGATGCAGGTAGTGGCGATGATACAAGTGTTTTCCGACGGGTCCAATCCATCCAGCAGCAGCGATGTGTCAATTCTGTCTGTGATGCGCTGCTCAACTGAGGAAATGTGTCGATACTGCTCTGGGATGTTTCGCTCAGCAGAGAAGGTGCATCAGTTTCTCTGGCAAGCACCTGAGGCCTACTACCAAGGCTCAAGGACTGTAAATGCATCACTTGGCAGGGTTGACTCACTAATGGTAGAGTACAGGTGCAATGGGTTGTAAGCCTTTTATGTCCCTGAGGCTTTAGATCAGGAGGCCAGCCAGCTAGCCCTTGGAGTCACTCTGGAGTCAAGTGATGCAGGACCAATCATTTTCACCTAAGCAGGAGGTCAGCACAGTAAAGCAGGAGTCCAGCACAGTACAGTCCAGCAGAGTGGCAGTCCTTCAGAAGCACAGAAGTCCTTCTTCCAGGCAGACTATCCACAGGTCCAGAAATGTACTGAAGTGGTGGTGTCTGATGTTTACTAGTTATACCCAGTGGTACTTATACCCTCTGACTTTTGCCTTTAGATCCACAAGGGTAATTAGCCCATGCTATCTCAAGTAAGTATGGGCGGATCTAGCGGATCTCGCGTACGCGAATTTGCGAATTTACGGATTCGCAATCTGCAAAAATACACGAACTCTCGCGGATTTGCGGATTTTTACGTTTTTTGTGTTGGCGAGCGTTCGCGAGGATTTGAGGACCATTTCGCAATTGCGAACTTACTTTTCGGCTCGCAACGGCCGCGACTATGTTGTTTCTACGTCTGGTTTATGATCACAGGTTCACAGCACCCTCTGTTTCACCACTGCCACCCTCTGGTACACCCATGCCACCCTCTGGTACATCCTCACTGCCACCCATTAGGTTTGTTTATCACTGTAGATTATGGGGGTGAAAAACAGCAAGCACACCTGCCCTGCTTCAACTGCCATGAATTAATTTGGGGTTGATTAATGTGTCAGTGATTTTGAAAATTCCAGTCTGGCTGGCACCTGCTTCCTTCCTTATCTGTAATTTGCTTTCTGTTGCAGTGAAAGCAAGCACACCTGCCCTTCTTCAACTGCCATGAATTAATTTGGGGGTGATTAATGTGTCAGTAATTGTGAAACTTCCAGTCTGGCTGGCACCTGCTTCCTTCCTTATCTGTAATTTGCTTTCTGTTGCAGTGCAATTTTTTTGTCACAGGACCTTTATGGTCTACTTGTAGCTATTCTATGAGCCTGCTGTTTGGGTCATAGCAGGGTCATGGAATAGTTGCAAATAGGCAACTGAACTCTGGAGGGGCCCCTCAGGAAGCACTAGAGTGAATGGTTACTAATGTTAAGTTTGAACTTTTGCACCTGCTGATTGCTTTCAGTTTAGCAAAAATCGTTTTTCTGCAATTTCGCACGATTTGCGGGGCGCGAATCCGTGCGAATACAATTTTTTTTTTGCGGCGTGTATGTTCGCGTGATTTTTTGCATGTTCGCAAGGCGCTTGTAGCTATACGTTTGCGAAGTTACCCTAGCGGTCGGACACGGGCACGGCCATCTTGTTTGCGTGACGTAATTCCGTTTCCGGCCGCTATGTGTAATCTCGCAAAGTGTGCTGCTCGCTAGTACAATTTCGCTCGTGATCGCGAGGAAAATCTCGCGCGAACTTACCCACGCGGTCGTGAATGGGCGCGGCCATCTTGTTTCTCATTCATTGCTATGGTTCTGGGCATGCTTTCTGTATCCTCTCTGAATCTCTGCCATCCTTTGCTTTTTTGAAGTTTATTTGATCTATTTTACTTATTATCTATCCCTCTATTTTTCTAGCTCTATATTTTTGTGTTTTCTGCTACTTTTTGTTAATTTTAAACTACTTTTTTAAACTCTTTTCTTTTCTTCTTCCCTATTCTATTTCTTCTTTATTATTTCACTCATTTCTGCCCAGACCATGGTAAAGGGAGCCGGGAAGCACCCTGAGAAGGGGAAGGGTCCCGCACCCCGTGCCCGGCTCCCGTGCGGGCGTTTGAGGGGCGAGCAAGTGATGCCACGGGAGATCTTTAGCGCGGAGGAGGTGGCCGCACTCATCTTCCACGTCCAGCGCCGCCTCCCCAAGACGATCCTGGGAAGCGGCAAGATCGCAACCGGCTATGGCATCCGGGAGCGCCGGAAGCGGTGGGAGAAGGTGTGCCGGGCCATGTTTAAGCTCTCTGGGGTCCGGCGCACCTATAACCAGGCCACCCACCGCTGGACGGATGTCATGGACCGGGAACGGGACTTGCTGGACACGCTCGGCGTAGAGGTCCCCGGGCTTGGTGAGTAGTAGTAGCCTAGCCATTTCTAGCTATTTCATCACTAATCTGTTTTATCCGGCTCTGTTATTTGCAAATCTTTGTTCTTTACCAAGAGCAATAATGCTGCCGATTACATTAGGTAAATTATATTTCAAAATCTTCTATGCATTTCAGGTGCACTGCTCTCCTTCTCAGTAGCCTTGCTTGCTACTATGCCTATTTGTTTTGTATTTTGTGTTCATTTCATTGGCCTGAGAAATTATGTATGAGTGTAGTGTAAAGAACTGCGTAATGCTAGACACTAAGGGTCATATTTTCAATTACCGGCGCATCCCTGCAAAGTAGCAGGGATGCGGCAGTATTTGTGCGCCATGCCACCACCACCCATTGGCCCAAAACGTCACAGAAGCCTTACGCATCTGTGGCGTAAAGGCGGCGCATTGCTGAAGTTGCGTGCCAACGATGACGCAGCTCCAGCAATGCTCTGGGGTGCCCTATCTCCCCAATGCTGCATCACGCCGTACGTCGGCTTCAAGCAGGCGCAGGGTTTGAGTCACGCATCATTGTCCTAAAATTGACTGATTGACATCTTGTAGATTTCCCTCAGCCACTTTTAGGATTCGTTCCTGCGCAGGAACGCCCTCCCTTGCGCCGGAACGCCCCCTGATGGTGCTGGGCTTTACAACGTGATGCATGTCCCATATGCGTTTTTTTAAAAATATATACGTCGCACCATGGCGACTCTTTTGTTCTGCCGCTGCGTCACAAAAGTCACGCAACAATGGAGGAAAATGAGCCGCAAGGGACTTCTAAATCAGCCCCAACAGACTGAAGTCCAGTCCTTCCTTTAGACACATGGCTATAAGAAGAAATAGTGGTGGTGGTCGGTGGATTGATAGTTTGAGTTTGCAAGCAGGATGGACTTTGTCTGTCACTTTGCGTGCTGCGGACTTCTGCCTGCCAGGCCTAGGCAAACCTTTTTAGTAGTCTGTTTATTGAGTTAAATAGGAACTTTGAAAGTCAACGGTCCGCAAATCAGGCAATACGAATAACGTAGTATACCACATGAGATAGACAACTATTCCACGGGATATATTGACCTATCTATTTGCTATTTCTCCAAAATATTTTGTTATAGTTCTTTTGAAATGTTTGATTTGGTTGACAAATCTCACCCATGTTTTCTGGTCTTTCTTTCTTTCATGTTGTACATCAGCTCCCCCCAAGGGCAAGAGGACACAGGAGGAGGGTGCTGTTCAGGAGGATGCAGGCCAGGATCGGGCAGGCGAGGGCTCCTTTGCTGGCCCCAGTAAGTTTTAATTTTAATAAAGAGTACCTATTTTTTCCTAGCGTTCCTCATTCGATTTTTTCTAAATCGTCTTTGATCTTCTTGTAGACTGGATCTAAATTCTTATCCTGCCTCGACTATGACTCCCTGTGGTATTACTAGATTATTCTTATTAGTCTGTCTGTGTAGCTAACTAAGATTGCACATTTGGCAATTCCATTTTACTCCCATTCTAGTCAGCAATAGCTCTATGCACTGAGTGCAGTCCTCTGGGATTGCCCATAATGTCTTTTCAAGTCTTCTAAATGTTTACGCTTTGACAATTGCCAACAATAAAAAGGTGAATGACCACCAAGAAAGAATAAGATACTACTTTACTTTTGTTTTGGATAGAAGGACAATCCATTCTACCACTGTTGCAGGGACAAATCTGCACAAACCGAACTATGAACACTAAATAGTGCATTGTTTATCAATTATAATAGGCGCAGGTAGACTTTCTTTCCACATACCTCAGTGATATCAGACTTTGAAGAACCCCCAATCTCCTTACTGACTAGATAGTGTGGCAGAGTCATTTAGCTCCCTAAGTCACCGATGATTGATCCCCAATGATCATTAGATTATCCTACGCAGGGCAAGAGTACGGAGTCACAGTCAAGAAGTGTCAGAGGCACTCATGCTTGCAAAAATTCCAAAACCTTTAGCTCATCCACTCTAGTCTGGAGGACCAAAAACCACAGAGTCTATTTAAGTTTAAAAGCTTTATTAAAACTAAACACATTTATTAAAATCAACTTTGTCATAAAAGTAAACGTTTAACTGAAAATGGAAAAGTGCTTAGTGCTAACGATTAATTGGACACATTTCTTGTGGTCGAGCTGAGCTCTCACCTGGTTTGAACTTGAGCTTGACCCTGATCGTGTTCTTAGAAGTCAAGCTTCTGTTAGGAGAAAAAGTGTTGTGTGTTAAAAATAAAAAGCAAGCATTCATCAGTTGTGACAAAAAGTGCAGCAAGACAACAGCCTTCCCTGAAAAAAGGGACATTTTTACTGTAGAGTATACAGTTACAAATTATTACATTGTATTTCGTTTTTTTTAACTTTCTTTATTCCTCCTCGACCAAATATTATACAGTAGTGAGTGGTGTATTCTAACATTCTAAAAATGTACTTTGTAGGTGGAACATCTGGTGGCGGGGCCAGCGCGGAGGTGGTGGATGAGGAGGACAACTCTTCTGGGGAGGAGGCGGTGCGAGTGCTGGACAACACCAATGTGCCTGTGAGGGTTGACACGGTGGTGGCGGGCACAGGTAAGCTATATATTCGAAAAGCGAAAGAAGGGTGTAAGTAAGTGTGGAAGGACGAGAAATTTTATGATGGCTGGCAAAGAAGAATGATATGTGTTTGCTTGGCCCCCGAGGTGGCTGGGAAGGAAAGAATATGGTATGGTGCATGGCTGGGTCAATGATGAAGCAAGGATGGGTGGAAGGACAACAGCCTGGGTGGGTGAAACATAAACTGTATGTGTGCATATACTTTGAATGGATGGATGCCTGGAGCATGGTATTATCTGACTCTTAGATAGCACATGTGTATCTAGAGAGAGTAGATGGTCACTGGATGAACTAAGTGTTACCTTGAAGAGCATGTAACACCGCACCCGCACGTCCGTTCCAGTGTAGGGAAGGCAAGGAAAAGAAATTGTAAATTTGTCCAATACTACCATGAATAGTAGCAATAGTTTGTATTGCAACTGCAAGCACAGCATATATCCGGTTATTACGGTGGACACTCCGTACCTCTCTTAATAACTTTAGTTTAGTAGTAGTACGTCATTCATGTGTGGGTGTATCACTGTTCACTCAATAATAAGCAAAGCACCTAAAGTCATCCCATATGTCATCAAATACATCCCATGTGAAGTGATAGATAATCTAATTATTTAGCTTCTTCATTTTCCTTTTCTAGTACTTATTTGCACTGTAGGGTGAAAGGTAAATCAATTAAGCAGTAGCCCTTGTAACAGAGTATTCTCAGTGCCACCCGTAATAGAAAAGTAATAGCTTCACCACCTGCATGTACTGGACCGGTACAGTAACGCAAGTCTGTCTCACTCATCATGGTGTGCGTCTGTTTTTCTCGGGTGCAAGTTCACTGCGCTGGCATTCTGCCGGCTTGCATAAGATAACGTACCAATTTTCCGAAACAAGAGAGAAGAAGAAGAATAAGACTGGTGTACTGTCATAGTCGACTGTAATGGAAGTCCATAGTGGTCGTAGAATTTGTTCATTAAACTACCACTAATGTTAGAGCAAGGATGCAGAAGTGGGAGGTTAGATAGATACTGTCCTCAATAGTTATGTACTGTGCTTTCAATTTGCTACTTGTACTGTGACACAACTTTCGGCTCAATCACTTTGTGTTATTAATGTTAAGGAGCAATGGTTACAGACTATGTCTTTCTTTCTTCATATAGTTGCTCCTTCCAAATCGACATCACGGAGGGAGCAGGCTCGAATGGCCCGGCAACGGAGTCTGGATGCCACTGTCGCGGAATATCGGCGGCTGGTGGCCCTGGAGGAGTCGGAGGACACGCAGTCGACCGGTGCAACCACAACATCCTCGACTGGGACAGCTGCATCCTCCTCCGTGAACCCACGGGCTGCCAGCCAGCGCAGTGCTCCAGCGGTACGGAGCCGGGCTAACAAAGCCAACCGCCACCGCCAAGCAGCAAAAAGACCAGCTGCCCCCCACAGGAGCTGCAAGGCACGCCAGCGCCGCCTAGGAGTGAGAATTTCCTACCTGGAGCAGGAGGTCCATAGGTACAAGAACTTGGAGGAGGGCCTCCGCTTCGAGCATGCCACCCTCCGCAAGGAGTATGATGCCCTGGCCGCAAAATTCACCAGCACCCTCCAGTAGTGGAGTGTCCCTTGCCCTTTTTTTAGAGACTTTTGGGGGGGGTGGGATTTGGGAGTTGGGTGCTTTTTGGGACTTTTCAAAGACAATCGTTGGGGTTAGGGAGGGTCTTGAGGGAGATTATTTTGTTAGGGCTACATAAATATACTTTTTTAAACTTTATCTGACCATACCTGTTTTTTTACTGCTTTTCAGTCTGGTGGGTGGGGGTGTAACAGTAAGTTTGTTTTCCTGAAGGGTCCTAGGACTTTAGTAGTACTACCGTCAATCTCTCGTCTAGTCCTAATACTCCATTATACTACCTCCCACCAAACGCTTATCTTACCTGTAATTTGTGTTAGAAATTAGGGCTAGGCCCAGGGCTGGCTCCACGTGAAATGGGGATTAAGGTTGGCAATCCTGGGCGGATGAAATTTCCTCATTGCGGTGGTACTAGTGGTGTGACACAGTGGCAGTTGCATGCCTATGGAAAAAAATAAAACGAAACCTGGTTTGTCCTTACTGTAGCATTACAACGGTTACGGCACTATCGAGAATATAGCAGGTGACAGTACACTAGAACAGTGCCACAATGTAGCCTAACAAATGGTAAAGTATTGCAAGTATAACTAGTACTTGCGTTGAATTTATTTGACATTGGCTCCTACTACTACAAGAAATAGTACTGAAGCTGAGTAAGGCTAGAATATATCCTCGTATTCCTTCACCAGCCTGTTGCTATGACCTTATCCTCCCCAGCAAGTGTGTGGAATTATTGATGTCATTTAGTCAGTCATCAAGCAAAACCACACAGCCCGGGGGAAGAGGGTTAGGGTTTGGAAAATGGATGGGAATGGGGGTTTCTTTTTGGGTAGGTTTTGTTGAGAGAAGAAAAGAAAAAAAGCACAGCATGGACAAACAATAATTGAAGATAAAGACATCTTTGGGTACAAACTAAAGCTAACCACATGCAGTCAAACTCATAGAAGAAAACAATGGATACTGTATCTGTATTCTGTATGTTGTTGGAGTTGTCCTGTTGAATTTGGTAAGTAAGTTGCATGCAGCAAACAATTCCTCTTATTAGCGGCACTCCTCCATTCCAGCTGATGCTTCGTCCATCAATGTTGGTGACCACTGACAGAAGACACCCTGTCCACTGCCTGCCTGGCGGATGTTGACTGAAACCCGGCCTGTAATTATTGAACGTAAAACAGGAAGTGCTATTACAATACCACTGATAAATAAATATAAGGTATGTACGCTGTGTGGTGCAAAAAGTCACACTTTGATTTCCCTAAGACAGTACAATATTGTTGAAATTGCGTACTCTGTCTGAGTCACCTTTTTAAGGATAAATAAGTATGGCCAAAATAAAAGTTAGCTAACCCTAACGAACCCTAAGTTACAAAAAGTGCCAAAAGGTTTTTCCTTATGGATTTTGTCCTAGACACTTCTATCCGTTATTAGACCTTCACAGGAATGCCCCAAGAGACCCGCCAACCCACCCGCCAAAAAGCACACGACAACACCCCCAAACAGCCAAAAAGCAAAATCTCATACTTACAATATCTCTCGCCCTTGGTCCAAACGCGCTGTGCAGCTAGGTCATCATCATAACTCCTGTTTTCCACCACGGATTTCCTGAAAAGCAAATGCAATCAAGTTTAGACTGTCGCAGCAGTGCTCCGACAGAGACACCAAAACCCACCAACAAACACCAGGAAGCCCCTCAAACAGGTCCCCGGAAACGCTACATTGAGCAAGATGTCAGAAGAAATAGCAAAAAAAAAATCTGCATGGATTTTGTCCTAGACACTTCTATCCGTTATTAGACCTTCACAGGAATGCCCCAAGAGACCCGCCAACCCACCCGCCAAAAAGCACACGACAACACCCCCAAACAGCCAAAAAGCAAAATCTCATACTTACAATATCTCTCGGCCTTCGGTCCAAACGCGCTGTGCAGCTAGGTCATCATCATAACTCCTGTTTTCCACCACGGATTTCCTGAAAAGCAAATGCAATCAAGATTAGACTGTCGCAGCAGTGCTCCCAGACCCCAAAACTCACCCACAAACACCCGGAACCCCACCAAAGAGCACCTCAAAGGCAAGCAAGTCAGCAAAAACGGCAAGAAATTTCCGCGTCATATTTGGTCCAAAACACTTTTATCCGTTATTAGAGCTTCACAGCAATGGGCCCAGAGCCGTCAACTCACCCGCAAAGAAGTAGAACACCTCCAAAAGTGCTGAGTCTTTCTTCATTGGGCGTAATCCAGCCCTTTGCTTTGAGGGAAATAGGAGTCTGGAGGAGGAGGATAGAGGAGCATGTTCTTCAGAACTTGTGAACCTGAGGAATGTAGACTGCGGCACCTTCAAATCAATAAGCAAACAAGTGAAGACAGTTCTGCTGATGGGCTTGTTTTTGGGATTAGGTGATTAAAGTTTGAATTAAATTAACTGTGCAAAACAAAGAAAGACAGACACACAGGAATAAAAGTGAATAAGGACGAAAAAGAAAGTTATTGATTCATTGTCTCATTTTCAGGGCTCGGTGTCAGGGAATAAGAAGAAGATTTCGTCATCATACTCTGCGAATTCAGGCAGGATGAGGTCAGTGTGACCGAACAGAGAACAAATCCCCTCATCTACGTTGCCGT
Source organism: Lissotriton helveticus (assembly GCF_964261635.1). Taxonomy (NCBI): domain Eukaryota; kingdom Metazoa; phylum Chordata; class Amphibia; order Caudata; family Salamandridae; genus Lissotriton; species Lissotriton helveticus. Next base: position 199,161,765 of record NC_136058.1, on the reverse strand, counting down.
CCTCCTGGTCTTCATGCGGCGTGCTTTCTCGTACTTTGTAATCTGGTGGTATGAGGTGCTGATTCATCTTGATCATTGTCAGCCGCTCCACATTTTTGGCCGAGAGGCGGCTCCGTTTGGGAGTTACAATGCCACCAGCAGCACTGAAAACCCGTTCAGAAGACACACTTGCGAGTGGGCAAGACAAATAGTTTATAGCCAGGTTGGAGAGCTGTGGCCACAATTGTTTTTTCCCATGCCAATACTGCAATGGCTCATCATTAAGAAAGACCTCTGTTGAGTCATTCAGATAGTCCTGCACCATCGACTCAAGGTCCTCAGCGGTTCCTCCACTTTGCTTACTTTTTGCTGTGTCTGTGACATTTTTTCGAGAACCATACCCAAGCAAAGTTAGCCAATCCTCTACAGCAGCCACTGTTACTGTTGTGTCTGGTGCAGATGATCCGGTTGCCGGTGTCTTTAACGGCTGAGAGGTCACTTGTGTCACAGCCACAGGTGCAGAAGTGGATTTTTTTGACTGGGGATGGCCTGCTGATGCTGATGCTGATGTACTGCCTTCTTCTCCTTCAATATCCTGCCGTTCTTTTTCAAACCTCTTGGCTGACCAGGCTAGCCAACGTTTGTACTTTTTAACATCTTCATCAGCAAAAGGAAAGAATGCTTGGCCTGCCAGCGCCTTTTTGTAGCGTGGATCCAGAATAGTAGCACAAATGTAATGCTGTTCTGAGTTGATCTTTTTAAGACGTTCATCACCACGTAGGCGCTCTAATAATTTCTCCGACAAAATAAAAGGGTCTTTTTTTTGGCATCTTTTTCAAACTCAGAAGACACCGCCTTCAGTTGGTGCTCCAGCATGCACAACAATGGGATAGCTTTTCCCAAATTACAGTCCTCCTGGCTGACTGCACGCGTGAAGAACTCAAAAGGATGAAGTATGTCTGTCAGGCTTTTAACTATGTCCCATTGCGCCGCACCCATCCGCAGGTCCATCTGAGCTGTACCCTCTGTTAAGAAATAGTGATCGAGTACCGTATACTGCTCATACAGACGCTCAAGCATGTAGAAGGTTGAGTTCCAACGTGTTGCCACCTCCTGGATGAGTGCTTTCACTGGCATTCGACGTTCAAGTAGCAGCCTCCTCAGATGCTTCCGGGCCTTAAAAGAATGGCTGAAATGGTTGCACATTTTGCGGCAGGTGGCCATTACCTCGAACGCTGTACTGTCTCTATCACTCAAAATTTTTTGAACTACCTGGTTGATACAGTGCGCCAAACACGGCACTCTGAAATAGTCACCCAGAGCCATGGCCTTAACTACATTGGCGCCATTATCCGTGGAAACATAACCAATCCGGCGTTTTTTTGGGGACAGCCAGTGAAAGACCTTTTTGTTAAACTCGTCCAAAATGTTTTGTGCTGTGTGACTATTCTCCAAGCCAAACATGGCTAGTGTTGCATGTTTCCGAGCAGCTTTAAAAACTTGGTCCGGGTCAACACCTGCGTTTAGCTTTGCTTTAACACCTGAAAAAGAGACCCAGTGTGCAGTGATGCACATGAAATCAGCGCCTGCGCCACTGGTCCACATGTCTGTTGTCAGATGTATAGTGTGAACAGCACTCTTCTGCAAAGCTGCCCCAATCGCCTCCAGCACATCTTCATGTAGTGCTGGAACCGCAACTCTGGCAAAATAGAACCGGCTAGGAACCTTCCATTTAGGGCAGAGCGTTGCCACTAATTCTAGAAAACCTACCGCTTCTACAAAAGAAAAAGGGAGAAGGTCCACAGCTAGCATTTTAGCCAGCTTAGTGTTATACAGACGCGTCAGTGGGTGGTTGCGTTCATATGGCGCGTCTGAAGAAAACATGGTTCTAATGTTGCCCTGGACCAAGCATTTACGGGATGATAATGACTTCGTTGACCCAATTATGCTCGCTGGTGAACTTTTGCGCTTTGGTGTCTCACTCGCTCCAACACTCTTAGTGTGCCTCACACGGGGTGTGCTGCTGACAGGGGTACTGGGTGTAAGTGAAGTGTTTGACACGTCTTCTTCCTCCTCGTCATCATCAGATGCAACATCAACGTTTTCTTGACTTCCAATTCGGGCTTCCTTGATCGCATCTAGGTGCGCAAACCATTGGACAGTGTGCTGTCTCTCAAGATGACCTCTCTGGCCTCCGGTACCATAGTTGGTACCTGACTTACCACGACTAACTGCAAGCTTACAAAGGGTACAAATGGCGAACTTTTCCCTTTTGGGGCAAACAGTAAAGAAGTCCCAAACTGGGGACTTGAAGTGTCTGTGGGGCCTGGAGGAGGCGGCGATACTGGTGGTGGTGGTCATGCTGCTAATGCCAGATGAAGTGGAGGATCTGGATTGCCCAACTTTTGTACGTTGTGCACTTTCACCGCCACTAATTAAGGTCGAGGTGGATGGAGGTCCCTTCTTGTGAGAAAGAAATATGGAAGCGGTACGAGTTGGTGTACTTAACTCCAATGATTTTGGTGTTTCCACTGCCTCCTCGTCGACAACATCATCATCATCACGCTCAGCAGCTTTTCGGGCTAGGGTCAAAATGTCTGTTTGCTGCATGCCCGCTGGGGCTGCAGTGACCTTTATGATGACTGGGTCGTCATTGTCAGAGTCTTCATCAGCAGCAGTATCCGGCACTTCTTGTTGAGCCTCATCATCACACTCCATAACTCTGAGACTTTGGACGAGCTTCCTTTTACGCTTAACTACCTTTGTCAGATCATGTGCCTCACTCTCAGACGGCAGTGGTGCTGGTTCCCAATTTTGATCCGTATCATCAGAAGGAGGTGTGCTTGAAGAAGATGTAGACACCACCCTTGATCTCTTCCTTGCTAGGGGTGTGGAAGACAATGAATGATCATCAGGAGGAGTGTCTTCCTCAAATGATACCTCGCCTTGATTGTCGATTTCCTGATGTGCCCCTACTTCGGGAGGAACAACTATTGTGGGCACTTGTGACCCTCCATGCACCTCTGCTTGCGCATCTCCTTGCGCTGCCTCTCCTTCCACATGTACTTGGGCTTGTACTTGCACATGTGGTTTTTGTTGCGGCTGTGGTTGTTCAACACTCGTCAGATGAGTTACAACAACCTGTGTTGATTGAGGGACATTGCTGCTACTTTCTTGCGATGAGCCAACATCACTGGTCGATGGTGATTGAACAACTAGACTAGACTATCTAACAAAAAAATTTGTCCCTTACATCCCTGCTAGAACTCTGAGATCTGGTAATCAAGAGCTGTTATGTGTCCCCAGGTTTTGTAAGACCAGACAAGGTGGAAGGGCTCTGTCTGTAGCTGGACCAAAGTGTTGGAACGATCTTCCTTATGACATTAGAACCTGTAAGGAACACTTTCCTTTTAGGAAAAAATTAAAAACTTTCTTGTTCAACTATTAATCCCACTAAGTCTTCACTTAATATTGTTAGAGCAGGCCTTGGTCTCAGATGCTGCCAAAAAGGCGCGGAGATACTCCTCAGGGAGTCGATTCCCAGCGCGTTATAAGTATGCAAAATAAAAATAAAATAAATAAAGTGCCTCTGCAGCACTGAAGGGCTTGGACTTAAGTTGGCGTGGTGGTGGTGGTGGCACTGAGCCCAATGGAGCGGGGGTGCTGCTCCCAGCTTGGTCCCCAGCAGATCCCGCTGCTGCTGCAGGCATACTTTTTTTTTACTCCCAAAAAAAGGGGCGGCCGGCACACCAGTCTCCTTGGTAACTTGCTTCTTCTGCTCCTTACTGGCAACTTTCTTGCTAGAGGAGCTACGGGTAACTTTTTTTGGGGCCATCTTCTTCAGAACAGCAGGCAGCAGTTGCACGAGTTGCAGAGTTGTCTGTGTCCAGACGTGACGTCGCGTGACGTTATGCTGCACACACACACCGCTGCAGGACTTCTTCCTGGCACTGGTGGTTCTCTAGAGTCTTGTGCACCTAAAAGCAATGGAAGACAGAGGAACATCAGTTCAGTTATACACCCCAAAAAATGGAAAAACACAGAAAAATAAGCACAATCCCATGCCATCCATGATGTTTACATTCAAGACATCACACAGAAAGACTAGGCCCATGCAACACTGAGTCACTACCCCTGGGGATAATGGATGAAAAGTAGGCTAAATAAGTGCAGGCCTCAGACACTGCCTCTCTTCAAAATGGCCCCTTGCACCCCAAGCACATGTTGCCTGTACCAGCCAGCACTCAAGATGGCCACCACCACCACCCACATGGCCAGTCCACATCAACAGTACACCCCAAAAAAACAGAAAAACACCCAAAAATCACCACAATCCAATGCCATCTAGGATGTTTACATTAAAGAGAGTGAGACCCCACAGGCACACTCAGTCCATGCACCACTACCCCTGGGCAAAAGGCCACACCAGCAGCCCCAAAAAAACGACAAAAACCACAAAAATACAGCACAATCCCAGCCCATCCATGGCCTCAATGGTGTTTAAATTCAAGAAGACACCCCACAGAAAGACTAGGCCCATGCAACACTCACTACCCCTGGGCATAATGGATGAAAAGTAGGCAAAATAAGTGCAGGCCTCAGACACTGCCTCTCTTCAAAATGGCCCCCCCTTACACCCCAAGACAGTCCACATCAACAGTACACCCCAGAAAAACAGAAAAACACCCACAAATCACCACAATCCAATGCCATCCAGGATGTTTACATTATAGAGAGTGAGACCACACTACAGGCACACTCAGTCCATGCACCACTACCCCTGGGCAAAAGGCCACACCAGCAGCCCCAAAAAAACGACAAAAACCACAAAAAACAGCACAATCCCAGCCCATCCATGGCTTCAATGGTGTTTAAATTCAAGAAGACACCCCACAGAAAGACTAGGCCCATGCAACACTCACTACCCCTGGGCATAATGGATGAAAAGTAGGCAAAATAAGTGCAGGCCTCAGACACTGCCTCTCTTCAAAATGGCCCCCCCTTACACCCCAAGCCAGTCCACATCAACAGTACACCCCAAAAAACAGAAAAACACCCACAAATCACCACAATCCAATGCCATCCAGGATGTTTACATTAAAGAGAGTGAGACCACACTACAGGCACACTCAGTCCATGCACCACTACCCCTGGGCAAAAGGCCACACCAGCAGCCCCCCAAAAAAGACAAAAACCACAAACAACAGCACAGTCCCAGCCCATCCATGGCCTCAATGGTGTTTAAATTCAAGAGGACACCCCACAGAAAGACTAGGCCCATGCAACACTCACCACCCATGGGCAAAGGGCCCCACCAGCAGCCCCCAAAAAAACGACAAAAAACAATAAAATCAGCTCAATCCCAGCCCATCCATGGCCTCAATGGTGTTTAAATTCAAGAAGACACCCCACAGAAAGACTAGGCCCATGCAACACTCACTACCCCTGGGCATAATGGATGAAAAGTAGGCAAAATAAGTGCAGGCCTCAGACACTGCCTCTCTTCAAAATGGCCCCCCCTTACACCCCAAGCCGGTCCACATCAACAGTACACCCCAAAAAAACAGAAAAACACCCACAAATCACCACAATCCAATGCCATCCAGGATGTTTACAGTATAGAGAGTGAGACCACACTACAGGCACACTCAGTCCATGCACCACTACCCCTGGGCAAAAGGCCACACCAGCAGCCCCAAAAAAACGACAAAAACCACAAAAAACAGCACAATCCCAGCCCATCCATGGCCTCAATGGTGTTTAAATTCAAGAGGACACCCCACAGAAAGACTAGGCCCATGCAACACTCACCACCCCTGGGCAAAGGGCCCCACCAGCAGCCCCAAAAAAACGACAAAAAACAATAAAATCAGCACAATCCCAGCCCATCCATGGCCTCAATGGTGTTTAAATTCAAGAAGACACCCCTCAGAAAGACTAGGCCCATGCAACACTCACTCCCCTCAGAAAGACTAGGCCCATGCAACACTCACTACCCCTGGGCATAATGGATGAAAAGTAGGCAAAATAAGTGCAGGCCTCAGACACTGCCCCTCTTCAAAATGGCCCCTTGCACCCCAAGCACATGTTGCCTGTACCAGCCAGCACTCAAGATGGCCACCACCACCACCCACATGGCCAGTCCACATCAACAGTACACCCCCAAAAAACAGAAAAACATCCAAAAATCACCACAATCCAATGCCATCCATGATGTTTACATTAAAGAGAGTGAGACCACACCACAGGCACACTCAGTCCATGCACCACCACCCCTGGGCAAAAGGCCCCACCAGCAGCCCCAAAAAAACGACAAAAACAACAAAAATAAGCACAATCCCAGCCCATCCATGGCCTCAATGGTGTTTAAATTCAACAAAACAGTTGTATCATGCACCCATAACCAACCCTGGTCCTACTGGATACTGTGGCTACCCACAATATAATTTATTTAATGTTCTGAAAAAGTTCCAAAATTGTAGTTGCAGCAACTGTAATGCCCCAAACAAACTTACTTGTGAAAGTTGATTTCTAATCCAAAAGTGATCCAAAGAAAGTCAAAAAGGCCTCAAATCCAAATATCCAGCAGCACCCACAAAAAGTAATCCTTCCAGCTCCAGATCCAAATGAAAGTGACCAGGAGATGGACAAAGCAATGGGAGGAGCCTGCTGGACAGGAACAGGAAGTTGGAGACTGTGGGGCACTTCCTCCCCCCCCCTCAAAAAATGGACTCCTTGCAAAAAAAAGGCCATGCAAATGTCAACCTGAGGAGTGATTCTGTTAAAAATCATCATTTTCTGAAGGTTTATCCTGTTTGCTGGTGGATTTCTTGTGCAGAATTGCAAAATCTCTATTTCGCGAGTGCGAGATTGTTCCTTTCCGCCGCAACTACGTGTTCGCAATTGCGAACTCTCGCGAGGTGTGCTGTGCAAGGTGGCAAGCCGCGATTACGTATTCGCGGGCGCCAAACTCCCGCGGGATCACGCAGCAAGATCCAAAATGGCGCAGCACTCGCAAAATATGATCGAGAAAAACAACTCGGCAAACGCTTAATGACGGAAAGTGAACGCCGTGCACCACGCCGCGCGCCGCAACCAAGCAAAAAATCCGCCGCGAGCGGATTCACGGATTTTTGACAAATTCGCGAGAGTTCGCGGACTGCGAATTTGCCGAAAATCCGAAAAATCCGCGAGCGGAGCGGATTTTACGCCCATGCTTAATCTCAAGCAGAGGCTCAGTCTTTATCAACCTGAGCGGACCCTGAGATCCAATCACCTACGACTCCTCCGCTTCCCATGATATTTCAAAACTCATCTAGGTTGTAGGTCCTACTTGATAAGGACAGCTAAACTCTGGAATACACTGCCTGCTCACTTGCGTGTGATCAAGACAAAGCAGGAGTTTATGAATTTCTTAAAAACCTGGCTCTTTAATCAGGTATAGTCTTCTTGCTGGTCTTTTCTTTAGTCTTGCTATTAGCGCCGGGACATCTCTTTTGAGGTAGCTGTACACTCTACAAATGACTATTGATTTATTGATTGATTGAGTGGTGCTTTTGAAGTGGGGTAAATTTCAAAAACATGCCTTGGAAGTGCACAGAGGTCCTCCCTTCCTGCCCTGGCTCCAGCCTCACAGCGGGGGGAGTGGGGGGGGGGCATATATGCAGCCTTATGTATGTGGAAAGGACACAGCCTATTCAGGTGTATGTGAGGCTGTGCCCAGCTCCTCTCTCCCATCCTGCCAGAATGGCCCATCAAGTCACAACTGAGCTTCCATTGTGTGGCTGTCAAGGAGTAATACACAAAGCCGAACTGGCAACTACATCCAGTCATGTGATCAGAGACAGGCTACAGGCACCAAATGACAAAAGCAAAAAAAAAACTACTTTCTAAAAGTGGCATTTTCAGAATTGTAATTTAAAAATCTGACTTCGCTATAAGTTAGGAATTTTATTTAAGAAACATCAAACCTGAATCAGTTATATCTTCCCATTTGGAAATTACACTTATAAAATGTAATATTGTTATCCCAATGTTATACTAAGGAAGACATACGCCTTGCTGTAGGGAAAAACGAATGTAAGTGTTTTTCACTACCAGGAAATGTAAAACTTCAAAGTACATATGGTGCCTTTTAAATGCATTGCAACCTGACCTCTGACCTGCCAGGGCCTGCCTTAGATGTGACTTATATGTATAAAAAGGAAATGTTTGGGCCTGACAAAAAGTATATTTTGCCAGGTTGATATTGTAGGGTAAAACTGTACACACAGGCTCTGAAATAGCAGGCCTGAGAAATGGTTAAAGGGCTCCTTAAGTGGGTGACACAATCAGTGTTGCAGGCCCACTAAAAGCCCTGGGTACAGCGAGTGGCACTTTAATATGGGTTTATACGTAAATTAAATAAGCCAAGTGGGGTTGAACGAATATTGCCATGTTTAGGGGAGAGGGCACAAACACTTTAGCTCTGGTTAGCAGTTGTAAAGTGATCAGAGTCATATTACCAGCAAAAACAAAGGCAGAAAAAGTGGAGGAGGAATGCAAAACCTTGGTGGGAAACCACCCTAAGACTGTCAGGTCTAAACACTGGGGTTCACAAAGTGATTGGTATTCAGTCTGGGGCAAGCTGGCTTGAGATTGCCCAGGAAGGATACAGTGCATGTTTCAGACACAAGAGGGCTCAGGGGTCATGTACTTTGTTTGGGCTGTTTAGAGTGAGCACTGGATGAGAGCAGGTTACCCGAAAGTAGCCCTTCTGAACTTCGAAGTTGAAAACCATTGTGAAAATCTGTAGAGTAGTTCCTATATTCCCAATAGGCTATGCGCATTGGAATAATATATCCTATAGATTAGAAGTAGGACTGATGTCGACTAGGTCTCTATCGAATATATTAAACTTAATAGTGAGTGCCAGCTAGCTCAGAGGTCAGTAGAAACTTTCTCGAATTTACAAGAAGGGATTAGTTTCTGACAACCGCATAAACATGACAACTTTGTTTCCCAAGAATAAGCAATGTATCTGTAGAGTCGTGGAAACAATAGATAAGTATTTCACTCAGTCAATCGTGCATGCTTCGTTTCTACAGAAGTGCAGAGAAATAGAGAGACGGGCATTTTCAATAAAAGGTTTTTTTGAACAGTCTTCTTTCTCATGCAAAAGAAATTAACTGCTACAATCGTAATGCAGACTGCAAAGTATAATGCGTACAGCGAGAACAATATTATAAAATAATACTGTAAGAGCATTGTATGGTTTCTAAGCGATATAAAAGTACATACATAAATACCAATGACTAAAAGTACTCAACAGGTGCTTCTAAAATACACCTACCCCAATGTACCTAACCTAAGCCTAGTAAGCGGGAAGAAGTAAGCATTGTGTAGCATAGGTTTAGTTTTCTTTGCCAAGAATCTATCCAAGATTTCTCTTAGGTTCTAATCAGCTCCATACCTTAGTTTAGAATGAAGGAGATCTGGTATCTCTGTCTCGGGACTCGATTTCCCAACACCCCACAAGGGGAGCTTGGAAACACAGGAGCTGGATTCTCAGCAAGAGAAAGGACAGCTTCTCCATCAGTGCGTCAGCTGGAGGGTCGGCTTCCTTCGGCACTTGCTGTAGCGAGCTGCATCGGGCAAGTAGATAGTCGTACTGCTCCGAACCACCGTGTCTTGCTAGGGCAAGTGAAGGCATATTTATACCTTGAAAATGCCTAGTTTGATGTAAAGTCGGGCATAATAACGTCAGTAAAGATCCCCAAGGGAATAGTAGTTCTTTGTAAAGTACATGAGTCCTTGGACGAATCAATATTCAAGCCAGGGGAGGTCACTGACTGCTTAAGCCGATTTTCCAAGAAATTGTTGTGACGTTTTGGTACGGGTAGAAGTAGCCATTCCTTTATTTGAACTGCATGAGTTATGTCTAAATAAGGGTATGATTTCTATGCCTATATTAGGGCAATGTGAATTATACCTATATAAGGGTATGAATCAGGAAATTTCGCTCGGATCCTAAAAAGCCATACAACAAACCCACCTATGTGGATATCCTGAATATCCTAAATATCTGGCATGAACCTGGTCCTTATGGGTAGAATAGACACCCCCAATATAGCGCACCCACTTTATGGCATGCTGTCATTAACACCATCTGCTCTCCAGCTTTGCCTTTGCCCTTACAATGTTAATTCCCCCTAATGTCTTGTTCATACCGTTCTGAATTCTGTTACCGGATTTTTCCCTAGTATTGCTGCTCAAAAATTATTTATTAAATTTATCACCCATTCCAGAGTGGAATACGTTTCCTAAGTTACTTCTGGCCTTCTCCCACAACAGGTTTTTTTTCAGGTTTCGCGTGCACATTGTTTTATCTGTGCTTGTAAAATCTCTTGCATTTAATATATCTTAAAAGGGGTATTTTTTCGGTTCCTAAAATCCAAATTACTGTGTTCATTTACCTTTGCGTGGAACATTGTTTTTGTTAACTTCTCCTGGCTGCACACATTACAATACTTCTACAGAAGCTGTTCACACTGTTTAAGCCCTCTTCACTGTCAAGATTAATATCTCTTCCCATGGAAAATGCAGACAGCTTCTAACACAATGCTGGAATGCTTGCTTTCTAATACCTAGTTGCATAAAGGAGCTGATTTAGCCTCAGAACATTTATGGCATTTACAGGGTTGAATTAGGTTCAAAAATAGGCCCGGGCATACTAAAAAAATTGACCCACATTTGCGGATTGCCTTTTTGCAAGACACTGCTTCGGCGAAGTTTTAAGAAAAGAAGGGGGCGGCTGGTCTTTGATAGAGGCATGTTTCTTAACTTCACTTGACAAAAAATGCACAGATTAGTTCACACTGGTAAAACACACCTTAATACAAGTGAGACCACTTCTGCTCAGGCCCCCTGGCCCTGCTCATTCTGCATACATTAATGGGCCGGCCCAGCAAGAGAAAGGGAGTGACACCTCTGCCCCGTTGGTAAAAGGGAGGTAATGGAGGCCCATCTGCCTCCAGACAGGCAACTCAGGCACTCACTGGGCCGCAGGCGGCATCCAAACAACGCAGACACCGCACAAATTGACGCCCGCAGACTGCCCCAAAAAAGCAGCCCACAGCTGGAACTCGGATTCCAGTCCCTTCGCCATTGCCTGAGTGCCAGCCTTACCAATCAGATGTGGGCATTTTCTATTCTTGCCTGATTACTTTTCTTTCACTTCGTGGGCATTATTGGATTGATTTGTTCAACTTAATGTATTTGGTCATTATGATTAAATTCTAAATGTTGTAATAAACATTGCACTTTAAAAATAAAGTTAATATACAACAGCACAGGGCCCAAAAGTTGTCAGAGCTCCCCTAAACATATAATATTTCTATATTTGACTACTAAACAGACAGTCACAATTGCAGTTACCTTGCAGTTAAAAGGGACTTCTTTTGAATGGATCTGCAGGTACAGTGGCAGTAAGGCCAAAAGATCTGGGGACCCCACTAAAGCCAGATTATTGCTATATTTTTCTACTAAACAAGACTTTCACATGTGCATTTATCTAGTGGGCAATAGAGTTATGATTGGAATTTTGCAGCAGATGCAGTAGCTCCAGGACCAAAAGCTCTCAGCACCCCAGTAAACACCTATTATTGCTATATTTTACTACTAAGCAGTCAGTCTCATGTCCAGTTACTGTACAGACAACGGGGCCATGATGTGAATGGTGCAGCAGGTGCAGTGGCACTGGGCACAAAAGTTGTCAGAACTCCTCTAAACACCTACTATTGACATATTTTATTAGTATGCAGGCTCACACCATTGCAGTTATCTTGTAGTTAAAAGGGGCTTGATTTGAAAGGTGCAGCAGGTGCAGTGACATTGGGGCCCAAAGCTCTAGGAACCCCTCTAAACACAAAATATTGCAATATATTACTACTAAACAGACAGTCACTAGTGCAATTACCTTACAGGCAATATGGCCATGATTTGAATGATCCAGCAGGTGCAGTTGCACCGGGGCCAAAAGTTAGAAATCACATAAACACCAAATACTGCTATATTTTACTACTAAACAGGCAGTCACAAATGCAGTTATCTTGCAGGCACTGGTAATAGGGGCATGATTTGAACAGTGCAGCAGGTGCTGTGGCACCAGGCCCAAAAGTTGTCAGAACTCCTATAAACACATAATATTGCTATTACATCAATTAATTCTGTTATTCCCTCTTTCATTTCCTTTTACAAAATGTTGTTATTATTTATCCGCACTATACCACTAGTAACAGCACAATATATTGCCTTTTTGCACACAAGTCATAACGCTTTAACAGACGTTCTGTAACTTATATTGTACAACTACTCAGCAAGTGACAACTTACAACAAAGGACAGCTTATTATTAATCGCATGGGCAAAACCTAATGCATTTACCAATGCTTGTTCGGACCTTGTGTTCCAGAACAAGTGGACTCTACCTTACTAACCAATTATACAGCCTTTACTTCTTTTGACTGCAGTTCAAAATTCTGCTGCCTGTACACACTGTCTTTCAATAATGCTTGTTGTCCACATGATGTCACTGGATACAAATGTTCAGTGATCTTCAAATCACATAGCGTTGCTCTCCAGAGTATCCTAGCACCAGTGCTTAATTTGTTTTGGCATACGGTGGGGGTTAGGCCCATGCACCTGTTTTTCCTTTTACAAAATAAGCACTGCAGGCTTGCACGTAATGCATTTGTTGGCATATGACTGCTTTAAATTATGATTGCCCACTATGATAACTGCTGGTAACCATCAGTGAGCGTGCTAGAAGCTACTTTGGTTTGTCCCAGCCAGTGTCTTCGTATTCATCACCAGAAACTCCAAGTTCATGATCATATGCCAAGCGCAGGTATATTTTAAGCCTGGGGCATCAGATATGAAATTAAGTGATATCAAATGCAATCCAAAAATATGCTACTGTTAAAAACCAAAGAGTACATATTAAAAAATTTAGACATTTATTAAAGAACATATCTTAAAGGCAGAACTCTACTGTCGATTCATTAAAATAACAACACATGATTAACAAGATACAAAATAGAACAAACCTATATATAAATATTTTTATATAGAGGTTCTATTTTTAAAACAATGTGAAGTATTTTATAGCAAGAACTCAGAATGAGATGAGCACACAGAGGGGCATATTTACAATCAAATGGCAGAGCGAGGAGCTGTGCCAAATTTGGCAGCGCTGCACTCTGCCATGTCCATAATGCAGGGATGCGTCATTTTGACCAACAATACTGCGCACCCCTGGGTTTCCCTTAGCACTGGCACTAAAAATAGCTGCCTAGCGCCAACGCAGGCACCCATGCACCATAGTGCAAGGGTGCCTGTGTTGCAGGGAATGGTTGTTTATATGCACATAAACAATCAATAATGGCAAATTATTACTTCTATGTGTGCGGCATTCTGCTTGCTCAAAGCAGAGAATAGTTTGCTATGGCTTGGCGAGAGCGGTAAAGCTCTCGCCAAGCCATAGCAAACTACTACGTACCGGGGGTGGGCACCCTGGGACACAGCTGAATCCACCCATGGGGGGTGGCAGTCCCCAGGGCCATGTATGGCTCCAGGTGGGCAGCACAGCGCCCCTCCTTTGTTTTGTTTTGGGCCTGCTCTGGGAAGGGAACAGTTCCCGGGGCCGAGAACAGCATGGAAAGGGGTCCACGCGCCCCCTCCCAATTTTTCAAAATCAGGATGGCCCTGGGAGGTGGTGGTCCATGGGGCATGAGAGGATCTCACTCTCTGAGGCCTCCCAACACATACTAATTTTGGCCCCAGGGAGGATGGCGTTCCCGGGGTAGAAGGGGTCAAAGAGGACCCCCCCGAAATATATTTTGCATATGGCACCTGGGAGGTGTGGTCCTTGGGCCTGGGAGAGTCCAGGAGGCCCCCTGCATTAACATTTTGACAAACTAAAAATATTCATAAAAAATTGCCTGTATGACTTATACGCATTCTTTCAACTGTTTACAGGAGATGCAGCAGTGCTGGATCCAGGATCCACCACTGAGTAAGAAAAGGTAACGATAACACTACTTACCTGCTAAGAGAATTTCTTTCCATATGGTAACATTGACTGGTTTCACTTGGAAATTCTTGTAAGTGTGGAGTTTTGGAACTTTAAAATATTCATATAAAATCAGTAGAACTACGAATTCCAATTTACTCATCTGTTATCAGGAGAGACCTCAGTGCTGCATCTTTGAGCCCAGTAATTCTAACCATACTTACCAGTAACTTGAATTTCCTTCCATAGGCTAACATTGACTGGTTTCACTTGGAAAATCTTCTTTGTGTGGAGTTTTGGAACTTTAAAATATTCACCTAAAATCATCCGAACAACACATTCCAATTTACTCACCTGCTATCAGGAGAGAACCCTGTGCTGCATATTTTAGCCCAGCACTGACCCTGAAAAGTAATTCTAAGCATACTTACCAGTAACTTGTATTTCTTTCCATAGGAATCCATTGTCTGATTTTCACCAGAAGTTTCTGTCTATTTTCACAAACTAAAAATATTCCAAAAAAATTGACTGTATGACTTAAACGCATTCTTTCAACTGTTTATTGAAGATGCACCAGTGCTGGATCCAGGATCCACTACTGAGTAAGAAAAAGTGACGATAGCACTACTTACCTGCTAAGTGAATTTCCTCTCATAGGATAACATTAGTAATTCTATGTGAAAAAGTTTCTAAGTGCAAACTTTTAAAATCGAAAAAAAATCCTTAAATATCACTTCTGTAACCAAAACGCTTTCACTCAACTGGTTACAGGATATGTCACAGGACTGAATCTAGGATCCAGTCCTGTGGTTAGAAAAGTAATCCATTAAGTAACTAATTGCATTTAACTAGAAATCCCCATTGAGCTCAATGTTGCACTGTGTTTGAAATTGTGTTGCCCATTGCAACAACTGTAACTACTGTACTTAAAAGTCTATTGCCTATTTGCAAAGTATTTCAACTAAAGTAATTCATTCTGAGAATGTATATTTTGTAATGTAATGTATAATGTAATTATGATGTAATTTAAAAAATACAATATCTAAAAATAAGTAGTTTTAAAAATTGTAGTAAATTAAGTATCAAAAAAATAAATATAAGAATTAATATATTTAAAAATTGTCCTTTACAAAACCTTTGAAATTCACTGAAAAAACGATAGGTTTCAGACATGTTATAGTTAGGAATTATCATTTAAAAAACCTTTGAAATTCACTGAAAAAAACCATAGGTTTCAGACATGTTATAGTTAGGGATTAGCATTTAAAAAACCCTAGATATTCACTGAAAAAACCATAGGTTTTAGGGGTGTTATAGTTAGCTGGACATTTCACTCGTACAAAACCATTGAAATTCCTCCGTTATAGTTAGTTGTACTAACTATAACTAGCACGATCGCAATCCATTGCTGATGATATCACATATTACATCATTCATGACATGGTCAGTGACATCACTGATGACATCTCAAATGACATCACTGATGACATCACTGATGACATCATCCACGTGACAATCAGATACACCTTATCATACACTAGTATAACCTTTTACCACTCATTATAAAATATAAACTACCATTTTTTAAACCATTGACACACCAACACAAGTTTTTAAAAACCCACTCAGTGATTTGTAGATCTACACACACATCTAAACACTTACCTATACATTCACTCATACATGCTGACAAAGTTCAATTGAACAATATTAAATATACTTATACATCTATATCAACATCACAGAGCAGCACATATCCTACTCACTGTTGCATTCATCCTACTCACTTATGCAAATAATTGATCATACTTACATTTACTCAGCTACACACTTATACAAACGTAACTTTATTTATTGATATAGAAAGTAACTCATACTTAGTGTGTTATAAAATCACTATTATAAGTATACAGTTTTCCATACATTTAGTCAGACAACCACTGATTCTTATATATACATATTTATAAACACCAACTGTCACATACAGTGCCTGTTATATTTCAACATTGTTAGACATGTATCATTGAGAAATATACTTACTCATCAACACACCCAATAAAGAGATTCACTCCCCAAACAACTGTTTCCACATGTAGTCTTAACATCATATACCTACTAAATCAACTATTTACACATCTTTGGACAGTCACACACCTCCAACCCAACCACATACGCATTCACTCTCCCATACAAATACTCACTTAACTAATTAAAGACGAATATAGAGTTTCACATAGGTAGTAACCAACTAATGCAGTTGTTTACACAACAAGAGACAGAGTGATACAGATATTCACACAGTTTAATCACTATCCCATATATTTAGTGAGACACTTTAAATTAGGCACTTAGACAGTCAAACACAGTAGTACTAAATACTCCACCCAGACACTTCTACATTTGTATTTGTATTTGTATTTGTATTTTCGATTTGTAGAGCGCCTTATCACCCAGGGGTCTCTAAGCGCTTGACAGGCGAGTGAGTACTAGCAGAGGGAAAACAGACTAGATATTACCCCATGCCTCTTGGAAAAGCACGGTTTTTAGCTTTTTCCTGAAAGGCAGGAGTCTGGTTTCCTTGCGCAGATTTTCAGGCAGTTAGTTCCAGGCTTTGGGCATTATGTGGGAGAATGTCCGACCACCAATAGTGGATCGTTTGATCCTAGGGCAGATCAATAGGGCGGCGTTAGCTGAGCGTAGGTTCCTGTTAGGGGCATATGGGACAAGTCGTTTTTTAATGTATTCCGGGGCTTGCCCATATAGGGCTTTCTGCGTGATGCATAGGCCCTTGAACTTAGCTAGTTGATTCACTGGCAACCAGTGTAGCTCCCGGAGGAGGGGGGAGGCCGGTGTCCTTCTCGGTTTATTAAAAATAAGTCTGGCCGCGTCATTCATGACGATCTGCAGTCTCCTGGAGAGTTTTTTCGTAATGCCGAAGTACATGGCATTACCATAGTCCAGTCGGGCAAGAATTAAGGCTGACACTGCTGTTCTGAGAGTATCTGCCTTTAGAATGGGAGCTAGCTTGCGCAGTTGTCTCAGGAGACCTACACAGGTGCCCACCACCGTCGAGACCTGGGCTGACATCGTGAGATTAGTGTCTATGGTTATGCCCAGGCTTTTCACTGCAGTTGCCGGTATTGGGGGGGTACCCAGCTCCAAAGGCCAAAGGAGGTCGCACCAGGGGCTGGACGAAGTGGTGATAGGAAGGACCTCCGTTTTGTCCGGGTTAATCTTTAAAAAGTTTGCCGTCATCCAGTTGACGGTAAATTTTAAAATATTCTTCAGGTTTTGATCAGTCAGAGGGGAGTCGCCTATCTGGATGATGATCTGGGTGTCGTCGGCATAATTATATATATTACATTCCATCTGATTCAGAGATGCAATGAGGGGCTGCAGATAGGCGTTGAACATCAAGGGGGACAGTGCAGAGCCCTGCGGGACACCGCATGTGATTTCAGCAGCCTCTGACACCATGTCATCCAGTTGTACTTTCTGGACCCGACCACCTAGGAACGAGGTCAGCCAGGCGTGGGCCGTGCCCTTGATGCCAAACTCCCCCAACCGCGACAGAAGAAGGTCATGATTGACCGTATCGAATGCCGCGGAGAGGTCGAGAAGCACCAGGGCACAGGGATCTTTATTATCTGATTTCAGGCGTAGGTCATCTAGCACTGATAGCATGACTAGTTCTGTGCTGTTGTGAGCTCTAAACCCCGCTTGGTTGGGTTGTAGTAGTGCGTTGCTCTCGAGGTGGTGCGAGAGGGCAGACAGCATATGGTGTTCCAATATTTTTGCTAAAAAAGGCAATTGAGATATGGGCCTGAAATTCTTTAGAATCTTGGTGTCGGCACCGGCCTTTTTTAGCAGGGGTATCAGTCTCCCCTCTTTCAGAATAGAGGGGACTAGTCCCGAGGTTAGGGAGCTATTTAGGAGCGATAAAATATCCTCCTCCAGAACTGGCCAGGCTTGTTTAAATATCTGCGGGGGGCACGGGTCCGCCGGAGAACCTGATTTAATTTGGTTCATCACTTTTGTCAGGGAGTCCTTGGTGAATAGGGGTATGGAGGTTAAAGGCTCAGTGATTGTGGGAGGTGGAGTTGGCGGAGTGGTCGGGCAGTCAAGCCTAGGGGTGCTTTTGATTTCTCTCAAAAGGTCGGATATCTTAGAGGTGAAGAAGAATTGAAATTTATGACAGTCCTCTTGCGTAAAAGGGGGCGGTTGGTCCTTCTTTTTCCTCAGTTCAGTGAGGACTTCAATACAGACGAGTCTTCAATACAGACGAGTTCAGAAGCGGTCGCTCCCCACGCTCCCTGGCCACCTGGTATCGTAGCGCTACTGCTCATTGCCGCAATACTTAATTGTGCTCTGCTCGCATTGTGTGGAATTTTAGTTGTGCCTAATTAACAGCGTAGCGCTATATCGCATAGCCCACATTGCCTGTATTTAGCGCTATATCGCATATTTTGCATTACTAGTAAAATAATTGGTGCCAAAGTTCGCATTGCTGGTTAAATTATTTGGAGCTGATTGTGCCGGTGCCACTGCCCACATCACAGCGATATTCCTAATTTGTGCCCCAATCTCGCCCTGTTTCACTTTTTGCTGTTGCTGCCATTTTGTTGTTGTGCCTCCAAGCCCGTCTCTCCACCCCGCTCCCGCCTCCCAGCTGACCCTCCCTCCCACTAATAGTTCAGGACTGACCCGTACGCTCCTGAGCTGTGACCGTCCTGACGAGTTCAGAAGCGGTCGCTCCCCACGCTCCCTGGCCACCTGGTATTGTAGCGCTACTGCTCATTGCCGCCAATACTTAATTGTGCTCTGCTCGCATTGTGTGGAATTTTAGTTGTGCCTAATTAACAGCGTAGCGCTATATCGCATAGCCCACATTGCCTGTATTTAGCGCTATATCGCATATTTTGCATTGCTAGTAAAATAATTGGTGCCAAAGTTCGCATTGCTGGTTAAATTATTTGGAGCTGATTGTGCCGGTGCCACTGCCCACATCACAGCGATATTCCTAATTTGTGCCCCAATATCGCCCTGTTTCGCTTTTTGTTGTTGCTGCCATTTTGATGTTGTGCCTCCCAGCCCATCCCTCCACCCCGCTCCCGCCTCCCAGCTGACCCTCCCTCCCACCGCCCCCCTCCACTACCTACTTATGTCAGAGCAACATACGCGCAGCGGACGCGCCCTATGCGCGCCGAAGGCGCACCAAAGGTAAGCCCGTCTACGCCCGTCCGCGCCTGGACCGCGCCCAGCGCCAAACCCCCTGGCCCCTGCAAAATCCACTCCACTCGCATAACTTACGACGCCGCAACCCTCTCAGCACTCAACCCCGGCCGATTCCCAGATTGCTACCAAGCCGCCCCAGGACACACCCATGGACCCTTCACCTGCCACTCTTGCAAGTTCGACTGCATCAGGACCCACACTAAATCCACAAACTCCAAACAGAGTTCCGTAACTAACCACCTGAAGTGTATCCTGCTCAATACCCGCTCGGTTCACAAACATGCAACTGAACTATGGAACCTACTAGACACCACATCGCCGGACGTCGCCTTTCTTACAGAAACCTGGATGAACGCATCATCAGCACCCGACATCGCCATAGCCATTCCGGACGGCTACAAGATCATCCGAAAGGACTGCATCAACCAAACAGGAGGTGGCATCGCCATCGTCCATAAGAACACCATCCGCATCACGACCAGTTCCGACGATAACCTCGCAGCCGCCGAACACCTTCACTTCCAGATGCACACCGACCCCAAGACCACACTCAGAGGCACCCTCATCTACAGGCCAAAGACCCCGCACACAATTCAGCGAAGACATCACTGACTTCATCAGCCCACACGCCCTCCCCTCCGAGGACTACATTCTACTGGGAGACCTCAACTTCCACCTGGAAAAGAACAACGACAGCAACACCACCACCCTTCTGGACAACCTCGCCAATCTCGGACTCAAACAACTTGTAGACACCCCCACCCATTATGCCGGACACATGCTTGACCCAATCTTCTCCTCCAGCAAGCACATCTCCTTCAATCACACCACAGGACTACATTGGACGGACCACAGCTGCTTTCACTTCAACTACAAAAAGACCACGACCCACAACCACCCACAACCAATTCCCCGCAGAAACTGGAACAAAATTACCACCGACCAGCTCTTCACATCGCTTCACCAAAACCCTCCTGCCAAATCATTGGACCCACACCAAGCAGCCATCAACCTCACACAATGGATCACCCACAGCGCTGACGAATTAGCACCCTTGAAAAACCATCAAATCAAGCAAGGTAGCAAAAAAGTCCCCTGGTTCAATGATGACCTTAAGAAATCCAAGAAGATCTGTCGCTCCCTCGAGAAAGCATGGCGAAAAAACCCAACCACTGACAACCTGGCCACCTTCAAGAACGCCACCCGCAAACACCACCAACTGATCCGATCCACCAAGAAATCAACATTCAAGGATCGACTCGACAATAACGCCCACAACAGCAAGGAACTATTCAACATCATCAAAGAGTTTACCAACCCCACCACCGGCACCAACGACATCACTCACTCTCAAGACCTCTGCGACTCTCTAGCCTCGTTCTTCCACAACAAAATCGCTGACATACATAACAGCTTTGGCGACCAGTCCGCCCCACCCACCTCCGAACCAAAACATCCTTCCAACAACCTCTGCGCCTGGAACCCAATCACCACTGAAGACACCATCCGCTTGATGAACTCCATCCACTCAGGATCGCCAACCGACCCATATCCCCACCACATTTTCAACAAAGCAGACTCCATTATCGCACCCCATCTCCGAGATGTGATCAACTGCTCCCTCAACTCTGCTACCTTCCCGGAAAGCTGGAAACATGCCGAACTCAGCGCCCTCCTGAAAAAACCCACAGCAGACCCCACTGAACTTAAGAACTACCGCCCCATTTCGCTCCTCCCATTCCCTGCCAAAGTCATCGAGAAAACCGTCAACAGTCAGCTCGCCACCTTCCTCGAATCCAACAGCTCCCTCGACCCATCACAGTCTGGCTTCTGAGCCAAACACAGCACCGAGACCGCCCTCATCGCAGCAACAGACGACATTCGAACTCTACTAGACAATGGAGAAACAGCTGCCCTCATCCTACTTGACCTCTCCGCAGCCTTCGACACAGA
The DNA here is from genome assembly GCF_964261635.1 of Lissotriton helveticus. Lineage (NCBI taxonomy): Eukaryota > Metazoa > Chordata > Amphibia > Caudata > Salamandridae > Lissotriton > Lissotriton helveticus. The sequence goes on along the minus strand of NC_136058.1, from coordinate 199,140,549 downwards.
CTGCCATAGCACCCTTATACAACGCCTCTGCAACGTCGGAATTCAAGGAAAAGCATTGAACTGGATCATCTCGTTCCTCGCCGGAAGAACCCAGAGAGTCCGCCTCCCCCCTTTCAAAGCGGAAGCCACTGAAGTCATCTGCGGCGTTCCACAAGGATCATCACTCAGTCCCACCCTCTTCAACGTATACATGAGTCCCCTCGCATCCATCGCGCGCCAACACAACCTCAACATCATCTCCTACGTAGACGACACCCAGCTGATCCTCTCCCTCACCAAAGACCCAAACACCGCCAAAACCAACCTACACGATGGGATGAAAGAAGTGGCCGAGTGGATGAAGAACAGCCGTCTAAAACTGAACTCGGACAAAACGGTAGTCCTCATCTTAGGATCATCCCCCTCTGCCTGGGACGACTCATTGGTGGCCACCGGCCCTGGGAAATGCACCCAAACCAACGGACCACGCACGTAACCTGGGCTTCATCCTGGACTCCTCCCTCTCGATGTCCAGACAAGTTAACGCCGTCTCATCATCATGCTTCAACATCCTACGTATGCTCAAAAAAATCTTCCGTTGGATCCCCACCGAAACAAGAAAGACGGTCACCCATGCACTGATCACAAGCCGACTGGACTACGGAAACACCCTCTACGCCGGAACCACAGCCAAACTACAGAAAAAACTCCAACGCATCCAGAACGCCTCAGCCAGACTTATCCTAGACATCCCCCGCCAAGCTCACATTTCCGGTCACCTGAAAGACCTCCACTGGCTCCCCGTCAACAAGAGAATAACGTTCCGTCTCCTCACCCACGCACACAAAGCCCTTTACGAACTAGGACCCGAATACCTCAACACGCGCCTGTCCTTTTACACCCCCACCCGCCAACTGCGATCGTCCAATCAAGCCCTCACCGCGATTCCATGCATCCAAAGATCCACCATGGGGGGAAGATCCTTCTCCTACTTAGCGGCCAAGACCTGGAATTCCCTCCCCACCCAACTCCGCCTTACACAGAACCACCTCTCCTTCAGAAAACAACTAAAAACTTGGATATTCGATAAGTAACGTACCCCCCCTACCTCAAGCGCCTTGAGACCCACTGGGTGAGTAGTGCGCTATGCAAATTTTTAACTTGAACTTGAACTACTATATATATAATACTTTTTTTAAATATAGAAGCAAACCACATTCACTGGATGATGTAATCAGTGGTGTAATTTGAGATGTCATCAGTGATGTCACTGACCATGCCATGAATGATGTAATATGTGACATCATCAGCAGTGGATTGCGGGCGCGCACGTTATAGTTAGTACAACTAACTATAACAGAGGAATTTCCATGGTTTTTACCAGTGGACAACCTTGGAGCGTGAATATATATATATATATACATATATATATATATTACCTACTGGCGGTCGCCAGTAGGTATATATAGTTAGGATTTTTTCTCTATGGGATTTTTGAAAATTCTATGTCAAATAACTTTGGCGTTTGTGGACGGAATTGGCTGAAATTTTCAGGAAAATGGCACATTTTGTTTCTGAGCAGCCCCTGAAAATTGGGGGGGGGGGGTTCGTCCAGGGGGGGTCGAGAAAAAAGGGGGGTCCCAAAACGTGTTTTTAACATTGAGTTTTCCATAGGGCGGTTGGCCTCACTTTTAGCCCGAACGGCTGAATGGATTTGCACAAAACTTGGCAAAATTGTAGGGACTGGTAGCCCGATGTGCCTTTTGTAGGTCTCAATATATGTGCTACAGTGGATTTTGAGAAATTAACGTTTAAAAAAAGATATATATCTGTAACAGCGGACCGGGCAGCGCTCCAGTACGCGTACTTTTCGCGCAACGGAGCTTTGTGAAGCGAAGCTGATTGGTTCTCCGGCGTCTGTAAACATTCCAAACAGTCCGTAGCGGCCGCCATCTTGTCTCTCGGTAGGATCGAGAGACAAGAGGAGGCCAAAGCGAAGGGGCAAATGACCATAAGGGGGCATAGTAGATCCTCGCTGACCCCCTAGGTTTGATGTGGAGGTTTTAAAAGGGCCCCGCGGGGCAAAAAAAATAAATAATAATAATAATCGAACGACTGAATGGATTTGCACGAAACTTGGTAAAATATTAGGGACTGGTAGCCCGATGTGCCTTTGCTAGGTCTCAATATATGTGCTCCAGTGGATTTTGAGAAATTAACGTTCAAAAAAAGATATATATCTGTAACAGCGCTCCGCTTCGCGTAACGGAGGTTTGCGAAGCTGATTGGTCATTCTGTCACTGGGCTATAGTTGGGCTACATCTGGCTGATATTTGGGCTACATTTGTTTTTTTTGTCTCTGGCGGCCATCTTTGGGCTACATTGGGCTACATTGGGCTTCATTGGGCTTCATTGGGCTACATTGGGCTACATTTGGGCTCCAACATATATATAGGCCAATGTAGCCCAATATATATTTTTCAAAGTTAATTTTCGTAAAAACCACAGCAGCATATATCTTGAGACATAGTAAAGGCACATCGGGCTACCAGTCCCTACAATTTTGCCAAGTTTCGTGGAAATCCATTCAGCCGTTCGAGCTAAAAGTGAGTCCAACCGCCCTATGGAAATGAAGGAAATGAATGGGTAATTTGTAATTAGCAAATAGCTCATCGCAAACTAGGAATGGTAAAGAATCGCTATTTATTCCTTAAAGTTCGCTATTTAGGAAATGCAAAAAACGTTGATGATACATATGGCGGTTCATCTCTAACAAGATAAGAAGCATAGGGATAGATTTATGATGACTGGCGCATCACCAGGGATGTGTTAGTCATTCTGTGCCGCTGTTCCGTCACTTATGGTGTGCTGCATTTACAATGCGGCGCATCATGGGGCAAAAACAGCACAGATGCGTGATGTATCTGTGCCGTAAAGGTGGCGCATTGCTGGAGTTGTATCGCAAGTGTGATGAAGCTCCAGCAAGGGTCGGGGGTGCCCCTGTCGCAGGGTTTCTGTTCTCACACAGAACTGTGGACAGAGGATTGGAACCTCGGCGAATTAGGGTGCCCCAAAACTCACCTTAGTAATCAAAAACCCCTTAGCAAGCTAGGTACAGTGTCACATTGGATATAACAAACTCTCAATGTTTAGACAATCCAGAATATGAACTTATAGTACCTCAGGATACGTGGAACTCATGAACAGTCGGTCGTTATATATTTCTTAGAAACCAGAACATGGAGTTAAGAAGAACACATGTGTATTTGAAATGTTTATTTACTAATGCCGTCTTCTCAGGCGTAGTATCTTAGATAATACAAGTACACATATTATCAGTAGCAAAATTACCAGCATAGTTACTAGTACATAAAAAGCGAATGGTGACAGTATGTTAACATGCTGTAAATGAATAAGAGTTAGCAACACTTATAAGCAGCCACGGGCCGTGGAGGGAGTTACGGTGGGGCAGGGAGGCGGGGAGGGGGAGGGGCAGGGTGGAGAGGGCTCCACCCTGCCCCTCCCCCTCCCCGCCTCCCTGCCCCACCGTAACTCCCTCCACGGCCCGCGGCTGCTTATATCTCACCCTCCCTAATACACATATTATATTATTTGCTAAGAAGGTCTGTTTGTGTTGGTTTAGGGCGTGCCCATACTTTAGTGTCTTAGATTTGAAGGAATCACATCAGCATACACCAGCTCTCTCTTCATGTGAACCGCATCAACTGTTGTGTATGTGTGTTTGGCAAAGCAATATAAAACCCGCCTCATGCCCAGAATTGGCAGAAGCTGCACTTATGTTATGAGTATGAAGTCGTGGAGATCAGACCTCATAACAATTCTGTATCGTGTTGTTCTTGAAACTTCAGCACTCGCTGTACAGATATAGTTTAACAAGCAAAGCAGATAGTAGAGCAATAACATATTATTCTCATGTAAACCACGATGAACTACTAGGTTGAAAGCTAAAGCAACAACTAAGTGTCGTGTGCAGAAGTTGCAAAAAAGGAAAAATGGCGTTTAAACCGGTAATGAGCCCATGCTAACTTAACACGGTGTAAAGATATCCAGGACCTAGATGACACCTCCCCATGATCCGGAAACGAACTGAATAGGATAATAGAAGTGCCATCTCATGGGAGCAGATTGCAACTTTATATGTGGACGGTCCGCAAGGTAAAACATTAAAAACTAGGAAAATTTAATGCTAAAGAAAAATAAAACAGCCAAGTACTTTATCGAGTCTTAAGCCAATAGGCAAGCTAAATAATAAAAACTTGACAAATAAGTCAATGAATTGTCAATGAAATGCTAGTACTCAGCATATCAAACATGAAAAAGGTCTATGACATAACTGTGTATGCAAAATAAGCTGCAACAGCCTCCAATAGGAAGTCACCGTCTTCATCCGAAAAGAGTTCAGCCATCCAATTTAAAAGCGGAAAAGAACATACGTGCTCTCCCAGCACCGGATCCTCTATCACCATCAGAGGACAGCTCGGTGGGTTTTCAAGAAAGCTCTGTTCCAAGAAAGACTGTGTTGCCGCCAGTAAATTCCAGGGACCAATTAGTCCATGCATCAATGCCACAGCCATAATCCTTTCGCCAGGACAAACCAACTCGTGAGTAATGATAGGAGTCATCAGCTGATTAAAGTCGACGTCAGGAGAAACCGGTCCGCAGAGACACAAATCAATGGCCCAATCGAAATCACAGGTCAGGCAGTGAAATACAGGCTGGACACAGGTGAAGTAGGAGAATCGAAAAGATAATCCATATGCCGTGCTTAATATCGCCAACGGCATTGTGCCATAATATTCTAGCATGCGATTGCGGAACAGTGTCAGCAGCTGCAGGGCGGGAGCTTGCACAGGAGGGACATCCATATATAAAAATGTAAAAAAGCACAAGAGCGTCCGCTGGTAATGCAAGTAAAAATGGGAATCCACGAAGCACAGTGGAAAAAAATAGAATGAAAGAAAGCAGGGATGACTCCAAAGATTTTCTCAAATGAAGTCACGAGACCACTGGTAACAACTTTAAAAAAGTGCGCCAGGCCCTTTGTGGAGGACGCGTGAAAGATAGTCCGAACCATCTTGCTGAAATGGAAAGGCGAATCTGTATTGAAAAGGGTCTGCACCTCTGTACGGGTGTTCGCTATGTGAAGCAGGAAAGTTTCACGGGCCGAACTCAAGGCCACCTCTCTCTGAGACAAAAGAGCTCTTATTCTTGCCATGCCGTTGAAATCTGCTCCCAAGGTTGGTATTTGTGGCCAGATTGAAAACTCCCTATGTTCATGTGTGGGAGGAAATAGAACATTTCTGCAGCAAATAACCCGTTCACTTACTGTTACGATAAAAGGAATACTTTTAATTAACCCAGAACAATCTTCATTATTGAGCATCAAATAACTACCATTTTCCAACAACTTGAACGTGGGGATGATAGCAGGAACTGGCGTGCCTTGCAACACGCAAGCCGTATTTGGTCGGTGTTTGTTGCATGAACCGTGTAACTGTATGTGCCTACACATTAGTGAATGATCTGGCGTCTCAGTGCATTCCTCTCCATTCAGATAAACTTCTTGATCATCTTTGAAACATCTGTATGTGTATGGAAGCGACCAGACCTCATGAAGAAAAGCACTACCTAAAGGTTCATAACGACCTATTGGTATATATTTCATACAATTTGAAAACTTATATAAAGCAAAAGGCAGCGTTATTAAACCGTGGATAAGGCACGTTGCCAAAAAACCCGCAATCCTCTGCTGATGATGTCACTGAGCATGTCATGAATGATGTAATATGTGACATCATCAGCAGTGGATTACGGGTAATAGTATCTCTAGTTTACTCCCCTATAGCTGTCTTTCTTTTAACATAAGTGTCTGTTTCCTTCCCTTATACTTACTGTTCTTTTTAAAAAAAAAAAAATTTGGTTCACTTCCGGTTCGCGTACCGGCGAGCGAACTGGGAAGCGAACTACGAGAAATAGAGGTTGGCACAGTTCCAAATATTGTACCAATTTTTTAATAACGGGGAGGTAGTTCTGAAAAGAACTTTTTTTTTTGTTGTTTTTGTTGTTTTATATTTTTTTTATTATTTTTCTGAACATTTTTTTACTTTTTTTGAATTTTTCTGAACAGTTTTATATTTTTTTGGGTTTTTCTTGCAGGGGGCAATGAAAACGATTCATTGTAAAGGGCTCAACAGGAGCAACAAAACAAAAAAAAAGTATTTATTATTTGGGGCGTTTCGTACAAACTTGCATATGATAGTCAATAGCTCTGTTGATCAGAGTGATGCTTCTTTCTCCGTAGCAAATGAATCCATTGCAATGTACGCAGACGTGTTTTACTTCATGAAATCTTGTTTGAATATTTGGCACCATCTCCCTGCCCTCTGGTCCCGTTACTTCCGGTACAACAGATCTTCTGGCCATAATAGGGAGATTATCTAGGTCGTTACGAAACTGTGCAGCACTGTAGTTGTTAGGATGCCACCTAGTCATATGGCGATGCATTGTGTAGTTTCCGAAACTGTATTTTTTGTCGGTCCCTCTGGACAGTCTATCTTGACATATAAGGCAAGTTACGTATCTTGCATTTACTTTTTTCTGACCTTTGGGAATTTTAAAAAATTGCCAAATGAAGTTTTCTTTCCGGTGAGACGTCCTGGGCTCCTCAGGCAAAAAGTGCCTCTCTTCGTGCTCGTCGTCCTGTTCCTCTTCTTCCTCTTCTTGCTGAATTATAACTTGAGCAGGTGGTCCACTCTTCCTTGGATGTGGTGGAGGTGGTGGGGAAGCACCAGCTGAAGCTACTAAAGAAGCCATTGCTCACTGGTAACAAAGGGTCTTTCTCTCACAATGATGAAAGTCAGAGTGAGGAAAGAAGGAGGGATTTTCATCATTTGGGAAAAACAATAGTTCTCAACCAATGAAAAGTGTTCATTTTAGATTATATGACCTAGTCTTACATCATTAGGAAACCAAAAGTGAAATGAACCAATGAAAAGTGTTATTACCAAGTCACATGACCTGCTGTGTTTACGTTAAGCGCTTTGCAGGGCCTCCCGGTTTGCTTCCAGAAACCTGTGCTTTGCGACTCGGTAAGCGTACCAGTTCGCTAACGTAGCACGTCATATGACGTATCACGCGACAACGCGAAACGTCATGCGGACGGGAGGCGTCACGATGTTGTTTTCTAACGCGGCAGTTGCGGTAAAGAAACGTTTACCGGCTCGCGGTCTATTTCGCGGCATCAAGGTCAGCTAACGGGAAGCTTCCCGATTCGCGAAGCGGGAACGAAGAAAAAAAAATATTTAAAAAAAAAATTATTAATAAACATATAAAATATATTTTGGGATTTAAAGAAGAATACATTTTACAGCTACAGATATTAGCTGTTAAAAAACCAATGAAATTCACTGAAAAAACCATAGGTTATAGACCATATATAGTTAGGAATTAGCATTTACAAAACCTTGAAAATTCACTGAAAAGACCATAGGTTATAGACCATATATAGTTAGGAATTAGCATTTAGAAAACCTTATTTTACTCACACAAAACCATTGAAATTCCATATATAGTTAGTTGCACTAACTATATATCGCGCACCCGCAATCCACTGCTGATGATGTCACATATTACATCATTCATGACATGGTCAGTGACATCACTGATGACATCACTGATGACATCTCAAATGACATCACTGATGACATCACTGATGACATCTCAAATGACATCACTGATGACATCATGACACACCAATACCAGTTACTACATACGCACTCACTGATTCCTACGTCTACACACACATTCACTCATTCACCCATACAATCACTCATACATACAGTCACTCATTATTACAACACTATCATATGCACTCATACACCTATGCAGACAGTCACACACTGCCACTCATCCATGGAGTTACTCACACACCAAGTCAGTCCTGTAAAGAATCAATCACACTTCCATTTCTTCATCTATACAGTTAAACACAGAACACCATACTTCAGTGACATCACTGATGACATCACTAATGACATCTGAAATGACATCACTGATGACATCTCAAATGACATCACTGATGACATCATGACACACCAATACCAGTTACTACATACGCACTCAATGATTCGTACGTCTACACACACATTCACTCATTCACCCATACAATTACTCATACATACAGTCAGTTATTATTAGAACACTATCATATGCACTCATACACCTAGTCAGTCCTGTGAAGAATCAATCACACTTCGATTTCCTCATCTATAGTTAAACACAGAACACCATACTTTTCACACATATACTAACACATACTTACTCTCTTATACAATCACTGATACAAGTACACATTGATATGCACAGCGTCACACACCTCCCAGCCAGCCACACACACACTCAGTCTTCCGTCCATCCAGTCATTCTTCAATATGTAAAACGTATTTAAACTTTACAAAAACACACAGACACTAGATGATGTCATCAGTGATGTCATCAGTGATGTCACTGACCATGTCATGAATGATGTAATATGTGACATCATCAGCAGTGGATTGCGGGTGCGCGATATATAGTTAGTGCAACTAACTATATATGGAATTTCAATGGTTTTGTGTGAGTAAAATAAGGTTTTCTAAATGCTAATTCCTAACTATATATGGTCTATAACCTATGGTTTTTTCAGTGAATTTTCAAGGTTTTGTAAATGCTAATTCCTAACTATATATGGTCTATAACCTATGGTTTTTTCAGTGAATATATATATATATATATATATATATATATATATATATATATTACCTACTGGCGGTCGCCAGTAGGTATATATAGTTAGGATTTTTTCTCTATGGGATTTTTGAAAATTCTATGTCTAATAACTTTGGCGTTTGTGGACGGAATTGGCTGAAATTTTCTGGAAAATGGAACATTTTGTTTCTGAGCAGCCCCTGGAAATTTGGGGGGGGTTCGTCCAGGGGGGGTCGAGAAAAAAGTGGGGTCCCAAAATGTGTTTTTAACATTGAGTTTTCCATAGGGCGGTTGGCCTCACTTTTAGCCCGAACGGCTGAATGGATTTGCATGAAATTTGGCAAAATTGTAGGGACTGGTAGCCCGATGTGCCTTTTGTAGGTCTCAATATATGTGCTCCAGTGGATTTTGAGAAATTAACGTTTAAAAAAAGATATATATCTGTAAGTGCGCTCTGGGCAGCGCTCCGGTCCGCGGACCTTAAGCGTACCGGAACTTCGCGTAGCGAAGCTGATTGGCTCTCCGGTGTCTGTCAACATTCTAAACAGTCCGGAGCGGCCGCCATCTTGTCTCTCGGTAGGATTGAGAGACAAGAGGAGGCCAAAACAAAGGGGGAAATAACCATACGGGGGCATACTAGATCCTCCCTGACCCCCTAGGTTTAATGTGGAGGTTTTAAAAGGGCCCCGCGGGGCAAAAAAAACAAAAAAAAAATGTTGTTTTTTTTGCGTGGGTAGCGCCCGGTCCGCGAACCGGGAAGCGTTCTGGGCAGCGTACTGTAATGAAAAATGAATGATAGACTTTTCAAATACTGTATGGTAATTGATTGTTGGTTTTGTTGATTATTTTTTATTTTTTTTTATTTTTTAAGCAATTATTTATTATTGTGATTGTGTTTCAAAATTTAATAACATTTCTAACATTTCACTGTCTGAAATGTCGTCATTTTCATTGAACATAGCTTGTAATCTATGAGGGTGTAAAATGTCCTCATTTTGAAGGAGGTCATCCACTGCTTACACACATTGCAGTAGTTCTTGGTCCCAAGTTTCATCCATAAATTCTATATAATTTGGATCAATTAATTCTTGGCTGCTCTCTTGCAGGACAATTTGAAATGAAACTTTCTGTTCGCCTTCCATGTTGCCTGAAATTTGGATTAAAAAAATATATATTAGTAGAGATAGGGCACTGTTGGGATTAATTTTAGATAGGCATTTTTTAACAGAGAATTTATCTTTGGGCAGTGTATAGTATCAGAGTGGAAGTAGGAATATAAAAAAGTGTATGTGATTTAACGTAAGTAAATTCATAATTATAAAAGAGAAGCCTAACTCCATCCATAACTATAACAGAGAAGTCTATCTAAATCTATAACTACTACAGAGGGATAGTATATAACTATCAGAAAAAGTTTACCATATTAACTTATAGTGCACAATATAGTTCAGTTTTTAAAATAACAACTTACCTTTAGAAAGAAGTTGAAGTGATTAGTGAAAATCCAATTGAAATGTACACCAGGAAGTAGTAGTCAAAATGGCTGTGTTTCATTCTCTTCTTTTATATATATTCAGGTACATAACCAATCAAATGTCAGGTAAAAAAAGTAGAAAATGAAAGTAACATTTTAATTGGTTGTCAATTCCAACACTTCAGATGTGTTTTGAGAAGTAATTTACCTCAGGGTATTTAGAGAGGTCTACAGGCTAAATGGCTAAATGGAATTCCAATCAAATTTGTGAAAATGGTAGGGATTGGTATGTAGTATGAGCTAATCTATATTTGGTGAAATTGTCTCCAGTGGCTTTTCTGTAAACTACTTTCCCACCTTTTTTGATGGTGCGCTTCCCAGGGAGCGACCCGGTACGCGAACCGTTGAGCGCCCCGGTTCGCGTACCTTAAGCGTTACGGGAGTCCACCATTTTGTGTTTCGGTCGAATTAAGATATAAAATGGAGGGCAAATAATGTTCAGAATGGGTAGAAGGGGGCACGGTAGACTTATCTTGACCCCCTAGGTTTTGTGAGGGTGGCTGAGGAGGCTTATATGTGCGAAAAAAAACCATTTTTTAAAACAAATTTCGCGAGGTTAGCTCCCGGTTCGCGTACCGGGTAGCGCCCCAGGGAGCGTACTTTGTTGAAAATTAGTGAAAAATGTTACAGTAAAATAATAATTGTGAGTGATCAGATGTAGGGTAGCTCTGAGAAGAGCTTTTGGGTTTATGGTACATTTAGGTACTTATAAGTAGGTACCAATGCACAGTCTTAAATTCAGAGTGAAAATTCTGTTGCCCTCATCTGAGAAGTGAACTCCATCTCCTCTGTAGATATCTTGCATGTAGTAACGCAAGTTATTGTTGTACAGGGAGCCCATTCCATGGTCTCTCATGTAAGCTGAAACAGATTTGTTTACATGCTTCCTCGACTTCTCAATTTGTGGACAAAATTGGTTTGACCACCTCCATTTCTGTCTTTGGCATATATTTGACTATACCAAGGCAGTCTGAGGAAAAAGTGCCATTAATTGCTCAAAGGTGTCCTTTAAAAGCATTTCCAGACCTACCCCAGTCAAAGTGCCCAAATCATTACCTCCACAGTGCACAATTAACAGGTCAGGTTTGGGCAAATGCATAAAGGTTTTCACCAATGGTATCAATTGGTGACATTTTAATCCTCTGTGGCCAAACCACTTAATTTCCACATCTTGTAAATTAAGGTTAGGTAATTTTCTGTTCTCAGCATACCTGTGAGCCCAGTGGATATAACTATGTCCAACAATCCAGACAGAAAACATGGTGAGAGAAGGTTCTCCTGCAGTCAGATGAAGTGTGGCAATGAAATGGCAGTTGAAAAAATGAGAGTTTAAAATGAAAAAAACTGTGGAGTTTCTGTGTTCATGAAGCAGTAACAGTGATTGGTGGATTTTGATTGCTGAAAACAGAAAGTTAGGGTGCATGGATGAGTTATTTGAAAGATGTATTTTGAATGGTCAATAAAAAATAATTAAATGAAAGAATGCACTGGATATGCAGGTGCACTGAGAGTTCAGAGTTCAATTGCAACATTGTTGTGTGAACTTGCAAACACCAGAAGTCTTCCAAGAGGTGGTTGCCATGCAGAAAAGGCATGAAATGGCAGAGGGGGGAAGGGTTTTCATTTGAAAAAAAGTGAGGGAAGAGTTTTGATTGGGTGACATGAGAGATATGTGTGAAGAATTACAGCATTTCTGTGCTTTTGATAGCTGCAGACTCTGGAGTGCATACCTTTTGCTCTGCTGAAGACAAATTGGTGTGTTTCTGAGACTGTTTTCAAACTCAAAGTATTTGCTAAGGTGAGAAAATATTTCTTTAATTTAGATAGAGAATAGTGTGCTTTAAGGAGAAAATTATGAATTATGTGGCGCAAATTGCTTGTAAATATGCTCCCACCTGTGCATGGAAAATTTAGATTTTGAATGTTTGTGTTACATAGCCATGTTAAAAGTGATACAAACATGCTGCAAAGGCAATCAAAAAACGCTTTTATGTGTCTTAAGGACATTTTAAGTAATTTTCCCATGTGCAGTGTTTTGAAATTATGATTTGAAAATCGTTTTGGGGGAAAAGGAATTGTTTTTAAATTTATGACAAGGACATAATGGTGTATGCTTCTTTATAAGGCTATTGACTGTCCCTGATGTTATTTTTCCCATTTTAATGTAAGACCTTTCTCTGTGGCGCAAATTGCTTGTAAATATGCTCCCACCTGTGCATGGCAAATTTAGATTTTAAATGTTTGTGTTACATAGCCATGTTAAAAGTGACCCAACCATGCTGGAAAGGCAATCAAAAAACACTTTCATGTGTCTTAAGGACATTTTAAGTAATTTCCCTGTGGGCAGTGTTTTCAAATTATGAATTGAAAATCGTTTTTGAGGTAAAGTAATGTTGTTAAAATTTATGTGCGCCATATGCCCCCAAATTTCTTTTTCAGGGGTGCAGCAGGGTGTTCTTGAGATACCCCTGCACCCTTGAAAAAATTCCTAATTTGCGATGAGCTAATTGCTAATCGCAAATTGCACCTTCATTCCTATGAGCCTCCTAGCCCATGGAAATGAATGGGTAAATTGCAATTAGCAATTTGCTCATTGCAAATTAGGAATGGTAAAGAATTGCTATTTATTCCTTAAAATTCGCTATTTAGGAAATGTAAAATAGTTTGATGGTACATATGGTGGTTCATCTGTAACAAGATAAGAAGCATAGGGATAGATTTATGATGACTGGCGCAATAAAGTGCACATCACTTACTTCATTGGTAGGCCTTTACATGTATTATCTCCTCTGTATTCTTCATCAAGCGTAACTTTAATCTGCAATCCTGAGTAGGCCTCACCTTAAACAAACCTCTGGATAGGCCACACCTTATCGTCATCATGAATTAATCATTTAAAATGCTAGGGACAGATTTATGATAGGTGTATGCCTCTTTTGCGCCACTTACAAAACACTGTCCACGGGGAAATGACTTAAAATGTCCTTAAGACACATGAAGGTGTTTTTTTAAAGCGTTTGCAATTTTTTTGGGTCACTTTTAACATGGCTATGTGACTCAAACAGTCAAAATCTAAATTCACCATGCACAGGTGGGAGCATATTTACAAGGAATGTGCTCCATGGGGAAAAATCTTATAATGTAATATGGGAAAAATGACATCAGAGACAGTGAAATGCCTTATAGAGAAGCATACACCATTATGTCCTTGTCATAAATTTGCAAACCATTCCTTTTCCCCAAAAACGATTTTCAAATCATAATTTGAAAATACTGCACATGTGGAAATGACTTAAAATGTCCTTAATTCAAAATTTGCTATTCTTTATTTTGCGATTGCACTGAAGGATTTGCAAATTTTGCGATTCCTTAAATGCAATGTATCAAACAAAAAATATGTAAAAAATAACATTAAGGATTTGGAAACTACCACCAACTTCTAGTTTGTGGTAATTTGCGAATTCTTTTCAAAAAGCATTTTTTTCCAAAAAACAAAAGGTGCCATATGACGCCAATACATGTGCGCCATATGCCCCCAAATTTCTTTTTCAGGGGTGCAGCAGGGTGTTCTTGAGATACCCCTGCACCCTTGAAAAAATTCCTAATTTGCGATGAGCTAATTGCTAATCGCAAATTGCACCTTCATTCCTATGAGCCTCCTAGCCCATGGAAATGAATGGGTAATTTGCAATTAGCAATTTGCTCATTGCAAATTAGGAATGGTAAAGAATTGCTATTATTCCTTAAAATTCGCTATTTAGGAAATGCAAAATAGTTTGATGGTACATATGGTGGTTCATCTGTAACAAGATAAGAAGCTTAGGGATACATTTATGATGACTGGCGCAATAAAGTGGACATTACTTACTTCATTGGTAGGCCTTTACATGTATTATCTCCTCTGTATTCTTCATCAAGCGTAACTTTAATCTGCAATCCTGAGTAGGCCTCACCTTAAACAAACCTCTGGATAGGCCACACCTTATCGTCATCCTGGATTAATCATTTAAAATGCTAGGGACAGATTTATGATAGGTGTATGCCTCTTTTGCGCCACTGTGCGTCACTTTTATGATGCAGCGGCGGTGCAAAAGATTTGCTATGAGGCGACAAAATTACAAATTGATGCATTTAGGCAGATGTGTCATGGTGTAAAAAAAACGTGCCACATGAAACCGATGCAGCAGTGATGCAAAAGATGCACCATGTTGCAAGACAGGCCTCACTTGGGGCCATATGTATCAAGCTAATTAGCATTCGCAAAGATCAAAATTCTGCGAATTTCGGCCTTTGTGAATGCTAATTAGACAAATGGTATGTATCAAACAAGTTTGATGCAAAATAAGGAATAGCAAAATTTGCTATTCCTTATTTTGCGATTGCACTGAAGGATTTGCAAATTTTGCGATTACTTAAATGCAATGTATCAAACAAAAAATATGTAAAAAATGACATTAAGGATTTGGAAACTACCACCAACTTCTAGTTGGTGGTAATTTGTGAATTCTTTTCAAAAAGCTTTTTTTCCAAAAAACAAAAGGTGCCATATGACGCCAATACATGTGTGCCATATGCCCCCAAATTTCTTTTTCAGGGGTGCAGCAGGGTGTTCTTGAGACACCCCTGCACCCGTGGAAAAATTCCAAATTTGTGATGAGCTAATTGCTAATCGCAAATTAAACCTTCATTCCTATGAGCCTCCTAGCCCATGGAAATGAATGGGTAATTTGCAATTAGCAATTTGCTCATTGCAAATTAGGAATGGTAAAGAATTGCTATTTATTCCTTAAAATTCGCTATTTAGGAAATGTAAAATAGTTTGATGGTACATATGGCGGTTCATCTGTAACAAGATAAGAAGCTTAGGGATACATTTATGATGACTGGCGCAATAAAGTGGACATTACTTACTTCATTGGTAGGCCTTTACATGTATTATCTCCTCTGTATTCTTTATCAAGCGTAACTTTAATCTGCAATTGTGAGTAGGCCTCACCATAAACAAACCTCTGGATAGGCCACACCTTATCGTCATCCTGGATTAATCATTTAAAATGCTAGGGACAGATTTATGATAGGTGTATGCCTCTTTTGCGCCACTGTGCGTCACTTTTATGATGCAGCGGCGGTGCAAAAGATTTGCTATGAGGCGACAAAATTACAAATTGATGCATTTAGGCAGATGTGTCATGGTGTAAAAAAAACGGGCCACATGAAACCGATGCAGCAGTGATGCAAAAGATGCACCATGTTGCAAGACAGGCCTCACTTGGGGCCATATGTATCAAGCTAATTAGCATTCGCAAAGATCAAAATTCTGCGAATTTCGGCCTTTGCGAATGCTAATTAGACAAATGGTATGTATCAAACAAGTTTGATGCAAAATAAGGAATAGCAAAATTTGCTATTCCTTATTTTGCGATTGCACTGAAGGATTTGCAAATTTTGCGATTACTTAAATGCAATGTATCAAACAAAAAATATGTAAAAAATGACATTAAGGATTTGGAAACTACCACCAACTTCTAGTTTGTGGTAATTTGCGAATTCTTTTCAAAAAGCTTTTTTTCCAAAAAACAAAAGGTGCCATATGACGCCAATACATGACCTTAGGGCATGTATGTGCGCCATATGCCCCCAAATTTCTTTTTCAGGGGTGCAGCAGGGTGTTCTTGAGACACCCCTGCACCCTTGGAAAAATTCCTAATTTGCGATGAGCTAATTGCTAATCGCAAATTGTACCTTCATTCCTATGAGCCTCCTAGCCCATGGAAATGAATGGGTAATTTGCAATTAGCAATTTGCTCATTGCAAATTAGGAATGGTAAAGAATTGCTATTTATTCCTTAAAATTCGCTATTTAGGAAATGCAAAATAGTTTGATGGTACATATGGCGGTTCATCTGTAACAAGATAAGAAGCTTAGGGATAGATTTATGATGACTGGCGCATCACCAGGGATGTGCCAGTCATCCTGCGCCGCTGTTCCGCCACCCATGGTGTGCTGCATTTACAATGCGGGGCATCATGGGGCAAAAATGGCACAGATGCGTGACGTATCTGTGCTGTAAAGGTAGTGATTGCTGGAGTTGTATCGCAAGTGCGATGCAGCTCAAGCAAGGCTCAGGGGTGCCCCATCTCCACAATGTTGCGTCAAGACCTATGCCTGCTTAAAGCAGGCGCAGGGTTTTGACGCAGCTTTCTCCTATCTGATTGTAAATACGGCACACCATGGGTGGCAGAGCAGCGGTGCACGTTAACTGGTGCATGCCTGGGGATGTGCCATTTAACATAAATCTGCCCCTTTACATTTAAGTATGTGCAGGGGACACAGAGTTGGTGAGGCTTATCCAAGGTTAAGAAGAGATGAGTCATGTTCACTGAAATATTAGACATAGGCTTCACCTGCTCAGCATCGCTGGACATGGCTAAATAATAGCTGCAAAATGTTACTCTTGTTAAACAATTTTACTATTATAATCTCTGAGATTTGTCTCTTACTCTGCAACATCTCATTGTTGTTATCTTTCTTTAAAGATAAAGACAACATCAACATGAGCGACAATCTGCAATCAGTTGATTTTGACCTCATCATTGAACTTGTAATTGAAACATCAGTGGATGTTGATCCCTTGGATGATTTAAATCCTGAGGATGAAGAAGAGCGTGATGAGGATGCAGATTTGTCCGAATTATATGACATAGGGTGGGAAGCTGACCTGATTGAGCCTATGGAACTATAAACATTTATTTTTAAAATGTATAATAACTAAAAAGTAAAAGTGTAAACCGTTTAATTTAAAAATAAAGACACCTTCAAAAACAGGTTATGTGTAGTGTCTTCAATAAAATATTAAAATATGCTCATAAAATTAGATCAGATTCACATATAAAATAGCACAGGTAACATGAACATAAATTCCATTTCTTTTCTGCTATTTCTGTATTGTAAATTTGCCAAGGACTAAAAAATCTTCTATTTAAAATGTCAAGTAGTGTGTTAAGTTTTTGATCACTGTTATTGATTTACTGTTTGGTAATAGTGGTTAATAACATTTTTTAATATATTTTACCACAGATTCAACTGCAGATCATTTCAACATTTCACCATGCCAACGAAAGAAAGAGAGAGAAAGGCTGCAAAACGTCAAAGACAGCAGGTGAATCAAAAGAAGCAGCAGTCCTCTAACAAAAAGATTTGTCAAGTCACGAAGAAAGCACCGGGTAAGAGTACAAAAACATTCATAAGAAATATGTGTAGTAAAAAAAATATTACTACAGAAAATGTTTCAGTCCATAAAAAGAGAACCAATTCAAATGGAAAGGAAAGGCCAATCAAAAATGTTACTGCTAGAGCAAGAGATAACTCTGTGCATGATAGTAGAAGGAAACAACAGTTTAGGGACATTCGTAAACGAATGTTCCGCAACAGGATAATTGGCAATTTGTTAAAAAATATTAAGAAAGGTCAACAGAAAGTGGTTTTTTATAAGAGAAAAAAAAAGTTGAGAAAGTTATTGATCAGGCATTTGAAATTAAACGTAAGTTATTTATTTTGATAATCAATAGAATTAGGAAGCTAAACAAGGCAATTTATGATTTCAAAAGAAATAGTAGATGGAAGAGAATAGTTAATCGTAGTAATTTTTGTGAAGTTTTTTCTGGAGAATGGATTCATAGTTCAAGCTGTGAGGCATTTTTTAATGAGGAGAGTTATTTCCAGGATAATGATTTGGTGCATGCAGTTGACACCAGTGGTCGTGCTTATGAAGTGAAAGATGGTTGTCCAGTTGAAAAAGAAAAACTTGTGACAACAGAGGCAGAAGAGGTGTTAGGTAATGAGGTTTTAGGAAGACGTGCTAAGGGTCCTGTGTACACCTGGAAGTGTAGTAGTATTTGTAGTGTGCGACAGGATTCCATCAATTTGCTTTGTGATTTTGTACGGTCATTTAATAAGAAAAGTTTGAAGCAGAAAATAAGGTTGTTGCAAGAATTAGATCCTTGCAGAGTGAGAGAAGTGACAGGTTTGCATGGTCATTCACTGGCTTGTCTTTCCAGGAGAGTATGCCAGAGTGTTTTTCATCATTTCAGAATGCTAGCAGTGCATCATAATAAAGTGAGGAAATTAGTTAGAATGTTGTATTATGCTAAGAGTCCAGCAATTATGCTTAAACAATTATGCGCTGCTCTTTTGCATGGTTCTGAAATAGATGTGAAGAATATATGTGAAGAAATTGAGTTTTGTTACTTTGGAAGTAAAGAGGAGAATGTTGAAATTGACCAAGAAGAAGCGGGTAATGTGGAAGATAGTGTACAGGTTTCCAGTACAGATAATTTCCAGAGGGAAATTGTCACATTTCAGGTCAAATCAAGTGAGAGGCCAAATTTCACTTGTGTGTGTTGTCGACGCACTTATTATAAGAATCAGACTAAGTTAGTGGATTTATATGCAAAAAGTGAAAGGGAAAATAATAGTGAATGGAAGGATTTTGCAACATACTTGATGGTAGAAAATTGTTTTGATTTGGGATTGGATCAACGTGTGTGTACTTATTGTTGTAGCAAATTAAATCAAAACCAGATGCCTGCTAGAGCAGTTCATAATAATCTGGAATTGGTTGAGATTCCTTCTGAATTGAAGGATTTAAATACTTATGAATCTATTTTGATTCAAAGTATCCATCCCTTTCAGGCTATTGTAAGAATGGAGCCAAAGACAGGGAAATTGCCTCCATCAGATTTACAGAGAGGATTAAAGGGAAGAGTTGTTTATTTGCCTCTAGATTTGAAGAAAAACATTAACACAATTGGAGTAGAAAAAGTGGAAGAGGAACCTCTGGTTATCTTAGTTAATGGGGTTCCGACAAAGAATAAGAAAATATGGCAAGATTTAGTAGATGTTAGGAAAGTTAAAAAGGCAACATTGTATTTGGAAAAAAATAATAAATACTATAAGAATGTATATGTTGCAGAAGAGGAAGTAAGTGAGGAAGAGGATAGCGATTTGTGTGCTGGTCAAATTGAGAAAGTAGAACCCTCTACTAGTGAAGAAATATATGAACATTATAGTGTTCATCCTTTGCATTCCAAGGAAGTCATGGGGAATGCTATTGAGTTGTTTCAAATGAAACAAGCCAAAGGGAGTCCCATTAGTGTTTGGGAGGAAAGTTTGGAAGCTCGGTGTTTCCCTCAGCTTTTTCCAACAGGTCAGGGAGGAAGATATGATGAGCGACCTCATCAAATTCCTGCTTCTGAATACCGGACTTTTCGATTGTATGCAGGAGATGCTAGGTTTCGACAATGCATTCCTTATTTGTTTCATCTCCTGTTTGAAAGCGATCTGTCTGGACTGTCATATGCAGTGAACCACATCTTGAAAAGTGGTATACACATGCAAAACATCTCGGCAAGTGACTTTATGGATAAAGTCAATGTCCAAGACAGTATTTTGGATTCTCACCTGATTAATCTCATGGCGTGTCAGCGTGGTACTAATGAGTACTGGTACCGTCGTCATGGTGATTTAAAATGTATGCTGAGGAACTTAGGTACTCCCACATGGTTCCTCACTCTGAGCTGTGCCGAGTATGGCTGGGAAGACTTACTTGAATTTCTACGAGAGGCAAATGCTAACGTAGATAACATCGAATTCAAGACACCCGGAGAACTGTGCTCTTTGGATACAGTCAATGTATGTAGGTACTTCAATCATAGATTTGAAGCTATGATGTCTTTCATCATGAATAAGAAGAATCCACCTCTTGGAGAGGTGTTGGATTTCTTCTGGAGAAAGGAGTACCAAGCAAGAGGTGCTCCTCATATACATATGTTGCTGTGGATCAAGGATGCACCTAAATTTGGAACGGATCCAGAAGACTCAGTGATGAGTTTCATCCAACAGTATTCTACGTGTGCTGTTCCAAATGCAAAGGAGAAGAAAAGCCTAAGAGAAAAAGTTCTGCGTTTCCAAAGCCATCGATGTGGAAAGTACTGCCGTCGTAAATTCCGAAACAAGGACAAGTTCTACACCAAATGTCGTTTCGGCTTTCCACGACCGGTGATTTCTAAAGGAAGAGTAAACAGTTTGATGTCTTCGCTGCGACATAATGTCATGAAGAAATCACCTAAAAACACATACAATTTGAAGAGGAACGAAGAGTCCAAGTACATCAACGACTACAGCCCGGTGATTTTGTCCATGTGGAATGCTAACATGGATATACAGTTTGTGGCTGATAACTGTATGGCTGTGGCTCGGTATGTGACGTCTTACATCACCAAAAAAGAGAAGACAGAATTGAAGGATATGTGGGAGGACATTTCCCATGAAAAGAGCCTCAGCAAGAAGTTGTACAGTTTCAGTCTGAAGATGTTGCCGCATCGAGAAATTGGAGCTTACGAATGCTCTGACCGGTTGTCTTCAGCAAGTCTCTATGCCAAGTCCAGGAGTATCATTTGGGCGAGTCTTGGTCTTGCTGCAACGCGTAATCGAGTTCTGAAACCTGTGCGGGAAATTGAGTATTTGGCGGAAAAGGAGCCAAACAGTACCGACATTTTGAAGACCAACATGTTGGATACATATTATCCAAATAGAAGCAGTCACCTCGACAATGTTTGTCTGTATGAGGTTCTTCAAAATTACATATTCAAGAGGAACATCAAAGAAGATACTGAGAAAGGAGTGTATGCTGTAATAGGAAGTGAGGGATGTCTGGTCAAGCAAAGAAAATGCCACTTGGTAAACCATCGAAAATTGAGTGGCGAATCTCCTGAAAAAAAGGAGTTTTTCTATTTAGCACTTTTGCAACTTTTCAAGCCTTGGCGTGCAGAAGAGGAACTGCTTGGAGATTTCCTCTGTTACGAAGACTCTTTCAATGCCGCCAAGGAGACCATAGAATGTCCTGCTTTTCCCAAATATGTAGAAATGTTGAATGCGGAAATTGAGCAGGAAGCAACGATTGCAGCCGAGATTGCCAGAGACAGTTCTCAGGACAGTCAGAGTTCTGCTTCATTGAGTCAGGATCCACTAGGAGGACCTGTTATCGAAAATGAAGCTGCCACTGCCATGAATGAAGTGGAAAGAGCCATGGCACATGCTCAGGAGGATGCGGTTAACTTAGAAGAGTTGGAAAGACAACTCAACGTTGAGCAGAGGAAAATATATGACGAAGTTACCATGCAAATTGATCATGGATTAAGTCATGACAAGAAAGAGTGCTCATGTACGTCATTGAAGCCTGTCCGACTGTACGTGAGTGGAGAAGCAGAAAATGGAAAAAGTTTCCTCATTAAAGCAATTTCATGCTATTTGCAGGAAAGGACAGAGTCATCGCTGTCTTGTGTTGTCACCGCTCCAACTGGACTGGCAGCACATAACATTAAAGGGATTACTTTACATCGTTTACTGATGCTGCCAGTGGAGCATGACAACAAATTACAATATCACAAGCTATCTGGAGATGCTTGTTTTGAAGTTTCAAGAATCTTGAGGAAAATGAAACTTCTTATCATTGACGAAGTAAGCATGGTTTCCAATGTCATGCTTGCCTTTGTGCATTTGAGAATGCAAGAAGTTCTCAAAACAGAGTATGATGTGTTATTTGGTGGCAAACACATCATTGTTTTCGGAGATCTTTTGCAGCTGACACCAGTGAAAGGGCAACCTGTGTTCAAAATGCTCACGCATGAAGATACCAGGAAGTGCCTAGGCAGCATTGGCAACGTCAATATATGGTTAAACTTCAATTATGCTGAACTGCATGAAAATATGCGTCAGGCGAAGGATGAAGTTTACAAGACTATTCTACAAGATGTTAGAATTGGAAAAGTGACCGAGCATGGGAAAGAAGCTTTACATGCACGATTACTGTCAAATTTATATCCAGAACAAGATGTTGTGCCTGAGAATATTTTTCAGAAAATTACTGATAAGAAATCTGGAATATGTTTGATGCCAACTCTTGCAGAATGTGCCAAATTCAACAACAAAATGTTGCATTTAGAAAAGCAAGAGATTGTGAAACTGGAAGCTATTGACAGAGTAGAGCATATGGGATCAACAATTATTTTGTCTGAGAATCTGAAAACAAAATTGGATTCATTAGAGAAGAGTATATCTAAAACTGCAGGTTTTGAAAAGACTCTGAATGTGTGCTTGAACTGCCGTATAATTTTAAGAAGGAATTTACATGTTGAAAGAGGTCTGGTAAATGGATCAATGGGTAATGTTGTTGATTTTGTAAAATACAGAAATAGAGATGGAATTGAATTTTTAAAAATTAAATTTGATGGCATTGAGGAAGTACAGCTAATTGGCCGTTGCTCTGCTAGATTTTTGCTTGTAAAAGACTTATATGTTCGCCGTAAGCAGTTTCCTGTTTGCTTGGCATATGCGGTGACAATCCATAAATCGCAAGGTTTAAGTGTAGACTGTGCATTGGTGAATATTGGCAGTTCTGTGTTCAAGGAGGGTATGGCATATGTGGCATTGTCACGAGTTAGAACTTTATCGGGATTGTACTTGATTGAGTGTGATGTCACAAACATTTGTGCGGATCTAGATTGTGTTAAGGAATACAATAGGTTAAGAAGAGAATATGCGCCACATTTGCCTCAGTATCCTTTGTTTGAGAAACGTGTGGTAGGCCGGAAACGAAGAAATGTGACCAATACTGGGGAGGTTGTAGCAAAAAGACGAAAAGTCGATGAACCTAAAATTACAAGCAGAAACAAAAAGGATTCTGTTGAAGATGTTGTTGGTTTTCAATTTGAAAACAGTTCTGGTGTCAACTGCTATGCTAATGTAGTGGTTAATGTTTTGTTTTCTCTAGAAAATGTAAAAGAAGAGATTGTGGTCAATTCTGATCAAAGATTTTGCAGTTTGTTAAATTCTGTGTTAGAGAAATGTAGCACTGATAGAACAAACATAGAAAGTGTGTCTGAAATTCGAAATCTGTTAGACAGATGTTCAGGCCAAACACAATTCTCTCAAAATATTCAGCAAGATTGTCAGGAGTTTTTAATGTATATGCTTGATGTATTGCATGCTGAAGGTGTAGATGTAGATCAGCTGTTTGGGCTTTCTTATCAATGGCAGCATGACTGCGAGAACTGTATGGTATCAAGTACTACTAGTGTAGACTCAGAAAGATTTATATATTTAACTTTGCCAGACAGTAAATCAGTCTCCTTTAATAAGCTAGTAAAAGCAGCTGATCACAACATGGAGTGTAGCCAATGTAAATCTGAAATGATGTCCACATTATTTATACGAACATATGGCCAGTATGTCATTTTAATGTTCCAACGATGTAGGCCTGATGGAACAAAATTGACAACTTTAATTAAAAATTTTGTAGCTTCGCAGTTGTCAATATCAGGAAGGACTTTTGTAACTGCAGCAATTATATATCATGACGGCCCTTCAATAACATCAGGACATTACACAGCTTATTTAAAGTCTAGAAATGGCTGGTCATTCTGCAACGATTCTGTTTTAATTTTCAAAAAAAAATTGCCGTATGACCTTAAAAACTCTTACCTGGTGTTTTTAAAACCAAAATTTTAGGGAAATAATCTCGGGATGTGCTCTGTGGAATTTCCAGAAGTTCTAATGGCTCCTACACAATTTGGCCTTGAGGATAAGTGTAGTTCAGAGACATAACTTCTAACCATAAGACTGGACGTCATGGAGAAATAAGTGCACTTTGAATGAGTTCAGAAAAACTATTTCTTTTTATAAGCTAATTGAAGCAGCCAATCAAAACATAGAGTAGAGGGAATGTAAGTCTGCAATGCTGTCTACTGTTTTACATTGCTTTGTGATTGAAAGTGATGTAGAGAATTAAATAATTGTACTAGTCATAGAGTTAGTGTAAGTCTGCTTCATAGTAAGCAGTATCAGTGTCATAGGAAATGTAGAACATGACTGAGCAAGAAGAGGAAGATATTACTATTCCTGGATTGTGAAAATGATCTTCAACATTTTAATTCTGAAAGTTGCAGAAATGCCAAATGACGGGATTGGCTTACAAGAAATCCAAGAGTTATAAGTGGCTCTGACAAGATTTGGCCATGTGGAAACTTGTGGTAGAGAGCAAGAAGTCATTTATTGCATGTAACATGTTTTTAAAAACGATGGAGATTTTCTTTCAGAAAGTGGCGGGCTGAAAGTAATAACAGCACAACAGAGTGTAAGCTGTTCATAGGACATCCTTTGACGTCATTGAAAGTAAGTTAACTTTAAGGAGTTCTGAATTCTGATTTGTTATGTTGTATGGGTTTTTTAAACACAATCATTTTGATTGTGTTTTTTTTTCCCCGCTGTTATATGATGAATACCTTCAAGTCACTGTTTTTAGTGAATTTTGATACATTCTGAGAACAGCAAAAATAAACCATTTAACATGTATAATTAATTCTGTACTGTTTGCATTTATGATGTATATGTAGAACTGTGTAGGAGGCATGGAGAAGGTGAGGCTTCTGTAAGTGTCAAAGTTGTTGCATGCAGTGCTGCGCTTCTGCATATTCTTTCATATGCTAGACTACATCTGCACAATGAGATACCTAAGCAAAGGAAACACAAGTGATGTGATTGTGAAATGAGCAAAATAAATTGCACGTATTTCATTTACATCACCTGTGTTTCCTATCATTACGAAGCACATTGTGTAGATCAAGTTTAGGTCTGTCCAGGGAAACATAGGAGGTTTGGACTTTGTTCAAGAGTGCAGTGGACATGACTCACTTCATTGGTAGACCTTCACATATATTATGTCCTCTATTCTCTTCAACAACTCGAAATTTCATCTGCAACCCTGAGTAGGCCTCACCTCAAACAAACCTCTGGATAGGAGACATCTTATTGGCATCCTGAAGCAATTATTTAAAATGTTAGTGTCTTGCGACACTTTTCTGAGACAACAGCAATGCAAAAGATGCACCATATTTTAAGATAGGCCTCACTTCATCTGCATCAAGATACTGTTAGTTTAAAATGTATATCTTTAGGACTGTGTAGGGGGCCTGGAGAAGCAGAAGCTTCTGTAAGTGTCAAAGTTGTTGAAAAACTGTTTGTCCTTCAATCTTTTCCCTTGTCTTTTGTAATTTTTAAATACATGTTTTAATATTTTTCAAATGTTTGTTCTCTCTTTCACAGATTGAAAGTATAAAAACAAAAAGTGAGTAATTTAACGACAATTATAAGGTAAATGTTTTGTACTCTTTTCGTTACATTTCTATCACATTTAACTTCTATTAGTTCCACTGCTTCATTTCTTTAACCCTCAGTTTCCTGCCTTTGCTACTTCCCTCATTCCTTTCTCTATTACCTACTTACTCAACTCCTTCCACTCTTTTTCTCAGTCCCTCTCTTCTCATAGTTCCTCACTCTTGTTCACTCACTCCGTCTCTATTACTCTTAGTGTCTTTGACTGATCACTCTATCACTATTTGTTCATAATGCTTTCTCTGTGTAGTTGAAGCACACTAAGGGGCATATTATGAACACAGCCAATAAAATTATTGCTCTTTTTATTGGCAGAAAACTGGTGCAAAAGTGGTTTTAGCGGCAGTTTTCTGCCGCAAAAGCAGCTTTAGCGACACATTTCTGCCAATAAAAGCTGCAAAACTTTTATTGCCTATGTTGATGATATGGCTCTATGTTACTTACATTTCTTTGCTATTTCAATTAATCTTTTTCTGTTATTTTTTGTTTTCTGTTTTCTATTTTTTCTCTCTGTTATTCCTCATGTTTTAATCTTATTTTGAACATTCACTCACATTCTCCAAGAAACTCTTCTTTGTTAATGTTATACTCTCTTTTTTTTTCTTTCACTTCGTTATCTATTTTGTTTTTCACAATTATACCCTCTTCCGTCTTTTCTTCGGTAAATAGATCTATTAAACAGTATCTCTTCTTTACTCCCTATAGCTGTCTTTCTTTTAACATCACTCTCTGTTTACTTTCCTTATACTTACTCTTTTTAAAAAAAAAAAAATTTTTTGGTTAGCTCCCGGTCCGCGTACCGGGAAGCTAACCGGGAAGCGAACCAAAAGAAATAGAGCTTGCCAGAGTGCTAAACATTCTAGCAATTTTTTTTGAAAGGGAAGGTAGTTCTGAAAAGAACTTTTTTTTAAATATTTTTGTTGTTTTATATTTTTTTTATTTTTTGAACATTTTTTGTTTTTTTTGTATTTTTTGAACGATTTTATATTTTTTGGGGGTTTTTTTGGGGGGGGAAACAACAAAAAACAGGCATTGAAAAGGGCTCAACAGGAGCAAAAAAAAATTACTGGGGGCGGTTAGGGCAATTATGGTGTTCATACGCCAGGTTGATAGCATTTATGCTCATATTGCCACATGCTAACAACGCACGACAGTGCATACAAGTGTGGATCATGTGGCCAAAATTTTCTTGTATGTTTGGCACAGTTTCCCGTGCCTCTGCTGGTGTCAATGAAATGGATATTCTTGATCTGGCCACAGGAGTTGATCTTGGATTTTCCTGCAAATCCCGTATTTCCGCCCGGCTATAATTCAGTGGATGCTTCCTTGTCATGTGCCTGTGCATAGTATGGTTGCCATAACTATATTTCTTATCCGTCCCTCTGGATAATTTTTCTTTACAGATGAGGCAGGTGACATACCTCGCATTCACTTTTTTTTGGCCACGAGGGATCGAATAAAACTGCCAGATGAAACTGGCTTTCTTATGGGAAACCCGGGGCACTTCTTCTAAGAACTGTGGTTCTTCTCCCTCCTCTTCATCCATTTCTTCCTCTTCCTCCTCAGTGTTGGTCATCACCTGGGGAGGTGGTCCTCTCTTCCCATGAGGAGGTGGAGGTGGTGGTGGGGGTCCACCAGCTGAAGCAACTACTGAAGCCATTTCTGATATAGTAATAAAGGTCTTCCTCTCACAATGATGAAAGTCAGAGTGAGGAAAGAAGGAGGGGTTTTCATCATTTGGGAAAAACAATACTTCTCAACCAATGAAAAGTGTTATTTTTAGGTCACCTGACCTAGCCTTACATCATTATGAAACCAAAAGTGAAATGAACCAATGAAAAGTTTTATTAACAAGTCACATGACCTCTCATGCTCATGTTACGCGCTGCGGAACGCGCCCCGGTTAGCTTCCGGGTCGCTGAGCTTCGTGCCTCGGTCCGCGCCCCGGGACAGTTCCGGGTGCGCTAACGCGGTAAGTCACAAGACGCATTACGCGGCAACGCGATACATCGCGCTTTCGCGACGCGCCGCGGATCGCTTCCGGAGAGCTGCGTTTCGCGCCTCGGTCCGCGCCCCGGGGCACTTCCGGGTGCGCTAACGCAGTACGTCATAAGACGCATTACGCGGCAACGCGATACCGTCACTATGTTGATTTCTTACCGGTTCGCGGACCGGGTCGCGGCATCAATTTGAGCTAACGGAAAGCTTTCCGGTTCGCGGACCGGGAGCGAAACAAAAAAAATATTTAAAAAAAATTATTAATAAACATATAAAATATATTTTGGGATTTAAAGAAGAATACATTTTACAGCTATAGATATTAGCTTTTAAAAAACCAATGAAATTCACTGAAAAAACCATAGGTTATAGACCATATATAGTTAGGAATTAGCATTTACAAAACCTTGAAAATTCACTGAAAAAACCATAGGTTATACACCATATATAGTTAGGAATTAGCATTTAAAAAACCTTATTTTACTCACACAAAACCAATGAAATTCCATATATAGTTAGTTGTACTAACTATATATCGCGCACCCGCAATCCACTGCTGATCATGTCACATATTACATCATTCATGACATGGTCAGTGACATCACTGATGACATCACTGATGACATCTCAAATGACATCACTGATGACATCACTGATGACATCTCAAATGACATCACTGATGACATCACTGATGACAACATCCAGTGACTGTATTTTTCTGTAAAGTTAAAATATGTCTTACATATTTAAGAATGAGTGGATGTATAAGTGTCTGGATGAAGGATTTAGTAGGTGCATGACTGACTGTATGAGTGAGTGGTTAAATGTGTCTCACTGAGTGCATGGGTTAGTGACTAAACTGTCTTAATTTGTGCATCATTATGTCTGTTGTTCTGTAAACTGCTGCATGTGTTGATCAGTAGCTATATGAGTAACTATATGGGTTATTGATTGGTTGCCCAAGCATTTGTATGGGAGACTGAGTGTGTATGTGGGTGGCTGGGAGGTGTATGACTCTGTGCATAGATGTATGGGTTCAAAAGTGCATGTGGAAACAGCTGTATGGGCGGTTGACTGTGTGCATGACTGTATTGGTGAGTGAATAGATATCTCAGTGCTACATGTCAAAGTAAGTACATATGTAAAATACAGTACATGTGAGAGTTGACATATATAAATAACTGTGCATAAGAGCCAGTGAATGTGTGAGTGGCTGTATGGATCATTGTGAACTTGTATCCAGGATTGTATAAGTGAGTAAATATGTTTTAGTATATGTTTGAATAAGTAAGGTGTGTATAACTGTATAGTTGTGAAAATGGAGGTGTGATTGATTCTTTGCATGACTGACTAGGTGTGTAAGTAACTCCATGGATGAGTGACAGTCTGTGAGTGTCTGTTTACACTGAGTGTATCTAAGGTTATATTAGAGTCTGAAGAGGTTCATCGTATTATCACATGAATGATGTCATCAGTGATGTGATCAGTAATGTCAAATGAGATGTCACCAGTGATGTCATCAGTGATGTCATTTGAGATGTCATCAGTGATGTCATCAGTGATGTCATTTGAGATGTCATCAGTGATGTCATCAGTGATGTCACTGACCATGTCATGAATGATGTAATATGTGACATGATCAGCAGTGGATTGCGGGTGCGCGATATATAGTTAGTACAACTAACTATATATGGAATTTCATTGGTTTTGTGTGAGTAAAATAAGGTTTTTTAAATGCTAATTCCTAACTATATATGGTGTATAACCTATGGTTTTTTCAGTGAATTTTCAAGGTTTTGTAAATGCTAATTCCTAACTATATATGGTCTATAACCTATGGTTTTTTCAGTGAATATATATATATATATATATATATATATATATATATATTCACTGAAAAAAACATAGGTTTTAGGGGTGTTATAGTTAGCTGGACATTTCACCCTTGATCACATGACAACGCTTTGGGGAAGTATCCGGTTATTTAAAGTGGCAGTGCAGTATAAGTTACACACACGTCATCATGGACATAGAAAAAGTATCTAATGGAGTTCGTAATGTTTCTAAAACAATGTCGTTTTAAAATACATAAAAACATAGAAAATTTTAAATTCATTTCATAAAATTGATAATCGTAAAATACGAGAATAAAAAATCAATTCTAAAGTAGAATGTTGTTGCAACAAACAGTGGTCTATTCACTCAAATCTTAAATAACACCATTGTAAGGATAGGTGCATAATTGTAAAATACAAAAACATATCTTAATAGCAAATGCATTAATCTGTTTCACACCTAAAGTATTATGTACATACGAATTCCATACTATCATTTCTTCTAATCGTACAGTCTCATAATAACCTAGTAACCTACTGATAATACCTCAATGTGCAAATATAATGAGATGGTGCTACCTGATAACATAGTGACAACTAATAAATAAAGTGCAAAAAGTGCTGTGACTTGCTAAAAAAAACCATTTCATTTTCACAAATAATAAAACGACTAGCTTTGAAATTCACCAATTGATGGTGTAACGTCCCAAAACATATGAATGACTTGCAAGCAAAAAATCTGGGAAATCCAGAATAAATCAAGCGGCACACCATAAGGACAGCACAACGGTTTATTTTGCATACAACAACGCGTTTCGGCGAAGCCTTTTTCCAGTAGTGGGACCTGCGCCCAATCGCCCATAAAAACATGGGTTACCGAGCATAGACATAGACAAAATATTCCCGTATTTACGTCTATTAGCAGTTTCTAGTGCAACTTGAAAACATAGGGGCTCATTAGGATGGCGGGCGGACTATGTCCGCCCGCCACCCTAACGGAGAACGGGACCGCCCGCCATAAGGGGGGAATTAGGATGTGCCCGCCACTGTGGCGGGCACGTCCTCCATGTTTGCATTGTGGCGGGCGGTGCACTCTGCACCGCCCTCCACAATGCAAAACACTTGTGAATGCATTTGCATGTGCAAAGCAGCAGGCACCGCGCGGTTCCTGCCGCTTTGCATATGCAAATGTGGCGGGGTACCATAGGTACCCCCTTGTCCTCCCCCTAAACCGGCATCACCTGGGGACCCCGCAGGGGGCCCCCCGCAGCAAACACCGCCTGCCTTTCCACATTGCCGCCGCGGAAAGGCCCTATATGTGACCACTGTAATATGGCTGGCGGTGTCCATTGGACACCGCCACCATATTATTCCATTACCGCGGCGGTAAAGCGGTGGACGGTCTTTCCGTCCGCCGCGCTCCCCCCGCCATCCTAATACGGCGGGGGGGAATCCGGGCATAGGTGTCGGGCGGATTGCCTCCGCCAGGCCGGCGGTGGCTACCGCCAGCCTGGCGGAGGCAATCCGTTTCGACATCACAATGGGCCCCATAGTATTACATTCATAATATTATTAAAGTGACAACGTGCAGGTAATATACAATTACGGAATCAATTTCTTTTTGTCATATGAAGTTGATGTTTGCAAACATGGAAGACAGACTTCACTGCTCAGTCCCTCATCAATGTTGACATTAGTTCACCTTAATTTTAGAGAGCAGATCAACAAGACATCGCGAAATCCGCATTGCTCACATTGCGGATGTAATTTGTGTCTTTAACAATTAATCTCAAATCACAGATATTTATACCTATTAACACACCAAATGCATGCAGGGCAGCTGCTACATGGGTAATATACCTCATAATAGGCTACGTCTCATAAGTGAATGGGGGCACAGATTTTCAAATGATCAGCATATTTCTTTCTGCCTCATATTATTGAGTAACACACGCGTTTCAGAATTAAACCTACATTACCATATGAACATAATTAATTCAAAAATAATGTGGGTAATGTACCCTAATGCTTCTTGTGGGCAATCTAAGGCATGTAGTCTTATTACTTAAACATAAACATAAATTCAATACCATAGAAATAATTCATTTAGCTATGTTATGGGTAATGTACCCAATAAAAGACACATGCGTTTTATAATGAGCCAGAGGCATACAATGTTATCATACAGGAAAAATTTATTGTAATCATTTGTGTTCAGAAACACACAATTACCATAACAAATTGTATAACATCAGTAATCATTAAATCCTGCAATAGTGGTTCCTTAATCAATAGATCAAACTTGCTGGCTAACAAATTCCTAATCACCGATTTCTTTCTACACTACAGCTGGCGAATAATGGGCTGGTACCAAAATAAATGTGATGCACCTATGTGAACATAAACTAAATAAATATCAAAATGGGAATTCTGATAGAAGGGATGAGATAACAAGCAATCTAGAGGGAAATGGGTAGCGGAACTTGCTTTAACACCAAGGAACTTCCCACGATAGCGTGATTGGTCAATACCACTCCTATCACAACTTTGGTTCTTACGAAATGGATTCCCCACTGGGAATATAACATCATCCCTCCCATATTAAAATAAAGTGAGATTAAAATCAGATCAAAGCTGAACAGAGTCATACGTGTAATCATTCAGGAAGAATGCAATTCCATCATTTATACTCAATGTGGGTTGCTAGCTCTTCCCCTGAATTGAGCCCATGTGGCCATTTAGTATTGAGCTCAATGATATATTTTGATTCTGTCACCCTTAGGAGTTTCTCCCGATCCCCTCCCCTAGGGTGTGCCAAGATTCTATCAATGCCAAAACACTCCAAGAGGATGCAATTACTTTGATCTTTTTCTTCAAAATGTCTGGCTACAGGGTAGCTCAAATCGACGTTAGTGACGGCTCTCATATGTTGCAAAACCCAAGTTTTGAGTTGCAACTTTGTGCTGCCAACATACTTCAGACCGCATGGCATTGCAGCACATAAATAGTCACTTGTTTATGTAATCAGTTTGTTAATTTTCTTGATTTTGCCCTTGTCTGCACTATAGCTATCTTTGCTACGACTATTTTTACAGGCTTTGCAGGTAATGCATTTCCTGAATCCCTTTTGCATGCCCAACCAAGTGGTGGGGATAGGTGTATCTCGATAGCTATGAACGAGGTAGTCTTTAATGATTTAGATTTTATGTAGGACACCAAATATGTCTTCCCCACTTAAGATCCTATGACCGGAACAGTTAATAGCAAGCCCCAATGGCGTTTCATCATTTGTTTCAGGGCATTTTACTAAGTATTGTTGGTAGTGACTAATCTAGGTGCCTTCGTTTTGTTCTTAACATTCATAGCTTTCTTCGTTTCTGATGAGAAAAGAGTCTCATTCTGTGTAACGTTACTGAGTTTATTGCTGGCAGCTGCAATTACACTATTCTTATATCCACACTGAGAGGACCTTTGTTAATTACTTTGTTAATTTTCTCTTCTTCTTTGTTGAGTCTAATTGACATTTCTTCTCGATATTTTTTTCTCAACTGTATATCTCCTTGTTGCTCTATTTCTTAACTGAGAACTTCGATTTTTTTCTGTAGCTCCAACCTGTCCACCTTTGCAACTTTACCAGTATTTCCACCAACCTGCGGGAGGAGTCCAGGTTGCACTCAGCCCACTCAGCCATCATGCTTGGGTTGGGAGAATCATAGCTGGGGGCTAGCATGATTCTCAGCCCCCTCGGGATTCTGCCAGCATCTAAATATTTCTGGAGGGACTTTGCCTCCCACCACTTGGCAGTTTCCTGTTTTCATAAGTTTCTCAAGTGTGCGGTAATTATCCTTCAGTCCTTTAACTGCCGTTGGTGTTTCCGCAGCCCCTTGGTCATTGCTTTGGAGATGCAAACACCTGCCCGCTGGTTCAATCCTTCAGTTTCTGCTGCGTAAGCACAGGGGGCTCCGTGGATTCCTGACCCGGAAGTAAACGAACAGACTTCCGATCTTCCCGCGACCCAATGCCGCTTGTCAAGACTAACAGCTCAAGGTTGCCAGGGTATTCGAAAGGCAGAGACCAACAACCACGGAACAATCCACAGGCACGGAAGATGAACAGAGAGGGGCAGAACAAACTTTTTTTCGTGAATAACGCCTAATCAGGTTAAACCGTCAGCGACCCAGAACACATCCCCCAGACCAAAAAAGAAACTCAAAACAAGACAGGGAAAGAGCAGGAGGAGAGGTGGCCTCACCCAGAATTACACAGAGCACAGGGAGGAGAGGCAGGTGGTGAAATCCCAAACCATTATCAACCTATCAGAGAGGGTTCTCTGTGAGGATGAGAGTAAAGTACTGGAATTCGGCCTCTCTTTCTGCCCTACAGCAGAATTTAATTATGCTGAAGCACAAATAGATTTATTTAAATATATTCGGAAGCTTAAACTACAAAAAATCAATTTACTTCATCCTACCGTTGTAGAAACACAAAGAGGTATCTCTGGTACATCTAAGCCGGATGGTCTCACTGACATAGAAGCAGATACTCTTGCAGTCTTACAGCCATTGGAGAACTGTTCAGACGGAGACAGTGAAATTTGCTCAGAAAGTAGAGGGATACCACAAATGAGTAGAAAAGTGGACTAAAAAGGAAATCTAGGACAGTACCACAAACTCCATTTGATGCTATTGACGCTTTTAATGATGCAATTCTAGCTCATTTGAAACATCTTGAAGCCAACAGAGGAATGGACAGTCCGAATTATAACATCTCTCGGCTACAGTGGAAAGCAATTCAGTCTTTGAAAAATGAAGACTCCATAATAATCAAGCCCTTGGACAAGGGGGGGAACGTTGTGTTGTTCTCGAAGGATCATTATCATGAAGAAGCAATGAGTCAATTAAAAGACAAGGCATTTTATTTACCTGTGACTCGAGCAGTTTATGCACAATGTATATCGATTTTTCATCACTTTCTGGAATCCTGGAGAAGTGAAGGGATGCTAGACTCTGATGAATTTAATTTCTTGCTATGTGAGTATCCGGTCCTCCCGACCTTGTATCATCTTCCCAAAATTCACAAAGATGATAGGAGGCCACCGGGAAGACCCATTGTGGCATCCAATAATAGTCTCTTGGAGAGCTGCTCTATTTACATTGACCATTTTCTAACACCTTGGGTCAGGAGTTTAAATTCATACATTCAGTACACACAGGACTTCCTCAGGTGGATAGAGGGCATTGTATGGGAAGAGGATATGCTTTTTATCAACCTAGACATTACAAGTCTATACACCTGTATAAATCATCTGCAAGGTGTAGAAGCAGTCAAATGGTTCCTAGATAAACGTCCCTTGAGATTTCAACAGCATAATATCATGTTACTCGAAATGGTGAAATTCTGTTTAGAGAATAACATCTTTATTTTTTCCAACCAGCAGTACAAGCAACAACGTGGGACAGCGATGGGCATGTGCTTCGCCCCAGGTATGCAAATCTTTTTGTTGGCTGGTGGGAGAAGCATGTGGCCTGGAGGGACACATCACATCACTGGTTTGAGAGAGTCGTTTTGTGGGCGTGCTACATTGATGATTTGTTCATCGTGTGGCGTGGCAGCCGCACCTCCGCTGAGGAATATGTGGCTTTCCTCCACACAAATGATTTCAACTTAAAGTTTGCTGGACATATTAGTGCAACCAGTGTATTCTATTTAGACCTTAAAGTCTATGAAACAGGTGGAAAAATTATGACTCGCTTGTATTGTAAACCAACAGCGGGCAATTCAGTTTTACATGCTTGAAGTTTTCATCCTAGAAGCATGACCAATAACATCCCGTATGGGGAACTTCTACGGTTAAAACAGAATCGCACGTCCACTGAAGAATATAATGTTGCTAAGAATGAGTCCCTTGTGAGATTTCAAGCGAGGGGCTATTCGAAACAGGTCTTGCAAACTGCAGAAAAAAGAGCGGACATTCTGAATAGATCCGAGCTTCTTGTCCCTAAGTCCCAAAGCAGAGCTTCAAAGAAAACTGCTCAGCCTGCCAGAATGATTACTCAATAAAGCTCCAAAATAACGGAATTAGTGCATATTTTTAAGAAAAATTGGTACATTCTGAAATCCAATCTTGTTCTCAAGTCAGCCAACCCGGAACCACCACTCATTACACATAGACCGTGTAAATCCATGAATGACTACTTAGTGTCTAGTCATTATGCTGCATCGGCACGACGTAAAGAGCCCATAACAGGGTTTTTTCCCTGCATGAAGTGCAAAGCATGCAAATATAGTCCGAAAATTAACAACTATGGCATTCAATATAAGGGCCAACAGAAAATGAGAAAGATCAATATGTTGCTTAATTGCAACTCAGAGTTCACGGTTTACTGTTTGGAATGCCCCTGCCCCAAAAGATATGTGGGCAGTACAATCCACCCGATGAAAAAACTAATTTTGGAGCATATGCGTGCAATAAGTAAAAAGGATCCGACATATCTAGTAGCACGCCATTTCGAAAGTTTCCACAACAGTAACCGTGATCTCATAAAATTATTCTGTATAGACCAGGCCCCCAAACACGAAAGGGGAGGGAACATAGTAAAAACCCTACACAGAATGGCGTCAAGGTACATCATAAAACTTAATGGGATGACACCCATAGGTCTTAATACAACAGAAGAACTTTAGTCACACTTAGAATGAGCACTGACACATAAGATAGTAATTTCATGCATAATCCTTACAATAAGATCTTTGTAAAAAATATCAGGATTTACTATATATGAGGATAATTATTTTATGCTCTTATATTGACATTTTTCTGTGTAATATGTAATTGTTGAGAGGTTTTGAACTAATAATCTTCAGATTGACTTTTTCCAGTATTTAAAGAGAGGGATGTTCTGTCTTCTGGGGACTACTGCAGAAACTTATCAGTATCAACTGTGATTGCCCATCCAGGGCTTAAATAAGGTGTCCAACGTTTTATCAGACATATCATTTTATAATGTATATCAGTTATATCTGTCTGAAATGTTAGGAATTGTCAACATAGGTAGCATATTTGCATGAAAGGAACGTTTTAAGATGGCCGCCACAAAAAGCATGAACTTTAGGTGAAATTAGGCCATCTTTGCTGTCTATGAATTGTTTACTTGCACTGAGCACTTTAAAAATGGTGATTTGTTTAATGGTAGCCGACACCGAGGAAGACGGTAACGCCAAAATGCATCTGTTGGCAGGGGAGAGGGTGTCTCGTACTTGGACAAAATAAAAATATCACGTAAGAATTCCTGTAGGTGCTGTCTTTCGTTTGGACATGGATTGTCCCATTTGTGCACACATATATATATATATATCTATATCTATCTATATATATATTCACTGAAAAAACCATAGGTTATAGACCATATATAGTTAGGAATTAGCATTTAAAAAACCTTATTTTACTCACACAAAACCATTGAAATTCCATATATAGTTAGTTGCACTAACTATATATCGCGCACCCGCAATCCACTGCTGATGATGTCACATATTACATCATTCATGACATGGTCAGTGACATCACTGATGACATCACTGATGACATCTCAAATGACATCACTGATGACATCACTGATGACATCTCATTTGACATCAATGACCACATCACTGATGATATCATTCATGTGACAATACAATGCATCTCTTCACACTTTAATATAACCTCTGTTACACCCAGTGTTAAATACAGAGTATAATTTTTGAAACCATTGACACACCAATACTAGTTACTACATACGCACTCAGTGATTCCTATGTTTACACACACATTCACTCATTTACCCATACAATCATTCATACATACAATCACTCATCTTTACAACACTATCATATGCACTCATACACCTATACAGACTCTCACACTCTGTCACTCATCCATGGAGTTACTCACACACCTAGTCAGTCCTGTAAAGAATCAATCACACTTCCATTTTCTAATCTATAAAGTTAAACATAGAGCACCTTACATTTTGAAACATATACTAACACATAATTACTCTCTTATACAATCATTGATACAAGTACACATTGATCTGCACAGAGTCACACACCTCCCAGCCAGCCACACACACACTCAGTCTCCCATACAAATATTTGGGCAATCAATCAATAACCCATATAGTTACTCATATAGCTACTGATCAACACATGCAGCAGTTTACAGAACAACAGACATAATGATGCACAAATTAAGACAGTTTAGTCACTAACCCATGCACTCAGTGAGACACATTTAATCACTCACTCATACAGTCAGTCACGCACCTACTAAATCCTTCATCCAGACACTTCTACATCTACTCATTCTTCAATATGTAAAACATATTTAAACTTTACAGAAACACACAGTCACTGGATGATGTCATCAGTGATGTCATCAGTGATGTCATTTGAGATGTCATCAGTGATGTCATCAGTGATGTCACTGACCATGTCATTAATGATGTAATATGTGACATCATCAGCAGTGGATTGCGGGTGCGCGATATATAGTTAGTGCAACTAACTATATATGGAATTTCAATGGTTTTGTGTGAGTAAAATAAGGTTTTTTAAATGCTAATTCCTAACTATATATGGTCTATAACCTATGGTTTTTTCAGTGAATTTTCAAGGTTTTGTAAATGCTAATTCCTAACTATATATGGTCTATAACCTATGGTTTTTTCAGTGAATTTTCAAGGTTTTGTAAATGCTAATTCCTAACTATATATGGTCTATAACCTATGGTTTTTTCAGTGAATTCAAATATATGCCAAAGACAGAAATGGAGGTGGTCGAACCAATTTTGTCCACAAATTGAGAAATCGAGGAAGCATGTAAACAAATCTGTTTCAGCTTACATGAGAGACCATGGAATGGGCTCCCTGTACAACAATAACTTGCGTTACTACATGCAAGATATCTACAGAGGAGATGGAGTTCACTTCTCAGATGAGGGCAACAGAGTTTTCACTCTGAATTTAAGAATGTGCATTGGTACCTACTTATAAGTACCTAAATGTACCATAAACCCAAAAGCTCTTCTCAGAGCTACCCTACATCTGATCACTCACAATTATTATTGTACTCTAACTTTTTTCACTAATTTTCAAGAAAGTACGCTCCCCAGAACGCTTCCCGGTTCGCGAACCGAGCGCACTCCACGCAAAAAAACTAAAAAAACGGTATATATTTTTTTGCCCTGCGAGAACCTTTCAAAGCCTCCACATCAAACCTAGGGGGTCAGGGACGATCTACTATGCCCCCTTATGGTCATTTGCCCCTTCGCTTTGGCCTCCTCGATCCTACCGAGAGACAAGATGGCGGCCGCTACGGACTGTTTGGAATGTTTACAGACGCCGAAAAACCAATCAGCTTCGCAAACCTCCGTAACGCGAAAAGTACGCGAAGCGGAGCGCTGATACAGATATATATCTTTTTTTGAACGTTAATTTCTCAAAATCCACTGGAGCACATATATTGAGACCTAGCAAAGGCACATCGGGCTACCAGTCCCTACAATTTTGCCAAGTTTCGTGCAAATCCATTCAGCCGTTCGATTATTATTATTATTTTTTTTTTTGCCCCGCGGGGCCCTTTTAAAACCTCCACATCAAACCTAGGGGGTCAGCGAGGATCTACTATTCCCCCTTATGGTCATTTTCCCCTTCGCTTTCGCCTCCTCTTGTCT
This sequence comes from Lissotriton helveticus, assembly GCF_964261635.1. Classification (NCBI taxonomy): domain Eukaryota; kingdom Metazoa; phylum Chordata; class Amphibia; order Caudata; family Salamandridae; genus Lissotriton; species Lissotriton helveticus. The sequence continues at coordinate 199,101,493 of NC_136058.1, read as the reverse complement.
CTCGATCCTACCGAGAGACAAGATGGCGGCCGCTACGGACTGTTTGGAATGTTGACAGACGCCGGAGAACCAATCAGCTTCGCTTCACAAAGCTCCGTTGCGCGAAAAGTCCGCGAACCAGACCGCTGCCTGGTCCGCGCTTACAGATATATATCTTTTTTTAAACGTTAATTTCTCAAAATCCACTGGAGCACATATATTGAGACCTACAAAAGGCACATCGGGCTACCAGTCCCTACAATTTTGCCAAGTTTCGTGCAAATCCATTCAGCCGTTCGGGCTAAAAGTGAGGCCAACCGCCCTATGGAAATTAACATGGGAAAAACGCGTTTTGGGACCCCCCTTTTTTCTCGGCCCCCCCTTGACGAACCCCCCCCAAATTTTCAAAGGCTGCTCAGAAACAAAATGTGCCATTTTCCTGAAAATTTCAGCCAATTCCGTCCACAAACGGCAAAGTTATTAGACATAGAATTTTCAAAAAACCCATAGAGAAAAAATCCTAACTATATATACCTACTGGCGACCGCCAGTAGGTAATATATATATATATATATATATATATATATATATATAGATAGATATAGATATATATATATATATGTATGTGTATATATATATATATATATATATATATATATATAAATATATATATATATATATATATATATATATATATATATATATATATATATATATAAATATATATATATATATATATAGTATATATATTATCTATATATATATAAAAAATATGTTGATAAATTATATTTTTGTTTGTCACGTTTCTTATGTTTCATTGTAACCTCAATATTTCACATTTCCATTCTTTAGGCCCGATTCACAAAGCGACTTTGCACTCTCGGCAGAGGCCCCGCAGTTGTGGCGGGACCTCCATACTACAGCTACACATCGCAGGTTACCCACCACGAGTGCATCAACCCCCTAGTTTTCAATATTTTTATATTTTAGATCCAGTAATTTTTTGGCCGATGTTTGTATTTTTATTTTTTTATGTATAGGATGCGGATATTTGTGTTTTCAATATTTCTTTGCACCATTGTTTCATACCAATATTATTTACATTAAAATTATGTCATAGAAGAAACTCATCTGCAGTACTGTTGGTGCAATAGCTCAATCAAGTTGAACTCAGAAGTGCAGGGATGCTCACCTGTCCCTGAAACACATTCATATACCAACTCAAGACAATTGTCCTTGGCCAACTCAGTCTCTAATTCAATGTGAAATCGAATAATAGATGGAGACCTGAGGACTTCCCCAGTCCCTGACAACCAGGTTGCAACATTGCTTGACACAATAGCCTTGTAAAGGTAAGGTATGGGATATGGACAAGAAGAAGTTATTCAAGTCCCTCTCTTTTATTGGTCTATCCCTCTGGAATTACGAGAGGGCAAAAGAATTGCGCCAGGGCAAAGGAATTGCAGTTTTAGAGTTGTTTCATTGCAATATTTATGCATTGGAGAACTTCACTAAAGTAATGCATTACTTTTACCTAGGAATTTATTAAGTTACCACCCATTTCACGTGTGGACATGGTAGTTGCAGAATGAAGTCAGTAGTTCTTTCTCACAAATATGTAGTCAGACAGCTCATATGGCTAGCCTAGGCTATGGATGGACAGACGAAAGGACAAATCAATTTATGCACTTAAATCGTAATTCCTTCGGCAGAGGAAATTCAGTTTGAAGTGGTAAAAATTGTAAGTGTTATATTTCTTGGCCTCCAATCAGGTATTAGAAAAAGGAAAATTCCGTTACTCAAGCCATTACTGTGGTCAAATTGTTGTTGAGAAGAGAAGTAGTGTAGCAGTAAGCAAAGTAATGTCCAGAGAACATGGTGTGGTGCAGGACCATCGCACAGTTTGTATCCCACCTGCACTCAGTCATTTCTTACTTACTATAGACTGTTTGTCTTGAGTGATTATAAAGATGTATGTGGAAATCTTGACATGCCCTAAGAATTACTAATTCATAGGTGTGATTGCTGAGAAGCCACAAAGAATTGCTGGGTGATAGGGTGATAAAGCCTCCACCTTTAACTTGTAAAACCAAGGGGGGAAATCAGTAGCCGTTATGGGGCCAAAGAATGAAATATATTTCCTTGCCATCTTTGAATCATGCATTCAGAACTATGCTTCAGGAAATCCCTGGAAACCTGGATCTTTGAAGCTCCAGACAACCAGTGCCTCTCACTTATCTAACTGTTACACACTAGGCTGCATCCCCTCCTGAGCAATATATATGATTTCGCATAGCACCATGATAATCCCTCCCTGTGATAACCGCGCTTCATGAATAATATATACATACACACATATACATAGGGAACACAACTGCGCATGTACTAATATTTAATACAGATTAGTAGGCAATTATAAGGCTACATTTGTACTAGAGGTATACTCCTAAACATAAACACAACATATGGAAAAGTTGAAATGAGACTCAGGAGTAAACTTTCAGCTTGTTCTCATAGAAAGGGTGTTGAGGGTACATTATTGCTTCTCAGAAGGAGGAGTAATAAAAAAAATGTACATTCAATTTTTTAAACGTATCTGTAAATACACTTTAGAAAATCACACTGAGTAAGCAAAGTTACAAAAGGTGACCTAGGAAGCTTCTGTGTCAAGAGCAGGCAGGAAATGGCAAACTAGATGTTAATGACAGGTATTCAGCTGTCTCATCCTATACTTCTTTGAGTAATTCCTCAGTCTTGCAGATCAGTTTGAGCTGTCTTTTACTCTTGAATGACTCAATTCAATTCAATCAGCGTTATTCGATTAAATGTAATATTCATAAAAGCACAATAAAAATGTATGGCACAATAGAAACACTCATTAATTCATAAAACTTGTAAGGTAACAGTGCGATCCAAGTCCAGTTAAATTTACATCATGATCGAATTTCTTCATTTAAGACATACTTTAAAAATATTAAAACAGAAACATTCAATTGTTCTTCGCCTAATGTTTGAATATACAGGAAAGCGGGGCCGCATTGTATTAAACTGCTATTTTTTAAAATAGGCTAAACCCACCTTTTCCTATTACAAGAGTAGAATTAAAAAAAAAACTAACATGTATAGTAGATTGAATAGACACATCGTCACACGGACATTTGGACAGCTCTTTTGACCAATCGTTTTGAGTGGGAACAGTAACAAGCCTGTGTAAAATACCCAATCTCCAACAAAAATCTGTCATAGTCTCTTGTAAACATGCCTAAATAAGGCTGAAATCTGTCAGTTGAGACTATTAGCTGGTGTGCTTGTACCGACATTTTTTTAGATTCCAAGTGTCTTCTCTTATTTTCCAGAAGGTTTAAGCAGCTAATTTTGAGTTCTTTCCTGTTGACCTCATGTAAGCTAAGGGGCTCCAGGAAATATTCAGAGTGGCCGAGGTTACAGACAACATTTTTAATGTACTCTAGCCATCTAATGTTCAAAGCCCCATCTAATTTACTGCAGTCCTTAAGTATCTGTTTGTTTAGCTCCAGTGATTCTGAGGTCCAAATCCTGTGCCACAGGAGTACTGGTTGGATTTTACATATATCCAGAAAGTAAGATATGCCTAATTCAGTGTGGCAAATAAAAGTTGAAGTGCTCTCAGGGACAACCATTAAAAATCTTAAAAACCTATTCTCAATACATTTCAATGAGTTAATATTCTCATATCCCCAGATGCCTGCCCCATAAATGGGTATGGAAATAGATTTAGCCTTGTAGGTCTGTTATAACACCTCTGGGGCCCTTTTCCCCAACTTCCTACTAAAGTTTAAAAGTGGGGCTACCACTTTCTAGAACAGTAGTCTCCTAGTCCTCATTGCCTCGGTCAAAGTCCCCCTCTTATCGAAAAGTATTCCCAAATATGGGAAGGTATTGGAACATTCAATAGATTTCTTTCCTATTGACATGGGTCTAAAATTCATATTACCTACCCCACATGTCATCACGAAAGTTTTGAAGATGTTAACTTTTAATCCAAGTTTGGCCATATAAATAGAAAAGCAGCCAACTAACCTCTGCATGCCTTCTGGGATGCGTGACATGAGGACCGCATCATTAGCATACATTAATGCGTGTATGGGTATCTTTCCCACTTGTGGAAGGTCCTGTCACTCTTTCTCTAGGGTACTTCCCAAATTGTTAATATATAATATAAACAGGAATGGCGCCAGGGCACATCTTTATCTCACCCCCCTCCTCACCCTAAAGTGCTTAGTGCATTCCCCTCCAGCTCCGTAGCGGATCCTTGCTTTTGCCCCCGCGTATAGCTGTCTTAAAAATAAAACTATAGAACTTTCCACCCCCATATTCGTTAAAATTCTCCAAAGTTTCTCATGATTTATGCAATCAAACGCTGCAGTTAAATCTACAAACGTTAAATACAGCCTTCCCCTTTTTGCCTTGGTATATTTGCCAATCATCATGTTCAAATGTAACCCCTTATCGATTGTAGGCATTCCGTTGTGGAATTCAAACTGTCGGTCGCTAAGAATCGAATGATCTTCCGCCCAGTCTTGTAATCTCAATAGCAAGACTCTGCCAATAATCCTAATTGTTGAATCTAATAAGGATATCAGCCTATCGCAGGCTGGGTTCAATCTGCCGTCTTTTTTAGGGCTCGCCTATCCCATTCCGCAAGGAATGGATCGGGGAGAATTATAGTAGGCAAAATAAATTCTCAAACCATAGGCGGATTTCAAACAGTTCACGCGAACAGAAGCACGTGCTTTTCCCCCACAGGCATTTTTTTTCACAAGCTTACAAGAGCTTTCATTGGCTCCCCCCAGCGTGCGCTCGGCCTCAGGCATTTCTCCTCCCCCCTAATTATTTATTCACCCCTGTTGCCCATTGCCGGCCGTACTTTCACTTTCACGGCCGCCAGGCCGTGTCTCACATTTCTCCTACCCCTCCCAGTGTACTTTTATTTCACATCCACAACAATGGCACTTGCCGCCCGCAGCCCACTCTGGTCCCGGGCGCTATGCGTTATTTAGGTTTCAGGCCCGCTTTTAAAATAACATGAGATTTCAGGACTACTTCGTTTGTTCGAGCACTTAAGCAGAGCAGCTATTAAGAAAAGCGCTTGTATTATGCGAACCCAGCTCTCAACAATACTGAGCGCTCCACTACCCCTTCTCCCCCATCGCCTCTGCAGGCTTTAATAATAGTAAGACATGCCCGGTCTGCTGCCCTGCGCTTTTGTCTGTGTGCCTCAGTACCAGCGCACCACTGTCAACTGTCTCCACGGTAATGCTGAGGCTCAGTGGGCCAAGCATTCCACAGTTAAGTGGAGCCTAGTGCCACCGCACCTCCAGCATCAGGGCCGTGTGCATCATGATGCAGTACCCCATAGGTAACTGTACCCTGGCACTGCCCTCTTGTGCACTGGGGCCTTGTGCTGAGGACGCGCTGCGATGATCTTTAGTCAACGTTAAGCACCTCGGAAGCTCCTTACAGCTCTCACCTCCAGTTCTCCTCCACCCCTACACAGTTGCGTGCTCTGCAATGGTTTTATTCACAGACACACCAACCGGGTCACTCAAGATTTCTGCTTACAAGCAAATATGTGTTTTAATGAGTGCTCCTGTCTGACACCAACCCCGCCTCCTCACACATCACAGTTTGCCCCCTCCTTGCTATTTGGAACAGCTGCTCTGCTCCCCCCCATTAGACGCTTTTATAACAACAAGATGAAGGAGCTGCCACCTATCCCTTTGGCTTGAAATCAAACATAATACAACTGCTTAAAAAATGTTTGGAAGCCCTTACCACCAAGTTGGTATATCTAACCCCCGCATGATCTTTCTATTTAGATGTACCTGTGATTTAGTTTTGCTGTGCCTGTTTGCTAGATGCATTTTCTCAGCGTACTCTCTCTAATGCGTGTGTTAATAGGGCTCCTCTAACCTTCCTCCCCCCACATGAGTGTGACTTTAACTCAAACTTATGCTTAGTTTAAGTGCTCCTACACCTTAGGGTAGAGTCTGTGCAAAATCCAGTCCTTACATTTTTTTTTTTAAACTCGTACCACCAAGTTCGTATATCTAACCCCCACCAGAAATGTCGATTTTCACGTGCCCACATTTTAATTGTGTTGCGTCTCTTTAAATGTATGCATTTCCTCGGATACTCTCTCTAGTCCAATCCTTCCTCTCCCCTTCCTCAATCCTTCCTCTTCCCGCAGGAATGTGAGGTTAACTCATGCTTAGTTTATACACACACAACGCAGTATGCTCTGAGCCTGGTTATCCAAAATAGTCTCCAGCCCGGGCTGTGTCATCAAGAACGGGTCTTCCAAATCGCAATGCGAATATGATGATTGAAAACGGTGGTAGCTGTGTACGCATATGGCCAGAAAACAGTTTTTTATCATCCTCCATATTTGTTAGTTTTAAAATTAGTTTTAATATAAAAAATATGTGATGTACATTCAGTCCTTGTTTTAGTTTACAGCAAACTTATTTCAGTGATCCTGCTGCGTTAATTGTTTACGAGCTGTGGTATGTGGCATTGAAGTGATACTGGGTTTCCTTTTAACTTGGCAGCCATTTTTACACGAGCAGGAAGCTTACATTAACTGGGATTTTCAGCAGTCTGATTATCCCGTTTAACTGGCAGCATGACCGCATTACCTGATTACGATCTGGACTCTTAAGCTTCTGTGAACGTATGTGATGGACCTATGATATTTCTATCTGCTTTATTGCTGGATGTCTTCCTGCATAGAATGGTGCTTTAACGTTGTTCTTTTCAAATCAACCCACCATGGTTAAGATAGGTAAAAGTTATGGTAATCATTCTAATATCTGGATCTTTGAGTAAACCTCTACAGCTGGGATGTTGTTCCAGTTTGAAACATAAAGGATGTGCTTGTACGCTTCCCTTTTCCCGGATACCTAGGTAATTGATGCAACGTTCCGTTTTAAGGACACTGTATCCATTGCCTTATGTTTTTGTAATTATTCAGTGCAACAAGACGGACTCAGTATGTCCATAATTATGGGCATATAGTGATACCCACAACCACACACATGCACACAACCACACACATACACACAACCACACACACAACCACACCCACAGCCACACACACACACAACAACCACACACACACAACCACTACCACACACACGCAGTGCCATGCAGTGCATGTGCGCCGGGTGCACGCACCATTGTCAGCCTGTGCTTATCTGCTGCTCTCTTCCACCCTGCCTCCTTCTTTAACTCTGTTTTTTCTCCTGTGCTGATCTGCTGTTCTCTTCCTCCCGCCTCATTCTCTAACTCCCTGTTCTCTTCTCCTGTGATGATCTTCCTGCTATCTTCCATCCGCCTCCTTCTCTAACTCCCTGTTCTGTTCTCCTGTGCTGATCTGCTGCTCTCTTCCACCCGCCTCCTTCTTTAACTCTGTTTTTTTCTCCTGTGCTGATCTGCTGTTCCCTTCCACCACCTCCTTCTCTAACTCCCTGTTCTCTTCTCCTGTGCTGATCTGCTGCTCTCTTCCACTGCCTCCTTCTTTAACTCCATGTTCTCTTCTGCTGTGCTGTTATGGTGCTCTCTTCCACGCACCTCCTTCTCCAACTCCCTGTTCTCTTCTCCCGAGCTGATCTGCTGCTCTCTTCCACCCGCCTTCTTCTCTAGCTCCCTGTACTCTTCTTTTCTCCTGTGGTGATCTGCTGCTCTCTTCTACCCACCTCCTTCTTTAACTCCCTGTTCTCTTTTGCTGTGCTGATCTGCTCCTCTCTTCCACCCACTTCCTTCTCTAACTCCCTGTTCTCTTCTCCCGTGCTGATCTGCTGCTCTTACACTCTGCCTCCTTCTCTAACTCCCTGTTCTCTTCTCTTCTCCTGTGCTGATCTGCTGCTCTCTTCCACCCGCCTCCTTCTTAAACTCCCTGTTGTCTTCTCCTGTGCTGATCTGCTGCTCTCTTCCATCCCACAACCCTCTTTAACTCCCTGTTCTCTTCTCTTATCCTGTGCTGATCTGCTGCTCTCTTCCACCAGCCTCCTACTTTAACTCCCTGTTCTGTTCTCCCATGCTGATCTGCTGGTTTCTTCCACCGCCCCTTCTCCAACTCCCTGTTCTCTTCTCCCGTGCTGATCTGCTGTTCCCTTCCACCGCCTCCTTCTCTAACTCCCTGTTCTCTTCTCCTGTGCTGATCTGCTGCTCTCTTCCACCCGCCTCCTTCTTTAACTCCCTGTTCTCTTCTGGTGTGCTGATCTGCTGCTCTCTTCCACATACATCCTTCTGTAACCGCACACACGCTTACATACAACCACGCACACACATACATAGAACCACACACATACAACCACACACACACCACACACACACACACACACACATACAACTACACACATACAACCACACAAACACACACAACCACACACAATCTCACACACAACCACACACACAACCATACACACACACACACACAACCACACATACAACCTCACACACACAACCATACACACACAATCACACACAACCACACACACAACCACACACAACCACACACACAACCACACCCAACAACACACACAACCACACACACAACCACACACAACCACAACTACACACACACACAACCACACACACACACACATAACCACACACATCTATCTATCGCCCCCACTCTATCTATCTATCGCCCTCACTCTATCTGTCTATCGCCCTCACTCTATCTATCTATCGCCCTCACTCTAGCTATCTATCGCCCTCCCTCTATCTATGGCACCACCACAGCATCACTCAGGGGCACCACAGCATCACTATGCGCTACCACAGCATCACTGAACGCCACAGCATCACTCGTCGCCACCACAACATCACTCAGCGCCACCACAGTATCAATCTGTGCAACCATTCAACAACAACTGGTTCAAATATGTTCTCTCAATGTTTCAAGCTTTATTACAAATGTCACAAAAAGATGTTAATATTTCACTTCTGTTCTTGGATTTTCGTCACAATAAAATACACTGAACATAATCTTCACAAAAGTTATTTACAAAAGTTTAAGGTATTGCCATTATAAATCACAATAACTTTTATTTAAGTATTAATTATTTAAAAAAATTAAAAGCCATTGTTATTTGTAATAGCAATACATCTAAGTCACGTAAATACAAAACATGTTGCATTACAAATGCAATAGGTGTTACATTTGCAAAAGATAAAAGTATTGGCATTGTAAATGACAAAGCTATTAATTTCGCTATTTTCAAAACCAACACATAAATAAAAAATGTGTCATTTACATGACCAATAGCTCAAACGTTCCTACTGCGAGACCTATTGCATTGCAAATGCTTGTTAAAAATGGGGACTACGATTGAATCATACCAGGAAAGTAAAAAGCCAGTTGCGCTACACGCATTTAAAACTTGAGTTAAAAGAGGGCCCCACAATAAAATGTTATGTTTAAAAAGATAAAGAGGAATGCCGTCCGGTCCGGGTGTCTTTCCTCCCTGGCTTAATTCGATAGCTGAATTGACCTCGTACAGTTCAAATCTCAAATTATTACCCTCAGTGTATTGTCCATTGACCAAGATCTCTTCAGTCACCATCTCTACCACCGGTGTGGGAGTGGATTAACTGTATAATTTTTCAAAATGCTTCAACCACTCAGCCTCGCTAATGGCGACCTCAATCGTAGCCCTATCTTTCTCCATCAAAAAGGGCACATTGACAGCCTTCCAAAAAGCGGAGGAGTTCTTTAGCTTTGATGCTATATGTAAATCCTGCCAGGCATTATTTTTTAGGGTTATTTTCCTTAACTTCAAAGCTGCCTTATACTCTCTGCGTGCAAGCCAAACGTCCTCCACAACTCTAGGTTCTGTGTGTAATGTTTTTTTAAGCTTGGCACGGGCCTTAGAGCAAGTTACATCAAACCAACCTGGCTTAGGTTTATTATTCTTACTAAATTTCCTTAACAAATCCAGCATATCAATCTGGACTAATAGAAATACAAGTGACCAAACTTTTTTAACTATTGAGAATCTTACTGTATCTAGGCAAAATGGATATGCCCTAAAATGGGATAAACTGAATCCTGAGATATTTACAGGGAAGGTCATTACAAATTGTAAAGAGACGATTTAGGTGTGTCTAGGTGAAAGCACACCACACAAAGTCATCATTTATGGGTTCATGACAATTTCGAATGACTCACTATGTGACAAGTGGAGGCAGGCTGTCCTGTTCGATGCCTCATTTGTGCTGGGGAGACTTAAGTTTCATGTCCACTTAATATCTAACTCCCCTGCAGAGAAAATCAATTTGGGGTGGACGAAGCATTGCTGTGTCACCGTAGCACACACATTCTTACCCCCTTTACCTTAAAATAACAATTCAGTGGTCTATGCATGCCCATTCCATCCTTGTCCTCTTTCAATACAGTGCACCTTGAAAACCCAAGCCATCCCTGGCCTGTTTGCTTCAATCCCACATTTGCCCAAACAAAATTCATTACTGCATCTGCTTACAACCAACATAGGTCACATTTAGGGTTGCCATGTTGGTCCATGTCCACACAAACATTTCTACAGGCCCAGTGCTTGTGTTACAAATTATGTTTATGAAGTGTGAGCCCCATTGGAACAAATGAATAAAATACAGACTGCAAATCCAAGAATACATTGATTTGTAAATGAAAAACGAAACTAAGCAGCCTAATTATGGGAATGCCATGCAGTACAGCACAGCAAGGCACCTTGCTGTGCTGCATGGCAGGGAAAGGACAAGAATGCCCTCTATTTAAGGCAATATGGAGCATTCCTGTCGTTTCCCCTGCGCTGGGGCCCTTGAGCAACCTAGTGCCAACACAGGCATCCATGCACCATGGTGCAAGGGTGCCTGCATAGCATGCAGGATAGTTTTTGTGCAGGAAGGGACACATTCCTGCACAACAATAATCCTGAGAGGCATATTCATCGTTCGTTGTGTGCTGCAGAATGCAATTTCCTCATCCAAATTCGCCTTTGATAGTCCACATATCAAAGCTCCAGCTGCTCCTTATTCATCACCAGAATTCCTCAGTTTCATGCCGATATGCCTAGCATTGGCATATTCTTTTTGTAAGCCTTTTGGATCAGATATGAATATGATGCAATTAAACGCAATACAAAAATAAGTTACTGTTGAAGAACCAAAGAATTCGAATGAGAAAAATGTTGACATTTAGTAAAGAACATATCTGAAAGTCAGAACTCTACTTTTGAGACATTACATTTTACCACTTGATTGAGAGCATACACCAACAGAAGAAACCTGCAAAGAAATATATTTGTATATTGAGGGTGTATTTTTAAATCATTGTGAAATATTTTGTAGCAGGAACTCAGATTGAGATGAGCTTGCAAAGTTCTTTATCTGCCATGTGCCGTTTTCCTCAAGGTGGTATAGCTCTGGAGGGGACTAAGGCCTTGTCTGGACCACTGTAGGTAGCTTGCTGGCACACCAGGGAAGACCATCTGCCATACTTATGCCTACCTGTTGGTGTTCTCACTACATACAGTACATTTGCTGGTGCACTGGAAGCATTCAAGACAGCAGTATGCTGAGCGTGCGCCATTTTGTTTATACTCACAGTTGGAATATTTTTTCTTTTACAGAAAGAAACTGCCAAAGAGGGAGCTTTTTTTATGTAATCGAAGGTCCTGACAGATGGGAGCTATTTCCTTTCCTGTAGGAGCTATTGCAAGATTTCCCAGATAAGCTCTACCATGTCTGGCAAAGCGGGCCTGAGGAGGGAAAAACAATGATGGCCGACCCAACCAAAACACTAACTAGTGGCCTCACTGTGGCATAGCATTCCCAGTGGAGGGTACGCCATCAGGTGAAGTGTTATCAATCAGGGATCCAGCTTAGGCCCAGCTGTTGGAGACCCTGTGAAGCTCCTATCTCTAAATGTGATGGGAGAACCGTGACACTAGGAGACAGGGCACCTGAATTTTTTTTGGCAGATGCTCTGCTTCCACCATTGTAAATATGAGGGCAGAATAGATGTAGAATCAAACTATACAACCCTGGTTTGGGCACTGCTACCAATGGATGCTGGTAGACTAGGCATTCTAGGCAGTGGCTCAGAGGGAGATGACTTTAAACCAAGCATCCCCTCCAACAAACTCACATAAACAGAATCCCATGTGCTGTGGCCAAAACGCAACATACTTGTTTTCTGGAAAATAATTAATGATTTCATAAATACAAAAACAATTAATACTTTCATATTGAATCCTCCTCCCAAAGTTCTTAAGTCAGATATTGGTTGGACATTCCTTCTATTAGAGTCGCTGATGAGAAATGTTTATTTCTGAAAGATGGTATGAATTCCAAAATAGGTCATTGCTTTGGTATTCTGAGCAGCTTTCTCATACTTCTCTTGTCAGACTTATTTCTCTCTGAACACTTTTTGAGCAGCTGGGTAGGACAGTAACTTTACTTGGAGCATCTTGCCTGACCCTGTATGAAATAATGCTAATATTCTTTGCATGGTAAAGACCCACAAGATTTAAGCAGCAACAAACAAGTAGCTGTTGACATAGTGCACGACCTTAATATTGTTTGGAAATATTATCAGTTATTATTATTATTCCAGTAATATAGTGAAGTATTTCATATCATGATATTGTTTATCGCAGAAAAGAATAATGGGGCAGATTTACAAGCCCCTTGCGCCTCTTTTACGCCGCTGTTGCGTCACTTTTGTGGTGCAGCGGCGGCGCAAAAGATGCGCCATGGTGCGGGGTATTTACAACGTGACGTATCTGGGAGATGCGTCACGTTGTAAAGCCCTGCACCAGAAGGAGGCGTTCCTGCGCAGGGGGGGGGGGGGCGTTCCGGCGCAGGAACGCCTTCTAAAAGTGGCTGAGTGAAATCTACAAGATTTCAATAAGTCACTTTGGGGCCCATGCTGCGTCAAAACCCTGCGCCTGCTTGAAGCAGGCGTAAGTATTGACGCAGCATTAACAACATGAGGCCCCTTAGAGCATTGCTGGAGCTGCGTCGCGCTAGCGACGCAACTCCAGCAATGCGTCACTTTTCGGCACAGATGCGTGACGCATCTGTGCCGTTTTTGCCCCATGGTGCGCCGCATTTACAATGTTTTTAAATATAGTTGCACATCGCATTTATTTTATGTTATTTTGTATGTTATGTATAGTGCATGTTTTAATTAATTTTGTTTTATAATGTATATTAATTTGATTTTAAGTGTTTTAGCTGTGGGTTGTTAGTATATTAGGGAAATTGGAAGCGATTGTATATTTTTTATTAATTATTTTGTTTGTTACTTCATTTATGTGTACTGTTTACTGTTTTTTATTTTTTAATAAATTATTAAATATTGCGACACACATGGTAAAATATTTTTGTGAAATAGATTTTTAGTTTTGAAATTAGGTATTGGAATTATATTTTTAATAATTATTAACTTTAATAAAAATGTACATTTATTTTTAGTTTTGAAAAAAATATTGTTTCTATTTTCAATGTAATGTGTTAATAAGTATAAGTGTTTTAAACGTTTCTCTGTGTAGGAAATTAGGTTTTTATCTTATATTTCTAAGTTATGGGGTGTATTGTCAAATTATTTTTATTATGTGTTTTAGTTTTATTGTAAGTTTTTTAAAAGTGACTGTTGGAATTGGAAGAGGAATTTAGGGGTATTTTTAAACATGTTTATTTTACATTTTGTTTCATTTGTAATAATTAAAATATGGTGAAAATGTTCTGCTTGTGTTTTTGTGCATTGTAGTGTTTTTAATAAATCATTTAGAAAATATGTTTTTAAATTATGTTTCATTAATTACATTACATTTAATTTTTGGGCTTTTTTAAACCAAATATTTTAAATCTTTTCAAGTAATGTTTTAGTGTGTGTGAGCCTTTTGGCGGTTTCTATTTGTAAGAAATTGGGTGTGGTTTTACTGTTATATTTTTTAATTAACAAAATGTTATATTTTAATAAAATATTGGTAAGATTGGAATGTGAAAAATGTAACCTTCCCTCCAACCCAAAGCCGAAGAC